>NC_048536.1:13399108-14024061 GCF_902806685.2 Maniola hyperantus | reverse complement strand
TGTTGTTAATTATGAGTTTGTTGATAGCATGATTAGATCCGCAAAAAAATATTCAATTTGTTCACTTTTTAATCACCGCTTATCTATTGGGAAGTTTCTTAGTTTTTTTTCCAATTGGAAGTCATAACAAAAACTTTATTACATAGGTAAATAATAATATCTAATAGACAGTTCCCAATTAAACACAGTTTATATTGATATAGTTATTATGGCGAGTTAATTAACAAGTTCGTCTTATCAAGACGGTATAGCTGGTTCGATTCGGTTATTATCACGCTGTGCTGTGCACACAGAAGTGATAGAACACAGGATGTAATAGTAAAAGGTAAATAGGCTAGTCTTGCCCAACGGCGGTTACGCACTCATCCGATCCAAGTCCGTGAAAATACGTTCCTTCTTGTTTTGTATGGGAGCTTATGACATATGTCGTGGATAATCGCTGGTATTCTCACGGATGACGGATAGAACTCGGATGACGGAAGTGCAGTGCGTAATCGCCGTAAGGGTGCCTGCCCAATAAAAAGAAGCGGAGAATAATATTCAGTTGACCAATCAGATTATGGAGTGATCTAAAATTTACCTGGTCTGCTTATCACAATTGGGTCTACAATGGTACTGATTCTGAGTATCCTTAAATTTTAGAGCATATTCGCGTCCTCTTCTTACTAAAGTAATATGAAAAAGACGGACACAGTTTGACGGTCTCAAATTTAATTTAGAGATTGACTTTAGCCGCCAGTCGCGAGCCTATTGTTTGTAGCGTGCACTAAAATTCAGAGTCTTTAAATGTAAAACTCATGTTCCGCCCTTTTTAAGCAATACTAAAAAGAAAAAGATGCAGATACTCTAAATTTATTTTAGAGAAAGACAACAGAATCGGCGCCATTCTAAACCCATTTTAAGACTCCCCAAAATTTACCCGTAGGCGTATGGAATATTTCTTAATTTAAATTTATAAAACGCAATTCTTGATATTATAAATTTTGTCTGTCACCCACTTTTTGATAGCGATCGGGATGGAAGTGGAACGGCAAGCTAGTATCGCGATAGGTGTAAGGGTGGTAAATTGGGCGGAATAGAAATATACCCGGATACGGAATAATCTACCACCTTACAAAGATTAGAGGAAAAAAAAAATAATTTTAATTTACTTTACTTGATCTATCTACCTAGTAAAGAATAGAAGCTAGCCGTCGACTCCCTTGTAATGTATATGAGGTGTTATAAATGAAATTTGCTAGATGTTAGGCAAAATTGTTTTTAATGTAACTTTTACCGGGGTCGCTTAATACATAAGGATGGCTAATAATGCTTAGTTATTCTAGCTTAATGCCAAGACTTAATTTAGATACATTAGAATGCCTTAGGTAGATAGTACATAAATCTATGTTTTAAATTTAAGATGCCATTGGCATGGAATAGACAATGACACAGTAAAATTCATAAAATTGTTTCAAAATAAAAGCTCAGTAGTAAAGACAGGGTTCTTACTGTACACATACACTAAGAAGGTTCACTAAACTGTTGCAGGATACAAACTTTGCTTACTTGTAGGTGTGAAGACTGCAAGGTAGCTGGACGGCATCGGCCAAGATCCAAAACTCAATTTATTTGATTCTTCACAACCGAAATGTTTCATTACAAAGATTTTCACCAAGTCTTATCCATAGAAATTAAGTTGTCAACGTGAATGTGCAAAAGAAATAAATACGAAAACCGAAAACTAAAAAAACGGAAACGCAAACGGAAAACTAAAACAGAAAACTGAAGCTAAACGTAAAACGTAAACGTAAACGTAAATCGTAAAACCCTGTAACAAAGAAAAACAAGATTATAATTTGTGCTGTGTGAAAATTTCGACACGTGGAATTTTCCCGATCAAACACAACTCACCTATTGAACTCCTGGCCACCAATGGTTTTCAGAAGTCCACCCACAACCCATTATCCTCATTTATTTGGGAAGATAAATAACTGGAACTGGAATGAAATCATAAAATTAGGATTTTCTCTAACCAAACCGCCATTTTGTCGAATCCACATTACTTGATTTTTCACTCACCATAATTGATGAAACATTGAAATACGTTAGGATGACTAACTTTATACTATTGTATTTTCCCAGGCGAAGCCATGGGCGAAAAAGAATGAGATTTTCCTGGAACGAAAAAAATTCGTCTTCACATGTTGACTCCAGGAAAATTCTAAATCTCACCTATCGGTGTTGCCAGACGCAACCCGAGTGTCGCCGCTCTCATTTAGTTTGATCATGAAGCCAATTCATGTTTGAATATTTGCGGAACCTAAGGATATATTATAAGAACCGTTTTGTTAATGACTTAACAATAAACAAATGATATTATAGTTTTATTTAATTATTTTGTTTTATTTTTACGACAATTGACAACGAAGCAAACGCCATCTATTGTGGCTCGAATGAACTCTGAACATCGGCCCACGCGTAGTTCTGCACCTTGATGCTAGGTGGCACCAACATACTTTGAACAAAATTGATTTTTATTAAAAGCGAAACGCTAATTAGTAGTTCAAAATTTACAACGTCACAATACTTCCCCTCCTACGAAAAGGTTCAACAGGTTGAACCACGCTGCCCTCAGCGTCATCCAACAACTACTAACAATTTGCCTGAAACAAACAAAAAAAAACACAGAAGTTACGCGTGAACGCACATCTACTACTAACAAGGAAAATTGTCTAACAAAATAAATATACTGAAAACAGTGTAAGGTTTTATACATTATACTTAACTACACAACCCTAACTTCTAAAAAGAATATATACAAAAAAACTTCATGGTGTCTAAGACACTTGAGTGGAAACATCTTGGCATCATTCTTCAGCTGACTGATAGAATGCGTCTAGGCCTACGGTGGTTCACTCTTTTAAACTACCATCTTAATATTTGTTACTCAACAAATACGGAAAAACTGGTTGTGAACGGGTCCATCTGATATGGCAACCGTTCTCTATCCCATTCGGAAAAATAAAACCGAATCAAAATCGGAATATGAGAAAAAAAAACGAAATAACTCTCCTAGAAAATAGATCTCGGAACAGAATCGGAAAAATAACAGAAATGATCCATTATCTAGAAGGAAAACGAAAACAAAACACAAAACCCCCCCTTTTCGTTATCCCCAAAGTACGATATTTGCATTTTTACTTTCTCAACCGGTTGGTCTACCACAAGCATTCCAATCATCACATATTCATCCCTACATACATCCACTACATTCCTCCTCAACTGAACCATGGTAATGTAACTGTTAACTCAGAACATCACTACACTCATTCAAATTCCTAATTGAATATTGATAACTTAAATATTCAAACAGTTTAGACCAAACTAAGTAATGGCAAATATCTACTTCTTAATATCCTTAATATGCCAAGTGCCTATTGGGTGGTTGTCAGCTACTCTAACTAGTTCGTAAACCAAAGGTGACAAAACCTTGACAACCCTGCACTTTTCATACTTAGGTGCCAGCTTAGCTGCGAAAAAATTTGTAGCGTCGCTTTGTGGATAGGTCTTTTTCCACACTATATCCCCAACAGAATAGCTTGCAGACCTACGCCTTAAGTTGTAATGCGTTGCATACTCTGCATGAGCCTGAAACAAATTTCTCCTAACCTGACCAAATATGTCCTCCAAAGTTCCAAACTTTCCTGCGTATTCCTCCCTTGGAATTCCGGCCTCGTACTCCTTATCCGTGTCCTTATAGAAGGAACCATTTAAGACCGGTTCTCTAGCGTGGACAAGGAAGAACGGGGAGAATCCAGTGGATTCATTAACCGCACTGTTTATGGCGAACTGGACCTTGTACAGGTTTTCGTCCCAGGACCTGTGGTTATCTTTCACAAAAGCGGCTACAGCAGTCATAACAACCTTATTGTACCTCTCAACAAGGTTAACTTGCGGAGTGTACAGTGGTGTGTAGTGTAATTTCGGAATATTATAACGCTTAATGAGATTACGGAATTCAGATCCTGTAAATTGGGACCCATTGTCCACAATCACAGTCTCTGGAACACTATGGTTCAAAAATACAAAATTCTCTAGCGCTTTAACAACAGCGGCACCTGTGGCACGCCGTAACGGAAACAACATTGTATATTTCGAAAAACAACACGTCACCACAAAAAGAAATGTAAATCCTGATTTAGACCTAGGCAAAGGTCCGACTAAATCAGCCGAAATGACCTGAAAAGGTCTCTCGCAGACTTTAGGCTTCCCTAGCAGACCTGGAGTGGCTGATGTCGTGTGTTTATACGCAGAGCAAGTATCACAATTCTTAACGTACTCAACCACGTCCTTATACATACCACGCCAAAAATATCTGAGGGATAATCTGCGATGAGTTTTGAACACACCAAAATGACCTGCAGTTGCATCTGCATGGTTTTGTTGCATAATGCTAAGGATGTCGTTCTTGTGGACTACCTCTTTCCAGTCGAACTCACTGAGAAGCTGGTATTTACATTTACTGTAACGATAACCTTAGGTGCAGGTGTGACTGAAAGTGTGTTTATCTGTTTTGTCACTTGTTTGTAAGCAAACTCTGAACTTAAAGTTGCCTTACTGTTAGTAGGCTCAGAAAATAAGGCGGAACGCTGCCTCGCAGCCTCTAGTTTGCGACACTTCTCCTTCAACATTGCGACAGACTTAATGTCAACAAGAGCTAATTGTTCTGAGTAAAAAGGGCGAATATTATGTAATAAAATTTGTAACTTTTGTTCTTCGGAAAGTGGTGTTGACAACCTTGAAAACATGCAAAACATTACAGCGAAATAGATAGACACAGGTTCTTCAGAGCCTTGTGTTCTTGCTCGAATTTCACCTAGCAACCTGTAGTCATAATCTACTGCATCAAATTCCTCTAAAAATAAAGTTTTCAATTCTGACCAAGACGAAACTTGACATTTGTTGCCTCTGTACCATAACAATGCTCGGCCTGTAAAAAGATGAAATGCAGAAACAAATAATTTTCCATCTGAAACGCCATAAGATCTTTTATATTCCTCAACGCGTTCGATGAAACTGCGCGGATCACCCTGTCCGTTGAAATTTAACTTCCACTTGGCAACATTTTTATCACCAGTGCAGTCAACGGCGGTACTCTCGGAATCCAGTGATTCGTCGTGAGACGACTCATTGTCAGCATCTAATCTGGAAATCAAACTCTGCAACTTTGTATGTAATTCACTCTTCCTACTTATTAAGCTGAGTTCGGAACACTGTATTCTCAAAATTCTAAAGTACAAATGTGAAGCTAAAGCTTTAGACCTACAGAGGGCATGTCTATCTTTAGTGTCAGAACACTTTTTTAATAAATCTTCTAAGTCTTGAAGTTTTTTAGTAATAACCCCTAACTCACTTTCAGAAGTGAAATCCGTCTCTAAAATTGATTCAGAAGGAATTTCCTGAATTAATTGTTTTAACTGTTTCTTTAAACCTAGCACTGTAGGTGCTGGAGTTTCGGAACGAATGGATACCTCATAACACAATTCGTCCTTCAAAAGTGAATGAAACTGGGCAAAAGTCTGTTCCATTGTGTTAAGTCAAAACACATTTAACAAAATATCGAGCTTGTGTAACTGTCTATGTTTAGCCTTATACAAATTGGTTAAACACAAACACAAAAGAAGTTATTTAAACTATTAAATATACACAAGCAAAATACACAACAAAAACAATATTCTTAAGTCTATCCTAACTATTTTATCAATTATGTTCCTATTCCAAAATATTGTTAATAATACAAGCACATATTATTACTATAGTAAACAAAATATAACAAAATAAAACTTCCCAAAATTGAATAAATGATTGTAAGGTGCAGTATCACCTTTATGAGTACACAGTGTGTTACAACCTTTACAATTACAAAAGTAAACAGGCAACAAAGTTGCAATGAACTCTGACTAGCATATTATCTTTCAAAAAAAAACAAAGAGATTGTGCAATGGTTTGATGACTGTTACTTTACACTTTTAACACATAACCTAAAATACAACAAAATCTGCTTCTAAATGTCACTTTAAACTACCAGCATTCACTTAAACTTAACATGTTTTGTGTGTGAAGTAGCTTTTATCATAACCTTAACACAGCTCTAAACAAAATTTCAACAAAATAATGAAGTATCAAGTCACTGAAAAAAAAATTGTTCATAACTTCATACTTGAACTTAATGTAATCTCTGAATATAGTTTATATATTTAGTTTCACAAGTTGTAACTCTTAGTATTTATAAATGTATGTGTGTAACTAGTTAACAGGACATAGCGTTTCAAAACTTTAATTATACTAAGTTACCGGAATTTTCAAACATAAGATGTACTTACTATTGAAAGCAATACCCAACAACAACTCAGTTAAGCAATGTTTATTACTAAACTGAAGGCAAACATTCACTTATACACCTCCAAGGTAAGTCAATAACATAATTAAACGGCATAAGCACCATTTATAATGTGTTAATTAAATAAGAAAAAAAAAACCAATGTTGGACTATACTCAGAAAATTACTTAAACTATCAAACAAAATTTCTAACTCTTAGTTATTATTTAGTTAGTTAACCATAAAAAACAGCTTAGTGCTCTTTGCTATGTGTCACTACTTAGAAAATTGTACAATCAGCGGAGTACATTTCATAAAATTCACAAAATTTCTCAAAATATACTGAAATAACTATATAAAAAAACGTTCGGGCGCCATTTGTAAGGGTGGTAAATTGGGCGGAATAGAAATATACCCGGATACGGAATAATCTACCACCTTACAAAGATTAGAGGAAAAAAAAAATAATTTTAATTTACTTTACTTGATCTATCTACCTAGTAAAGAATAGAAGCTAGCCGTCGACTCCCTTGTAATGTATATGAGGTGTTATAAATGAAATTTGCTAGATGTTAGGCAAAATTGTTTTTAATGTAACTTTTACCGGGGTCGCTTAATACATAAGGATGGCTAATAATGCTTAGTTATTCTAGCTTAATGCCAAGACTTAATTTAGATACATTAGAATGCCTTAGGTAGATAGTACATAAATCTATGTTTTAAATTTAAGATGCCATTGGCATGGAATAGACAATGACACAGTAAAATTCATAAAATTGTTTCAAAATAAAAGCTCAGTAGTAAAGACAGGGTTCTTACTGTACACATACACTAAGAAGGTTCACTAAACTGTTGCAGGATACAAACTTTGCTTACTTGTAGGTGTGAAGACTGCAAGGTAGCTGGACGGCATCGGCCAAGATCCAAAACTCAATTTATTTGATTCTTCACAACCGAAATGTTTCATTACAAAGATTTTCACCAAGTCTTATCCATAGAAATTAAGTTGTCAACGTGAATGTGCAAAAGAAATAAATACGAAAACCGAAAACTAAAAAAACGGAAACGCAAACGGAAAACTAAAACAGAAAACTGAAGCTAAACGTAAAACGTAAACGTAAACGTAAATCGTAAAACCCTGTAACAAAGAAAAACAAGATTATAATTTGTGCTGTGTGAAAATTTCGACACGTGGAATTTTCCCGATCAAACACAACTCACCTATTGAACTCCTGGCCACCAATGGTTTTCAGAAGTCCACCCACAACCCATTATCCTCATTTATTTGGGAAGATAAAATAACTGGAACTGGAATGAAATCATAAAATTAGGATTTTCTCTAACCAAACCGCCATTTTGTCGAATCCACATTACTTGATTTTTCACTCACCATAATTGATGAAACATTGAAATACGTTAGGATGACTAACTTTATACTATTGTATTTTCCCAGGCGAAGCCATGGGCGAAAAAGAATGAGATTTTCCTGGAACGAAAAAAATTCGTCTTCACATGTTGACTCCAGGAAAATTCTAAATCTCACCTATCGGTGTTGCCAGACGCAACCCGAGTGTCGCCGCTCTCATTTAGTTTGATCATGAAGCCAATTCATTTTTGAATATTTGCGGAACCTAAGGATATATTATAAGAACCGTTTTGTTAATGACTTAACAATAAACAAATGATATTATAGTTTTATTTAATTATTTTGTTTTATTTTTACGACAATTGACAACGAAGCAAACGCCATCTATTGTGGCTCGAATGAACTCTGAACATCGGCCCACGCGTAGTTCTGCACCTTGATGCTAGGTGGCACCAACATACTTTGAACAAAATTGATTTTTATTAAAAGCGAAACGCTAATTAGTAGTTCAAAATTTACAACGTCACATAGGGTCAAGTTGGTCAGTTATCGTCATCCACAGGTCGTAGAACTTTGATAGAGTGGCTACTGATGCCAAATTAATGTATGAACATTATAGAGGCAAAACGATGAATAAATTATTACCTTAGTAGATGATTCCCGCGACTTCGTCGGCGTGGATTTAGGTTTTTGTAAATCCCGCGGGAACTCTTTAATTTTCCGAGATAAAAGTAGCCTCTGTCATTCTCCAGGTCTTTGACTATACCCATACAAAAATTACGTCGATCCGTTGCGACGTGATTGAAGGACAAACCAACAAACCCACAAACAAACACACTTTCGCATTTATAATAGGGGTAGTAATACCTACTTATCTACGAAAACAATATTTTATTATCAGAAGAATTTGTTTATTAGAATAATATCTACTAGGCACCTACCTACCTATCGAGCTTCTCTAATCTCTAGGCGTCTTTCGACTTTGTTTTGAATTAGATTTTTTTTTGTATAAAAACGAATTTTCTCAAGGACACCTGTGACCTGTCTAGATAAACTGAGTTAGAAAACAAATATAATAAATAAGTTCTAAGTAAATCTATACTAATATTATAAATGCGAAAGTGTGTGTCTTTCTGTCTGTCTGCTAGCCTTTCACGGCCCATCCGTTCAACCGATTTTGATGAAATTTGGTACAGAGATAGCTTGGATCCCGGGGAAGGACATAGGCTTTTTTATCCTGGAAAATCAAAGAGTTCCCATCGGATTTTTAAAAAACCTAAATCCACGCGGACGAAGTCGCGGGCATCATCTAGTAAGTAATAAGTTTTAAACATACCTAATTTAAATTTTTATCCAAATCGCTGAGGCCGTTATTAAGATAACCAAAAGTTTAAGTAAGTAGGCACCTACTTAAAGTTTTAAACATAATTTTATACAAATCGTAGAAGCCGTATTATGAAAAAACCGGCCAAGTGCGAGTCAGGCTCGCGTACTGAGGGTTCCGTACTACAATCGTATTTTTTCGACATTATGCACCATAAATCAAAAACTATTATGCCTAAAAATAAATAAAAATCTGTTTTAGAATGTACATTGTGGCCGATTCTCTTGTACACAATCTCTAAACTAAACTAAAATGACAAGTCTTAATCTATTGCTATCCCTGTCATAATGTTGCTTGCGGAAAAGGATAGCACTAGATTTAGATCTGTTAATTTAGTTTAGTTTAGACATTGTGTACAAGAGAATCGGCCCCATTGTACAAGTAAAGCCTTTTCTTACGATACCCCACTTGGTATAGTACTTAATCTTACTTTGAAAGTTGAAAATAGCAATATTTGTTCATGAACACATTTCAATTTTTTTCTTGTGATGTAACCACAAATTCACGGTTTTCAGATTTTTCCCCTCATGTCTGCTATAAGACCTACGTTTCTGCCAAATTTCATGATTCTAGGTTAACGGGAAGTACCCTATAGGTTTCTTGACAGACGGACAGACAGACAGACAACAAAGTGATCCTATAAGTGTTCCGTTTTTCTTTTGAGGTACGGAACCCTAAGAGGAGAGCTGTCCTCAGTAGCGGGCCGGCGATGGTTGATCATCTACCTACTCGTAAAATTTTATAGCATTCTGATGAGCTCTAATGAGTGTCACAGGCGAAGGTATATTTACAGTAATTATGAAACCGCATTACTATAATATGAAATAAACATTTTAGATAATTACCAACACTAGAGATAACTATAAGATATCTACTTGGTGATAACTGAGAAGTCATCCGTCCGAAGGCCGAACTGCATTAATAAATACATTATGTAATATCAATCACTCAATAATTATGGTACACATCAATTGAGTATTTGACTCCATTATTTTTATTACTTTATTATAAACTAGAATAAAAATAATGACGTAAACTGAAAAAACTTATTAAATCGATCAAATAACAAAAAAGTTATAAGCATTTAAATATTTCTGATTAGACAGAGATAGCGATATAGAATTATGACGTCATTGTGACTAATGCCTGCCATAATAGAAGACCCTCCCACTCCAAAATTAAAACGCCTGTAACTTTGTAAATCTTTGCTGGATTTTAATTTTTTTTTCAGTGTACGTCATTATTTTTATCCTAGTTCATAATAAAGTAATAATATTTATCAAATTCAAAAATAGGCAAATACCCAATTATGCCAACTAGCTTTCAATAGCTTCGTCCGTTTGACCTACAGGAACTGTGCATTTTTAGCGATAGTAAAAATAGCATATAGCACTCTGAGATGATTGTAGCTCTTTTTCGAATTGGATTATCAAGTACTTAGTGCTATAATTTACCCCCTGCATCCATACTTTAAATTATTACATTAGTCTCTGAGTCTACTTGAGTGAAATTGCACTTGTCCGTCTGTCCCTATGTTAGAGCCTTATAACTTCTGAATTGCTGAACGTAATTTACTTCAATTATATACATTATATTATGTAAAGTAATGGCATTCAGCCGAATATTACATAAATAAATATAAAAAGCTCTGAAAATTTAGAAAAATATTTGATTGAACGTAAGCGTTTACAATTTTTTTAAATATTTTTAATGTCATATAATTTTACTGTACCTACCTATTATCGCCTATCAAAAAATAATTTACTAATTGTATGCTGATTTTGAAAAAAATAATGAATACTAACTTTCTCTTTTTTTTTTGGGGATTCCTAAAATTTATCACTTAATTTTGCATATTCTGCCAATTTTCGTGCATATTTCAAGCATTTTCATGCATATAACAAGCTTTTTAAGTTGCATATAATCCGGTCTCTAGTCATAAGCTACCATATCAAACGAAAAGGAACGTATTTTCATGGACTCGGATCGGATGAGTGCGTAACCGGCGTAATAACATATTATTAAACGAAATATTTTATTCGGTATAATTGTCATTTACCTAAACCATTCTGACGATAACAAATTCCGTGATTCTGTTTTTCAGTTAACAATAGTATGAATTTTACTATCAGCAATAATTCAGTATTCAGAAAATTTCGTTCGTGATTCAAATCGTCAACATTATGACGTATTTATAACAGAAATATAAAATACGTATGTAGTATTATTTGCCTGTCATAAAACATCATAAAATCCTTATAAAAACAATTGCTCTGACGACAGTAAATAATTATTATTCAACACTATTCAACGAGCCTATTTTCCAAGATATTTGACGTAGCAATTAGCAACCAATACATACCATTTTGATATCTATTCGCGCGTATTTTGTTTTGATTTGATAATAGAGTTGTTTTGAAATGTCACGTATTGATCTTACTGCATTTAGCAGTGAATTACATTTATATTATGGTTTCGCTTCGTCATTAAGATAACACCACTCGCTTTTAAATAACAATAATATCAAAACCACGGGGACATAAGTAAAGTGACACGTTACATCTCCAAATACTCCCAAAAATTATGATCCTAGCCAATCTAATGTAAGTTGGTAAAGAAATCTTTATTTATTTTGCCGACAGAACTAAATATTATCATAAACAAAAAACGATGTAACAACTTAAGAAAAAAAATTAATTAGGACTTCCTCCTTAAGGCAGCTGTCCGACCACCGACAAAGCGAGGAATGAGTTGAGCTAAAAACTAGGAACAAGTTAGCGAGCAACGAGAAGCAAATGTGAAGTTGGGATACTTTTGTCGCTGTTAGCGATAGCTGAGCTATAAGCGAGTGTGCGAGTGCGCCTGGAGAGAAATCGCCTGTCATACATTATATCAATTTCTGCGCAAACTGCGCCGTTTTGACCGCTGCGAGAGCGTCGCTGAGCGAGTTTTTCTGTGATAGGTGTAGTCGCTGTGACAAACTAGTGGAGAGAGAGTTTTCGCCAACAGCAATCAACTATTAAGATATTTATCTCTTTTATTGACATGGAATTATACATCGATTGTACGTTTCTTGAGCGAGAAATAGAGACGCATCCTTGTCGGCGGTGGGTCAAGTGCTTAACCTTAAAATACCTACACTTAGTAGGTCATCATCATGAGCAACCCATCGCCGGCTCAATACAGAGCACGGGTCTCCTCACGATGTTTCCCTTCACCGTTAAAGCAAGTTTAATGAATTAAAACGCACATAACTCCGAAAAGTTAGATGTGCGTGCCCGGGATCGAACCCCCGACCTCCGTTTACAAGGCGGAAGTCCTAACCTATCACACTTAGTAGGCACTTTATATTATAAGCTTAGGTATCTATTAAAAATAGTCTGTACGCAAATTTTCAAAGAATAAATAGGATACATACATAGTTATATGCCCTAGTTTCAAAAACTAGAAAATCGGTTCTTTATATACGTGTGTAAAATTTCATTCGGACATCTAGAAATGGCTGTGAATTGAGCTACGTTCATATTTCATGCAATACATAAGGTATATTATGCTAATACCAACGTTAAAAACAGTTAGTTGAATGAACTGTAAACTTGTAGGAATGTTACATCATGCTTATACGGAAAATATTTGTCTACGAAAAATAATAGTGAATTGCGTGCCTATAAAAAAAAGCAACTGCCGAAGCATCTTTCGTCAGCTCCGGCACGATCTTTTGTCTACGAAAAATAATAGTGAATTGCGTGCCTATAGGAAAATCGCCACTGCTAAAGCATCTTCCATCAGCTTCACATGATTTGAAACGAATAAAATGGAAATTGGTTTTTGTGCCTTGAAGTTAGTTCTTAGCTTCTCGCCTCAGTCACAACCATACTACACGTATTTTATAACAAAATCTAACGATTCCAAATTTTATCCAAATCCGTTCAGCCGTTTTTGCGTGATTGAGTAACAAACATCCAAACATCCACACTTTCACATTTTTAATATTATTAGGATATTAGGATGTGAAAGTAAGGAATGAATCACACTTTACAGGACAAGCAGTAGGTTTCGACAACCTCTCTGGCGCAGTGGCAAGCGCTGTGGTCTTATAAATGGGAGGTCCCGAGTTCGATTCCCGGCAGGGGCAATTTGGGAATTTAGGTATATTTTCTAAATTGTCTCCGGCCGTGTTACCTACAACCACCTGTGCCGCCATTCGATTTAGTGTTCCGGTACGATGCCGAGTAGAAACCGATCAGGGACATTCATCAATGAAACATACCATACCCATTCAAAGTTAGCTCGCATTCATTTTAGACTGCATCATACCATCATTCATCCATCACTTACCATCAGGTGAGATCGCAGTCAAGGGCTACCTTGTATCAGAATAAAAAATAAAAAGTAAAAAATAAAGCTTTATTGCCACACACGCCTCTATACGAAATTGTAGTAAATAATGTCACACCCTATCTCCGATATCTGTGAGTTTATTCACCGCCCTGCGTCATAGCGGCCTCGTACGATACTCGATTGTTCCCAATCGATGTGCCCAGTGATCAAAACAATTTCGATGTTTTGTCAAAACAATATCGATCGATATTAAGAAGTAAATAGGTAGCCTACGTAGGTAAGAAAATTGCCGATAACGTAGAACGAAAAAGAGGAAAATTTAACGAAGTATACCTACTTATTTGGTGCTTGTTGACTGTTGTAGATAAATATAGTTAATCTAAGTTAATTAAATAGTCTATGTTATTGATGATTACTGTATTCTCTGTGCGTCACCTATGTGTCCGCGCATAGTTTATCTGAGTGAGTTGAAACTTTGTACAGTTGTTGTTGAGAATTTCGGAAAGTGTCTGGCATAATATTATCATCAAGGTAGGTACATCAAGGTGGCGCGCGAATTGCATTGCAACGCATGCCAGGTATGTAGTTTAGATTAAACGTAGAAACTGTGATTTAAAAATACCTGCCTACCTACACTCAGTACCTTCCTTTTAACTTTATATTGCAGATGGACTATGGGTGTGGAAAATGGAAGTCCCTAAAAGAGATGAACCGATTGAGACGACCCAATATGTTGGGTCAACGTCCGTCCCGCCCGTCCAATAGGACGGGTGATAACGTTTTTTTCAATCACGTTTAGTCTTATTAGATGCAGTAGATACACCTTAATCTAGGCTGAACCGCATTATGATTTTCACACAAAAATAGAACAAAAGCAATAAATTTTGGGGGTATCTATGGATAGGTCTTCAAAAATGATTTTGAGGTTTCTATTATCATTTTTTCTAAACTGAATAGTTTGCGCGAGAGGCACTTCCAAATTGGTAAAATGTGTGTGTGTGTGTGTGTCCCCCTCCCCCTGTAACTTGTAAAATAGGAGAATGATAAAACTAAAAAAAATATAGGTACCTACGATGTACATTGCCATGCAAACTTCAACCGAAAATTGGTTTGAACGAGATCTAGTAAGTAGTTTTTGATTTATCGTGCAAAATGTCGATAAAATACGATTGTAGTACGGAACCCTCAGTGCGCGAGTCTGATTCGCATTTGGCCGGTTTTTATTTTTTTAGTATTTTAAATTGGTTAAATTTTAAAAAAATTGTCAAGAAAGTTTCAAGGTCAAAAATACGGATATATAGACGCTAGTAGTTAACTTTTAACATTAGCAATATTTCTTTAAAATTAACGGATGAGCATAGTTCTTCATTATAAGTATGATCTGCATTTCTAAAAATTATGAAAATTGGACTACAAACATTTACGGGGAGAAAAACGTTATCGCTTTTTGCGTGATTTGTACTTAACTAGACGAAACGTTTTATTTCATCTTTTTGTGTCTTCGTAGATTTAAATGTCGTGTTTGTATACCCTTCGGCGAATCGGAAATGAGGGTTTTAGTAGTTGTATAACTAGAACTTTGCTCCAATTAATGAAAAAGCTGTTTTTTTCAAACATTTCATAAATAAACTAAGCAATGTGCCTCTCTCAAATTGTACGTTCATAATAATATTCAAATTTAATATTTTTTTACAATTTTTACCTGAAAAAGAATTAAACGCGATCCAGGCATGGCTTGTTCTTTAGAAAAAACTTGAACCGCGTTTCGGCCTTTCGGAAGCGCGGGCGCACGAGCGCAAGATAAAACCATGTTACATCAGACTAAATTAGGGTTGCCACATCGAATTAAATCAAAAAGAGGTAACATACCTTTTTATTTTAGAAGTACCTGGGCATGCCACCTATTAAGATACACTTGGAAAATAATACATTATCTGAATACAAAATTTTATCCAAATAATTAAAACTGTTTCTGACAAACCAATAATTACATAGTTATTGCTCCTTTAACGCATGTATAATTATGATAATTTAGCTAGTTTTACAATTATTTAATATCGATTTTTTTATCGATTTTTTAGATAATGTTGCTGTGTTTATTTAAATAGGTACTTAAATATAGATGATATAAACTGGCTATATTAATTATTGTGCTATTTCTTATATTTCCATTTATTTAAAAGGCATAAGTATTTTCTTCTTAATTTTTACTTATATTATAGCACCAGTTTTGATTATATGTAGTTTTTTATTAAATAGATTTATTTGTGTAAATTAAATTAAATTTTATTATTCATTATCGTTACAATAATGATGCATTCAAAATTAGGTAGGAATATTACGGACTTTTTACCTGACCTTTTCATTCTTGCGGGACTTCTGTTTTTAAATGAATTTTGTTATTTGCTGATAACTAAAAAAATAACATAACACGTCTCTATCTAAGGTTGACAACCCTACTTATGGCATCAAGCCGCGGCGACGCGTGCGCGGCGAGTATATAACTCCGCGCGCCCGCACATCGTCTCATTCACAATCTACATCTGATAAATGAATAAAGTCTGTGTTAATTCGTGGCAATGATCTACGATCTCATGAATTCGCCTGACGTGAATACTAATCTCAAATACGAACTGTGGTGGTATAGTGACAATTGGTGTGACAGTCATTCCCCGCGTTTCGAGCAACAGCAAAGATAACCCGAGCTTTCCGGACCCTGTAGATTACGAGCAGGTAAACTGTTTTTTTTTTTAAATTTAATATTTATCATCTAGGTGTTTCTCTCTCCATTGATGTATCATAATATTATAAAAACCTAATACCTACCAGATGAAAAAATGAATTTAAAATTAATGACTACTAAGTATTAATGTTGCAATGAAAAAAGCTGCCGTACTCGAGCAGATTTTTAGTTTTCCGGTCAGTCTTTAATTAATGTTACAGAATTCTTTAATCCCATAGTAGTTTACCTATTCCTATCACTTAATTATTATTATTTCATTTTTTCAAGGTTTTAAGTAAACTAAGGTGAAGTTTAAATAAATATAAGTAATTTAACCAAGGCATAGTATAAATATAGAAAAGCGTATGACTACAAGAAAATATATACGAAAAAATACTAACAAGCTCTTTTGATATACATAGAATAGAAACAATAGACAGAAACCGTGAAAATAGAACTTGACTGAGTCCTAGTAGTAAAGCTATAGTTGTATATTATATATATCAGAATCATATAATAATTTTAATATTATCACGCTGGTAATAACACTTAATTATATTATAATTATTAACAGATAATAAAAAGAAGTCACGACGACTTTCATATCAAAAACGATTTGCCGATTATTAATACATACTGTAAGAGTCAAGCGAGTAGGTCAATTTACGACCAAATAATCATTTTAGTAAAACATTTACGTCAACAGTCGTGATAAGCTCTCGTGTGGTCTTGATAATGCTCTCAAGCTCTCAATATTTGTTAAACTTGTAAAATCATAGCAGATACAATGAGTATAGAGTTCCACCGATAAAGTTGACTTTGTCCTCTCTGATATAATTCCAATTACATAATCTTCGACCCTGAAGTTTTTATCGATACCTAACATACGAAATTCAATCTAAAACTATCAAAAATTTATCCGATTTTAACGAATGGTATCCCGAAGATCCCATATCCCGTAGTATCCCGATCTAGCGTCCTTTTTATCTCGGAAAATCAAACAATTCCCACGGGATTTTAGGAAAACCTAAATTCACGCGAAATCCTGGACATCCTCTAGTAACGAATAAAAAGATAGGTAGGATCAGTAATGACTCAGGTACCTATCAATCTTAGTTAGCCCTAATTTTATCACTAACAAGTTCTTTTCATTATTTACAGTTGCTGGTCACCTACAATTGACATAGCTGATTTCCCAGTGATTTGAATTATTTTGACAAAGCTATTGAATAATTGAAGTATTAAAGAGGAAGTACGGAGCAAAGATGGCTACTGTTCAGACCCCACCTGAAAGAAGCCTGTCGGCAACCCTGCCCGTGAGCCAGGATACTAATGATATAGACCTGGTAGCACTGACTATGGCCGCCTTACGTTTAGTGAACCCCTGGTCAGTGGAAACTAAGAATACCTGGTCAAAACGGATTGAACCAGGGACCCCAGAGGCGAAGGATCGCGTGATAACCCTCGCCGAAGTCTCCCTACACGACACGCGCGACGACTGCTGGGCAGTTATCTACGACAGAGTCTACGACATCACTACATTTTTAGATGAGGTAGGTTTTATTGCAATTGACCCTACAAACGATAATAAAACTATGTCAATATCGAACACTGACCGCTCTTTAATATACCTATCGAGATAATTGGCAAATTATATCAAATACATTTACATTGTATCCATAATACGACATTTAGACGTGGAATTATGGTCAGTTATGTTCAAAAGAAAATAGTAATAGATTCCTGTGTATGGTGAAATTTACTTTCGTAAAATAGGTACGTAACCTAGAACCTGTCTCAATAGCAAGTCTAATCCATTACTATAACAAAATTAGATACAATCTATTGCTGTTCGCTGTATATCTGTCATCAGAAATGGCTCTTATAACAATTGCAAAGATTGCAAAGCAATAACAAATTAAGTGCTAGAGGTAATTTGTCTATAATCAAGATCATCCCAAAAAATATTGTTTTTTTAAATAAGGTCTAATAAAGTATTTCTTTCACAGCATCCAGGCGGAGATGAGATAATGTTGGAGTACGCAGGTCGCGACGCCAGCACCGCCTTCCGAAGCTCGGGCCACTCGAGCATGGCCACCAAAGCACTCGACCGCTTTCTGGTCGGAGAACTGCCCATGCACGAGCGCATGTACCGAAGGCCTGGCGGGATGCGACTCAGCGATATACCCGATTAAGTACAATAATTAGTTTTAACCCAACCAACGCAAGTTATGGGACCAAGAACAAAAAGGTATCGTTAGTTTGAAATTCTTTCTTTAGGACCTATATTGTTTAGGCGAGGTAGGAATGATTTCAATCTGACTCAATTACGCTTTTCATGTCTATTATGCACCTTGATAATTCAAGTTCGTCCTCTAGAATGTGGATGGCACGTTTTGTTTAAGTATGTAATGTTTAGTATACTTACTCTTTTTAGTTTTAAGACACCCGTGCTGAAAAGTTCTTTAGACTTTTTTTTTGTGCATACATTTGCACGTAGATTTTTGTGTAATAGCTCGTATCGACGCTACGGTCTTGATTATTGAATTTGTATTCAAATAAAATAGGCATTTAAGTTATATTTTACAACATTAATTATAATTCGTATTTTTAATTTTATCTAGGTGTATTAACAAAAGTCAGTTATTGACAGTAAGTAAACTATGGCGATCCGCACAGCAATGCGAATCTATCTACACTTACAAACTGGATACCCTTGCGCACTTTGCTTTGCGGATTGCCTAAAGGTGCAAACAAACCACCCTGTCCAGACTTCAGGCATCAAAACATTTGACTAATGGTATTGGAACTCCAATATCTAGTTCCATTATCTGGTGAACCAGATAATGACAATAACTTTGAGAGATATAAAAGGGATCTGCTCGAAATTCTAACTTTTCTGGGCCCTCACTGATTCCATTTCTTCTAATCAGCTTCTATGCGTCCTCTGCTTGACATAAGCCTCATCGATCCATGATGATTCCATCTGTTATATTAGCGAACGACAAAGCAGCGAAATATTCTCTACGCTCCATTATAGCGTAACTACTGTCTTGTATATTTTATTACTAGTCTTGAATTAGATTGAAGCTTCGTAACTGTCACTTTGAGTCGGCCAATCACGGTAGGCGGCCAGTGTCGCATGACAATAGTCCGACCCAATCAGATGTGAGTTTATGGCGATTATTTTCGAATGATAATAATTTTATTGTTTGAAACGCGCCTTCTATGCTTTGTCATTCACTGCTCATATTGAGTATACTCCACGAACATTAATTAATTATTATTTATTTATTTATTTTCCACCCTTGACACCGATCGCCTTCTGTCGCATCACGACACGACACGACTGACGACACGACAATGCAGTTTGTTTGCACTTTCAACAATAAACACGTCATTTAAATTAAGTAGTTGCTAAGAGAGTTATCGCTAGTATTTTATTTCAAGTTTCACATTAATATGCTTAAATAAATACTTGTTTAGTATAAGATATGTAATTTTATTGGTAACCTTAGAGGGCAGTGCAACACAGATAAACTGTCGTCTCGGGAAAGATTTTGCGCTAGTATTACCTACCAGGTACATTTATTCGCTAGGGTATATTGTTATGCATTTATTTATACTAGGCATTTCCACAAAACATTTCGTTATATACAGTATTATTTAATTACATTTTACTTAGGTACCTACCTATTACGTCATAACCGTTTAGTTGTTCTTTGCTAGTTATATCCAAGTTGTATCAATAATTCGTCGGCTTATACTGCAAGAACTCATTGATTGCACAAATCATCAAGTAAGTTTACAATCGTAAAGACGAGTTTCATACACGGAACTAGCTTCGAAGAACTCTTTGAAACGAGTAAGTAAGAGTTCTATGTATAAGAGACTATGATACAGAACTCCTTTTTCTCCTTAGAGTTTATTTATTGTAGAGTGTACCTACTTGATAGTTTTTTTCTGCAAAATCAATGAGTTCTTGCAGTAAGCTTACAAAATATACTGTGTTCGAAAAGTTCCTATTTTATATCTAATAAAAACTTATCAAATATTCTCTTTCGTTTTCCTTATCTCATCAATCCCTAATATTGCAGGTGCGTATTCGGTTGTATACACACTAAACTAAACTAAATTGACAGGTCTAAAAGTAATGCTATCCGTTTCCAAAGGGATCAATAATTGTCATATGGATGCACTAATTCATTATTGTATAGATTTTTGTAGATTTTTGTTCAACCGAATTAGCATTATTGGTACTGATTCTGAGCGCAACTACAATTTAGAGTATTTGCATTTCTTTCTTACCAATTTTTTTTTTTTTTTTTTTAATAGATATAGCGAGCAAGCGAGCAGGCGGGTCACCTGATGTTAAGTGATTACCGCCGCCCATGAACATTTGCAGCACCAGAGGAGCCGCCGATGCGTTGCCGGCCTTTTAGGAATTTGTTGGTCCGCCCCTTGAATAACCCCATGTTATAATCTAGTGGGAACACCGCCGATGGGAGTTGGTTCCACAGTTTGCACGTGCGTGGAAGGAAGGATCTGGAAGGATGTAACAAGAAAAGGACAGACAACCCTAATTTAATTTAGAATTGTCAAACCTCATGACTTTAGCTACCAGTCACGAGCATATTGTTTAAATTGGTAGCGCGCAACAAAATTTAGTGTCTTTAAACCTAAAAATCATGTTCCGTCCTTTTTTAGCAATATTAAAAAGAAAGAGATGCAGATACTCTAAATTTAGTTTAGAGAAAAACAAGAAAATCCACGCCATTTGTCAACTTATTACTTATATATCTAAGCAAACTTTAAGTAATTACTTAGTACCTACATCTATTATTAATAATATCTGTCCCGGCTATACTCACGTGTTTAGTCGACGTTACTAGTCGGGCTAACGTCGACTAAACACGTGAGTACAGCCGGGTCAGATATTATTTATATGTAAATCACTCACGGTAGTTTAAACGCTAAAATACCTACATCTACTTATGAGTAGGCATAAAAAACAAAATCATAGAGCTATTAATAATATTTTATTATTCGAGAATTAACTAGGTAGGTACCTATTCACTTGCCTTGCCTGCCGTGTCCTTTTGAACTATACTTTTTTACCCGACCTGGAACCAAACAAAAAATATTTGTATAATATGTCTATACAGTGTATTTACCTGTGACATACAGAAAAAGATAAATACAAAAAATCCGAAGCTGAACCAACCATACAAAATATTATTGGTCTGAAGATTTTATACAGATTGTCAAGAGCTGATATGGACATTTTCCCCCTTTTTACAAATTATAAGTGCTTTGCTTTCCTAGTAAATGTCTATTGTCTAGGTATAGTAGGTATCAGATAAACCTATTTACCGAGTTTCAGGGTTTAGAGGGATAAAAAGAGCTGAAATGGACTCTTCCATTTCTGAGGGATTGAATTTTAAAAAGTGGTTTCTTAGTGTAACTCTAGGGCAAAGTATCTATGTACCGAAATTCAGGGAGTAACAAAAAGTTGCCTGGCATCATCAGAAATACGTAATATTAATATTCTTCAAGCCCTCCTGAGCTATTATAACGATTGATAGAATATGGTCCTCTCTATAGCATCAACTACACTAATGCCTTTGAGACGAACGCTACATTCAGTACACTTTTCAAAAGTACTTTTTCAAATAGGTTAATTATGTCAATTAACTACGTGACGTCACTGTCAGAACAGTCGCTGCAGCCAGAACATTATTCATAGCCAACATTCGAGAAGAGAGATTGCGAGCGCGGATTGTCGGTATTCTCGCTTGTTTAGAGGTTTTCTTTTCCGAGACGAAGCTTTCGGGGCCGAAAAGGGCGTTAATCTGCCGAGAAGTCTAGAATAGAGTGAGTCTACTACCCGCCGAGTCCTAGATTGCGTAAGAAATCTTATTCTTTTTCTCTCTCATATATCTCAAAAGTCAACAGAACGACAAATTGGAAAGTACCTATGTGGCTACTTTTTAGATGTGGTTTAAAAGTCTATCAAATGTCAAAGTTTAAACACTGTAAAAACCAAACTAAAGACATACACGTGTAAGGGGCCAATCTTGGGCTAATGCTTGTTGCCAATGGTTCGAAATAATTACCTATTTAATAATAATTTTATTTTTAGGGTTCCGTACCTCAAAAGGAAAAACGGAACCCTTATAGGATCACTTTGTTGTCTGTCTGTCTGTCGGTTTGTCAAGAAACCTAAAGGAAATTTGGCAGGTAGGTAGGGCTTATATCAGACATTAGGGTAAAAAATCTGAGAACCTTGAATTTGTGGTCACATCACAAGTAAAAAATTAAAATGTGTTTCGAACAAATATTGCTATTTTCGACATTCAAAGTAAGATTGCTATATTAAGTGGGGTATCATAATATGAAAGGGCTTTACCTGTACATTCTAAAACAGATTTTTATTTATTTTTATACATACCTAATAGTTTTTGATTTATCCTACAAAATGTCGATAAAATACGATTGTAGTACGGAACCCTCAGTTGGCGAGTCTGACTCGCACTTGGCCGGTTTTTTAATTGATAAACTGTACATCGCGTCGTAACGCGTAGCGATTCCTATCACTTGTGGCTTTTAGATACCTAAGAATGCTCTGAATTTCTGATAACCTGTTGGACAAGGAATTTGAGAGATTTGTGACCTTAGTAACCAAAAAAATATTTACTGAATGAAGTAATATTAGATAAATAATAATCAAAGAGTTCATTCACCGACCTGTAGTTAAGTAATAACCTATACCTACTTGAAAAGGATTTCCATATTGATGTTTTAGTTAATTAATAAATATTATTATTACCTTTCGTCAAAGGTTGCCTGGAAGAGATCGCTGTAGCGATAAGGCCGCCTTTGCATGCTACAGCTATTAGATTAAGATCCTTGTATGTTTTTATTATGTTTACTTGTGTTGTGTGCAATAAAGAATAAATAAATAAATTAAAAAATATATTATTACCTACTGCTACTATTATGACTCGTGAAACTACTAAATGATAACTCTAACGAATTAATAAGCAATTAAAATAGAGTTGAATTAACTCAATCAAGTAGTTCACATTCATACACAATTTGTCGGTTTTTTCGATAGTAGGTTTCGACACACGACGTACTATCGAAAACACCGACCGGATAGGCAACATCATCATCATCATCAACCATGCAATAAACTTAAAAACAACAGTCAAACACAATTGATAATTCAGCTCATTAACTCTTATCATGAAAGTTTGTCCCTACGAGACATTTTGATATGAATGGAGATTGCCCATTTTCTTAGGAGCTTTTAAGGAGCTTAGGGTTCCGTTTTTTTGCCATTTGGCTACGGAACCCTAAAAAGGGCGTACCGCCACGCCGTAGGTAAGTATGTTTCGCGAGTTATATGACCAATATTGAGCCTCAATAGCTCAACCGGTATAGGAGTGGACTGAAAACCGGAAGGTCGACGGTTCAAATCCCGCCCGTTGAACTATTGTCGTGCCTACTCCTAGCACGGGCCTGACGCTTAGTTGGAGAGGAAAGGGGAATATTAGTCATTTAATATGGCTAATATTCTTTAAAAAAAAAAAAAAAAAATTGTGCCCGGCCTGATAAAGCTTGATAATACTCACAAATGTTTATAATTGAAGACATTGGTAGTCCGGCTGAAGTACTTCAAATACAGGAGTAACACGATGAAGAAGAGCACAGCAGTTACTTGCATCGTCCACTCACTCGGCAGTTCACATTTTGCAACTTTCAGCTCATCTGGACTTACTGTTACCTAAAAATAGTTTTGATAAACATCATCAAGCATCTCGCAAGACGACTGTGGACGCCTATCAATCGCGGTTTTTAGCCATAGCTTACGGACGCGTCCCATAGTTTGTTTGACGCTTTAACCTTGTGTTTTGTTTATTTATTTATTTTAAATAGTTGTAATACCTAGCTGTAAATTATTAACTATTCATAATTATTTATGTTTGGGAAGGCACTGGCCCCTAAGACACGGGATTTCCTAGTTTAGGGGGCAGGATTCCAGAAAGTTGATTACTGTACTGAGTTGTTTAAATAAATAAAAATATTATTATTATATTATTATAATTTGGATAGCCGTAGGTACTTACTATACTATACAACTTTAGTTTTAGTATACGCAAAACCTAAAAGTAGTTTGTTCAGAATCAGTAACAGAATCGATTGCAATCATTTTTCACCGTGTTATATTTTGACCAAAAAATAAAGACACCTAGTTAAATGACCGGATACACCAGCTGCGGTTTTTGCGTGAACTAAAACTAACTTTGTATACTAATTTTATTAATACTATAAAATAAATATAAATATACTATATTTCATAGATATTTACTAGCAACAAAACCACAACTTAGCTGTGTGCTTAGCGTGAAATGTTACACTCACTCCCATGTTGATGGAATTTGAGAGTCTAACTCGAACCACAATAAGATCAGAGGTAAATAGGCCAAAAAGATTTTAAGTCAAAAATTCAGTACTTACCACCAATTCTAATTTCGTAAAATTGCCGCTTGGAGCGCTAGCTGTAGATGATGGACAAACTTAAACTTTAAAACAAGGCAATTAGAGCAAGAGCTTGGATAATGACTATGAAAAGAACGGTGGATAGATATACGAAATGAAAAGAATTGGGAATTAAACATACTTTAGAGATCTATACTTACCTCAGTATAAGGACTGTAAGAAGTAGCCCTATTGTGACACTTACTGTTAGAGCGAGATAGCTAAATGCATTTAAGCTCTTGTTAGAACGTGACAAAATGATTATGTTTTGTCCTTATCACCGTGGCCACTTTTTTTTGTTTGTCAAAATGTATTTGTACGTGAGTATTTGACAAACAACGTGAAGTATAGAAGGAATGACATTTCACAAGTAAGAAAATCTGCTTGAGCGAGAGGGACTGAGGGGGCCACGCTAGTTGCAAACCTGGACATATCTGTGATACTTACCAAGTAATACTTAGGATCCAGTCTATTTCTCCACGAGAAGGACGGAACTGTGTATTCTATAAATTCAATTTTGTGATTCGGCGTAGGCACGAAGCTATGACGCACTAAACAGCTGTGGTGTGTATGGGCCCCGAAAACCGTCCGCGGTCGAAGGCTCTCCACTAAATATTCCGTGGATTCTTTGGAGAGGCAGTCCCATCGTTCCTCGAATAAATTGTTTCTTACGGACGGAGGTGCTGCGTCTGGTTCCGTACAGATGCGGTCGGACTCTCTGTATAATGGATAATGCTGTAAGGAAGTCGAAATAATCTTTTACAAATTACATGTCACACAGTGTACACGCAATCCATACTAATATTATAAATGCGAAAGTGTGTCTGTCTGCTAGCCTTTCACGGCCCATCCGTTCAACCGATTTTGACGAAATTTGGTATAGAGATAGCTTGCATACCGGGAAAGGACTACTTTTTATCCCGGAAAATCAAAGAGTTCCCTCGGGATATTAAAAAACTCAATCCCACGCGGAAGTCGTGGGCATTATCTAGTTCCTTATATGACGTAAACATGTAAATGATACTTCAGGTCACTGGTCTATGACTGAAGGTCTAAATCATCAGAACATTATTCAGTGAAATTATATATGTAGTACATAGGTACTTCAGAAAAACTTCGGTGTTTTTATACATCTATCTCTATAAATAAAAATGAATCGCCGCCGTAATGTTGGTATAACGACTGCACCAAATTGGATAATTCTTTTTTTTGTGTATGTATAATTGTCAGGACAAGGTTTGTATGAAAGAATTTTTTTCCACGGGAAAAGACAGTTCCCACGAGACGCGGCGCGGGTAACAGCTAGTTCACAACATATTCTAAGCATCGTGTCGAGTATGCCCTGCGTTTGTAGATGACAACGCTTTTTTTGTACACTCTTTAAAGCTTAATATAATATTTACCTGCATCACTATGGGTCGGCTGTAATGTTGCAACTTTGCATTCCCTTTGCACAGAGCAGATCCACTGCTGCATTTTAAAATATCTGTAAGTGAACAAAAATATTTTTGATTGTAAACTTTGAGTTTGAGTTTGATTTTGAGTGGACAAATGTCGAAACTTTTGTTCAATAGTTTTGTGCCACTAGACAAAGACACAGTCAAGTCCTGAGTTGTGTAATATTATAAATGCGAAAGTTTAGATGTTTGTTACCTACTCCTTCACACCACATTGAATGAACCGATTAGGGTGAATTTCGGAATGGAGAACGCCTGAATTAGCACATACGCTAGAAAGTAGCCATTCTAGAATACCTACATCCACGCGGACAAAGTTGCGTGCATCATCCAGTAATTAATTAAAAACAATTTTCTAACCTGAAATCCTGTCAATTTCCGAAACCGCTCGAGAGCATAACGAGCATCCATCACCTTCCATAGCCATGGAATTGATCAGAACGAAGTGATTCCCGCGTATGCTTACAAGCCGAACGGGCGGCGCGTTCAGTTTACTCTCGAACCTGTTTGCTAGATGCGGCGTTATCCTGTACAAATGATACGAATACCTATAGGTAACTTCTTGCACAAAGTAGAAAAATAATAGAAGGCCCGCTCTATACAGGCGCACTCACACATCAATTCCTGCTCAACCTCGGCGAGCTTAATTTATTCGGCTCAGCTGGCAATTCGCTGACTTAGGTTGTTGCAACTTGCAAGTTGCAGTCGACTTTAACCGAGTGCGCCTATTATTATCGAACTTGTATTGAGCGGACCTTCTGCCAGATGTCTAATCTGTGCTTCTTGTTGTACCCTTTGAATAATGAGTAGGTAGGTACTAAGATCGCCATAACCAGGGTGTGTTTTCACAAACGCGGAATGGACCAGAGCGGTGCGGCGACGTGTGTTTTCAGACATCAGACTGATCATTTAGAGTCATTGAATAATAACTAACGATTGGTCTATGGAACATGTCTCTGCTCTGCTCTGCTTCAGAGGAAACATAAGCACTTCGCGCGACGGTAGCAGCTCCGTAGCAATTGTAATACAAGATGTATGAAGATATTTATATATTTTTTATGATAGTAAGGTAACGACACCAATTATGGACGGTTTAAGGACAAAAAAATATATAATTCAATATATCTCCTTAGATAAGAAACATATACAGTTAGAACTAAATGTAGCATGAAGGTTGGGTTTTCCTTTATGTAATTTAATTATAATAACTAGGCTAAGATAACTAGGTCAAATAAAATAATTAAAATATTCAAACTGTATTTAAAATATTCATTCAACCAATGATGTACAGTAAAAATCTGGTAATGGACACCCAATAATGAACAAGATATAGTAATGGACGCCCATTAATTAACAAAATTCAGTTATGGACATCCAATTAATGGACAATGGACGGACAGATAGGTACCAACTTGTTTTTATATTTATGAAGCCAGCATGGTGGAGGATGCAATGGTAAAAATTGAGGAGTTGGGTGTTTCGAAACTTTAAATGATGCTGCAGATGAAAATAGCTGAGATTACTTTACTGGTGGTAGGACTCTTCTTGCGGAGTTCGTCCGGGTAGGTACCACCGCGGTGTCCGTTATTCTACCGTGAAGCAGTATTACTGTGTTTCGGTTTGAAGGGCGCTGTACGCCGACGTGATTACTGTTCAAAATGAGACCTAAGAACTGTTGTCTCAGGGTGATGAGTGCAGTGCAGTGTGTCGTATGATACTGCAATGCAAAATTATGGGACGCACTGCATCTGACATGGGCAGGCGTATCACTTAACATCAGGTGAACGTCTTGCTCGTCTCATCATTCAATGATATTAAAAAAAAAAACTTAATCAACTAGGAAAAGAGCTAATAATCCTCAAAGGGCTGAACAGATTTTTATTAAACATAACATCCAACCGTCCACCATCATACATCATCATTCACCTTTCATCATCATTTACCATCTCGATAATTTCAGCTGTCAAACAGAAAACACCGCATTAGAATCGGTTCATTCGTTTATAAGCTACGATGCTCTAGACAGCTACACAGATACATATGTTAAACTTATAACAACCCTCGTTTCTTTCGTCGGAGGTTAAAAAATAACTGAAATAAAATTGATCTGTCCATCACTGGGAACTGTAGAATTCCAGTAATGAACATAATATGTCTATAACTGGGTATTCTTTAGTTTCCAATTATGGACATTTTATGTCCATTACTGGATTCTGTAGAGCAAAATAAAAATAAAGTAGTTACTTTGAAAGAGAAAATTGAGCATCGCACAATAAAGCTCAAATTCTAGAACAGACAAAAAAAGTAGTTGTGACACAATGTTCATGATTGGTAAATGCTTGAAAAAAAAATCCAGTAATGTACATCATCAAATTCGCATTACAAATCAAAACTGTCCTGGCTTATTGCTGTGGATTATTTGGTCAATTTATCATACTACACATAAAATAATGTCTCATTTCTATACCACACCTCTATTAGAGTCTATAAACAAAAGTATTCACTTACTTCCTTAATGATTTCCTTAATAGAACTGGATTATTTGTGAACAACTCTCTGCACACGAAACTAACCATTCGCCATTTTGAAACAAAATGGCCGAGGGAAATGATACGTCACCTTTTGACAGATGTGCTGTCAAAGTCTATGTTTAAGTGTTGCCAGAATTTAAAATCAAATTTGTACCCTTAATTTATAAACTTTTTTCTTTTTTTGTCCATTATTGGGGTGATGTACAACACTGGTGTCATTACGTTATTTTTACCTACACGTCAAGGAAATTTCTAAATAGTTAAATTAAGTTTTAATTTAGTTTTGATAACTGCAAAGTGTTGCTACTAGATGGCTTTAACAGTCGCTTCAGTACTGAGTGAACATACATATCACAAATTTCGTCACTGGCAGCAAGCGAACCGTGGCTTAGCGGTCAGAGCATCGGGCGCGATCCCAGGAGACGCTGGTTCGAATCCGCAATTTTGCAATTTTTGATATGTATTTAAAAATTATTAAGATGTATGAAGGCATACCTGCTAGGCTGCGATCCGAAAGTGTCGGAGAACAAATGCCGGAGCTACTGCCGTGACGGGACTTTACTCCTTGATAGGCTTATTTTTATAATGCTTTAAAAAATATTGCAAATGGATTCTACTAAGATTGGATCTTTCCTATTACCTACAAATTGTAGCTAACTATCAATATATAGCTCGAAAAAGTCAAATAATTAACTACTCTTTGTATTTTAGTTACTGCAACTACCAAATTACTTAATGGTGAGTTATAAGTACCTACGAAAAATATCACCCTTCAGAGGTCCAGCAATCCTGTATTCTCTTTCAAGTTTCTAACTTTTAAGTTAAATAATTATTATAAAATTAGTATTATATATAATTTTTGTATAATTTTATTTTATTTTATTTAATAAAATAAAGTTTAAGTTTTACCTGTAATGAAACCCTATGTCATGGTTTCCTACTACTACATACATAGTAGTCCCATCAGGGACTTTAAAAAGATGATAAAATCGTTCGACATAGTCATTAAATTCAGTCTGAGAGCACCATTTGCCCTCATCAAAGAGGTCACCTGCAAATGATAATAATTAATATTATAATTTACTAGCGACCCGCTGCGGCTGCGTACGGGTGGCTTATTACAATTTTTGTAGGGTTATTGAAATTTTTTGAAAATAAAATATAACTTGGATGAAAGTATTTTCAAAATCGGTTCAGTTGTTCCAGAGACTACTTCCTACAAACAAACTTACAAACTCTATTACAGTAGTAGGTATAGATAAAACCAAAGGTTTTCTCTTTATGCTTCTTCTGCTGCCCCATGATTTAGACATTGTGCAAAGCATTCATTCAGACTTTGGGTGCGCTGCTACCTCTTCTGTGGACTTGTCAGCTGGAGTACTGCGTGGGCGGCCTTACGGTGGTCTCGCGCTTTTGTGGAAAAAGACTCGCTTCAATAATATATCTGTTATAAACTGCTCCAACGACAGAATTATGGCTATCCGTGTTAACTTAGGGTTGCGATCTTTCTTGATATTTAATGTATACATGCCGACAGACGAAATTGAGAATCTTCCAGATTTTACTAATTGTCTAGCACGAATAAGTGCGATTGTCGAAGAGAGTGAGGTAGCATCTGTCTATATTTTGGGGGATTTTAACGCCCATCCGAATGCCCGTTTTGGTAATGAGCTGAGGCAATTTTGTGATGAACAGGAGTGGGTATGGGCCGACATTACTAAGCTTGGTAGCAATTCTGACACGTTTACATTCATTAGTGAATCGCACGGCAGTCGTCGTTGGTTGGATCATTGTCTTACTACAGAAGCTGCGTGGAAATCTGTACTAAGCGTGGACGTTATGTATGATATCTCATGGTCCGATCATTTCCCGCTACGTATAGTATGTAATATTGGAGAGACCGAGTGTTTTATTCTCGACGACGCCACCTTTGCCGGAACGGGCATTCGGTGGGGTGACAGAGATGCAACTCAGGTTGATTCGTACTACAATTACTGTGATAATAGACTTGGTAAGATTTGTGAGCAGATATTATGTAAGGACTGTGATAATAATAGATGTAACAATTTAGATAGTCACCATTTATTTATTGATAATTTATACAATGATATTGTCAACATTATGCAGTCAGGTGCTAAACGCTCATCAAAACGATGTCAGTCTAATAAGAATATTAAGCACAAACAGGTCACAGGTTGGAATTTTCATGTTCAGGAAAGCCATAGTAAGTATAAGTTGTACTTTGAAGCGTGGGTGTTGGCGGGTAAGCCATCTACTGGTATTGTATATGACAATTTGATAAAATCTCGTAAATTTTTTAAAAATAAGTTACGATGGTGTCAAAAAAATGAAGAAGTCATTAAATTAGATATTTTAGCCATGCACCGTAAACAGAAAAATTTTGTCAAGTTTTGGAAACAAACTAAAGCATTTAATTATAAACAAAGCAAACCAGTAACAGTGGATGGCTTACAGTGCCACGTACAGATAGCCAATATGTTCGCGGAACGGTTTAAAATCCAACCGTTACAGGTGGATCCTAAGTTAAAAGGCAACAATTATGTTAATGCATTACCGGACTTAAGCAAGGTAATACAATTTACGACTGAAGACATAACAAAAATGGTAGTCAAAATGAAAAGAGGGAAAAGTCCTGGTTATGATGAACTAAGCATTGAGCATATTTTATATGGTGGTTTATTGCTACACGAGAAACTATGTGGTTTGTATAACTTGTGTATAAGATATTCGTATCTTCCCCATAATTTAATGAAAACAATAGTTGTCCCGATCGCAAAAAATAAAACCGGGGACTTGGCATCGCCTGCTAACTATCGTCCTATTTCCCTGGGTACAGTAATAGGTAAAATTTTGGAACGTCTTGTGCAACCCGAACTGCTTAGGAATGTGGTAATCGACGACGCACAGTTTGGTTTCCGACCTGGTCTCTCGACAGACTCAGCTATAGTTGGTCTGAAGCACACTATACAGTATTATACAGGGCGTGACACATCTGTATATGCGTGTTTTCTCGACCTGAGCCGGGCTTTCGATCTAGTTAATTATGATATTCTCTGGGAGAAACTGTACCGGTCTCAGGTCCCAAAAGAAGTTATAGGTCTGTTGAGGTACTGGTACGGAAACCAAACAAATACTGTGAAATGGGGCGAAGCGACTTCTAATTCATACAAATTAGACTGCGGTGTTCGCCAGGGTGGGATTACCTCCCCGGATCTTTTTAATATATATGTAAATAACCTAATAGAGGAGCTGAGAGACACCAAGATCGGATGCCACATCAATGGTGTATGTGTAAATAGTTTGAGTTATGCGGATGATATGGTGATTCTCAGCCCTTCTATTAAAGGCCTCAGAAAGTTGCTCTCGGTTTGTGAGCATTATGCTAATGCTCATGGGCTGAAATATAATGTTAACAAAACTGAGATGCTTGTATTCAAGTCAGGTAAAGGTCCGGAAAGAATCCCAGAAGTTATTCTAAATGGTAAAGCAGTTCGGGTTGTGCAGAAATTCAAATACCTAGGACACATCCTGACAGAGCATCTAAAAGATGACAGCGACATTGAGAGGGAAAGGAGGGCACTCTCGATTCGTTGCAATATGCTGGCGCGTAGATTTAGCAAATGCAGTAAGGCCGTTAAAATAACCTTATTTAACGCCTACTGCCAATGCTTTTATACGTGCCAGTTATGGACAAACTTTCTTAAAAAGTCGTTCACTGCAATACGAGTACAATATAACGACGCATTCCGAATACTCATGGGATTGCCGAGGTATTGCAGTGCTTCTACTATGTTTGCCGAAGCGGGGGTGCCTGACTTCTATTGTATTGTTAGAGCTCGCGTGGCATCCTTTTGGGAAAGACTTCGGAGCTCTAACAATGCAATACTCAAGGTCGTTTGTGAAGGGATGCCCAGCCCTATTTTTAGTTATTGGCTATCTGTACACCAGGATAAGAACAGAAAGTAATACCTGTGACCTGTGACATCTGAAATGAGTTTTTTAACCATTTCAGTTAGTTGTAAGGTATCTTTATGTATTTTTTATTTTTATTTGTATGCTTTGTAATGTAAATTGTATTTTATTTTATTGTAATTTTTAAATGTGTTTATGGGTTTTATGCCTGACAATAAAAAACTATTATTATTATTATTATTATTATTATTATCCAATAAACCAACTAATTAACCAACAGCTCGACTGATTTAGATAAATGATACATCATTAGACTTGTCTTGGTGGCACATAAATTTAAGAAAAATCAAAATGGCGGATTTTATTCTGGGCTTTATTTAAAACATTTTATATCAAGTAGGTACTTGTTTTGAGAATAACAATCTATCTTGCAACAAGTATTATTTTCCATTTGACTCTATAAGGATTTGGAAAGCTATAGAGATCAGTCAATTTTTTTTTATAAAATATACCTACCTATTTATAAAGAAAAAAAAAACTATAAGATGTACCTAAAACAAAAACAGCTTCAGGTTGGTGCAAAGTGATGGCAGTCTGAAATGCCCTATGCATTTGCCACTCCCTCCGCCACTTGTCAAACCAGTGGCCATTGCGGGAGCCCAGGAGATGTGTGTCTGCAATTATCATTGCATACACTGGCTCTATATCATTCGGTTTCCTTTTAGTTAGCGATGGCCATCCACACTACAAACAAAAGAAAGAAAATTATCTGATTTGCCATTGCATCAATTTAAACAATAGGTGTGAAGTCACAGTTATTATACAATTATTAACGACAGAGTTGCATGGAATCAATCGGCTTCAGCAGCCATAAAGCAAATGTAATAGTTACATTCCTTATGTATTGTAGGATCTACAGATTGCAAGATTTTGCTTTTTAAGAAGTTTTTTTTTTGTTGTTGTGCCTTATCATGCGATCAGTCGATGGACTATGAGCAGATTGGTTGGCAGACAGGTTGGCGTGATTGGAGACCACTTCTCCAGCGGGAAAACTCCATAAGTCTCAGCTAATTATCCAGTATATGCAAGAAGAAAAGTAACTGCAGAGTTTTTTTCAGACTTTTTCAGTAGAATTGGCTTTCTGAACCTCTAGTAGTCTTGACATATCATAAGCTGTTGTCCTATATTCGAAATAAAGATATTGCTGTTCATTTATTTCATTTTATTTCTACTATTCGAATGTTAACTCATGATATATCAGAGAAACTGTTGACTAATCGGTTTTTGAGGCATTTTATCAGCTTGGATGTTAGTCTTGACATAACGATGGCATTTAAACGCAGCCGACGCCTTCTTTCATTAAAAATAGGTCTGTAGTAGTCAAGTCTTCAAGTCCAACTGTTGACTTCGATTTAAAAAGTTAAGTTGTTACTTAAAATTTGCATCATTCATAAAATAATCTACATCACTAGGATTAACGCATATTTACCTGTATTTGGGTAACATAGTAAATAAGGTATTCGCAGTAAAAATAAATAAAAACAATGCCCAAAATTAACTTCGAAAAAGTGTTGTTTATTATGGAGTAACGCCATCTCCTTCCATATACTGCCATTTTATCACCATACTCGTAAATGTTTTAATAGAATAAGTACCGGTAAGTAATGATACGAATATAACAGTTATTCATCATTTAGTTAAATCTTTTTGTGTTGTTCATGTTATCACTATAATGTTATCAAAAACAAAAACAAACTTAGTGATTATATCATGATTATATACTCTTTGACAACAACCGTGTCAAAAACGTATTCAAATAATTTTGAAACGAAAATGACAGACGACAGACAGTGTCACGAACGCAATCCGCAATAACTTGCTTGGTTAACACCTAAGGTTAACACTCGCTCACTATTGGCTACAATACATAGTTGCAAGAAGAATAACATAAATTCAGCCAATCACTACAATTGTGAATGTAATGATGACAAGCGAGTTACAAGTTTTCCGGAATTGTGGCAGTTGGCACCACTGGCATTCTTTCTCCGAATGTTTACAATTTACAACATAAAATATCGGCTGAATCGCTCGTGTGCATAGAGCTATAAGATGGCTATAAGCTTGTTCGGAAAACGCGGGAAACCAGCTGAAAGTCAGCAAACAATAATGGGAAAACTCTTGGAAATCTGTAGTAAAACCATAGAGAAGAATGTGAGTCAAACATAGAAATACTCTAAGGAGCCAACATCGACATAGGAATAGTACTTAGAAATTCTTTGGGAGCCAAAGAGTCAAACTGTCAAAAACAGCTGATTGTCATTGGTCGTCAATCTTGATCTTGTTTTTGTTTGCTAAGGCTTCCCAGTTTCCCAAATCCCAATTCCCACCCCACATTTTGCCCACATAACACATTATCAAAGAGTGAATAATCACTATTATAATTATTATTATTTGTTTGTTGTTGTACCATTTCCTATTACTTCATTGCGCAACAAATTAATCTAAAATCATCTCCATTCGTGTAATGTCGCATTAAATTAAAGTTTCAAAGATGACCGTGCACTGGAGTGAAGAGATAATGAAATGGGAATACAGGGAGTTGCAGGCCACGGCTATGTCTGTGGATTACTCGGGTAATAACGTTCTGCTGGCTGGTCGAAGGTGGCTCGCAATAAAACACATTGGCGTGGACGACGTTCCTACAGAAATCGTGAAGAAATACCCACGGCACAGTAAATATGATGCCGTTGGTGCAGAATGGTGTCAGACTTATCCTGGGCAAAAGCTCTGTGCGATTGCTGTAAGTTTTTTTGTGTATTTTAAATAGCTAGCTTTTATGGTGTAAGTACCTATTTTGATCTTTGTCTAACCTAAAAATTAAAAAATAAATTACAAATTCTAATGTTTAATTTAAGTTTTAACTTAATGTTGCTATGTCCTGAAGAGGATTTTTAAAATCAAAACTTTCATAGATTTTAAGGCTGCAGTACTAAGCTCAGGTTTATCTACTAGGTTTCTGCTGCTAGAACCTATAGTTATGTTTCATTCAATTATTGTAATAAAACAGGTATTGCCTTATTATGTAAAATCAAAAATTTTGCACTTGCAGATTCTGTGCATACCAGTTCTATACTGATCTAAAAAACTATATATCCTGGGCATAAATTTTTGAATAACAAGTAGACTCTGATGTAATTTTTTTCTAAAGCATGTTATTATTCAATAGTCTGTTTGCTAAAACAAGCTTTAGAAAAAATTTACATTGAATTTATTTTGTATTTTAGAGCAATCAACATGTGGATGTGTATGAATGGAGGGCCGGCAATGACTTGATGTGTATATCCTCCTTGCGCGGTCATACCAGGGTTGTAAGTGACACTCACTTCCACAGACAAGACCACAATCTGATAGCAACATGCTCCATAGACACATTCACTTATCTTTGGGATTTAAGAGACACCAGAAAACCTGTGGTCTCTTTATCTGCTGTAGGTAAGTGATTAAAATCCTGTCAAAACTCTCTGATTTTCTGGGATAAAAACTTCACAAGTAGCCTCTATTTCTCTCCAGGATGCAAGCTGTTGCTGTACTTAACAAATAATGCCCATGACTTAGTCCATGTCGATTTACATTTTATAAAATCCTGTGGGAACTGATTTTCTACGACAAAAAGTAGCTTATATCTGGCATCCAAGTACCTGTCTGTCAAGCCTGTATCGGTACCAAATTTTGTTAAAAATGGTTAAAAGGATGGGACTTGAAAAGGTAGCAGGAATTTAGACAGACACACTTTCACATTTATAATATTAAGTATTTATATTGATTACACCTCCATAAATATTTTAAGTAATTTAATCTTGCTTTTGCAAACTACTGTAGTCATTCATCTAAATCTCAGAAGAATCCTATTGAATACAATAAGATAAGCATTTTATAATTACAGATAGATATGAATGGCATGCTTATATCATGCACTACTTTGTATTATGTGTGTGAAAATACCATGGTCTAAGATCCCGCTATAGAACGACCTTCACTGAGCCGGTTAATGGATAAAACGTATTTTATATTCAATTTAATATGTCAATAAATTTATTGCATATGGGTTGCCTAAAAAATTTCAGTCCAGTATATTATGAGTAATTGATAATTAAAAAAAAAAAAAAAATTTTTATCATTTCACCGGTTTGTATAATTGACAAATTCCATACCAATCGAAAGTTAAAAGCCCATAGAATATGCAAACGTTATTTTTTTCCCCGGGTAGGCAGGCATAAAACACAACAGGTAAATCGATACTAGTAACTTGCACCGTGTTAATGAATAAAAGTTAAATGAAAATAAACATTATTTCATTAACCTAACGTTTGCATATTCTATGGGTTTCATACTTTCGATTGGTATGGAATTTGTGAAATAATTAAAAAAAAAGTTTTTTTTATTAATAATTAATCATCCTGGACTGAAATTTTTTAGGCAACCCATATGCAATATATATAACCGTCAATAAGGTCGAGATTTGCTTGCACCGATTTCACCGTGAGGCGCAAGCAGATAAATGGGTGCAAGCGATTTTCGACCTTATTGACATTCGTCAGAAAACAGCATTTTAGCAATCTATGAATTATACTGAGCAAGAATATGACAAAAACAACTTTCTCATAACCGTCAATAAGGTCGAGAACTAGGGTATAGCTTGTATTTAACTCGATTGATTTAAATTTTAAATTTTACTCTTAATAGGTACCCATCAATCCATACCTTCGCGACAGGTCGAAATGGCAAACGGGGAGGGAACGCCCCGCACACCCGCACGGCCCCTGTGCTAACCCAGTGCGGGCGAGCGAGGGTGACGTGCGGGTGTGCGGGGTGTCACCCCCGCCTCATACCCCGATTGCCATCTCAACCTGTCGCGGACTACAGTACCTACCTATATATGTAAAAATAAAAACAAGTAGAACGATAAAGCAATGTCAAGTAGGTACAATTCAATAGGTAGGTAAGTTTACCTAGTTACCTATAAAAAATTCTTTTTAGTAGGTAACTACTATATTTATTATCATACATTTCTACATATTTATTATCATACGAATTATAAAATGATGATGATGATTTCTAAAAAGAACAATACCACTTCACGTACCTAACCTATTACCTATAAAACTTATAATGTATGATAATACCTACACTTTGAAAAACATTTTCTCATACAATTTATAAAATGACGCAAGTATTTCCAAAAAGAACAAATCTACTATAATAGGTATTATCAACGCGCGACACAAATCTATCACAACACAAAAATGTACCTAATCTACATTATTTTGCCTAATCTACATTACAATTATTCACATTAAATATTTATCGACACTCAAGTTCACAAATAAATAAAACTGCATTCAAAATTTATTACGAAACAAACAAAATGATAAAAATACTAGCCGCATACTCGTATCATCACAGTCAACATGTAACAGGCCAATACGAAAATTCGATGTAATAATTATTCACCGTCGAGTCGCGACGATATTTGTAACAGCTGTACCTAATATTTATTCTAATATCGTCGCTCGGTCGCGCCGCGCGCGGCGTATCAAAGATCGAACGCGTGAGTTACTTTTTAGGAAGGATTTTCTCAAATTTTCACTACTTAGTAGTTAGTACTTACTGTATTTTGTATTCAATTTTGTTTTCATCTAAAAACGAATATCTTGAATACATTTATATATTTAATAAATTTATTAGGTACATTATTTTTTGACACCTCTACTACCAATACTACTCATAACATAGTACAACATTAATTTTCAGCTGGAGCATCTCAAGTACAGTGGAACAAAGTAGCATCTCACTTAGTTGCAACGGCACATGACGGCGATATAAAGATATGGGATTACCGTAAAAGCTCTTCCCCTCTCCACTATATTTCTGCCCACTTATGTAAAATACATGGTGTCGATTGGAGTCCACACCATGAGTATCAGCTAGTTACGTCAAGTCATGATGGAAGTATTAAGTACTTTGATATCCATAGTGCTAGACGACCAGAGAATGTTATAATGACAAACTTTCCTGTGTGGAGAGCTATTTATACTCCATTTGGAAGTGGACTTCTTACTATTGGAGTAGGTTGGGGAGGATTACCCAGAGTGGAACAAGCTGGTGTGATAGGTATTTGGATTGGCGGCACGTTAACTCATAGATTAGTTGGGCATACTGATACCGTCCAGACTATGGTATGGAGGCCAAATACACTACCTTCAAATTACCAGTTAGTAACGTGGGGAAGGGATCAGACACTAAGGTTGTGGACAATGCATCCATCTTTACTTAAAATGTGTTCACACTATCTACCTGATGACACTGAAAATGATGACAATAATAGTGATAGTAAGTGGAAAACTTCCTTAAATTGTCCACACCACATAAGTTATTCTAAGTGATAGTTATTTTGAAGGAAGCTATTCAGGACGAAACATCCTGCACCCTTAATACAAGTTTGCATCTCTCACCGATTATGTAACAAGTATCCAAATGCTATATTGTCAAAGTAAAATGGATTTTATCGACTTGTTCTTAAAGTTGTGTATTCAGTTCTACTGATTTTTATTTAACAAAGTGTCCGCTTGCCGAAATGCAAAAGTTGCACCCATAAATGCAGATCATAACAATTGAGGTTAAAGCAATCAATAGATGCAGCTTTTACTAAATCAACCCAACCAGCAGGTAGAAATGCGGTCATCCACAGGTATTGATTCCTCTCCTTAAGCGCAAACTTTGTTAAATCCACTTTTAGATCCATTGTTCTTTAATGTTTAATTGATAATTTTCGATATTCGAAACCTATCAACTCGTCGTGATGTGCAAACTCGTACTAATGGTACCGAATATCCACTCCGTTTTTCAACTCACGTGGTGCGTCTGACTTTATAAATGAAAACCAAGAATTTATTTGTCAATCCATATATATCATTTTCAACAGCTAGTTATGGATCTACTGCAAGCTCAACAAATGATCTTTCGGTGTGTGATTCGAAAGGGCAGGATATTCAAATGGTACGATATTTTTCCTTTATTTCATACACAGAAAAGGTTGTACACTAGTCCGATGCTATTTTGAGAAAATACGTCCCGCAAAGGCTAGTAGAACTAAATAAATGTATTATCCAGAATTCGCAAATAGGCGCTATCTATCACTATGACAGACATTCGAATTTAGTACTAAAAATTTTGATCCATATTTTCTCCGAGAGTTCTCCATAATGTTTTCAAAAGTGTGTGAAATCTGCCAATCCGTAATTGACCAGTGTGATGGACTATGGCCAAACCCTTCTCAATCTGAGACCCATGCTCAGTAGTGAGTCAGAGAGGGGTTGATGATGATGATTTTCTCGCATCATACTAGTGCACAACCGCATTAAATGTTTCGCTTACAAAGTAGTAGCAACATAAGAAAAGTAATAAAATAAAATAAATAATTTCCCTCTTCACAGAATAAAATTGTGCACAAAACAACTACCTCAATAGATGAAGAGTTCGAATCTATTCGTGAAATGGCGAATATTGAAGTGACTGATATGAATATTGAGACCAGAACCTGTCAAATACATTCAGAACGCAACGGTTACACTGCAAACCTTCAAGTGACCTTCCCGAGGAATGTTACAGAACAGACTATACCTAAGTTTTCTTGGTTGTCCGGAACTAACGTGGATAGCGCAACTACCATTAAAATACTACAAGCTATTAACAGAACCGCGCACCGCAAGAAAAAAGAAGGTCATAGATGTTTGTTACATTGCTTGAAGACATTGGCGACATCTATAGATGAGGTATTTTCATCAGCTAACTTTACTACAATGACTTTGCTTTTTTCTTATGACAATTTGCTTGTTTCACCCAATCTTGTGACCAGGATCATAGATGGACAAATCAAAAACTTGCAAGGTTTTTCCCAAACTTGAATAATAATATTCTCCAAAAAGCCATGACCATGGATCATACTTTTTATCTATTAGGGCGACCTTCAAGAAAATTAAGCAATTGTCCAGAATTCCGATTCAAACCTGACCAGGAGTCAGGACCTGATACATAGATAGAAAACTTTACTGCACACAAAACGGGAAAAAACCACAAAAACTAAAACTATTTGTATGCAAAGTTTGCAAAGGTGGCCTTGTTGCTTAAAGCAATCTCCACCAGGCAACCTTTGTTGAGAGAAGAGACTAGACCTGACTGACCACACCATTTGTATATATCAAGATATTTAAGAAATTGCCCAGAACTCCTGTCAATACAAGAAAAAAATATTGACAGTAATTACGGAATTGCTAATTTGGACTCAACTTCTTAACGTGACTAAAGAATAAGAACCTTATTACTTAGATTCCTGTAAAATCCAGCGACGATTCAGATTCGATGAAATCAAGCCAACGAAGCCAATCGGAGAGCGAAAACGCCGGCGACTCCTGCATACCATTCCCCAGAACATGCGGTGCCAAGTGGTGTGGAGTTAGCACGTTAGTAGTCTTCAACCGACCCGCAAACGCGAGACGGTTGTCCCTGAAGCATGAAGCCGGAACACCGCGGTCAATGTCGTCTTTGTCCCTGACTCCGGCGTTATTCGGAGGGGGATATACTTCGGTGTCGCCCCACGCGACTACTACGCCGTCACCCACTAACGCATCTGGGTTCCCTCAACTGCACCACAGGCACGCGTCGAATTCTATTACGACTTTCTACTTCCAGGATCGATGGGTAAGTAACCTTTGAACACATTTTTTCGGATCGCAATATTCTTGAATGATTATTCAGGTAAGACTGGCTTTCCAGAATACTAGTTCGAAGGCCAGGAACTTTGTGTGACAAAACCGTGGCTTGCTTATTCTACGGTAGATTCATTTTCTAAGTATCTTGATTTTTAAAGTCTAAAAAATTGGAGTAACGGAAACTCGGAGTTGTAAGCCATAATGGTCGATTTGTAGCAACTCCCGTAAGTTCTATTTCAAAATGCATTATCAGCAACCGAAATGTGTATCTGACTATAGCCTGTACTTTACGATGGTATGTGTAGAAAGCGCTGAGTAGGCTGGCAGATAAGCATATTGTATGATTTTATGTACAAAAAGCGCAGAGCCGGTAGGCAGATACGAGTTCTTTATAATTATTGTTTGTGCAGAAAGCGCAAAGCCGGCGGGCGGGCAGCATGCGCAGCCGCGGCAGTATATCAGGCTGCACGCCACCTCGCGTAGTGCTGTACGCCGCGGCCAGCCTCTTCCCGCTCAACAGGACGCTGGCGGAGAAGTACTGCATCAATGCCGACAACCCTGTTGGTAAGTTTAGTCACAAAGCGCAGAGCCGGCGGGCAGAATACGCAGTCGCGTCAGTATCCATTCTAATTCGATTAGTTAGTAATGTGTTCGAGGTGCATTCCCGACGCACCTTAAATCTCTTATTGTTTGATCTATTAAAGCATGCCATTTGATAGTGATGCCTGATGAATTCTATTAATTGGAAACTAATTAATTTTTTTAATTATTATTTTAGTTTCGTCTGGGATTTCACCCGTGCTGACGGTTATGATAAATCAAGCTTAAAAAGTCTGAATTCCAAAAATATTAGGTATATATTTACGGTAGGCTGATCGCTTATTACAGCCAAGCCGAGTAGCTACTAAACAATGTGATGCTTGATGGCGTCCATCAGCTTAACTATTCTTCTTTGTCACAGATATGTGCGAGAGGAATGCCAAAGTAGCGTCAGAAGAAGGTGAAGGAGAGCTATCCCATGCGTGGGGTCTAGTCGCGTTGGCCGCACGCTCGCTGGTGGCGCGGCCGAGCGAACACCTCATGTCCAGTGAAGATAGCATGGGCTGGGCCGGGCATCCGCTCTGCTGCCACCTTGTGCAAGCTTTGTAAGTCTTATTCTTCTACTACCCACCGTTTTTACAGCTTTTCGTTCTTTCGGTCTTTAGCGTGTAGGAATTTCTACCGTTTTGAAATTTGAACCTTTACTCGTAATGGTGACGCAAGTGGTTCAATACTTTAAGATGACTGGGCTCATCTACTCTTCTATGATATTCAATATTGAATACATCACTCGGCCACTAGTGAACAATATTGCCACAAATTGTGGCTGCAGTCATATTAACTAAAGATAATTTTAGGCCGTTTGAAGCTTGATCATGATAATTAGATAATTTTGTATTGTTCCAGAATATCACATTACGCCAAATCATCAGATCTGCAAATGGCGGCCATGTTAACCTGTGCTTTTTCAGTCTTTAACGACGCAAGTAACTCTAGCTCACATTCTATCATCAGTACATCCAGCTATGTAAGTCTAATAATCAATAACCTGTGCTCCTTCTTAAGGTCCAAACGCATTTGCGCTGCCGCCTTGCTTCATACAAACTCATATAAACTATATTTGCCACGCCGCGTTGCTCTGCGCTTTGCTCCATACAAACTCACATAAGCTGTATTGCTACAACATAGCTCTTGTCCTAAAATGCGGTATCAAAGTGCATTTATACCTTACTTGTTTGAAAAAAGACCTGTTGTTTTTTCTAGGGAAACGGTAACAACACATCACCCTACAACACAATCACCCAATACAGCGAAATCAGCGCCGACGGTTGGACCCTACCTGTCATACTCCGCAGCAACTCTTGTTCCGAGGCGGAAAACCTAAACACTGAATACAGCGTTACCAAGTCCGAGCCATCGTCCGCGTGCGTCATAGACGAGGCGACCGTACATCTCTACCACTGCTTCAAACGGGCCTACGCGGATGTGTTGCATCGGTGGCAGCTTCTATATAAAAGGACTGAGGTAAGCCCGTACGATTTGATTTTAAAGCGAAATCAGCACTGATGGTTGGACCTTTCCCGTCACACTCCGCAGCAACTCTTGTTCTGAAAGCCGAGAACCTAAAAACTGAATACAGCTCCAATGTGAACTCAAAACCGCAAAGATTGATCTCGGATCTGGTATTTAATTCTATCTAACAGTCAAATTAAAGGGTAAACAGACAATAATGCCAGAAGATCTGTAGAACCTTGCCACATTTATCGAAAGTATTTACATGCATGGCAGTGTTTAATGGTTATTTATTCAAAGGATACCATTACAATACATTTTGTTTTGGTAGGTCTGGCAATCTGGCATTTTTTTTTACTGACCAGAAGCCCCGTCATCCCTTATTCGGTAAAAACTAGCACTTGGCATATTTTTTTCTGTAAAAGGCCGTATTCCGAAGCAGAATGCATAAAACTGGAACATATTAGTAAAAGTAAACTGATCTCCTATCAGGTAATGAAGTTAGTTCGATGCAAGTTCGAGTCAACATTAATGGGGGACGGTGCGGGCGAGGCCGCGTGGGAGTGCGCGTGGTGCGCGCGCACGGTGCGTGGCGCGGCGTGCACGTCGTGCCGCAAGCTAGCGCTACGCTGTGCGGTGTGTGGTCGCGGCGTGCGCGGCCTTGCTGTGGCCTGCGCTCTTTGCTCCCACGCTGCACATGCTCAACACATGATCGCATGGTGAGTACTTTGACTATAAGAAGAATAATATGACTTGATTTTATCGCATCTTGGTATAGAAATGTGTTGTCTTCGGTTCAAATATAAAAAAAGGATAGTGGTTAACGTTCCCACTCAGTGGTCAGATATGCGAGAGGACTTTCAAAGTTATACCGGCTAGTAGATTAAATATTTGAAAATATTTTTACGGATAATCAGACAGATGTTAATATTTGTAGAATGTGTCTACAAAATTACATCGAGTTTGATTGGTCAATGCATACTAACAATAAATGCGAAAGTGTCTGACTGTTAGCTTATCACGGCTGTTTAACCGTTTTTGACGTTTAGTATAGAAATAACTTGCATTCCGGAAGGACACAGGCTAATTTTAGCTGCGGAAAATCAAAGAGTTCCCACGGGATTCTTAAAAAAAACTCCAGATCTCGCGCTCCAGCCTCCAGAATATACACCTCTTAAGAATTCAAACTCAAACTCAACTCAGCCTCAAATTATTTATTCAGAATTGGTAAAATTTTACGCTTCCTGATTGTCATAAATTTTTATTTGTAAGATGATATGATATAGTGGTGATAATTAATACGTAATTAAAACTAAAGCTACGAGGGTTCCAAACGCGCCCAGGTCTGAGAAAAGCCCACAACAAACTCACAATTATGATGGGCTTAATTTTCACAAATGATGTGATGCAGCGTTTCAAATACAAAGGGCAGGGTAAACTAAATGAAGATTTCAATTTTTCGGGGTTCCTCGTACCTTTGTGTAGTTTAAATGCTTAAATTACACTTTAGGATTATACCGTAAGTTGTAAAAGACACATTGACAATACTTGACTTAAAATATAATTCTCGGATAGTTTAAGGGTCAGGTGCACATCAGGCGATTAAATTGGAGCTTATCCGATACCCATGGAGGTAAGAATACCGACTTAACGTAGCTTAATTTTTTTTCTCTTATCTTAACCGCCTGATGCGAATCTGACCCTAATATTGAAGTATTATTAACTTAAAATCATTTCAGGTTCGCTTTACACGACACCTGTCCTGCTGGGTGTGGTTGCAAATGTATCATAGAAGGAAACTCACTGTGGAAGGGAGTCAAGTACGTTTGAGACCGAAAACAGCTATTTAAGCCGATGCGATGAGTAGGACATTTTGAAACGAGCATTTTGTCGCTTTTAAATGTGATCTTGCATAGTTCTTGCATTTCCCGAAGACGTGTAGCTCATGCTTGCGTTGAAGTCGTATCGCGGTATAAGTAAGGTACACTAAATGTATGCGTTTGCGAGCGCTTGCTCGCGACTGATTGGTCCGACATGCACGCACACTTACACAATGCCGAGGTAAATCATGTAACCACAAGTAAAGTTAACTCGTCTTCGTGAATTGCAAGGACTGTAAGACATTTAAAAGAATTCTATTTTAATTTTTATATGAATTTATTAATTAGTTTTAAGTATAAAGACTGCCGCTTTTATACCAACGGATAGAATCAGTAATAAATGAAAATACATTCGAACATTTTATGGAGCTTTATTTAACAAACTTCCTTAAATCACATTTTTAATTAAACAAAATCAACAGTGCACTTGAATATCATAGTTTGTGAGTGAAAATGATGAACTCTAAGCTAAGATACACTAACCTAAATGAGTTACCTCAGTCTCGTTGAAGCATTTATGGAACCACCTTTGATGAAAAATTACAATATGAAAGATGAAAAGATTACAAAATTACAAGATGATAATTTAACATTGTAGCTCATAATTGTACACAATCTCCAAACTAAATTAAGACCTACTATATGTATAGATAGATAAGATAAGTCCTAAAGTGTTATTTAAGATGTTAAGTGCCGTCCTTTTCCGCAGGGAGCATTATAAAAGAAATAGCAATAAATTTAGATCTGCTATTGTAATTTTGTTTTGAGTCTCTGTACAATTAGCTACTTTATCTGAATAAGGTAAGTTTTACAATGGAATATTTAAGCACTTTATATTGTTTGGTTCTGCTGCAGGTAAACACAATAAAATCAAAGCTTGGATGAATTTCAGTCCAAGAATAAAAGTGACACTTTTCTGACAGGTTTTTGACAAAGGTGGCATGCTTTATCTAAAGGAAACCTCTCTTTTTGTAAACTGTTATTTAATAAGATTTCAGGGACTTGAAAAGTTCTATCTTGACTATATTGGGTTGCTACTGTTTTTTGCATCTTTGCTGCATCGCGTTTTGACGATTTATTCATTCGATCGCAGTTCGCACGCAATTTGCAACTATCACATTGCAATTTGCAATAGGGCTAGGCGCAAATGTTGCGATAGTTGAATTTATGGCACCCTTGCTGCAACTGTCCTTATTAGCCACATTTCAGCCAATTGCAAGTATATGCTAGGCATGGAGTTAACAGCAAAAGTATAGAGTTAACAGTTGGCCAACATTGTACCTACCACCGTCAAGATAATAACCCTTCAGGGTAAACTGAACGAACAAGTATAAAAAAAACATGTTATATTTTACAAATACTTTTTTAACATGTGGGTATATCGCATTTATATTCCTGCATCTGCTTTTTCTATAGTGTTCTTTGACTTTGCTCAGTCTTAAGACATTGTTAAAACGAGACAGCGTTATATGGTTGGCTTAAGTCTGTTTCATTTAACTGAAACTTAAGTCTGAGCTAAGTCAAAGTACCGGTACGCTTTATAGATCTCAACCGTAGATTTGTGTATGAGAAATAAAGTCTCGTTTTAACTTGTAACTGAGCGAAGTCAAATGCGATCTATAGATCTTATTAATTTTCAACCCGAGCCCCCGGGGTTACGTCCCTCTTTGCCATTAGGTACATAGGCACATTTTTGAACATTTCAAAATATTAGGTACTAGAGTTACAAGGTCACAACATTTGTGCAACAGCATGGTTAAACCTAGTTAAAAAAAATACTTGGTCTTTCTTTGCGGGAGTACCTTTTTTTGGGTCACTTTTCAAACGTTAAGCTGACAAAGCACCAATATAAAACTAATATAATTTGTACGCATACTAAGACTAGATGTACTTTATGTAAATAAACCTAGCAAAACTATTAAATAATTAGCAAGTAAAATTATGGCATGTAAAATAAATGTAGCTTTAGGGATGTTTTATACTTGACCGTGCCGGGCACGAGCCGTGTACAAGTTTGCCGAGCCCTGTATTACACCGAGTGTAATATATAAACGTGCACGTCCGAGACACGGCACGGTGAAGCATAAACTGCTTCATATAAAATGTTCGTGATGTTTTGAATGCGTGCCTCGTCCGCGCGTCGTATGTGGCACGGCCCGCACCCGCATAAATTCTGGCATAAATCATCCCTTTGAGTGTAAGACATGTTTTCTATTGAGAGATGTCGTGCTAAAATTAATTATTTTTGGACAGGCACCCCTAACTTTTAAATTCGTAGTAAATACCTATTCATTACAAAATAAATCCAATGTTCGTAGATAGAGAATGGAATTAAAATTATATTCGTGTTTCGCTCTTACACTATAACTATAGATAAGTCTATCTAGACTGAACAAGCTGTTTTAGTACAAAACATTTTAAGTACATTATGCCTTCATTATCCGGTTCAAAGGACCACAAAATTGTCAAAAAAAATTAAATTTAAATTCTTATTCTTAAATTTAAACTAACTCGTGTAACAAAATTACATCTAGCACATACCAAATATATTTTCTTAATATTCTTTTTTTGCTTTCAAAATAATAAAACAGCTGATCTATATTATCCAAGTCTTAGACGTACCTATTCTTACTACCAGATCCAAAGTATACAACCAGCACTTTAAAAATACAATATTTTAAAAATAACCCTTTATTGCATTTTCAAATAAGTAGGTAGTAGGTAGGTAAATACAACACAGTTGCTATAAAGCTATAATTAAAAATCAACAAAGCTATTTATTGCAACATAATTATCATCATCAGCTATGCTTTTAGTTTTTTATCTACATGTACAACCGGTACTTATTTTTAAAACACTTGGGAACAAAAGTTTCTCTACATTTTAAAATTTTCATAATAACTTTAACTATTCTGCTGCGCTTGCGAAAAATGCAATAAGTCTCTGTAACAAGAATTCGTGAGAAGTGAAAACAGCTCGCAAAGTTTTTATTACGTAGGTAGGTACATATTGTAGGATTGTTCAAGGGGCAGACCAACTAATTCCTGAAAGGCCCAGCAACACATTAGCGGTTCCTCTGGTGCTGCAAATCACCAAAATTATGTGACTGCGGTAATCACTTAACATCAGGTGACCCGCTAGCTCGTTTGCTCGATATTTTTTTATTTAAAAAAACATACTTTTAATTTTCCTGGCTTATGTGGATTGAGTTAGCTAAGAAGGGAATTTAAATTCATAACTTAACTAAGAGATCTATTTTATTTTTTACGCAGTTAACTGATCAAACTTGTTTGAAATAAAACTTAAGTAGGTAAATATCCGCTTATCTTAAACAATGCTTGGACAGATTTCCGCCAAAAAACCATTAGATACAGATCGTTACCTATCCTGCTGCTCGATTGCCGAAAAACTGCATCAATCATTATTACAATCGCAATCGTTGCGATTGGCTGAATTTATGGTATTATTGCTATTTGCTAGCCAATAATGAGTTAGCATCAACCGTGATTGCGATCGTGATATTGTAGCTGTCATTCTACCGCAATTGAGCTGGTGATTTCGAATCTATATTTAATTAAAATCAGCTGAAAAACGGACTTCTACGTTTACGCAAGCGCAGTAGTGCGAGTCAAACTTTTTACTTACATTACTTACTAAAAACTAGGAATTGCTGGGAACGCTTATAATTAAGTTTAAAACTTTTCACTTATACTTAAGTAAATATAAAAATAGGCACCAACGTTTCAAGCAAACTACTTCTATTTTTGATTTTAAAAGTAGGAGCTAATTTAAAATCAAATATTAAATTAAAAAAAGATTTATTTGACTAGATTCTTATAGCTATCTATTTGGGTACCTACTCTAAACATAGCAGGTGCTGAAATTTACTTGGTTTTCTCTATGTAGCTACCTTATATCAAATGAATTTAAAAGAATAATACGTGTAAAAATAAAACATAAGATAAGTATTTTAAAAAATAGATATCTCGGTAAAATCGTTCCACCTCCTTTTTTGGAAATCGGTTCAAAAATTACTTTGTGTCATGGCTCGAAGGACCAATTAACACAAACCATCCTAAAACCGCTTGAACATGTAAAAAACCGGCTAAGATTATCTAGTTTTAGACTGAAACAAGATAGGTATACGCTTTTTACATCCGCAATTTGTGTATAACCTACGATAGGGCTAATATTTATTATTCTCTGATATAAGGTAGGTATAGAACAACATCACTGACAGTACATTTGGCTACATCAGAATGTCTCGGTTATTTCTAAAGTCAACGTAAATCTAGTAGTCATGCACGACGGGGTGAACGTTTGTTTCAAAGTCGGGTTGTTCTATTGTAGCAGCTAAAACAACGACAGAATTATTAATAACAGGAAATAGTAACAGTTAAAAAGGCACACGTATTTTAAGCGTAAAGATTTCAGCAAGTAGTAGGTAGTAGCCGTGGCGTGCAGCTCATAGAGGCATAAGAGCACTGCTTACCCAAGAAATAGTTATCCTAGTTGAAATAGCTTAACGCTCATTATCCTTTATGACTTGCCAGTAAGTAGTTAGGCACCTAGCTAACTACTACTTACCCTGGTTTGAAACCTTGTGCACGTCACTGTTATTAGTAGGGTAGGTATCTCTGGCAGTTAGCAACTTAAGATCTTTACGCTCAAAATCTGACATGAACTTAAGGGGAAAACCAAGTGCAATTTGTCATTCGTGTACCTACACAAGTTTGCTAAAGCTTCTATTACCAAACGGTAAGGACAAGTAATGAATAAAATGAGTCATAAAATTCAGTCTATTAACTAATTACTTTGATAAATATTTAGGAAGTAAAAATGATGAATAATCCAATAGAGTTTACATAATGGATGTTTCAAGTACGTAGACAAAGAATGTACTTTGAATCTATGGAAGGCAATTTAGAAAAAAACGATGCAGGCAACATCAAATTAATAACGTAGTTCCAGAATACACTTCTCATTGTTATGGCACAGAACAAAGAATAGATAAAGAGGTGTAATCCCACTTTTAATCGACGCGAGTTTGTCTTATGAAAGGTGTGAGTAGGATGAGCGTGAGCCGGTTAGGTGCGTACCTCTCGAGCAGTCGGCGCTTGAGGTCGGGAGGGTAGGTGACGTAGATGTAGTGGTCGTCATGTTCGTCGTCTAGTGCGTCGTCGCCCGCGAGCCGCTCGCCGCGCGCGGGTGACGAGTGTGTCGTCATTGACACAGACCCGCTGCCCGCAACGCTCCCTTCCTCTGAGCTGTAGTCAGACTTATTTACATTTTTAGGCTGACCTGAGTAAGCGTAACGTAAGCTGTGATAGCCTACTGGTTAGGACGTCCGCCTTCTAATCGGAGGTCGGGGGTTCGATTCCGGGCACGCACCTTTAACTTTTCGGAGTTATGTGCGTTTTAATTAATTAAACATTTATTATAATTAATTAAATACTTGTTTTAACGGTGAAGGAAAACATCGTGAGGAAACCTGCATGCCTGAGAGTTCTACATAATGTTGTTAAAGGTGTGTGAAGTCTACCAATCCGCACATGGCCAGCGTGGTAGACTATGGCCAAAACCCCTCTCACTCTGAGAGGATACCCGTGCTATGTAGTGAGCCGGTAATAGGTTGATCATGATGATGATGATGAGCAAGCGTTTTCTATAAGGCGTATCTACAGCATGCTGTTACACCAGCAAGAGCGTGTAGGATCTAAACACCATTGCCGCTAGGATGCTGGTGTGTATGAACATGTCATTGAGACGAATGCTGAACGGTCAAAAGGTACCGCCTCGTCTAATGATCGATTACAACGGACACGCATGTTCAAACCACTGCACTGCTGCCAAAAGAGAGGCTGAGAAATGGTTACCATGCAACCTTGGAGTTTTACGCAGGTCTAACATCACAAATCTTAACCACTTTATTTTTCGACTAGCTGATCCCCGCGGCTTCGCCCGCGTAGATTTAGGTTTTTAAAGATCCCGTATAGCCTATGTCACTCAGGAATAATGTAGCTTTCTACTGGTGAAAGAATTTTTAAAATCGGTTCAGTAGTTCTAAAGATTACCCCCTACAAACAAACTTAACGACATTACCTCTTTATATAATACAACGGGCCGTGCAGCAGAAATCGTAATATTTTAATTTCGCCATAACTTCAAAACCAAACGTCCAATTTTAATCATTCAAAGACCAAATATTATCTCCATAAACTGTTCTTAGTGATGAAATCATTTATTTTGATAAGGATTAATAGCATGAGTAAAATAAACGCGTTTAAATGTAGTCCAAAAAAAATTCAAGATTTTTAAATAAAAAAATGGTTGCTGTGCCTCACTCGACATAGATGGGTATAGTGTGTCGCGGACTTTTTTGTAGATATTTATAAGATCTACAATTAATTAGAACATTTTATGGTTCTATCTTTTATAGTTTAGGCAGCGTACGCAAAATAAGTAACTTTTCTGGTTGATTTTTTACACCTTGTGTCCGAAAAACCCAAATATCTTACGGAACCCTATTTTTTTCCAAAATAAAATATAGCCTATGTTACTCGTGGATAATGTAGCTTTCGAATGGTGAAAGAATTTTTAAAATCGGTCCAGTAGTTTTTGAGCCTATTCAGTACAAACAAACAAACAAACAAACAAACAAACAAACAAACAAACAAACAAAGTTTTCCTCTTTATAATATTAGTGTAGATGACAAATTAGCCTTGACTGCGAGCTATCTAACCTGGATGGTAAAAACAGTTTTTAAGTAGTTTTGTAAGGCCTTATTGGTTTCTACGTATAGCATGGTGTGCGCGGTGGTACTTGGAAGCCTGCCTTAATACCAGATCTGAGCTAATTCAAATTCCCTCTCCAATACCAAATTGTCCACACACCTTGAGAGTAGATACCTCCCATTTTTAAGAAGCGCGCAAAACTGCGCCAGCAAAGTTCTCTCTAGCTAACTTAAACAGGTACTCACTCGAACACAATCCATATGATGTAATAGCACATGCAGAGGGCGAGAGCCAGGCCCGTAGCGAGTGCCAGGAGAAGAGGCCAAGGAAACGCCCGCGCAGTCGGCGCCGTGTCCTCCCAGTAGCGATCACAACTCAGGTACCAGCACACCGCGCGCTGCATCTCGTCTTTAACATTTTTATTTTTTTTGGAACACATACAGCATGTACATTTTATACCATTAACTGTTAGGACTACAGATTAAACTAGAAACTAAAAATTTTCGACCACTAGCAAATGCGCTTCGCTCGTTGAAAATATAAATCCTGTTTATACACTATCCCAAGGGAATTTTGAACATCCGGCTTTCTTCCTTGTCTATAATTTAAAAATAATCTCTGTGCCCAGTTTTCTAGCACCAAAGCTTTGTGATGGGCGTTGATGACTCGGGGGTCAGTCAGTTTTGTGAAATTTTAATAGACTGGTCTTTTAACAATATCCGTTCCGAAGACAGTCGGGGAGATGGATATTTTCAGGACTTCTATTATGAATTATTTTGTGAATAATAATGAAAAGTAAACCTTCTAGCTCAATGAACTGGTGTTGTGTCAGGTGCAGCAGCAGCGTCGCTATGCAGGAGTGTACCACTCTTTCGCAGCGAACCTTAAACAAATAAGTAGTCGAATTTAATAAAAAGAACTGAAGTACCTACTGATTATATTATTCCACCATAATATGTACTGCACTAACAATAGTTTTCGTGATCTCAAGAGGAACACGTTTCAAGAAGAACGCATCTCATGAGAAACTAAACATTTAGGGTGACATTTGGAGAATGCACATTCCTAGAATTGGAGTAGTAGACATACTGGACATTCGAAGAATTGGACCTAAAGTACCATAAGGGATTTATTATTACCATCAAGAAAAACTCTACTTCGATGTATCAAAAACAATGAAATCTGACTTCATTAATACATACTACTAGTACTAATGTTACGAAAGCTTCTCAAACAAGTTAGAACTATTCTTAAACTATTTATAAATCATCACACTGGCAGTTCTTCTGGTGCTGCAAATATTCATGGGCGACGGTAATCACTTAACATCAGGTTAGGCCTGCTCGTTGGCTCGCTAATTTATTTTTGAAAAAAAAATCAGACGAAAATGCTCTTACCTTGAGTCCTTGCAAGTGTGCTGGATCGCAAGCAGCACGTTCAGCCTGGAGGTCTGCCAGCCGCCTCTGCCTGCTGTCCGGTGGTAGAGACGACTCCACAGTGTCCGCGTCGCACAGTTCTGCCGTTTGGTTCAGGTCACTTTCGCTTTCGTCTCTCTTTTTGTCTTCCGTTTCTGTATACATCACTCGTTTTATACAAATGCGTTTATATTAATCATCAAGTCAGTTCAATTTCAATTAACTTAGAGATGTAGTTTCTGCATTTATAAATAGATGATGCCCGCGACATCGCTGGCGTGTATTTAGGTTTGTTAAAAATCCCTTAAGAAGTGTTTGATTTTCTCGAGACAAAAGCTTTTGTCAGGCCCCGGGGTGAAAGCTATCTTTATACCAAATGTCGTCAAAATCTGTTAAACGGATGGGTCGTGAAAAGATATCAGATATACACACAATTTCGCGTTTATAACATTACTACGAATTTTTAAAAGGTTCCTGAGGTAAATTTCATTGGAAAACTCGGTCTCAGAATGTGCACCTAACTTCGTCACCTCAAATCTTATTCGATAGTCCATTGTTAGTTTTGAGTCACAGTTAAGAATTCACACGTAGCACGTAGGTGAAAGATGATGGTGAAAGGGAAATTATCTTGAACTTCTACATATTCATTTAGTCAGTCGGCAGCCTGTCTCCTGAACCATTGAACTTTTGAAGCTTCAAAACAATGTTATTCTTATTTATTGAAATTTCTTAAGCTACCTACCAGGATCTTCACTGCCAGCTTCAGTCTTAGGACAATCCGCAACGGGCACTGGAGGTTGTGTTCGAGACCGATGCCTCCTCTTCGTGGGAACCCTCGCGACGCTCCTACTGGAAGCGGGCGCGAGAGCTTTCTTCGCCGCTTCTGCGTCTTGCCATAGCTCGATGTCTGTACTGGGCCCGCTGCCTCCGTTCAACAGGCCGTGCGCCACCAACACTTGGCAGCGCATTATGTCGCAGTAGTCCGCCAGACATACTGCGTCTTCGGCCTGCAGCATTTTAAATTAATTCATCGAACACATTCCTTCAGAACAAATTAGAGTAATTGCTGATTTGGTTATTTTTTCTTTCTAAACCGGTGGTAAATAGTCTTGGCATGTCATAAGGCTCAAGACTCCAAAAGTTGGCCTACATGAATATTTTTTCGAATTTCATGATTTGTGAGTAGGTAGACGCACATACATTTACATTACATAGCTATATTTTCTGCTGAAAAATTTAGTGATTCTCATCATAAAATTGCCCCTTAAATATCATCTTACATTTCAGCATAATGATAAAGGGTGTCACTTTTAACTAGCGACCATAAAATTTAGCACAATTATTTGCCTATTATTTTGAGCCAAAACTGCTCCAAATGCTCGAGGTGACCTAATCACCTAATTAATCCATTAAAAAACTTTTAATAGCCATTCAATCCTACAACCCAATAATGCGATCTTAACTTTTTAACAGTAGCCCTACGATTCCTATGTAGATGTATGCATAGGAATCGAAATTCACTTCCCTGGTTAATCTATTTCTTGTGTCGTTAGTTGAAATGTACCTATCGTTATCGTATCTATATGTCTTTTCCCGTAGAAGGATTTCCCGCAGAAGGCGCACACCCACTGATGCGAGGAGCGATGCTGCAGCTTGGTACCATTAATAATATAGCACACTTGCCTTGTTAATCTGGTTCTTGTGTCGCTGGTCGAAGTGCGTGTCTAGATGTCGTTCCTCGTAGAAGGACTTCCCGCAGAAGGCACATGTCCACTGCGAGGAGCGGTGCTGTAGCTTGGCTGCGTGCTGAGGTGCGAAGATGTCGCGTGCTGGGTGAAACGGGCATTCCAACGGCAGCTTTACCTGCGGCAACAGTTTAAAATCAGCATTCCAGAATAGATATACGGAAGCCTGTTGATTAAATGTACCTAGATTCAAGGACCCTTACAACTTTACGTTGTCTTTCATCCTCTTTCACACACTCTTTCACTTTCCCCTATATTGCCCTCAATAGTTTCTTAGACATTGAGGCACATACTTATTCTTCAATGTTTTAAGCACATATTATTATTCTAATGGTTTTCTTGCTTACTTGCGCCCCCCGAGTTTCTGGCTGGTTTGTGGATTCACTTGGCGATACAAAAACACTTGAAAAAAATATTTGAATAAAAATCTTTCTATTTATATTTGAATAGGTAGAGATCTGGTATTTAGAATATCTACCCTCATCTGTTATTTAATCGTGATAGAGAATAGGTATATGGAAGATAATGTATAGATTGATACATCGCACATAGGTTGCCTAGCTAAATCACGTGGATGATGTTAACAATTAAAAAAAACGGTCAAGTGCGAGTCGACTCGCGCACTGAGTGCAGGTACAGAAGAAGTAAAACAGAATCACTTTTGTTAACGAGCCGCAAAACTCTTATTTCTAATAACGGGATCTTAGACCAGTATCTATAGCTAAAATTATTAGATTGGTGGACATATTTGGCAATTGTCTTGTGAAGATGGTTTAAATCATGTTTAAATACTTGGCACTGTGAAGCTATTGTAAATCCAAATTACTAATATATCAAATACCTCATCTAATTTGGCTCATGATTATTGTAACGTAGTAGGTACCTAGGTAGCTACGTTATTAATTGTAGGTATATGTGCGTTATTCAGCTCATAAATAAGTAGTCCAACTGTTATTTTCAGAATTGCTTTCACTGAATTTTGTTGAAATAATATAATCGTAAATTAATGGTAATAAAAATTCAGTTCCAGCTGATCAAAACATACCTACGTGGCTTATTAACATTCTTTATGATGGCGTGAACCAACATTACGTCGCGATCGATTCAATGTGAACCACGTTGAACTTTTGGACAATAATATACCTACCATGATTTTATTATAGAGACATAACACACAGACAGGCTCGTAACAAGGTCGTGATAAATAAAACAAAGTCGAAATGAACTTTTTAAACGAAAATGTATAAATGGAACTTACTTATAGAACAGCTAAAATCGCAGACGATTCAAAAATTCGTCTTTAAATTCTCGTCCTTCAGGATAATCTATAAAAAGCATCTTTTAAAAACAATATGACCGAATGAATTCAATGGGTTCAAATCCCACTGAATCCATTCGGTTCGCCCAGTCGGATAATACCTATGCTAAGACTTCCTCCAGAATAAAAAAAAAGGTTTGACTCGTAAAATACTTTGATATTACCTGAAATCTTTCTAATACCGGTAGCCACTTGTTTTGTATGACTTTCCTGACGATTTTGGAATTGTCACGAGAACAGGTGATCTTGAAAACTGAAGGTCCTGGCCAAGGGATCAAACTGAGGAAGAGTAGGACCAAAACCTAAAAAATACAATAATATAGTTATAATAATAATAATTTATCCCGCCTATAAAGAATGATCATTGACACTCGTATTTAAACAACAGTAAAAGAATTAATTTACGATTGTTTTAATTTGTTGAATATTTAGTGTATATTTTGTCGTCAGATGAGTTATGGGCAAAATCTGCTTCTTTTTGGACGCCCCAGAATCATCAACGCCAGCGTGGTCGGCCGAGGCGAACGTTGGCGTGATGAATTAGATAAATTTACAGTTACGTGGCCTGAAGAGGCACGAAATAGAAAATTGTGGAAGGATCGGAGGGAGGCCTTTGCCCAGACGTGGGACAGCACAGGCTGATTTAGATTAGATTTAGATTTGTCGTCTATTCTGAAATCGAATGCACAACGAAATAACAAAAATCAGATTTTACCCACACACCACTAACATTTCTTCATATAAATTTAGCTGTCAATTCATTTTCAATAACCGCATGCAAAAGACACTTCCTCAAAGGTTAAGCTTGTTTTATTAAATTATCGATTTTTGCCGTAGAGCCAGCTGCTTGGGAAGAACATAGGCATTTCCTTACCTCGAGTGTGAGCGAAGTGGTCCTCATTCATATCTTTTAATGGCCAAATATTCGATAAAACTTGTTCAAACTTGGTTAACTTTATTCCTTATAATCGTAGCTAAAATCAGACGTAAGTTTACGGAAGGTTAACTTCAGCTTCTGTCATAGGCTTTGTACTCGTAGGCGCATGCGTATTCGGTTGTTATTTTTCCCCTCTTGTGACAAAAGTTAATAAATTTAAATTATCCAAGCCCTTCAGTAGTAGGGAGGTGGTGATATCAAGATTGGAGTTACCTAAAATGTACCTACCTAATATAAAAAGTCTTTCGTTTTATCCAAGCCATCGGGTAGATTTATACCGCGGTCAAGCGTCGGTACCTAGTTACATACAATTTCCTAATACCTACCTATTTAATATGTAGAAAGGGCCAATTTTTTCAAGATACCTACACCGCTCTTATGACATTAGTAGAGACGATCACATTATAAGTATTATTCAGTCTGTAATGTCACGAGTAGGTATGCGAATGAAAGAATATTTTCTTTCGAAAGTCGATGGCTAAATACCTACCTACTATTTAGCCATCGACTTTCGCAAGAAAGTATTCTTTCATTCGCTAAATAGGTAGGTAAGTAGGTACCTACTTACTTTTTTTTTAGTAAGTTCCCATTTTATACAAGGAATCATATAAAATAGGAACTTCAAGGTTGACGGGATACAAATGGCCAATTACTTACTTTGGCGACCTATCTATTAGATAGGGGATCGCAATAGACGGAAAACACGCGAAGCCAGGCCAAGATCCAATTATATTATAACCTACTTATACGAGTATACTAAGCATTTATAATAAGCAGGTACCTATGGAAAATAAAATGGAAAGGTAAAATCAATAATACTAAAAAAATGTGCCTTAATAATTTACAAAATACCCATGGTTCGGAAAGGCTTTTCTACCAAGAAGCTTAGCTGTGTTTCTACAATAGCCGAATAATCCCTCTACCAACCGTCCCTTCTTATACCAACCACCACCAACTCGAACCAGTGGTAGATGCATCCGACTATTCGTAAGTAGTTGTAAAAGTTTATTCGAATAAAAAAGATTTTTTTTTAATTTTTTTTTATACTACATAATAAGTATTTTAGGGGTAACTGGTAACTTCTTTAGTCTCTACTAGGTACTATAATAAGTACAATGTTACCTAGGTGCTGAAAAACTTTTGTTCAAAACTTTTTACCAAATTTAATAAATATTCACTAATAAGCCAAAACTAATGATTTTAGGCTTATTTCGCAGTTTAACGACATAATACAAATTAAGGAAAATCTCGGATACGTATCGATTACCTATACGATGATTTTAAATTATCGACGTCCCGTTGTGACGACTTGCATCCCAAATTTTTTTTAAAGTTTTTGTGTAGATAATATTTATATTATTATGTACAAAAAAATAGGCACCTTCTAGGCAAGCGCGTTCCAACTTAATTCATCATTTGGTTTATTACTAAGCATGATTTTCGTCAAGCGTAAGCGCGTCGAATAAAAAAGAAAATGTGCTATATAGTATTTACTACAATAACTGCGATAATAAACTGAAATCAGTTCATATTAATTAGTCAATTAATCGATATGTAAAATTATTGTTAGTTGTAACTTGTAACGCCCCTTTTTTATTATTCGTCAATAGGTATGGATTTCAATATACAGCTAAAGTTAAGTAATCGGTTATCATGGTTGTTAGCAAAAAACAGTCAACATGTTCACAGTTTGTTGAACTAACAAACACGTAGGTAAAAGGCAATTAGCGGGCCAAAACAATTGGTGTTTAATAAGAAATGGTCCTACGACGAAGGTGCGTAGATTTCGTGCATTGTTAGGCCTGTCGATACTCAAAATATTTTTTACGTTCAGGATTGTATTCTAACACAGGTCAGTATAGTGCTTAATATAATATAGGTAATTTGTAGGTATTTAGTATTTTTGAATTATTATAATATGTAAATAGGTAGAGTCCAGGCTTGGCGGTTTTTGGACTCACTCTAAGGCTGAGATCTATAGAGCACACTTTGACTTTGCTCAGACTTAAAATTGAGTTAAAACGAGACAGATTTATGTGAGAGATAAAGCTCTGTCTCGTTTTAACTCTGTCTTAAGTCTAACCCACCAGACCATAGGTACCTGAGCAAAAAATATTATCAGCTTGTTATTATTGGTTCATTCGTTTTCGGAATAAATAATCGTGAACATACAAACATAGGTAGGTCTGTACATAAGCGTAAGTACATCGAATACCTCCTTTTTTGAAGTCAGTTAAAGACTGTGAAGTGCACTGTGCGAGTTGTCCTGCGCTCTGAAACGGTTCCGTATATTACAAGCTTTTAATAAGCTGGTTGGATAATCTTGATCTCAAATGCGTATCCTTACAGCAATGCCTATCAGAGATTTTCATAGCAGTATAAGCTAAAGAAATACAGATTATAAACAGCCTATTAACCTATTATAATATGTCACAACTCACATTAATGTATTGTACACGACAGGTCAAGATGCCAATCGGGGTATGAGGTCACATGTCACCCGCGCTATACCGCACCGGGTTAGCGCGGGGGCTGTGCGGGGCGTCCCCACCCCGACTGCCATCTCGACCTGTCGCGTAATATGTATTACACAGCTGGGAATGGAATCTAAATGCTTGCAGGCGACTAAAAGCACCGCTGCACTAGAGGCGAATAAAAATTTATTTAATACCATACAAGGTGAACAAAACTTAAAAATAAATGTATTTAAAATAAAAGGTGTAGGTACTTATTCACTATCGGCCGCAGCACGCGAGAGTCAAGACAATGTCACGCTTTGAAAGATTTTCAGAATTTTCGTGATGGAAATGTGCACTTAGCCGTAGAACTGGTGGGAAATTTTGAGGAGGTAGTTGATAACAACTAAGCTCTTATACGCTATAAGCTATATTAAGATATTATAGTACGTAGGTCTCGTTACTTATTTTAGGCACTTCAGCTTCAGTGATGGATTCTCGATTGACCTACCAAATTCGTGAACCGAATAGGCCGATACGCCTTCCAACTAATGAAATTGGCAGTTGTTGTGAAAGTTGTGAAACTAACTGTTATCTAGTCTGCCGTCCTTTAACAAGCCGTTAAGTGCAAAAAAAAAATCGAGATAAGTGATAATTTTCAAAAACTAATGTTTTAAAAGAGAACCAAGGAACAAGCTAGGTTTTACGTAGGGCCAAGGTTTTTAGTTAGTTTAAAACGCACATAACTCCAAAAAGTTTTCCCGGTATCGAACCTTGAACCCCCCTATCAGGAGGCTGACGTCTTAACATATCTCACACACACACATTTTTAATGTGTTTATACCTACTTCTCTAAAATTTGCCACGATCTCTTGGACTATGACGCGACAGTGTACCGTGTGTAATATGAAGCATTCGTGACTATATTGTATGCCTTTGTTTCAAGTCGTATTATTTACGCCGCCAGACTTAGGTTCATAATTTATTTATAATCTACCTAACAAGTACCTAACGACCTAGAGAGTAATAAGCGGAGCGAGAGACATAAGCGAGAGGTCGGTGGTTCGATTCAGACCCAACCCATCAAGTCACAACTATTTACCTATCCTTTCCTTAGGTAGGTACTGACGCAGTGGTGAGAACTGTGGTCTTATAAATGGGAGAGCCAGGAGGTTTGATTTCCTGGAGGTCCATGAGACTCTGGTTTGATTGGGTGGGAGGCTTCGGCCGTGGCTAGTTACCACCGAACTGTGCCACCACACCAAGCGATTGAAGTACAATGCCGGTAGAAACCGATAAGCATTTAATTATAACTGATCCCTACCAGATAAGTAGCAGAAGTGTAGATTAGACCGATTAGATTATGACTATTTCACCTGCCTACATTGCCAGAGTTCAAATCATCATAATATCACATGTTATAGAGTTTAAGGAAGAATTTAAAGCCTGGCATAGTCAGTAGTCTACACTTAGCCTAAAAGAAAATCGCGCATGCTCTACGCAAGTACGCAGCCTCCGAGCGGACCAACCCTCCAGAGCTCGCTCAGTGACCCGCTCATGTGCATCCCGTCGCAAAGTAACTATAAAATAATGCTGTGTGTTATACCCATTATGTTTTCACGGGAAATGTTGACAAATATCCACTCTTTCGTATCTTAAATCAATTAATATTAATTAGTGTAAAAAAATCACTATGCAGTCCTGTATAAATGGATTAGTAGTACCTAATCTATTTTTGCTGCCGTGTTACATAAATCCAGTGTTTTGAAAAGCGAAATGTAAAATAAATAAGGTGAGTTTTTGCACTTTTACGATGCACTTTGTTGACTAACAATTATTATTTTAATTATTTATTTATTTGGATTAAGAATTTCCTGTTTAAGTAAATCTGGGAATATTTTTCGTATACTTTTCTGTGGTCTATTAACAAATATTCACTTAAAATATTTTAAATATTTTGATAGGCAAAAATTAAAATAATTAGGTACCTACTCAAACCAAAAATTTAACGCCTAAATAATATTTTATATAGTTTACCTACCTCAGTCATAAAAGCTCATTTTTTACAGAATGGTTCAACCGCTCAAAAGCTTCGCGGGAAGAGGGAACTCGGCACCGATAAGATTGCGTTATATATTCCTACTTGCCATAATATTTGGCAGCAGTTTTCTTTTACTCTTAATTAACAGTGGTAATGATGTTTTCTTCATTAACAACGACATCGGTACTGCGTGGAGAGTACACCGCTTCGATGTTGTTAGCCCTGATGATACTTTCACGATAAAAACAGAAGGATGCACTATCCCTGGTTTGAACCCTTTCGGTGAAGACATCAGAAAATTTATTGAACGCCCCAAAAACATAAAACCGTGTCACCAATCAAATATATCTTTACTCGATAATAATGAGACTCACATATGGATCAACAAGGAAAATTTAAAATATTACGATGTACCTCGAAATCCGAATATTTCTTGCTGTTATCAATCATTCTATCGACCGCTAGCCATCGTGGATATTTCTTCTATGGACGTAGATGATAGAGTAAAATATGAAGCCTGTGTAGAATTTTCAAGCTCTATAGAAGTAATGAATGAATTTGTGAGAGTAGCTTGTATTCATAAGGATAGAATACTCTATGAACAGTTTTTTCTCTTCACGCCCAAAAAACCATTTTTATCATTCAATGAAGATTTTCTGGAAACGCCACCAAATCAAACTGCGTTTAATGTCATTATAGTGGGCATCGATGCTATTTCAAGATTAAACTTCTATCGAACAATGCCTAAAACGTTAGCATATTTAAAGAAGAAGGGTGCCATTGAATTTTACGGCTATAACAAAGTCGGAGACAACACATTTCCCAATTTGACCCCTATACTCCTCGGCATGAAGGATACGGACTTGAAGAAAACCTGCTGGCCAAATATGAGGGCAACATTTGACAACTGTCCTTTTATCTGGGATTTGTTTAAAGATGTCGGTTACTATACGGCACTCGGTGAAGACACGGCCACCTTAGGAACGTTTAATTTTGAAAAGTTTGGTTTCAGTCGAACCCCTACGGACTATTACCTGCATACGTTCATGCACGAAGCCGAACGTTACACCGGGAATAACAGAGATTTTAATTCGTATATATGTATGGGAAATAAATATTTCTACAAAATTCTATTAGATTATATCGGAAATTTAGCTACGAGCCTTAGGACATCTAAACTCTTTGGATTCTTTTGGGAAGTGACAATGAGTCATGACTATTTAAATTATCCGATGGCGATGGACGATAGTTACGAACACTTCTTAAAAAAGCTCGATTACACGCGATACTTAGACGATACGATTTTAATAATATTAAGCGACCATGGCATAAGATGGGGTGACATTCGATTTACCAAACAGGGCAGACTGGAGGAGCGTTTGCCGTTAATGCATATACTTTTACCGAATTCATTTCGCGAGAACTTTTCGTTTGCGTATGAAAACATGAAACTAAATAGTCACCGACTTACAACACCGTTTGATTTGTACGCAACTTTAGTGGACTTGATAAATGTGGAAAAAATAAAAAATGAGAACATCAAAATGCGATCTGAAACCGGTTACGCGTACGACAGAAGTATTAGCTTATTTTTACCGATTCCAAGCAATCGCACATGCAAGATAGCTGATATAGATGATCACTGGTGCACGTGTCACAAAGGGCAGAAAATACCAAACAACAGCGTTGAGGCGTACGAAGCCGCGGGAAATTTTATTGGCCATTTAAATTCGTTAATACACGCACACCCACAATGTGCACGGCTCTCACTTGTAGAACTACTAGAAGTGACAGAAATGTTAGCGGGAACGCCAAATGAAAAAGAAATAGGATGGAGGGAATTTTTGGTTGTAGTGCGAACAACTCCTGGCAATGGAGTATTTGAAGCAACTCTTCGACATGACGCCCGCGAGTGGTCGCTCGCTGGCTCCATCAGCCGTTTGAACTTGTACGGCAATCAGGGTCATTGCATTCATCACTACCAACTCAAATTGTACTGCTATTGTCAGTAGCAGTAAAATTATATTTGCGGTCGTGTATATCTAATTATCTAATATTAGAAGTCAAATATCTGTGATAATATAAAAAATACATAGGTATACTTACCCCAGTTCCCTATACACCGAGTAGTCCCTATACCTGGTAGGGTAAATACACTAGTACTAGGTCTACGTACCTATATACGAAAGCGATTTCAAAATAAAAGCATAATTCTATTAAAAACTTTGCTCAAAACAAAATCTGGCCTACAATCTACATCAATACAGAATATCTTATATTATAATTCGGTATACAGTAGGTACTTATTGCACTAAAATGTCGAGACACAGACATGGTATGTAGGTATGTACAAATTAATAATTTTTCTAGTGATATATATTTTAGAAACTGGAAGCATTTAATAATTATTTTAATTTTGTTCTATCTACTTAAATCTACTAAACCGCGATTTCTTTTGAAGTTGAAATAAGTTAACGCTCAGTATTGAAACGGACATAGGTCCGTAGGTACACGTCAAATGTCTCATCTTAGGCCACATCAACACTTTCCATCAGGTGTAATTGTGGTCAAGGGTGCGTCTATAATGAATTTAAAAAATATACCTTATAGTACCTGTTATATTTGTATTGAGTTTCATTAGAATTTAGAAGGCGTAAAAAACGAGGAGTGTAAAAAAAAAAAAAATAGATAGGATTAGGCAACTGATCTAAACGAAAACATGGTTGTTTAAATTTTATTCACGTAAATTAGAACTAGGTAGAGAACTAGAGACATACCTAGTACATACTAATAGGTACTAGCAGTCTATATAATCAGCTTCCACGTAGATACCTAAGTTAGATTCGAGATATTTTTGTAGTTACATTTTTTTAAAAGTAGGAAATTAAAGATAGGTAGGTACTATTAATAATAAGTTTGGCAATTATAAAAATTACTATACTTAGGACGACTTAGGTCGACCGTTAACTGAGACGAGATCTGAGGTAGATCTGCGCAGTGCTGATGGGGTGAATGACGGGTACTAAACCGAAGTTTATAAGTTAGTCTGACATTTACCAGTGACTTGTTGAACCGAACCTACTCACGAAGATTCAGCCTGTAAAAAAAACAGGCAGCGGCTGCTGGACCATAAGTAAATATTCTTTCTTCATAATAAAGAACATCGAAATCAGCTGTTTAGTCTAGTGACCAAACAATTAATTGTTTCTAAGTAAATATAAGCACCTACCTACTTAGTTATGTTGAGTTTGGTACTCTTAAGTAAAACACAAAATAAGTGAAAACCTTTTTATTGTGTTATGCAGGTGTGACATTATTAAGCACACTAGTCAAAAAATATTGCATCGTTGTTTTTTATGTAGAAATATACCTAAATAATAAGGATAAAGCTAGCTAGCTAAAATATAATGTAGGTGCGTACTCGTATAAGAAAGAATATAGGCACACGACTTACACAAGAATCAAGATAGAGGCAAATTGAATAAGTAGGTAATAGAAAAAATAGCTAAAGTATGTTTTATCAGACGTTACAATAGAGTCATTAATGATTAATTTTTAACGTCGCTAGTAGTGAAAAATGATGGTGTGGGTACCTACCTACAACTTATTTTCACTTTGAGGGTAGACACAAAACTAATTTTTCAGTCGCCAATCGCCAACATAATAAAGAATAAAGTTTGACAATTTTTGTATTGCAAATATGAAACTTTCTAGTTATTTAACGATTGAAAACTCTACAGATACCTAATGCAGTCAACAATAATTACTTCAGCAACAACTATTTTATATATTATTATGTAGAAAATAATAAATATGTATTCGTTATGATGGTTATTCAAATGTCTTTTATTTCTACCAGTTCTACCACCTGAGCTATCACCACTAGTTGTGTCACAGTCAAGAGAGGCCTATAGATACTGCAGTGAACTGTGAACCTCCTCTTATTTTTTGAAGTCGGTTTAAAATAACCGGCCAAGTGCGAGTCAGACGCGCGCACCGAGGGTTTCGTACTATAGACGTATATTTTCGACATTTTGCACGATAAATCAAAAACTATTATGCATAAAAATAAATAAAAATCTGTTTTAGAATGTACAGGTAATTTTTTCACATGATACCCCACTTGGTATAGTTATCTTACTTTGAAAATTGAAAATAGTAATTATTTTTTCATGAACACATTTTTATTTTTATATAATATTATAAGACCTACCTACCTACCAAATTTCATGATTCTAGGTCAACGGGAAGTACCCTATAGGATTTCTTGACAGACACGACACGGACGGACAGACAGATAGACAACGAAGTGATCCTTAAGGGTTCCTTTATTCTTTTTGCGGTATGGAACCCTAAAGACATTTTCTGTAGGTAACAGTCTATTGCAGGAAGGTCAACTGATTTTTACGCTCTTGTGAAAGAAAATTCTTTTCATCGAATTGAACAAAAGTATGTAGGTACCTAACTAATTACCCATGCAACATAATATTATGATAATGGCTTCATGATGCGGAGATAATCGTCAAAGTCATATTATCTTAAAGCACAGGTACTATTTTGTTTAGAAGCGATGGTTTCGAAAAAAATAACTTTAATTTTTCTTTCAGTATGAGTCGCGTCACTGGAAACGTTGGAAGCGTGGACAAGAGAGGTTCTATGTCTGTGCGACTACGATATTTATTCCTACTTGCTACTGTTTTTGGAGGGAGCTTTCTTATTGTATCTATCAATAAGATTTCAGAAATTGTATATCTTAACAATGATGCGTCGATGGAGCTTATTCGACACAAAGTGCTTTCCAGTGTTTTCAGTGAGAGTTATACGATAAAAACTAAAGGATGTTCAATACCTGCTTTGAGACATTTAGGAGAAGAAGTTAAAAACCTGGTTAGATTTCCAAAAGAAATGAAACCCTGCCCGAAGTCATATCTAGCATTACTGGCAAATAATAGAACTCACATCTGGGTGCGAAATGAAAACAAAGAACATTACAAAATCACTAGCGAAAGACACTTCATTTGCTGTTACAAGTCCTTCTACCGTCCTCTATCTATCTCAGATATCACAGCAATGTACATCGATGATCGTGTTAATTATAGCGATTGTAAGAAATTTTCGAATATCATAGATGTGTCTGATGAATTCGTAAAAGTTGAATGTAACGTAGATGCTGTTACAGTTTACCAACAATATTTTGTGTTCACACCAAAGAAAAAGGCATCTTACGAAATTCCAAATAATAAAACATCTTATAATGTTATTGTAATGGGTATTGATGCTGTATCGAGGCTCAATTTTTACAGAACTATGCCAAATACATTAACATTCTTGAAAGAACATAGCGCTATAGAGTTACTGGGCTACAATAAAGTTGGAGATAATACATTCCCAAATTTAGTACCTATGCTAATGGGGTTTTCGGATCAAGATTTAAATACTACTTGCACTCCGAATGAAAGATCATTTTTTGACAATTGTCCATTCATATGGGAATATTTCAAACAGGCAGGATTTTACACAGCTTTCGGCGAAGACAGCTCAAGCCTTGGAACTTTTAATTACGAGCAAGCTGGATTCATTGGAACTCCTACTGATTATTACATTCACACATTTATTAATGAAGCAGAACATAATGTGGGAAACAACCAAGATTTCAATTCCTTATTATGTATGAATGATAAATATTTCTATGCAGTATTATTAGACTACATAGAAAATCTAACGTTAACTTTGAAAACGAACAAACTTTTTGGGTTTTTTTGGGAAGTAACAATGAGTCATGATTACCTCAACTATCCGATGATAATGGATAACGATTACAGTATTTTTTTTAAAAGGCTACACGACTCCGGTTACCTTAACGATACAATTGTATTTTTGGTAAGCGACCATGGAATAAGATGGGGCGAAATAAGATCAACCAACCAAGGACGACTAGAGGAACGTTTGCCATTTGTATACATTCTGACACCTCCAACATTTAGAAAAAAGTACCAGCAAGCATACAAAAACTTAAGACTGAACAGACTTCGTCTCACTACACCTTATGATGTACATGCTACTCTATTTGATCTTATTAACTTAGAACAAATCGAAAACCAAATGATCGAGATTCGTAGCAATCAGTCATACGTAACTCGCAATAAAGGTGTGAGTTTATTTTTACCGGTACCCTTTAACCGTACGTGTGCTATGGCGAATATTGATGATCACTGGTGTAGTTGCCACAAAGGGAAAAAACTATCTGCTAAGAGTATAAAGGCTTTGGAAATCGCTGGACGACTTGTACAAGAACTTAATTTGATGCTGCGTGATTATAGCCAGTGTGCTCGACTGAAACTTACCGAAGTTGAAGAGGTAACTGAAATGGAAGTAAGTTCGCCTGAAAATGATTTAGAATTTATGGAATACATGGTTGTAATACGGACGGAGCCGGGCAATGCACGGTTTGAGGGGACCCTGCGTAATAATAGCGAAACATGGTCTCTATCTGGTACTGTCAGTCGCCTTAACTTATATGGTAGTCAGAGTCATTGCATTCACAACTATCTACTTAAACTGTACTGCTACTGCAATAATAATTAACGTCGTGCTAAAGTTCAGTGAAACATTTTGTGATATTGTACTGGACGGCTCTACCTAGCTAGCTCGCATCGGAAAGCGCAACAATGGCAGACATTTCTATGTATGACGTGAGGCGACACCAAACTAGTCGGAGGGAGCCGATGCATTCAGGTGGCGCAAGACCGTGGTACCTATGTGAGAATTTCTACAAGAAACCTCCATTGGTGGACATGTATTGGTTGAAAATGATGATACTGGATGATTTGTAATTCTATGTATTCCTTGAAGGGGGTTATTCAGGGGTCACTATGAAACTAATTGGGCCCAGTCAACCAGGGGTTGAAATCTACTAGTTTCCGAGTTGTGGTATTTTAAATTTTTCGACTAGCTATCGAAAACAATAAAAAAAACTAATCCAGGCAACTTAAACGATACTTTACTATAAGCTGATGATTTGTATACCAGGTACTTTAAAAATAAATCTTGGTGGAAGATTCCCATCATCTCAATTAAAGAAGAATTGGGACAATCGATCAATGTTTAGTCAGCGGTACTGGCGTCGCCTGCACGCGACTTTTAAGTCAGTACTGACCCGTATATTCAATGTACCTGTGGTGCTGCCCAGTACCCCGGAACTTGTTACACCTTGTTATTATTGTGATTAGGAAATAATATAAGTGTGGAATTAACATCATTTGGGAATTTTATTGTAAGCACTCGCCCCCTGAAGACCTACAAAGGCAACGAGGTAGCCACTCCACAACAGAACCAAAGCCGGATTGAGCTATGTAGAGACCGGCGCGAAACCACATAAATTTTATTGTCTTTTAAAACTAAACCTAAATAAAGCAAATTAAAACCACTTATTTTATTCTCAGTGTCTCGTACTGTTGAGTAGACGTATGATAAAGGTCCGAGACAGCGTGTTAAGATACAAACGATTTATTTTACTTAAAAGTGGGAGCGAACTCTACTACTTAAGCAGGTAACTATATAATATTATTATGAGCCCTGCAGCTAGTCCGGAGGTGAAATAAACTCTTTACTAACTAACTGTTCACACTTAAAATAATAATAAGTAAAATAAATCGTACTTACGCTGCTTCGGACTATTTATCAAACTCAACACTCCGTGAATCTGGGAAAGATGGTAAAACCACTTGCTTTATTTAGGGCATCGGTGACACAACGTCGGCCCCTAGCCAGTGCCTACATTGCCTGTATGGATATACCTATGCTTTAGCTTCAGAACTTTGACCTAAAGGCTTTGACACATCACAATTATGCTGGATTTTCTAACAAGTTCCTACCTAATGAAAACGATCAACACCCGATGCAGCCGCAATGCTGTCAAAGACTCAAAGCAATAGATATAATGTGTGAGAGATTTGCATTGAATTTGCACAGAGTGCCATTGTTATTTTATGTGATTTATCCAAGGCATTCGATTGCGTTGAGCACGAATTCTTAGTTGAATTGAGCCATTATGGCATCAAAAATACTGCGCTTAGTCTCTTTGATTGATGATTGAATGCACTTGAATGAGATTTGACTTGGTCTTTTCTTCATTTTTTTTAATTTGTAGCCGTTTTTTGTCATTTGAATTCGTTTTTTAATATTTTTTTTTAAATTAAAGCTTTTAGTGTAGCTAGTAAGTGTGTGTAACTAGTCACAGCTTGGTACGTAAAATATCAATTCACCAGCAAAACTTTCCAAATCCACATGGCTTAAGAGTTCAGTACCTTGCAGTATCAGGATTGAAGAGTTGGGATCCGAGGTTTAATGATGTAGGTAGTATATGCTTGGTACTTAAAATAATATTGCACTATTTGCAGTTCCTGAATCACTATTTTTTAGGAGTGCTTTACACTGCATCATCGGGGTTGAAGAGTTGGGACTTGGAGTCCAAGCATGAAGTGGTTGCTTGGTAGCTACAATATTAATTCACTATTGAATCTCGCCCGAATCTCGATAACTTAGCGGGTAGTAACCTTGCAGCATCAGGAGTTGGATTCAGAATTTTTTATGGGACCACCACAGAAACTTCTACTGTTTGTAAAAATATTTGCAAATCGGTCCAGAAACCTAGAAAAAAACGATGTACCCACATTAAAAAAACGGGCCGAGTTGAGAACCACCTCCTTTTACAATTAATAATTAACTATTAATTAAAAATAATATTACCTAGTAACTACAATCTGTGCATTGTAGTCTCATTGTAATGCATTTTTCAATTCCCAATTATTGGCTTTTAGGTGTGCCAGCTGGGCACAGAGTGTTTCGCCAGTGTCACGTTTATGGAGAAGGCACGAAGGAGATTGTTCGGTAATGCATTTTTCAGAAAGCAAATAACACTGCTGTGTCACTGTCAGTGTCAATTCACAATAATTGTCAATGTGTCAAACACATGTCAAGTGCATATTATTTTACAATAATCAAAAATAAGAATTATTGTTGCATTGAAAATGTGTAATAAAGCTTGGTAATTTCTAGATTCAATATTAGTGTAGTTAGTCAAGTCAAAAATGGCTCTTTCGTTTAGAATTTTACATACAAGTAATTTGTTTTTTCGAAACATAACCAAACCGGTGAAATGGAGTGTGCGAAAACACTGTCCTGTAAGACTCTTCTGCAACGGCGTACGATATCAAAATAGTATTTTAGACAGACCTTTATTAGTGGGAAAGGAATGTAGAATATTAGCAAGGCCCGTTCGGCAATGTACAATTCAATCTGGCGATCCTAAGACCCCGCAAGAGCCAGAGAAGAAACCAGGTCTCATACAAAGGTTTAAGCAAATGTATAAAGACTACTGGTACGTCCTTCTCCCTGTACATATGACAACATCAGCTATATGGTTTGGCGGATTTTACTACTGTGTGAGCAGGTAAGTTTCATGTTCAGTAAAAATTCTGGCACTGGTCGCCTGCCACATTAGAATAATGACCACTTGTTACTTATACACAGGTCTAGTATTGTGATACTTACCCATACTAATATTATAAATGCGAAAGTGGAGTCTGTCTGTAAAGCTTTTCACTGCCCAACAGTTTAACCAATTTTAAAGAAATTTGGTACCGAGTAAATTTACATCCTAGAGAAGGACATAGGGTACTTTCTATCACGCAAATTTAAAGAATTCCTACAGGTTTTTAAAAAACCTAAATCCACTTGGACGAAGTCGCTGGCATCATCTAGTGTTTCATAAAGAATCAAGGCAAAGCCCAGTCACAATTCCCGTGACTGCTGTTTACAGATTATGTTTTTTTAAAACTACAAATGAAATAGGCTTGCACTTTACAACAATCATGCTTATTTGAAAGCAATGATAGGTCTGAGCACATTTGCCTGTTTACGCTTGTCTTTAAAGGTATTCAAGTTAAAGTTCATGTTTTGAATTAATAGTTACTAATAGTCATAACATTAATGTTATTGCATCATCATTCATCAGTCAATAGTCAATACCTATGAAACTGCAAGTCATTAGTTAATACTATGTTTTGTTATGTTATTCAACTAGTGACTGAGCAATCATTGGCTAAGGTTCTTTGTGTGATTTTCCATACAAAAATTGTCAATACAATATGTTTATTCCTCTTCTAGAGGATGCTCGTGACTTCGTCCGCGTGGATTTAGGTTTTTAAAAATCCCGTGGGAACTCTGATTTTCCGGGATAAAAGTAGCCTATGTACTTCCCCGAGATGTAAGCTAACTCTGTACCAAATTTCGTCAAAATCAGTTAAACTGTTGGGCCGTGAAAAGCTAGCAGACAGACAGACAGACACACTTTCAAATTTATAATAATAGTATGGATGGAAGTATGAATTTAAATGATTATTTTCTTTGCAGTGGAGTAGATGTTGTCAACCTAATGGAATCAATGGGCATAAGTGAGAAACTGCTCACACCATTGCGGGAGACTGGTGCAGGATACTTTGCACTTGCACTGGCCTGTTATAAACTTATAACACCTTTGCGATATGCAGTAACTGTTGGTAATATAATCACTACCCATTTATTATAAATGCAAAAGTATGTTTGTTCTTCTATCAAACCACAATGGAGCAACATCAATGTGATTTTTTGCATGTTATAGTTATGCAAAAAATCACCATTATAGATATGCCACTTTTAATCCTGGCAAATCATGTCCTTTGGGATTTTTATAAACCTAAATCCACACAGATGAAGTCATAGACATCCAGTAAATTTTAAACTATGTAGAAGAAGAGTGTAATATTTTATGAAACAAATCAAAGCCAGAGCTATGAGCCAGAGTTAATATCTTATTAGACAGTAACCTTGGACTGTTAACTGTAAGAAGTTCAAACTTCTTAAAACACAAAAACAATTCAATAGGGTTTTTAAAAGTTATAATTCGTTGACATAGAGACCAGGCCTCAAATCAAAATATTTGCTTGGTCTTAATGAAGACTTGCTACAACTGCATTCTAAGCAATATAAAAGTTCACAACAGTTAGGGAACTTCTAACAAAATGCTCCAATTCTCGAGGCTCCAACGTCACTGGCAGATGTCACTTGTTAGTACATTTGACATAGGTAGCCCTAATGTAGTCAAATTTTTCTATGATTTTACGTCAAAATAGCCTAACATTTGTCATATTGTCGATTCAGGATCAAACAGAGATAAAAAAAAAGAGTTCCCTCACTCTGACAATACTGAAAGAGTAGTGACCTGACAAAAAAAAATTGATAGCTTCAAATACTAGTTTTTAAATATCTTTGTTATCTTAAAGGTGCAACCACATATGCTATAAATAGACTGACAGCATTTGGATGGATTAAACCAGTCCCTTCAAGGACAAGACTTAAGGAGATGCTTCAAGAAAGGAAGGATAATATTCAAGATAGATTTCAGGAAAGTAAGCAACACTACCAGACCCAAATACAAGAGAGAAAGACACAAGTCATGGATGAAATGCAACGATATAAGACAGAAATGAAAAATATAAAAAATAGGGTTAAAAAAATGTAAATTAACCTCTTTTTGAAATATATTAGAAGTTTCTTAAAACTTTTAAAGCCAGTCGTTTGCTATGTATAATTAACTAAAATGAACTGGGAAATCTTAAAATCCTTATACGAAATAATTATAGTTTTAAAATATTTATTGTTAAAAATATATAAATACAAAAGTATTATTTAACAAAATTATTTTTATTTAATAGAAAGAACTAGGATAAACACATTTCAATTGTCAAAATGTACAGACATCATAAACTAAAAACAATTAAGTAAGTACCTACGAAACTGGACAGCACATAACTGGAATGTTTACAATGGTGCTATTTCTCTTCTAGTTTATAATCACAAGAAGGTATAAATATAGTAAGAAGGTAGTTCTTAATAGAGCCAGATGTGCCGTCTCTTGTATGAAAATAAAATTAATAAATGCATTAAAGATATTAAAAATAATCAATTTTATTTCCCCAGATGACACAATAGAAGTTGTTTCGACAATACTGTTTACTTATTATGCAAAAAAATGCAACTTGAGACCTTATTCAAAAATGTAGTTTTTCTAATTTATTATTCCCTCCTGACTTCAAGGATCCCAAATAAGCGCAAATTATTGTTATATCACATATAAATTGTAGGCATAAACCATTTCTGGCTCCATTAAATTACATTTGATTATATCATTACCTATCTAATAATCATGCATACAATAAATCTAATTAATTTAATATAATCTACAAAAGGTTAATTCTCAGTCACACATCTCTACTCAACACCACAACTAACCAACAGTCCCATTGCCACTTACACTATACATCAAGTTGTCGAAGGATACCTTGTATTTAAAGCTAAATTGAGTCACTTCACACATACATTTTATTAGGTAGTAAAATGTTGTTCTAACATCAAAATAGCTACACATTGAGCATATTATGTATTCACATATTATGAATTTTTTTGAGGACGACTCTCATTTCTTAAGTATAATTGAACCATTTGATTTTGTGAGTTGTGACTTTTTAATACGAATTTTTTTGTTCCAGTTTTAACGAAATTAATCAATGGAATTTATTACCAATGTGACAATCTAGGTCCAGAAAACATGGTTGTTCTCTTATATTAATGGCCTAAGAGTCAGCATGTGCCAGACCTTCCTTATTTTATAAAAGCTGAAAGTTTCTCTCCCCAATATTGGGATGAACGTTAGTTTGGATCATCGTGGCTCCCAAAGTTAACAAGTAATAAAGGTGTAAAACATCTTATATTAAAGTTGAAGGTCTTATTTTTTATATTTTCTTCAGAATAGTATTAGAAATCACGTCATGCATTGCCAGACACTTAGTATGGTAGCAACCCCCTGCCAGACACCTTTAAAGTTTAATAAATTATTAACGTTTAAGGGTATCTGGCGGGGGTTCCCACGACACTAAGCGTCTGGCGATGATGTGATTTTTAATACTACCTACTCCAAAAAAAATATTTAAAAATTAGACTTTATAGTTTGACGTAAGATTATATATACCTTTAGTACCTGTTATCTCCCAAAGCCACTATAATCCAAACAAACATCCTAACAAAAGTTTCTCCCAGTGTTGGGGAGAATACACAGAGAAACTTTCAGCTTTCATAAAATAAGGAAGGTCTGGCACGCGCTGGCTCTCTCTATAATTTTTATAACAATTTAATAAAACTTTAACATTTCACTTTGTTCTATTACATCTTATAATTAATTTTAATCAACATAATATAATTTCGCACATTCCTAAATTTTCCATAAACAGAATATTCAAACATAGCATATCCATTATGCTAATTTTAAGAGTCAATAGTAGTGATTATAGCTGGCAACTCTTAACAGAGGTCCTAATGACTGCATAATCTTATTGTTTTAGATCTAATATCCACATGTTGCACCAACAAAGTTCACCTTATTGAACATACCATAGTCCATAACCATAGCACAGAAATCTATCTGCAATATACTTATGTGCGAAGTTATGACACATGCGAATACATTAGTGTTGTGCTGTGTTACAATGCATGTCATGTGTAGTGCATGCCAGACCAGAGCACCACAATAGACTCTGCTATTAGACTTCAATGACTTACTCTGATCACTATCTGTAGTCTCAATGCACCAAGACATTGGGGCCGATTCTCTAGTACACAATCTCTAAACTAAACTAAATTAACAGGTCTAAATCTAGTGCTTTCCTTTTCCGCAAGCAACATTATGACAGGGATAGCAATAGATTTAGACGTGATATTTTAGTTTAGTTTAGAGATTGTGTACAAAGGAATTAGCCACAATGTGTATGCATAACTCTGTCCTATAATACAATTTCGTAGTAAAATCATTGAATGAAATGTATGGAACAGATATTCCAAACAAAAATCATGTTCTATGAAGCTATCATACTTGATATGGCACTGGCCATCAAAGTTATATATGCGAAAGCAAGTTGCAGTCATCAAGAATGTTTGTTTGGAATGGTCAATCCAGTGTAGTAGGTAGTACATAGAGAGGCTGATTACCACACATTTACATATTCACCAACCAAGGTTTGTACCAAGGAACACCTATCTTTATTGTCAAATGTCAATAATGGCAATTCGTAGTGAAATAAACTGCAGGCGGATTTTAATTTGCCAGTCATTGTTTTCGCTTAGTTTCACTACAATGAAGACTACACATAGTCTTCAAATATTTTAACAATTCATAAAAATCACAGCGTTTTGCATCACTAATATGCAAAAGCACACAACATTCTGGAAGCCAGAGGTATGACGTGACGGTTTAGCCCATATACTGGTAGGAGGCGGGCGAAAGATGCGGCGCGGGCGGCATGCCCGGCCCCGTGGCCGCGCCGATGGTGGACAGGTGGCAGGCGCGGCACATTAGCTTGCCTGAAAACAATCAAAATAGTATATTTGAATAAATTGGTCAAGTGCGAGTTGAACTTGCACACTATTCTGTACCCATCTTACAAAAATCACACATTTTTTTTATTTTCATTGTGCCCATTTTGAAATTCTCATTATTAGTTGTTACAGCGGCAACAGATGAGACATTGTGTGAAAATTTCATCTCTACTGTTCATGAGATACAGCCACTGAGAGCACCACCTTTGCAATTTTTTTTATTATTTGATAGGCTTGCACTTGACGACAATCATTCTTAAAAAAGCAATGATGAGGTTTAGGTTGGAGCGCGCGCGGAGATTCACTCTTATTTTGAAGGTACGTAGATTATACATGAAACACGGACGCCGGAAGGGCATTCCAAACCTTAGCAGTTTGTATCAGACACATAGAGTAAAAACCGGTCAAGTGCGAGTTAGGCTCGCGCACCGAGGGTTCCGCACTACAGTCGTATTTTTTCGACATTTTGCACAATAATTCAAAAACTATGAAGTATAAAAATAAATAAAAATCTGTTTTAGAATGCACAGGTATGATATTACTTTCATATGATACCCCACTTGATTTTTTCAGATTTTCCCCCTTATAAGACCTACCTACCTGCTAAATTTCATCATTCATTCATAAATTTCATGTAGGTTTCTTGACAAGCAGACAGACGGACAGACAGACAGACAACCAAAGTGATCCTATAAGGGTTCCGTTTTTCCTTGTGAGGTACGGAACCCTAAAAACGATTAGATAATACATTTCGTTCACGTACCAGCTAATGGATAGCAGCGCTTGTCGGGCTCGTCAGTGAGTTGCATGCCGCAGACGCAGCACATGTAGCAGTCCACGTGAAAATCGCGGTCCATCGACACCACGCGCACCGTCTCGTCCGTACCTTCCACAGGAGTTATACCTGGAAAATATCATCCATACTAGTATTATAAATGCGAAAGTGTGTCTGTCTGTCTGCTAGCTTTTCACGGCTCCACCATTCAACCGATTTTGACGAAATTTGGTACAGAGGTAGCTTGCAACCCGGGGAAGGACATAGGCTACTTTTTATCCCGGAAAATTCCTAAATCCATGCGTACGAAATCGCGGGCATCAGCTAGTTGTTAATAAAAACAAGCCCCATTGGTCCAAGAAACTGGCTAATAAATGTGTACAGTTTTGGACTATATATTTTACTAGATGATGCCAGCGACTACGTCCGCGTGGATTTGGGTTCTAAAAAATCCCGTGGGAACCCTTCAATTTTCCGAGCCTATGTCCTTCCCCGGGGTGTAAGCTAACTCTGTACCAAATTTCATTAAAATCGGTTGAACTGTTGGGCCGGGAAAAGCTAGCAGACTGACAGACACACTTTCGCATTTATAACATTAGTATGGATTTTGGTTTCAATAAAAATTTAGTGATATATCTCTTCCAAGTTAACCAGCTTCTATCATAGACTACATTGTCACTTACCACCAGGTGAGATTGCAGTCAAAGGCTAACTTATGGAATAAAATAAAAAAAACATTCTGCCCAGAACTAAAAAAATGTTAACATTTTGGTTTATTGGCATTGACTGACTTAGCTAACAATGTATATTTGTACAGCTTGTGGTACCCCACTGTGTGTCATCATGATCAACCCATCGCCGGCTCACTACAGAGGGCGGGTCTCCTGTCAGAGTGAGAACGATTTCGGCCATAGTCCACCCCACTGGCCAAGTGCGGATTGGCAGACTTCACACACCTTTGAGAGCATTATGGAAAACTCTCAGGTATGCAGGTTTCCTCACGATTTTTTCCTTCACCGTTAAAGCAAGTGATATATTTTAATTACTTAAAAACGCACATAACTCCGAAAAGTTAGAGGTGCGTGCCCAGGATCTAACCCCCCAACCTCCGATTGGAATGCGGACATCCTAACCACTAGGCTACCACAGTTTACCACTGTGTGCATGTGTTATGAATTATCAAAGTGCACTGACCTTTACCACAGCTGGCACACTTGGGAGCAAACATGCGATGGTAATCATTGACACAGTAGATCTTGTTGTCAACGTCCACAGTGAAGGGAACCCCGTCCAGGCACTCGTTGCAGATACAGCAGCGGAAACAACCAGGGTGGTATGACTTCCCCATTGCTTGTAAAATCTGTAAAGAAAAGAAAGAAGATCTGTAAGGAAGCTCTTGTTACATAGGCAAACAGGCTGAGAATCCATCGAACAGCCCAGCAGCCTAGTATTTGACAACTAGTCAAATCAGTGACTTTTTATCCAAACGTTGCGCTTAGTAAGCGAGATTCTATGAAATACTGGAATGTGACGTTAATCGTGATTAATCGATAATTTAAAATAGTTATTACACTTAAAACTAACAAAAGACGTGGATTTTACCTATTTTGGAAGATCCTCTATTAAATAATCACTGAGAAATAATTTATTTTTGATATAGTCAAATACCAAATTGACAACGCTGGAAATATTTTTTTAATTAAAGAAAAGGTGTGTATTATATTAAGTATATAGCTGAAATACATGGAGTTTTTACCTCTAGGGAAGTCTCTGAATGCTAATCTGAGTTGATAATCAAGATTAGTTAATCTATTATACTACCTAGCGGGCACATATAATTTTGCCTGCCTGAATTTGTGGAGTCACCTTCAGTAAAGACTGATAAAATTTCACACAAAATGTGTAACTTAGTATAGATAAAGTCTAAGTCTAAACAAGTTCAAAGTTTACTAAAATGGGAACAGATAATTCCAATTGATAAGAGCTAACAGCTATCAGCTTGTACATAAATACAAATAACCATGTGCACTACAAAAATAATACATTAAAACATTATCTATAAGGGACTGCAATATATCTATGAATTGTTAGTTTACCTCATGCAATAAATAAATTACAGAATATTAACAACTAGCTGATGCTCACGAATTCGTTTGCGTGGATTTAGGTTTTTAAAAATCCTGTAGGAACTGTTTGATTTTCTGGAATAAAAAGTGGTTTTTTTCACTGTCCAGGTCTTTAACCATCCAAAATTACGTCCATCTGTTGCGACGTGATTGAAGGACAAACCAACAAGCCAATAAACCACTTTCGCATTCATAATATGGGTAGTGATGTGACTTACCATTTCCATTATTAGATGCCCACATATTGCACATTTCTCTGCCGTTTGTTGAAATCCGGAGTACTAAAAGAAATAATCAATTGTACACCAAAATAATAAAAATATATAACAAAGATGTTTGCAAATACAACAGGTGGCCTTATCGCTAAAATAGCGATCTCTTACAGGCAACCTCAGGGTAAAGGATATAATAAAAATTAAAGAAGCGGAAGGGGTGTACAAATTAAATAAAGTAAATACACAAAATATAATATGTATTTTTTTTTATTTTTTATTTTTATTGTTATTTTATTTTATTTTATTATATGTATGTACCTATAATAATAAAAATACAACAGTAAATAAGAGAGGAATAGAGGGCAAATAAGAGGAATAAAAGTAAAAATAAAATAAATAAACACATCAAATTGAGGATAAATAAATTAAGTTAAAGTAAGTAATACATACCAGATAATCCTCTTCACAATAAACTTTTCCGTGAACATTATAGAAGGCCTTGCCTCTTAAGGCTCTGCCACATGAGCAGCATATGAAACAGTTTGTATGGTAAAGGTTGCCCATAGCCTGGCATGCCTGGCCTGCACCCGTGACTCCAGCACCACAGGTGTGACATATACCTGGAAGGAGCAACAATTTATGAAGACTGTAAAATACAGTACCTGGCAGGAAATATTGTAAATCAACCTTTAGAATGAGATTTCAGTTCTGTAGAGCATTGTCTCCGTCACTTATACCTATGTGACGTTTTGTCAGTCTCAAAGACAGAGACAATGCTCTACAAACCGCTATCTCTTTACTGTACATCATTAGTCTAAGTATACCAGGCTGTCTACCAGCAGAGACGAGTGGTGATTGCTTACAAGGGGTATCACATCATCCGCCCTGAAAAACTACTTTAAGATACAACCAAATATATACAAATAAGATACAACTAAAGAAAGATAGGAAATAATGCTAGAAAGTTGACAAAGTACATTATCCTTCAGGAGTACAGGAATGTATGTAGTCAGTATCAAAGTTGAAAAAAAAATTGTCATAATTTGCACGGCCTGAAAAGGTAAACTCCACAATAGGTTACAGAAGTTCAAAGATCAAATGTTAACATGCAATTGTCAAAAATAGGAATCAAGAAATAATATATTTCATAAAGTTCAAAGGTCTTTACCAAAGTATTCTCCTTCCTCATCCTGCCTCTCCATTTCTTCTTCAAGCTGTCGTGTTAATTCCTCTATTTTACGCTGAGCTTCGCTAGGCCCCGGTGGCCGTGGAGGGGTGATACTGTAAGGGAGGAGGCTCTTTCCACGGCCTCCAGACCCTCGCGACCCTCCAGACAACTGGGAGACCGAGCTAGGAGTAGGACTAGGAGCAGGAGATTGCACGGGTGAACACATAGATGCCATGTTACGAGAACTTATTGATTCTGATGCTAGAGACACATTGTCCTTGTTTGCTGCAGCGACAGCAGCTGCGGGTGATCCACCAGTCATGCAAACATAGTCTGAGCCGTTGGTATCCTCAACTATGTGCATTCTGTTGGGGATAGGCTTTGGGTTGGCAATGTAACTGCCATTAACAGCAGGCTTCACTTTCCCCAGTCCGTTCCCCACTGGAGGTGGTGGTTTTGGGTGGAAGTATTTTGGAGCAATGACAGCCCCCTGAACCTCAGTAGCAATATTTGCCTTAGGTCTCTGAGCACTTGGTGCAATTGATGCATAAATGGCTGTGGAAGGAATTGTCACAAGTTTGTCATCAAAACTCACAGAGTTATTATTTTTTAAAAGAGCACTGACATTAGTGTATTTTGGTGGTGCAGACTTCATAATAGTATAATCACTACTAGAGTTATCAGTTGAGATGTAGGGTGGTGGGGGAGGCACCTTGTCTACTTTGCTCTTATCATTCAGCAGTTTCTGAGAACTACTCCTGTTTATTGTGGTGTTGGGCACCTGCGGTCCTGGTACAGAGCCTTGCTGCATGTATTGCTGGTCCACGTTAGGTTGCACTTTATAGTCGATCTTATCATTTTCAGGACAAAGCATATTCTCATAGAGCAGTGGATTTAATTTAGTTTTGTTATTAACGGGCACCTGAGGCTGCGCCTTGCTGTACCGGGTGTTGTAGTACCCGTCGGCGACGAGCGGCGAGCTCTGGTACAGCTGGTGGTAGTACGGGGGCTGCGGTAACTGTTGCTCGCCGTAATATTCGATGTTTTCGTACACTGGCGGTGGATACTGAGTGTTTGTATTTCCTGGTATTTCGTACAAATCTTCCGTTTGATAACTGAGCGACCTTTGCGAAATAGAGTCTATAGATCGCGTAGGGCTCGCCGGAAGGGCTGTCGTGTTAATATCGCGTTTATTGATCGACGCTATGGTCTCTACTCGCTTGGGAGTCGCGAATTTCGAAGACGCTATTACATTCGATCGCTCGTAAAAACTGTAATCTTGACGATTTACAGGAGCATTTTCTAAAGTAAAACTCTCTATCGCACCGACGGGCCTAGGTTTCGCTTGAGCACTTAAATTGGAAGTAGAAGCAGAGTGCGCTTGCTCAGTATCATTTTCGTCTTTGTTGGATATTTTTAAATCTTGTAAACCTAGAACACACCGTTGCTCCTCGGAGTTAGTTCTTCTTGAGGAATCCATAATTGAACAAAATTGTGATAACTTCAATCGCACAACTGAAAATTACACAAAAAACATTTATGATTCATAATAATTTTTTGTAATCTTCAACAAAACATCATAGTAAATTCTAAACACCGATTCTAAAAAAACTTCCGAGTTGTTGTAATGTGTTGTGTTGTGTTGTAAAGTTGCAACAAAAAAACTAAATTAGTGATGTGGTGGGTGATGAAGCGAATGAACATCGATAACTAAACACGAGGCATTAATCAATAATTTCATAATCGATTACGCATTTTTTCTCAAAATGTTGTAACAGCTTCAAACAAAGAAAAATTATTTTAAATAACACATAAAAGATTGTAAAAATATCTGTTGTAGTTACTTAACTATATTTTGTTGTTACCTTACCATGTCTAAGTCTAGTCAGTCGGTGGACTATGAGCAGGCAGATTGGTTGAAACACAGATTGGCGTGATTGGAAACAACTTCCCTAGCGGGAAAATAACTCTCAGTAGGTAGGTACTCTCAGCTAATTATCCAGTATATGGGAAATAATACAGGAAATAGCTCTAGGCTTTATTGTGATCTATGCAATATTTTTATGTGTAATCTATACTTACTATACAATGTTGTAATCTATACTATACAATATACCTATTTATCTATTTTTATCTTGCAACAAGTGGCAACCCTATAAGAATAGGTATAAAATTTTGAACGTTGTTAGGAAGCTTGCTCTCTGTAGGAATATCTACTCATGTGCTGTGGTGACGTTCATTTAAAATATGTGTACCTAGTAACAAAACCATCGATTTATCATCAACCTGAGCCGAGTTTAATTATTCACTACATTGGATAAACCGAGTAAACAAATAGGTACATCACTAGACTCATGTTACCGTTACCACAGATAAAGTTCTTGATTCTTGGTCTGCAGTTTGTCTGTCATTTTGCATCCTAGATCCCATAGATTACCTATCTACTATCTAGATCCTATCCATTTCAAGGTCCATGATCCTATCCTATATATATGTTATTATCTGTGCCATACTGTGCATGGCATAGAGGTACCTAATCATTCATTCCACAGACCAATAACATTGATTCATTCATCCAAGGTGCATGGTGCTGGGCTGTGCCGTCGCCCGCAAGCTCAGAAAAACTCAGACTAACTTCAGAAAAATGACGATCCCGCAAGGAACCCGTATTCCACAGACCAGAAAAAAAGCTGTATTCTCTTTGGTCGTCATGTCATTTTGTTGTACGCCTGTGTACTGCTCTGTACGTCAATGGTTGTAATTTGTAATCTATATGTTATTGGTCTGTGTTTGTAATTATTGTTAGTAGCGTTTGGGACTTGCGTTTTTGGCGGGAAACGCGAAGCGCGCTTTTTAATTGAAAATTGTTAAAAATATAGTTTTTGAGTGTAAATAGTACATTATTTTGTAAATAGTTTTCGTTAAACTGTGGTACAATGCCGTCAGATAGTGACGGCGGTGATTTGGAACCAGCAGCGGGCAAAAAGAGGAAGAAAATGCAAAAGGAGAAACCCTCTGAAAGTGATGGTGCAAAATACAAACCATTTATAAAACCAGGGTATCGCCGGGCGTACGGCGATACTAGTACCAATTCAGAATTCCCTGTATACGTAGAAAGCACAGAAGATATCAAACTAGGAAACAAAAATCCCCTAGTGGTATCCAAATATTTTAAACAAGTAAAAGGTGTAAGTGAAAGTAGGCGCATAAACGCTACTAAAATTATGCTTGTCTTCAAACAAGCGACAGCGGCTAATGACTTTTTGAAGCACGAGTGCCTTTCAGTTTATAAACTTCGAGCGTTCATCCCGGCGTCCTCTGTGGAAAGGGTAGGGGTGGTTAGGTTCATTCCAAAAGAATCTAGCAATCAGGAACTATTCAATAAACTCTCCTCGGAAAGTGAAGTAATAGGTGTAAAGAGATTTTTGAAAAAAGTGGGAGAGGAGCTAATTCCTCTGTCCACTATCAGTGTAATTTTCAGCGGTACTAGTCTACCGCAGTACATTTATTTGGACAACTGGAGATACAAAGTTTTCACTTATGTTCCTCCTTTAATGCAATGTTTTAAATGTATGAAATTTAACCATTATGGGAAAATTTGTAAAAATCAGCAAATATGCTCACGGTGCGCTGGTGAGCACCATTACAAGGACTGCACGACGGATACACTGAAGTGCAGCAATTGTGGGGGTGCGCATCTTGCAATATCAAAAACGTGTCCTGTAAAGGCAGCGAGAATGGAGAGGAACAAAAAAGAAACCTACTCAAAAGTAGTTCAAATAAGTAGTGCGAGTTTCCCTCCACTCCCAAAGCCTCAGAGCCCTCAGACATATCAAAAAAGCCAAACTACATACTCACAGCCTAAGCAAACTACACAGACAAAGACAGAAATTTCACACAATGATATTGTAAATAACTCTAAGCTTTTAGGAGCCATAGTAAACACTTTGGTTACAATAGGGAACTCTAATAATATTAAGACTACTAATCAAATCAAAGAAACATTTTTAGAACATTTAAATAAAATATAATGGATTCTCACCTAACTATTGTGCAGCATAATATCCAAAGTATTAACAATAAGAAACCCTTGGTTAAAACATTTTTGGAACAACATAATATTGATATTTTGCTATTAAATGAGACCTGGCAAAAAAATACAAGTAATCCTATTAGATTTTCAGGATATAATTTTGTAGGAAAAAATGCAAATAATGAACATGGTGGAGTAGGCATTTTATTAAAAAATACATTAAAATATAAAATATTGCCAACACAATTTTATCAAGATGTCCAGTCCATAGCAATTTCTCTAGAAACTAATATTGGTTCCGTGTCGATTCTATGTGTTTATTGTCCACCTAAAAATAACAATTATTGTAGAATTAATAAACTTAAAAATATTATTGCTAGCTTACCAAAACCTTGTATAGTCTCAGGAGATTTTAACGCGCATCATATTGCTTTTGGGTGCAGTTGTACAAATTCAAGAGGCAAAACATTGTTTGAAATTTTTGATGAACATGACCTATGCCTGTTAAACACAGGTGTATCTACTACAGTACAAAGACCTAATGCAAATAGCTCTGCTATTGATGTGACAGGGGTGAGTCCCGTACTAGCACCTCTATGTGAATGGTCAGTGGGTGACGATCCTTTGGGTAGTTACCACTATCCAACATTTACAAAATTAAGCCTAGTTCCATCTAAATATTCTGTCAATGACAAAGTAGAGAAATTTCTATTTCATAAAGCAGATTGGACCAAATATTATGCAAAATCAGAGGAATACTTTAAAGGTATAACTTTTGATGAAAAAGATCCTTCACAGTCTTATGATAAGTTCTGTGAAGTTTTAAATACTCTTAGAAAAGAATTCGTTCCTTATGTAAAAATTGAAGGTCCTAGACTTTTTAAAACTCCTGCTCCTTGGTGGGATGAAAACTGTGAAGTTGCTGTTAAAAATTCGAGAGAAGCTTTACAGTTATATAAAAGAAATGGGTTGATGGAAAATTACATTAATTATAAACAATTGGATGCACAAAAAAAATTAATAATTAAGGATGCTAAGAAAAATAGTTGGTACAAGTTATGTTCAACATTCAATAGATATACTCCTATTACTCGAGTATGGAATTATATGAAAATGTTTAAACGTATTAAAAACCCACCACAGCATAAAAATGATGTATGGATTCCCGATTTTATTTCAAAATTTAAACATGATAACAATAACACAACGTTAAATACCTCTGTTTTCGAATTTAATAATGATTCTGACAAGCATATGTTACTTTTAAAGCCTTTCACTTTTGCAGAATTTAATATAGCACTTAAATCAAGAAAAAACTCTACACCCGGCTTAGATAACATTCCATATATAATGATTAAAAAATTGCATAAATTAGGTCAATTAGCTTTACTTGATATATTTAATAGGCTATGGGATAATCAATGTGTTCCAGAGAGTTGGAAGATCCAATGTATAGTACCGATTTTAAAACCTGATAAATCTTCATCTGATTGTAATTCATACAGACCAATATCACTAACATCATGCATAGGAAAATTATTTGAACAAATGCTAAAACTGAGATTAGATTATTTTACAGAAAAAAATAAATTATTACCAACATTCCAATACGGTTTCCGAAAAGGAAGAAGTGCTAATGAGAGTTTGACATCATTTGTATCGGATTTAAGAAGCTGTAAGTTATCAAAAGATGCTGCAGTATGTGTATTTTTGGATATAGAAGGTGCTTATGATAATGTTGATTTAAACCAGATTATTACTTCTCTTCATGAAATTGGCATTCCTGGAAAAATGTTAAAATGGCTATCAAATTTTTTAAATAACAGAAAGTTTTATGTTAAGTATAATAATATACTTCATGGACCTAACTCAACAAGTAAAGGCCTTATGCAAGGTGCATCATTATCTCCAATTTTATACAATTTATATACCTCTCAAATTGAGAAATATGTAACAACAAAGGATGTTAAAATTTTACAATTTGCAGATGACTTGTTATTATATAGTGTAAATAAAAATGTAGAAATAGCTGTAAATAATGTTAATTCAGCATTGACTCAGGTGCAAAATTATTACCAAAACACTTTAAAATTAAGTATTAATACCTCTAAAAGTTCATGCATGGTATTTGGTGGACCAGTAGATGTAAACATTAAATATAATAACTTAGATGTTCCAATTGTAAGAAATAAGAAGTTCTTAGGAGTAATTTTTGATACAAAACTAAAATTCGATGCTCACATTAACTACATTTGTAAAAATGCATTAAAAAGCATTAATCTTATTAGATGTTTAGCTGGTACATTTTGGGGTTCAGATCCCAAAGTTCTGACTTTGTTGTACAATAGTATGGTTAGAAGTCATTTTGATTATAGCTGTCTTGCGTATATGCAAACTAATCCATCGTTGTTGAAAAAATTGGATGTCATTCAAAATATAGGTTTGAGAATAATAAGTGGAGCAATGCGGTCTACACCTATTAATTCAATGGAAGTAGAAACATGTATCCCTCCTTTGCCGGTGAGACGTGTTTATTTGGCTGAAAAGTTTTGTTTGAAGCAACTATTCGCTAACTCCAACTTGGTAAACAAATTATTACTTCCACAGGATTTATTAAAAGTTACTGAAGCATCAATTGAAACTCTACAACCTACAGCGGAAGCACTTCTTTCCGGTAAAGGACCTACTATGTCAATGATTATGACTTATATGCATAGTATTGCTAGTAAGATAAATGTGAATGACGTTTGGCCTATGTATGATTGCCACTATGATGTAATAAACCTCGGAAATAGAATACACATCACTGATATTAAATCCAATTTAGACTTCCTATTGTTCATTGAAGAAAATTGTATAAATCATTATAGGATATATTCGGATGGTTCTAAAAATGAGAACTTTGTAAGTTCTGCTTTCTATGATTCACAGTTAAAAAAATGTAGATCATATAAATTAAACTCTGACTGCAGTGTGTTTACTGCTGAATGCGTTGCCCTGTTCAAGGCATTGGAATATATCAAAGAAGAATTAATGTTTAAAATTAATAACTATGTTTTAATAACAGACTCGAAAAGTGTTCTTTTAGCTATAAATAATTTTAATTTTAGTAATTATAAATTAGTTTATATTATTTTCCAAATTAAAAATGTACTACTTAATTTAAAACAAAGGGGAATTAATATAGAATTTGTTTGGGTACCCTCCCACAGAGGCATAACAGGAAATGAAGTGGTTGATTCTGCTACAAGAAGAAGTAATTTTTATGAAGATTGTTCAAGTAGCATCAAAGTGCCATTTACGGATTTATGCAATACAATTAAAATAAGACAAAAGAAATTGTGGAGTGAAGTGTGGGATGTGACTAATAAAAATAAAGGAAAATGGTATGCGGAAATTCAAAAGGAAATACCAATACAACCATGGTATTTCAAAACAAAGTGTGAATCTAGAAAATTTACATCATTAATGAATAGACTGAGATTTGGTCACTGTCTGGTGCCAACACACCTGAATAAAATAAAAATACTAAACAGTAAAAAATGCAACTATTGTGATTATGAGGAGGCTGATGTTAATCATATGATACTCAAATGTCCAGCTTTTGGCATACAAAGACTTATATTAGCCAGTGATCTAAACACTATAAATATGGAACAAAAACAAAAAATTGATTTTCCCCGCCATGTAAAGGACTTGTTGTGTAAAACGTCATATTTTAAGTCTATTTTTAATTATATAAGTAATACTATAAATAAAGTGTAAAAACGTTAGACTAATTAGTTATAAGCAATTTTGTATTTTTAGAATAATATTTAGTTATAAGCAATTTTGTATTTTTAGAATTTGTAAATTTTTGAAAGGCCTTAAAGGACTGTTATCCAGGGCCGTAAAATAAATTAAAAAAAAAAAAAAAAAAAAAAAAAAATTAGTAGCGTTGATAAAATTTACTGTATTTTAATAACGCTATCCGAAACGTGAAGATTACTTTACATTGTAAATGTAGTATGTGATGAAATTAACTAAATTGACATAATAATACTGATACCTAATATAATAATTCCACTTTCAACATGTACGACACGGAAGATGATCAGTATGAGGAGGAAGAGGTCGAAGAAATTTCCTCGGAACTGTGGCAGGAAGCCTGTTGGATTGTTATCAACGCTTATTTTGATGAAAAAGGTTTGGTAAGACAGCAACTTGACAGTTTCGATGAGTTCATACAAATGTCCGTCCAGCGTATCGTTGAAGATTCTCCGCCTATCGAGCTGCAAGCTGAAGCGCAGCATTCGTCTGGGGAAATCGAAACACCACCGAAATATCACCTGAAGTTCGATCAAATATATCTCTCAAAACCTACTCATTGGGAAAAAGATGGTGCTCCATCGCCTATGATGCCTAACGAAGCGCGTCTACGCAATTTGACTTATTCTGCTCCGCTCTATGTGGACATCACTAAAACGATTGTGAAAGAGAATGAAGATCCTATTGAGACACAACATCAAAAAACTTTTATTGGCAAAATCCCCATTATGTTGAGATCCACTTACTGTCTACTCAGCAATTTGACAGATCGTGATTTAACTGAGTTAAATGAATGCCCATTAGATCCTGGTGGTTATTTTATCATAAACGGGTCTGAGAAGGTTTTGATCGCTCAAGAGAAGATGGCCACTAATACAGTGTATGTATTCAGTATGCAAGGTGGTAAATATGCTTACAAAACTGAAATTCGCTCTTGTCTTGAACACAGTTCAAGACCAACGTCCACTTTATGGGTAAATATGATGGCAAGAGGCGGTCAAAGTATCAAAAAGTCGGCAATCGGTCAGAGAATTGTTGCAATCGTACCATACATAAAACAAGAAATACCCATTATGATTGTGTTCAGAGCTCTGGGCTTTGTGGCGGACAGAGACATTTTGGAACATATCATTTATGATTTTGATGATCCAGAGATGATGGAAATGGTAAAGCCCTCATTAGATGAGGCATTTGTGATACAAGAACAAGGTGTTGCACTCAGCTTCATCGGAGCCAGAGGAGCTCGCCCTGGTGTCACTAAAGAAAGGCGTATTAAATATGCTAGAGAAATATTACAGAAAGAAATGTTACCACATGTTGGTGTTTCTGATTTTTGTGAAACTAAAAAAGCATACTTCTTGGGTTACATGGTACACAGACTTCTGTTAGCTGCATTGGGCCGCCGTGAACTTGATGACAGAGATCACTACGGTAATAAAAGACTTGATTTAGCTGGACCCCTATTAGCTTTTCTATTTAGGGGGCTCTTCAAAAATTTGTTGAAAGAAGTGAGGATGTATGCACAGAAATTTATTGACAAAGGCAAAGATTTTAATCTTGAATTGGCTATCAAAACTAAAATTATAACTGATGGACTGAGATATTCCTTGGCCACAGGAAACTGGGGCGATCAGAAGAAAGCCCATCAAGCAAGAGCTGGAGTGTCACAAGTATTGAATAGATTGACTTTTGCTTCCACCTTGTCTCACTTGAGACGTGTAAACTCTCCGATTGGACGTGACGGAAAACTGGCCAAACCTCGTCAATTGCACAATACATTGTGGGGAATGATTTGTCCTGCAGAAACTCCTGAAGGAGCAGCTGTAGGATTGGTAAAAAACTTGGCCTTAATGGCTTACATTTCTGTTGGAAGTCAGCCATCTCCCATATTGGAGTTCTTGGAGGAATGGTCTATGGAGAATTTGGAAGAAATAGCACCTTCAGCTATTGCTGATGCAACGAAAATATTTGTAAATGGCTGTTGGGTAGGCATCCACAGAGATCCAGAGCAACTTATGGCTACATTGAGAAAACTTAGACGCCAAATGGACATTATAGTTTCAGAGGTCAGTATGATTCGAGATATTCGAGACAGAGAAATAAGAATTTATACTGATGCTGGCAGAATTTGTAGACCTCTTCTTATTGTCGAAAACGGGGCTTTGTTATTAAAGAAAAAACATATTGATCAGCTGAAAGAAAGAGATTATAATAATTATGGATGGCAGAACTTAGTAGCGAGTGGTGTTGTTGAATACATTGATACTTTAGAAGAGGAGACAGTGATGATTGCCATGAGCCCTGACGATTTAGCCCAAGTTAAAGAATATGCTTACTGTACCACATACACCCACTGTGAAATTCATCCTGCAATGATTTTGGGTGTTTGTGCCTCCATTATTCCATTCCCAGATCACAACCAAAGTCCCAGAAATACCTACCAAAGTGCTATGGGTAAACAAGCCATGGGTGTCTATATTACAAACTTCCATGTCAGAATGGACACACTTGCTCATGTGCTCTATTATCCACATAAACCATTAGTGACCACGAGATCCATGGAGTACTTGCGTTTTAGAGAATTGCCTGCAGGAATTAATTCCATTGTTGCTATTTTATGTTACACTGGCTACAACCAAGAGGACAGTGTCATTTTAAATGCTTCAGCTGTAGAAAGAGGGTTCTTTAGGTCAGTGTTTTACCGTTCATATAAAGATTCAGAATCTAAAAGAATTGGTGATCAAGAAGAGCAATTTGAAAAGCCAACAAGACAAACCTGCCAAGGAATGAGAAATGCTCTCTATGATAAACTGGATGATGATGGCATTATTGCTCCCGGTATAAGAGTGTCGGGAGATGATGTTGTTATTGGTAAAACAATTACATTGCCAGAAAATGATGATGAACTGGAGGGAACAACAAAACGCTACAGTAAGCGAGATGCGTCGACATTTTTACGCAACAGTGAGACGGGTATTGTTGATCAAGTAATGCTCACACTAAACAGTGAAGGCTACAAGTTTTGCAAGATTCGTGTGAGATCAGTGCGTATTCCACAAATCGGCGATAAATTCGCTTCCCGTCATGGACAAAAAGGAACTTGTGGAATTCAGTATAGGCAAGAAGATATGCCGTTCACATGTGAAGGCCTCACTCCTGATATTATTATCAATCCACATGCCATCCCATCTCGAATGACGATTGGTCACTTGATTGAATGTATTCAAGGAAAGGTCTCCTCAAACAAGGGAGAAATTGGTGATGCTACACCATTTAATGATGCTGTAAATGTGCAAAAAATTTCATCTCTACTTCAAGAGTATGGATATCATTTACGTGGGAATGAAGTGATGTACAATGGCCACACTGGAAGAAAAATCAATGCCCAAGTGTTTTTAGGCCCTACCTATTATCAACGTTTGAAGCATATGGTGGATGATAAAATTCACTCCAGAGCCAGAGGGCCTGTCCAAATATTGGTAAGACAGCCTATGGAAGGAAGAGCTCGCGATGGAGGTTTGCGTTTTGGAGAAATGGAACGCGATTGTCAGATAGCTCATGGAGCTGCTCAATTTTTGAGAGAACGTCTGTTCGAAGTCTCTGACCCTTATCGTATACATGTCTGTAATTTCTGTGGATTGATTGCAATAGCGAATCTTCGAAATAACACTTTTGAATGCAAGGGCTGCAAAAATAAGACGCAAATTTCGCAAGTACGCCTGCCATATGCTGCGAAATTACTGTTCCAGGAACTCATGTCCATGAATATTGCTCCTAGACTTATGGTAGTTAACTAATAAGTAATATTGATGACAAGATTAAATAAGTTTCTTTTATATTTGCTTAAGTAAAAAATTATTTGTTTGCATTAGTTTAAGGAAATGATTAAAATAAATTCATTCGAACATTTAATTAAGACTTTTATTTTATCACAAACGACAACATTAAATGCAGCTTATAACGTAAGAATCACATTACAAATGTACACGTAACTCTCGTACTTAATAATTAATACATAAATTAAAAAAATATCAAAAATGCAATTTACATATTGAGGTATAAGTTATTTGACATAATATCCTGTTCGCATTGCATAATATAACATTCAGAAAATGTAGAGATGTAACAAGATTGAAGATGTATCATAAAAATTTTTACAAAAAAAATAAAAACCGACTTCGTTACACAAACACTAAAAATTGAAAAATAATTTAATTTATTACCGAATATATTATGTATACAAGAGTTAATATAGTTCCATAATAATACTTTTTGGTGCCGGTGCCAATTAGCTTTAGCTGCGCGAATCGTCTAGACTTCATATTTTTATGGGACTCCACAATGGCACCTCATTGGCACCGACCCCAAAAAATATTATTATGGAACTATATTAACTCTTGTATACATAATATATTCGGTAATAAATTAAATTATTTTTCAATTTTTAGTGTTTGTGTAACGAAGTCGGTTTTTATTTTTTTTGTAAAAATTTTTTATTTCACAATTTTTAGTGGCCCCATGGAATAATGCTATGACTGGTTAAAAGTCTACTGTTTACTAAGCTATTACACTGATTGCGAGCAATTTACTCTTATCCGTTGAGGAGTTCCAGTATCTATCTTCGAAGATGTTCATCAGATCTTCACCAAATTGAAATGGGACCAACTTTGAAGTATACCCTTTCAAACAAAAAAATAATTTTCAAAATCGGTCTAGGCGTTTTCGAGTTATCGGGGAACATGCATAAAAAATAAAAAAAAAAAAAAAAAAAAAAAAAAGATTCCGACGAATTGAGAACCTCCTCCTTTTTTTGAAGTCGGTTAAAAAGAACATTAGCAACAATAACAACATTGTGTATATCTGAGTAAACTATGCTTGTGCATAAAATGATTGCACCAAGGTATGCTCTAGTAAATTAACGCCAACAGAAGATCCACGTAATCTCAATAATAACTGGTTTCATAAATTATTAAGAACTATTTATACTCTGTATACAAAATTAATGTATAACTAAGTGATAAGTCTTGTAGTGGAAGTCTTAATATATTGCCGGTTATGCAAAATAGTACTTAAGTAATCTGTAATCTATAATGTTCTTTTGAACTTCTGTGCAACTGATGTTTTCTCAAATTATTTGCTTTGTGCCAAATTATTTATTTTAAATAGATCAATAATATTTATTATTTTCTTTTCAGGGCGGATGTGGTTGTTCCCGTTGAGTCAAACTCGCGTGATTAACACTGACTCAACCGGGGAAAATCCTCTTGAGTCACACTGGGACTCAAGTAGAATTTTATTTTCCCGTTAAGTCACACCGACATATTACGTGTGTAACAATTAGTGTTGACTGAATGGAAAAATGTCTACTTTGAGTCACACTGTAAAGGTGGTTCTCAATTCGGCCCGCATTTTTTTAAAATGTATTCTAAGTACACCGATTTCTCCAAGGTTTCGCGATTTGCATTTTTTTTCTTTTTCAGTCCACACTCGCTACACACGCAATACGTGGGTGTGTCTCAACGGGAAAATAAAATTCCTCTTGAGTCTCAGTGTGACATAAGGGGTTTTTTCCCGTTGAGTCACATTGTTACTCACGGGAGTGTGACTGAACGGGAACAACCCGGCAGATGTAGCTAAAGTGATGAATTTTATACTTTTTGATAATAATTTTTAAAAAATGTGCTAACTTAAATTACTAGGAAGACACTAATAAGCCCTAACTATACCCACTTTTCTGCCATACATTTTACCTTAATTTTGTCTTGGTTAATTAAAGGCTAAACCAGTGTAACTTATTTTTATTAGCAAGGGCCAGAATTGCGTATAAAATTACTATTTATATTTAGAGAGCGTTAACACTACACTGCACATACTAGCAATTATTTAATTTAATATTTACATACATAATAAGTAAGTACTAATTCATTAACCATGTGGTCATACAGGCAGTAGGTACATATAACATATTGCCAGAATAACATCAGAATAAGGTAAAAAATACATAGATAATTATGTATTATATGTAGGTATAAAATAAATTGACTTTATACCATGATTCATCTCAATAACAATAGAAGAAACAGGCATTTCAAGCGAAAACTGCCGCGTCATTTGAATAAATTTCATTGTCTATTATAAAATATGTACGAAAAATTACCCAGGATTTTTGCATGCATTCTTTAAGCATCTTGAATCGCTCAAGCACCGCAGTTATTCTTACTTTACGTAGGTAACTATCAATTACTGTACAACTTACGTCTTACGTATCTATTATACTAGCATCTTCCCTAAATCGTTGTGTTAATATTTTAATGAAAATTCTTTTTGAATTGAGTACTTAATTATTGTATAAAAGTATAAATTGAAGGGAAAGTACAGTACGCGACACGTTGAAATGGCAATCGGGGAGCGAACGCCTCCGCGCTAACCCGGTGCGGGTGAGCGGGTGACGTGCCCCCCCCCCTCATACCTCGATTGCCATCTCAACCGGTCGCGGACTTTAGATATATTTTAGAATGGAACAAAAACCAATAGCTAAGTAATCAGGTAACTCATAAGATGTAAAGCAAACACTAAAATTACTAAGGAAGAAAAAAGCAAAATTAGGATGTACCTATTCACATTTCTATATCAATACCTACCTCTAACTAATGATACCTCGTTGTATTTAGAGTTCATTGGAACGGACCCTCGAAGCTAATGTTCCATTACCATCAAAATCGCAACTACCCGCAAAATGCATTTTGTCGCATCAAACATAACCGTCAATTTAAATCACAAATCGCAGAGTAAGCGTTTGAATGTCATAGCGACTAGGTTACCGTTCCACAGTAAGCGTGATTCCATATAAATCTGTTACGTTCCTGAACTAAAACTTTTTGGGCGCGAAGAATAACTCAGATCTTTTCCGATGGAATTGACGCGAACGTTACTGTCGCCATATTTAAAATGGCTGCCAGACAAAACAGCTGTTTTGAGGCCGCCATCTTCCATCGAGGAGTTTTGGCTTTAGATGTTTCACCAAGTAGCTGATGCCATACATTAAATGCTTTTTTTTTAGTTCTAACATTTCATATTATTTAATACATAATATGCCATACTTACGGACTATTTTATATAAAAAAAATAGTTTCATCGTAATATTTGCCACAACGTCAAAGAAGTTCTACTTCATCCTACGCATTATCATTTTTTAACTTGAAAACTTACACTCGGAGCCCTGAACTTGGGAATACAAGTCTATAAGGCATATCTTGATTTTGAATCCAAGTGGGACTTCGTATTGGTTCACTGCGGCGCCGGTAGCGCCCTCTGTTCCTGACCGTCCTCGTCTTTGGGCCGGCTCCATTTGATCATGGTCTCCGGAGAGCGATACAGGAACACGAGTTTCGCGAATAAGTCCTCTTCCAGAGACAATTCTAGAGCCTCGCGAACCTGAAATTTTTTATTCTAGGTTAATAAATGTAGGTAAAATCAGGCCGGGCTCACTTGGTCACGTGATCCAAAAATATACCTACGGCGGCGTCCCTATTCACAACACTTATAGAGAGGCATTTATTAAATTTAAGGCTATAGCGCAGTGCGAGCTGAATTTCACTTTATTGCGTCGTAACTAGAGTCGCTATTTATTTGAACGACTTTATAGTTCTTATGAGTTTTTAGAAAAAAAACTACTATTTAAGAAGTCATCAACATCATCGGGTGCCCTCTTCAAAACGAAGTTTGGCGGTCATAACCCGAAAAGCTTCATATCTACTAGTCACTATCTAGTAGGTACCTACTTCTTTCACACCTACTTCTGGCACGCAATAGGGATGATGACTACTAGTCAAATCAGCGACTTTTTACCAAACGTCAAAACGCACGCTCAGTAAGGGAGCTTGTATGAAATACATAGATGTAACGTCATAAACATTTGCCGTGTGACGTACTTTTTTAGTTAAATCCATAGTTTAAAACGGTTAGCAAACTCAAAACTAACAGTGGACGTGAATTTCACGAATTTTTGGAAGACCCTAAGAAATAATTTCTTTTTGATATAGCCTTCATCACAATTCACCAGTTTTTCAATTTTCCCGCGTTAGTACTTACCAAGTAGATGTCGAGGCAGAGCTGCAGCACGCGGTCGACATTGGGCAGGTCGTCAAACATGATCTTAGTGTAGATGCCCGAGAAGAAGCCGCGCAGCACGCGCGATGCCAGGAACACGAACGTAGTATACAGCCCTATTATACTGGAAACAAGCAGACACATCAGCCTTGTATTCCTTAATGCCTTGTCTAGAAAAATATACAAAAGCAAAAGCTGACTGACCGACTGATCTATCAACGCACAGCTCAAACTACTGGAAGGATCGTGCTGAAATTTGGCATGCAGATAACTATTATGATGAAGGTATTCACTAAGAAAGAATTTTTGAAAAGTCAATTTGTGTAGTCCACGCGGACAAAGTCGCGCGCATAAGCTAGTTATAAATGCAAAAGCGTGTCTGTAGGAGATATCACACACGGATTAATAATATTAAAGTAAAGTAGGTACATGGACCTTACCCGCCTCCCGATATGAAGTTAAGCGTCTCCGGGAAGAGTTTGTCGTTGAAGGTGTACATGACCAGCATGTCACAGTTGTTCATTGGGATTGAGGCGAGAGGGTCCTGCAACAAAAAACAGATAAAATTCATTTATACCATCATTTTTACAATAAGTATCATGTAGTTCAAATGAAGGAATTCCTAACTACCACTTCGGGAAGTAAAACTGAAGAAGTTGCTAGCATAAAATCTCATCATCAATCGATAAATTAACGCAAACTCCAGTGAAGTATTTTGTTTATCTTCCAAATTTACGTTCAAGGGCTGAGACTTATTACTGAGATCGATAATGTCTAGCCAAACTAGCCAACTTCATATCGATTAAAAACTTTAAAAAGCGTTTTCGCTCATTTAACGAGTCATTTAGTCAAGTACTGATATTTTTACTGTGGAATCTTTTTACCAAGGTTCAAGTACATAAGGCTGTTGAAATCCCTATGAAAATGGAACTCACCCTTTCCTGGCAAGCTTCGCGCACTCGCCAGTACATGTTCTGTCCCTCTCGCTCCAGGCGAAGTTGCACGTCGCGGTAGTAACGCGCGTCATCGTGTTCTGCCAATAACATAACGTTACAGGACAATAACACACAACACACAGGTGATAAATCCATGTCCACACCAATGCTAAACTGAATTTACAGATCTAGAACTAGCGCCTTCCTTTTCGGTAAAGAAAATTATGAAGAGTATTGCAAAGCTTTTAAACCTGACGATTTAGAGTATATCAGAAGTACATTGAACTCACCATTTGCTGCAATTGGTGGCATCAACTGGTACGCCGGCTTGGTCGTACCTTTATTGAAGACTTTGACGAATTTCGGAAACAGCAGGTTCACATTTAGCCTGTTCAAGAGGTAAACATTTTTTTAAATACACGAAATTGTAAGGCACTCTATTGTAAAATAAATTGCTGTATAACTAAACGAAATATGCGAAAAACACGTCAAATGAAAAGTTAGGCAAAACGCAGAAAAACTGAGTGAATGCATCGCGTGGTATAACGGCAAAAGAAGCCCCTGCACAAGTCTCCTCCATGTTCAGTCAAAGTACGCTCTAACCAAAGGAACATCGGGGTTGTTATCAATGGTCGGCGTGTTCTCTGTGTTGTTATTATTAATTACAAACTATACTAAAAACATATACGGCAACTTACCATGCGGTAGACGGTGCCGTATCGGTCAACATTTCTAGTAGCGTCTTTCGCTCGGGGTTTGGTTTACCGTCGATGAAGGAGTCCAAAGGGACTTCCCGGTTGTTTTCAATTGTGGGCGGATTCTGCGCGTTGTTGCTGGGATGCGTTACCACATACGTGAATTTTACAGATAACGATGCATCTGTAAAAAAAGAAACATCAGGTCACCCACCTGCTCTTTTGCTCGCTATTTATACCTACTTAAAAAAAATAGTTTTAACAAAGTTTTTTTTGCCTTAGTCGTTTTCGTGCAAGACTTTTTATACCTTCTAGCCCTTTGCGGTTTTATTTTGATATACCTAATACTCATTGGACAAATCCTTGAAAAGTAATCTGGATTTGTAACCATGTTGGGAAAAGATTTTATAAACATATTTTTTACAATTGATATGAATTCTAACGTAATATGCATAGAACAATGCAAAAAGATACTTAAGCAGAATCTGAAGAGGATCGTTTACTGAAATTAGTACACAGCACAGCACATAAAAACGCCGTTAACATTCTTTTAGCGATCCAATAAAGTGCTGGATTGCAAATCCAGTATTTGATTGTTATTTCTGTTGGAATAGAATAAAGTAGGGAAAGAAATTTATTCTGTGCTGTTTGACACTTGTTTATTTGTTTAGTTTTTAGATATAATTTTTAAAATATTTTGCAGACCCTACCCTACCCTACCCTATAGAGATTATCAACATAAAAATTTTATAGAAGTGAACATGAACACCCGGCAGGAAATATTGCACATCGAACGTTAGAAAGATTTCGACCTCGTAGAGCAGTCTTTGTCACTCATAAATATGTGACGTTTCGTCGGTTTTTACAACAGAGACAACGCTCTACGAAACTGTCTCTTTCTGAAGTTCGATGTGAAATTTTTCCTGCCGGTTACTGTAATTACTGTTTGTTATCCTTAACTTGCAACTCAGTAGGTATATAAAGTGAAACATAAAATAATGATTTTTTATGAATTACGAGATTTCTTACTCGAAATGGCCTCCCGCTCTAGTCTCGCGAGTTCCGGCGGCGATATCATCCATTTCATGGTGGAGTTAGGGTTGATGGTGATAACCGCTATATCGTTGTACATGTAGTTGGACAGGAACGTCTGCGCCGTGCGGTCGCGTACGTACTGGTTACTTAGCTGCGTGTAATCCGCCTCTGTGTAGCTGCAATAACGCACTTTCTATGAATATACTGTAGCAACGGTTTTAGAAAAAAATTGGCGTAGGCACTGTACAGATTGACTTAAACATTTTTGATATAGAAGTAGAAAATAATTTCATGGCAATTTCGCGGCGTTTTAAATAATGCGAACGAACATAAACGAAACTGAACAAAAAATGTGTCCAGGACATTTTTCTTGCTTGTTGCTTGTTGGTATAGTAAGCCCTTGCATTCTGTTGCTTAAGTACAGTGATCTCAAAACAAGTAGTCCAATCTGAAGTAGCAATATGGCAACTTGTACAGATCATAGATTAAGGGCTCTGTTATTATACAATGCGCAGTCATCCGCTTCGTGTTCAGAGTACAGACTTGTTTTCCGCGAACTAGTTAAATATGTTATATTAAAGCATTTTTCAGTACCTACGAAAAAGCGTGATGAAGACATCCACTTATTTTCTTGGGCTGGTAAACTCGAATTAAGATTTCAGTATGAGAAATTCATTTAACTTTAATGTTCTCTAATGTTCTCTCAGTATATAAGTTATGTTTGGCGTACGAAAATAAACAGCTGTACATATTGCATGTTTGAATCGAAGAAACCACATTCAAGCATGTTAAAAAATATTAAAAAATCTCACACGTCAATGTTATGCGACTGCGCTGACATCTGATACACGGGGAGGAATGGTCCGATTCTAATTTTTACAGTCACATCTGTTGGCGGGTTTGGCTGCCCAACCTTAAAAAAAAAATTGTAAAATATCCTTCAATATGTACCTATACCTAGTACGCGACAGACCGAGAAGGTAATCCCGGTATGAGGCGGGGGGGACGCCCCGCACCGCACGTCACCCGCGCTCGCCCGCACCGGATAAGCGCGGGGGCTGTGCGAGTGTGCGGGGCATTTGCTTCAAAAAATACTATACTAAATATGCAAAAAATCTTAAATATGATACGGCATTATTTAAGGGGCGGTCATATTTTATTAACCACAATTTAAAGTTGCCAGCTATTGAGGTGCGTGTACTGGATAGTTCCTCTAATGCTGCAAATGTTCATGGGCGGCGTTAATCATTTAATACCAAGTTATCTACTTATCTATTAACTACTTGGGGCCTACTATTAAGCTAAATTTCTCTTTGGATTAGACAATAAATAGTTTTAGTTAGCGGCAATCTTTTGGATTTCAATAGACCTAATAATTTCGTTTGAGATTGTAATTGGTAAGTCATTTACGTTAATAAATAAAATAAAAACTTACAGAATTGCCGAAAGCGAAGAAGACGAGTGGAAACCAGATGATGGCGATGACAAAGGCGAGAACGCCACCGCCTAACAGATATTTGGACGTAGTTGACTTCTTAGCACCGCGCGGTTGTGGAAACTCGTCCTCTACGTAGCGCGAGCACTAAACAAGGTAATAATTGACAGTATTTAGGATCTTAACATTATGGTCATGCTAAAATTAAACCAAGAGATTTTTTAAAATTTACAAACTAGCGTTTGGCATTCACTAACTAAGGGTGGACAGGGTAAAAAAGTCATCAAAAACTGTAACAGGTATAAGCGCTGAAGTCTACAACCGAAAACCCTTAACGATCAGAAACGCATTCAGTGTTACAAACTATAAAATTAAACTGAAGACCTGGTTTGTCGAGAGCTTAGAGAGAGAATAGCTACAATGAATTCTTAGATTGTAAAATTATATAACAGTTATAAACATAGTATTTTAATGATGATAGAAATGTTTACAATATTACTACTGACTATTTTAAATTGATGTCATAGACAGATGCCGCAAATAAAGTCTAGTTCATCAGTCGTATGGGGAATAGTCATTAGTTTAATAGTGATCATGATCATGGGTTTCATTATGATCATGGCCATCAGTTTCACTGCGATCATGGTCATCAGTTTCATTGTTATCATGGTCATCAGTTTCATAGTGATCATGGTCATCAGTTTCATTGTTATCATATGATCATGGAATGAAATGATTGAGGTGCCTTTACCTTGAGTAAGAAAACACTAGCGAAAATATCCTCCATTTTGAGCCAATCCATTAGAGTCATTGACGTGTCCGTCCAGATCCAATCCATCAATGTACGCAGCTCGAATAGGAACGGCACTGCCATGAATCTGTAGTAAATATTACAATTAGTAATGATTAATGATAAGCAGTACTCCTCCCCCAGAGTTAGATTTGAAATAACATTTAATAAGTAGCCCATAGACAATTGAAGTGTACAGTGTGACCTAACCATTTAAGTAATATCTATATAATAGCCCATAAGTACACATACATATTGTATCTGAATGCATTCATTTAATAAATCAGTCCAAAACCAACGCTCGGGTCGTACGCTCATTTCCAACACCTTGTCCCAACCTTAGATGGCGATCCTGCCAGTCGGTGTGCGCGTGCCTTTACCATGCGCGTGCACCGGCTGGGCACCGAAATTAGAAAAGTAAAAATTAGAAAATGGAGAATTTAAAATTGAATGTTTTTTTTAATGTTCCTATGGAATAAATATGGAATATGGAATAAATAATATAAATAATACCAGGCTATGGAAAAAATATGGACATGATAAATAAAAGGAATAGAAGAAAAAATTCGTCATAATACGTCACTTAAATAAAATTTTATAAAATTCCTGAAGATCTACAGGCGGCGAAAAATGGACAGCGGCGTCGTGATTATAAATATGGCATCATGGAAGATATTAAAAAGTGTAAAGTGTTTTGCGAAGTTTTCTCGTAGTTTAATAGTGTTTTTTATGTGAAGATAAATTTTAAACTAATACCTGAGTGAACATTTAAATTAGAGACTAGTGAAACTAAGGGTTTTTAGACATAATACCAATAGTTTGTGATTTTAACGGTGTCCAGATATAAGTTAAGTTAATTTAAATATGGCAAAATTCGAGTTAAAGGTAGCATTACAATTACTGCCAGTCATCGATGACTCTGAAAAGTCTGTGAAGCAATTAATTGACAATATTATATACTATGATTCTTTGCTTGCGCATCCCGATTGTAAAAATAATCTTATTCAATTCATATTAAAAAGTAGACTGTCACAAAATGCTAAATTACAATTACAGTCAGTTCTACACAGCCATCGATGATTTGGTTAGCGATATGCGGCGTGTGTTACTGCCACAAAAATCGCCTATAGCTATTCAAAATAAGATACAACAGCTAAAACAAAATAATAAATCTATAGAAGATTACGCGAAAGAAATGTCTGAACTTTTTGTTGACCTGACAATATCGCAGGCAAAAGGTGATTTAAATACATATGCGGTACTTAAGCCGTTGAATGAAAAATTCGTCACAAAAAAATTTGCCGACGGGTTACGAAATAGAACACTTAGCACAGTAATTACAGCCCGGAACTACGACTCGCTAAAGGATGCGATTCAGGGTGCCCTTGATGAAGAAATCTCGAACCCTTCCCCTTTAACAGGTGATTTATTAACCATGAAGCATCGACCATACTATCGGTCTAGGAATTTTAATAATCACACAGGTAGATGGAATACAGGTAAGTATACAGGTTCAAGGCCATTATATTATGTACCAGGCAGAGGACGAGCATCAGTGCATCAGGCTCCAGCACACTATTATTCTTCTTCGAGAGGAAAACAGAACGGCGCTCGTGGGATAACACGAGGTCGCGGAGGTAAGTTTAGTAATAATACCTATTATGGAAATCGAGAGAGTAGAATTAATCGAGCTGTAAATGTTTTGACCCAATCGGAACCTCAAACATCTTCCGAAAACCAAAATCAGTTTTTCGTGACTAAAAATATTATATTAACCTTAAATAATAATATAAAGTACGTAGAATTATATTTGAATAATAGAAGATGTGACTGGTTATTAGATACGGGAGCCAGCATATCAGCGGTTAATAATAAAACAATAACATGTAATAATACACCTCTGTGCGAAAGCCGTATTCTAATCCACGGCGTGGGAGGTCAGATTCAAGCGAAAGGCTCTGTTTATTTGACACTATCTGATCCAAGCGGTATACAATAGGCTACTTGACAATTTTTTTAAGTTGGTCTTAAATGGTTAATATTTGTCCTATTATATCAAAAAAATTAACACTATATTTTTTTGCGCCCTAAAAACCGTAAAACTTTAATTTAAAAAAATATTTTTCTTAGACAGGTGAAAACACTGTCGGCCATGTTTGGCCGATAGATTATCTGTGCTCTGACGTCATGCATTTGTAAACAACAGTATAACAGTAACAGTAAAGTATAACAGTACAGTGGGTTATACTGTTGTTTACAAATGCATGACGTCAGAGCACAGATAATCTATCGGCCAAACATGGCCGACAGTGTTTTCACCTGTCTAAGAAAAATATTTTTTTAAATTAAAGTTTTACGGTTTTTAGGGCGCAAAAAAATATAGTGTTAATTTTTTTGATATAATAGGACAAATATTAACCATTTAAGACCAACTTAAAAAAATTGTCAAGTAGCCTATTACCGCATGAGTTCTATGTATTCGATTCTTTACCGTGTACGGCTAATGGAATTTTAGGTTTAGATTTTCTTTCTTTATACGGAGCTCATATTGATTTAGAAAAATGCATTCTAACATTGAACTATAATGGAATAAAACATGTATTACCGTTGTTAAATAATATTAAAGTTGAGAAACCCGACTTTTTGACTATACCTGCTAGGTCTGAATCTACTCACTACATTAGTACTAGTATGACTGAAGAATGCGTAGTCTGCGCATCCGAATTAAAAGACGGAATTTTTATAGCGAACATGCTAGTAACACCTAAAGACGGGAATATACCAATACGAGTTTTGAATACTACCGAAACCGATTTTTATTTACAGGATATAAAGCCTATTGTACACAAGGCCAGTGATTATGATATTTGTTTGTTTGAAAATCCCTGTAGAGACTCAGATAGAGTGAAAGATTTATTCAAATTATTAAATTTAAATCACTTAAATTTGGAAGAACAAGCTAGCATTGAAAATATATGTGCAAAATATAACGACATATTTTACCTTGAAGGTGACCAATTTACCACTACTAAGCTTTATAAGCACTCTATTTCTTTAAAACCCAATACGACACCGGTGTATTCCAAGCCTTATAGACTTCCGCATTCGCAAAAGAATGAAATGGATAAACAAATCGATAAGATGCTTAAACAAGGCATAATAGAACCATGTAACAGTGAATGGTCTAGTCCTGTTCTATTAGTTCCGAAAAAATCTAACTCGAGTACGGAGAAAAAATGGAGATTAGTTATTGACTATAGAAAATTAAATAACTGTATTATTGATGACAAATTTCCCCTACCGAATATAACAGACATATTAGACTCATTATCAGGTTGTATATACTTTACCCACTTAGATTTGAATCAAGGTTTTTATAATGTTGAGCTGGATCCACCTAGTAGAAAATACACAGCTTTTAGTTCAGGCCAATATCAAATGACCAGAATGCCTATGGGCCTTAAAACAAGCCCAAGTTCGTTTTCACGAATGATGAATATGGCAATGGCCGGTTTGTCCTATGAAAAATGTCTCTGTTACTTCGATGATTTAATTATTTTTGGACGAAATTTGTCAGATCACAACAAAAATTTAATTGAAGTGTTTGAAAGAATACGTAACGTTAACTTAAAATTAAATCCAGCAAAATGTGATTTTCTCAAAAAGGAATTATTTTATTTGGGACACGTAGTGTCAGGCGATGGCATCGTACCCGACCCTCAAAAAATTAATGTCATAAAAAACTACCCCATCCCAAAAAATGCTGACGAGGTGAGACGATTCGTCGCATTAGCTAGTTATTATAGAAAGTTTATACCTAATTTTGCCGAAAAGGCTTACAACTTAAATCTTTTATGCAGAAAAAAGGTTCAATTTATATGGGATAGTAATTGCCAAAAATCTTTCGATATTTTAAAGGAATGTATGATAACACCACCAGTTCTACAGTACCCTAATTTTTCGAAAAGCAATCAGTTTGTTGTTCACACAGACGCATCAGGTTACGCGATAGGTGCAATTTTATCAAACTCGGATGGACGTCCAGTTGCTTACGCAAGTAGAAGTCTTAACAAAGCTGAACAGAATTACCCGACTATTGAAAAAGAGCTTTTAGCTGTGGTCTGGGCAGTAAAATATTTTAGACCTTACTTGTACGGTCGTACTTTTAAAATTCTTACCGACCACAAACCTTTAATTTATTTATTTAGCATGAAGGACCCTTCGAGTAGGTTGCTTAAATTTAGATTGACTTTGGAAGAGTATGATTATTTGATAGAGTATGTGAAAGGTAAAGACAATGTGGCTGCAGACGCATTATCTCGAGTGATTATGAGTTCTAAAGATTTGAAAGAGATGAGTGATAGTGTATGTGTGATGACGCGTGCACAAAGAAAACGGTTAGATACAAGTGCTTCTTCGGATGATATGATCTCTACCGACGATAGGTCTGATCAGCCAATAGTCGTAGATACTCATATTAAACCAAAGAATGCAGTTGAATTAAGGTTCATAGACGGGAAAATTTTAAAGAAAATACGTCAAGAAAATAAAATTAATTGTGAAAATAATATTTTTTCATATGATAGTAGTCAAATGACGATATATATAAACCCTGCTTCTCAATCGCAATTGACGCGAGCCGCATTTGTGAGAGAGCTAGGTGAATTTTGTGAACGAATAAATATAAAAGAAGTATATTTTATAAAAAATAATAACAATAATATATTTGTTAAGAAGTTAGTAGAGGAGATAAAAAATACATCTGAATGGAAAGGACCTCGTTTATGTATTTTAGAGGACGTTAATAGAGTAGATAATATAGATGACAGAAAAGTTATATTAAACGACTTTCATCTTTTGCCCACTAGTGGCCACGCGGGCATCAGACGAATGTTAAATAACATAAAGAAATATTATTTCTGGCCAGGACTGGAAAAAGACATAATTAATTTTGTGAAAAAATGTCCTAAGTGCCAAAAACAAAAATATACCACTACGGTGAAAGAACCTATGGTAATTACTTCAACAGCTCATTCAGCTTTTGAAAAAATATTTTTAGATATAGTTGGACCCTTAGATAGAGATTATAATAATTATACGTATATTCTAACGCTACAATGCGAATTAACAAAACCCTGCTTCTCAATCGCAATTGACGCGAGCCGCATTTGTGAGAGAGCTAGGTGAATTTTGTGAACGAATAAATATAAAAGAAGTATATTTTATAAAAAATAATAACAATAATATATTTGTTAAGAAGTTAGTAGAGGAGATAAAAAATACATCTGAATGGAAAGGACCTCGTTTATGTATTTTAGAGGACGTTAATAGAGTAGATAATATAGATGACAGAAAAGTTATATTAAACGACTTTCATCTTTTGCCCACTAGTGGCCACGCGGGCATCAGACGAATGTTAAATAACATAAAGAAATATTATTTCTGGCCAGGACTGGAAAAAGACATAATTAATTTTGTGAAAAAATGTCCTAAGTGCCAAAAACAAAAATATACCACTACGGTGAAAGAACCTATGGTAATTACTTCAACAGCTCATTCAGCTTTTGAAAAAATATTTTTAGATATAGTTGGACCCTTAGATAGAGATTATAATAATTATACGTATATTCTAACGCTACAATGCGAATTAACAAAATACGTATGCGCATTTCCACTCATTACAAAAACAGCCACAGAAGTAGCGCGTGTGTTTGTAAATAATTTTATCCTTGTTCATGGAACACCAGCGATTGTGGGAACAGATCGAGGATCTAAATTTTTATCGGAAACATTTAAAGAAGTTTGTAAATTACTCAGTATTTCTCAATTAAATTCAACGGCATACCACCATGCAAGTATAGGCGCTTTAGAGAACTCGCATAAGAGCTTAGGAAGTTTTCTAAGAATACAGACAGAAGGTAGACCAGATTTGTGGAGTACATGGCTTCCTTTATGGTGTTTTGCATATAACACAACTGTACATTCATCAACAAAATTTACACCTTTTGAATTAGTGTATGGGAAAAAATGTATCCTACCAAGCAACGAAGATAGAACCTCTATATAATCATGATAACTATCCTCAAGAGTTGAGATATCGCTTGCAAGTTTCCCAAACAGAAGCGCGTAATAATTTAATAAATAGTAAATTTAGACAAAAAACTAGATACGATAAATATGTTAATCCTATAAAATATAAGCCTAACGATTTAATTTTAATTAAAAATGAAACAGGCAATAAACTGTCAGATTTATATTTAGGACCATATAAGGTAATTGAAGACTTGTCACCCAATGTAAGAATAGAATATACTAATGGAAAAATAGAAATTATTCATAAGAACAGAACAAAACTATATTTTACTGATTAACTGTAATATGAACATTATATTTGTAAGAAAATATGAGAATATTGTAATTAGATGTAAGAAGTATATTGTTCTACTACGATTTCATTATTTGTACTTTTTATAATTTGTATTGTACCTACTTTGTGTTTAGCTATTAAGAAAAAAATTATGTAATAATAATTATTAATAATTTTTTTACCACCCCATGGGAGGTGTACAGTGTGACCTAACCATTTAAGTAATATCTATATAATAGCCCATAAGTACACATACATATTGTATCTGAATGCATTCATTTAATAAATCAGTCCAAAACCAACGCTCGGGTCGTACGCTCATTTCCAACACCTTGTCCCAACCTTAGAGAAGTACACAGACAAGTTTTCATGCCCAGACATATTGAAGAAGGTTGATAGATAAGCACAATAATGGCTAATGGAGTGGACACACGTCACCAAGACTGGCTTTCAGCAACTCGGTCGAGGCTTGTCCGTTCGCCTATCGGAATCGCTCTCAAACTCACCCTCTGAAGCAGATCATGTTGAGGAAGTGATAGGACTTGCAGAGGAAGTTGCCGATGATGCGGCGCGGATACCCGCAGCGGATCTGGTAGGCCGACAGCAGCAGGTAGACACACTTCACCATGTACCACATCGGCGGCGGCAGATACGTGTTAAACGTTCTGCAACATTCGAAGTAAACTTTTTTTTTGCCCTTGAATAAATCCTGTATTAACAAAACTCTACTCCTGAGTGAGCCTTAGCCTTGAACCTGAGACGCTCGGGATCGCCTTTCTTTTTCTTTCTCTTTTATCCACGCACATGCAAACTGAGCAACCAACTCCCTCGGCGGTGTTCCCACGAGATTTCAACACGGGGTTATTCAAGGAGCAGATCAACAAATTCCTGAAAAGCCGGCAACGCATTGGCACATTCTCGGTTGGTGCAAATATTCATGGGCGGCGGTAATCACTTAAAATCAGGTGAACCACCTGCTTATTTGCTTGCTATTTTTATATTAAAACTTTCCGAATCCCCTAAACTTTCATGTCCCTTTTTAAAACAATAGAACCAGTATAAATTTTCCACATGTTACAAATTACAATGTTCAAGATGATAGAAATATCTTATATGTTTGGTATTTTTTGCCCAAAAATGTTGAGTTAACGTTGATAACTTACCTACTTACCGAACTAATCTTAAAGATGATTTAATTTATTTTTGAGTTTATCTGTACGTACCTCTCAGTGATGAATGGAAGTACAAAGAACATCCAAATATGCACGCCGATGATTAACATGTATTGGAATAGGATCTTGCCGAGCATGAACTTGCGCAAGTACAGCGCGCGGTCGATCACTATTAGAACAAACTGCAGGATGAGCATAACCAGGAAAGGGATCGGTACTTTGTTCTCTTCTAAGTACGCTTGGACTCCTCCATCGCCTTGATGAGTCTAGATATTTCGAAAAAAAATATTGAAATGTGTGTCTTGTTGTCTTCAAAAATGCCACTATAATTAAGGAAACGTGGAAAAGGATAGTTTTGCGTCTGAATGTACGAGGTATAAAATTGAAATGAATCTACAGTGATCGCAAAACAAAACATCCATCCTGAAGTTACATAATGGCGGTCTGCGCTGGGACAATTATGGACAAGCCCCGATGAGATCTGTGTTTGTACACAGCGCAGTTATACTGTATACGCCGCCATTGTACTAGAAATGTGCTGTCCAAAACGAACAGTTAGTTGTTAATTCCTCGTTATTCAGGTTAAAAGACACGCTAATATAGTTTTGAATGTGCTAAACATTTAAGTATTTTTTGCATGAATTTTCTTACGCGATTTAGAAAATATCAATTGTTAATAATTATGTATTACGGAAAATAAAGTATGGTGTAAAATCGTTTTAATAAATTGAGGCTATTGCTTACTCCAAAGGCAGCGAAGCCAAATATGACGACAAGAAAGTTGAAGAAGTCACAAAGGAACATGTATGCATAAATATCCGCAGTGACGCGCGCTCCTGGTGCCAGCATTCGCTGGAAGAAGTCTTTGGTGGGTCGAAGGTAGCGCTTTATCCTGCAAAGAAAGTAGAAACCCATTCTATAATATTATAATTGCGATCGAAAATCTGGCCCATATGACCCAATTGACAAGAATTTATAAATCATTTTTTAATATTTTTGTCACAAATACTTACGAAAGTAATATAACTTGAGGATAGTGGGCGTATTTGTCTTCCATCGTAGTTGCTACTGCAATAATTGGTTCTTGATCATCATTAACCCTATAACAACAATAATAATTTAAAAAATAAATCACGTTTTCTAAAACATACGGCGGAATATTGAACCTGTTCACCGTACTGGAACCGTGAAACTGGCGGCGATCACAATGGATCGGAAACGGTCAAAGTAATACAGGCAATCCAATGACCTGCATAGCCCCAGAGAAGAAAGAAGAAGACGACGCGTTTTAAGACCGAAAAGCGCTAACATACAAGTCTTACCGGAACAAGAGACAACTGCAAAAAACTAAACTAGTATCCTGACATGAATTTATACTAGAGAAACAACGAGTTTGAAGCTACTGTTTAAATGTAATTAACACTATGTTTAGGTACTTGTAATGGTCGTCATCGGCAGCATGCGAAGGCCCGGCTTGCTCGTCTTGTTCATTGCGATCTTCGGGTACCTTCGTTTCTTCTCTTCTTATTTGGGGGACGTTTAATTCTGTATTTTGATCGCCGTCTAGTGGCCTGTCCAGAAACAAACTTGTGTGACTCATTATATATTTACCTATTATTAAAATTTTAGAAGTGTTATCCATTTAATTTATGAGAATAAGTATATTATGTGCATAGCAATCGCGCTCTTTTATTTGCAGGGTTTATGACATTGAATCTTTCAACCAAAATTGTACTAACTTTGGAAGAATTTAATGATTTGCTAAAAATCTAGACAATTTCACAACATATTTCTACAATTGAATGACAGCAACAAAACAATATTATTGTATGATATCTTATCTATTTCTTACGCGTGAAACTTAAAATTTACACGTTACACAATTTTAGTGAATAACTTTAGTGATTAATTTTAGTGATTGAGTAGATGACAATAATTCTACCGAAGTACAATTTCTACATAAATGTTTCAAAAATATGGATGGATTTATTAAAATTACTAATACGATGGGCAGGATAAAAGTAGGAGTACTAGGGGATTAAAAATATTGAGACATAGATAACCGTTCAATATTGCTTCGTTCAGGACCGCTTCTAGCTGTGCCATCAGAAGTAGGGCTATTGGCAGCAGTAGAACGAAGGTACCGACGAGACCACAAGTCTGACCGCACACTACTGTCTGCCCGCATACAACATATTTAGGTGAACGTGCATTAAAAGTAAAATGTTGTAAATTAGTATCTTTTAAGGTGTGTGCAACAGAGAGATATAATGAGATTAGATGACGTCGATATCGACGTTGCTACTGCTCAAATTTACTCTGCTCGACTGCTGGATATTTACTAATGGTTTTAAGGTTATTTCGTGGTTTAGCGACATATTTTAATGTAGATAACGGGTACATTACGATTAATTGCATTTTTTATTTGTCGATATTTCAACCCAATTGCACGGGTCGTGGTCACGACGGGACTGCGGTATCTACATTAAAATATGCTTGATATTTGTCAATTCGCTTCCTTTTATTTCCACTATCCAACATTTAAAATGCCTTGAATTGACCCAAATTCTGAATTTATTCATTTATTTGAACCCCCAAAAACCCCTCCCCCGTCAACCCCGACTACGGTTATGCCCATAGCTCAAATATTTAATGTTACAACCGTTAACTATGTCCAATTGTAAATTGGAAAAGAACAAGATTGGAAAGGTCAAAAAAATTCCATATATTTTACATTTACTCACGGCCTAGATTTTTCATGTAGTTCGAGGAACTTGCGACCCACTTCCGTCCCGCGACCAGCTACTAGTAGATGCGTGTCTTCAGAACTCAAGGGATATTCCATATCCTCGTGCAATTCCACTTCTGGGGTGGACTCCTTCCACAAACCCAGAGATTTTAGCATGAACCTAAAAACAGTATTAGCTTTGAAATCAACGATATAAACGCATTAAAAATTGTTTCTATTTCAAATATGGATGTTGAATTCATCTTAAAAGAAGGAAATTATTGTTTACCACATCACTTACCTCATTACCCGTATTATAAATGCGAAAGTGTGTTTGTTTGTTGGTTTATCCTACAATCACGTCACAACGGAGCAACGGATCAACGTGGTTTTATGTATGCGTAAAGACTCGGAGAGTGACATAGGCTACTTTTTATCCTGAAAAATCGAAGAGTTCCCACGGAATTTTTAAAACCATATACACGCGGACGAAGTCGCGGGCATCAGCTAGTACAAATATAATCCTAGATCATAGCATTATTGGAAGCGTCTTTACGGTTCTGGAGTTTAGTATGGCATAGGAGATAGGGGGTTTTAACTTACCTTTGATTATTTTATACTTTTTTTTCTTAAAATAAGTTCAAAAAACAGAGCCATTTGTTTCTACTTAAAGTTAACCAAAATTAAGTCATTATTGTAGTATCATAAATAATATGTTACCTGTGCAAAAATATAATAAGTAGAAGAAGCAAATCGTAGAGGGCATAATTGAACTTCCTTTCAATTCCTATTATCCTTGGCGCCGTGAATGGCATATTAGCCGGTATCGCCTTCTGGTTCCACGGCAGAATTTCAAATTGGAACATACTTTTTATCAGAACAATAACCTACAATCAAATCTCAAGTTATTATCAAATATCTTAAACTGTCAAGCGCTTTTTAAGAGTTTTTTTTAATCCATACCTCGGTGTACGCAATTAGTGTTACCCAGAACGTTTTGGTCGGACGTGGTATTGTCAAAGTTCCCCACAGAAATACCATAAGTGGTAACGGAATTGAAAGGATCGTGGCCGACTGAATCTAAAAAAAGAATTAAAGTGAAGATGCTGTATCTACCATCTTTAGGGATTAAAGCACATATTATAATTTCAGCGCAGCGGCAATCGGCGATTTGATAGCCTTTTGGAAGGTAGAAGCTACGACTGTACGTTTCAATCTGGTCAAATTAAAACGCCAGCCGCAGACGCTTACGCAGGACATTTTGGTCCCATGCTCAAACACAACAAGTCGAAGCGCAATACACCTTCGATACAATCGCAAAATCGTCATCCTCCGATGCTTAAAGTATTGTGTGCTGTGGCCTTATATGATTTAGTGAACTAGGTTTTACATAGTTTTTATAATGCTTACCTGGTTTATAAATACCATAATGTAGCAGACAATGTCTGTATGTGCCAGCACTGCAAACCACAATGCGTAAGCGAGGTGCACAAGCGGCGATTTTTGCTGTTTAAACATTGAGTCGTCTTGTTCTTCCAGCATTGTTACATCCTTGCTGTAAATTATAATTCATGCTCTTTATCGAATGGTTTGTCGCATTATAAAATAATAGTAAATATGTACAACGACGTTATAATCTAAAACAAACGTTTAAAACCAGAGAAAAAGTTCACAATATATAATTATAATATGCAGTGGTTAAAATACTTAATTATTACAATTTGTGCGCAATTGAAAATTATATAAAAGTACAGAAGTTTGATAGAAAGGTAGAATAATATTTAAAACATTCCTGATAGAAAATTTCATTCCACGATACTTACGTAAACTCCCAACTAACTATATTTATAAGTGCTATTTTATAAGTCAAAACGTTTAGGAAGAAAATCTATTTCTAAAAGTTGAATAGCAAAGCCCATAAGAAAGCGACGACAAAAATTACGATTAGAGCTTGTACTGAATAAATTTTAGGGTAATTTACCATAATGACCATATTAATTTCATGAAAGTTTAGTCATGATAGAGTTGAAACTCATAAGGTAGAGTGAATGAATAAATCAAAGTAATCTCAAGATACACAAGGAACAACAAGCTTATTTTGCTATAATCCACTAAACCAGATAAATCTGTGTCACTGATTGTTTAACGGATTATAGCAAAATAATCTTGATGCATGATGGATGGCCGTTGAAGCGGAAACATCCGAGAATGGAGACCGCGTACTAGTAAGCGTGACTTGACTTTTGGACACGATGGATTGACGATATAGGCCGGCCTTATATATCATCAGAAATTACCTGTTAGAAAACGGTCTCTCTCACTCACTCTGCGAACATCGACCGCGTACGTCCAATCAGGCAACACACTGACAATCTGCGGCGTATCTTTGGGGTCTAGTACAAAATGTATGAGAAAAAGTGCCTTTCGGCGCGCATCCTAATTTTTTGTGATAGAAAGGTTATGTGATATTATCAGATGTACATCTGATAATATGCGGCCAGCCTTAAAGAGGGTGGCGGGAAGCGGCTGGATTAGGAAAGTTGAGGATAAGGTGTGATGACGCTCACGGCGTAATATGTATGTCTCTAGCGGATTTCAACAGACATGACGAATCGTATTGTTCCTTGTGTATTATGGACATTGAGATTTTTGATGAGAGATTAAGATACACTTGATTCTATCTTATTTTAAATCTCAAGAACGTAAAGATAAAGTTCAGAAACAGTAGATGCTCTAAACGCATGCTCAGCACTAAACCTTTCGCTGGTTTGCAAGCTAAAGGCGCTCTCGTGTTCCGAGGTGTCGTCAGACAGCGCGGGCGAGGAGGAGCGCGAGTCCAGACCGCGCTCCATACTCGCCGCCAAGATACGGATCTCCGGCACGCTAATCTCACTTAGCTTACGGCTGGAAAAACCCCCGGATCTCATGAATTTTGAATCCCAAAGCCGAAAATAAGTAATTAGAATGCAAGATGTCCCATATTAAATCCACTGTAAAACCAAAATTGATGTTGGAAGGCTTAAATAACTGAACTTTCAGCTAAATAAATCGACATCGTCGTTTTGCATAAATTTTGAACCCAAACCAAAACCCGTGAAATTAAACACCCAACACCATGGCCGATCATTAAACTGAATAAGTCGGCTAAATAATCAGACGTCGATTTGGATAAAGAACTAAAACCAGAACCCGAAATGCTTAATTTTACTATTTTAAACAGTTAACAGCGTAAGGGCGGTTTCACGTCTAACTTCTTGGGTATGGTAACTTCTTAGTATAGGAGTTACTTAGCTTCAAATTCAAATTAAAATGGATGTATTAGACTTTCAATTCATTTTAAATAGGTGTGCAGACCCAACTGTAATGTTTACTGTCAAAAATTGCCCCGACATTTTGTCTACTGTCTACAACTCTACAAGTCCAATATTTTGTTAATTTAGCTTCGCTAGTGAGAGCCTCTAATGAGTTGTGCATATGGACACTATCTACGCATTTTAGACCTCTAAACTAATGAGATATTCTTATTTCTAAAACAGTTGTTAAATGATGCTGCGATCTACAAATTTATACTTGTATCAGGTACTATCTTCTACAGTTCTAAGATTAATGTTTTCTACTCTAAGAGAGTTGATATAATAGCAAGCGCTCCGGACCATGCTGTGAAGACAAAGTATTTGGGGAATGAAACGGGCGCGCAGCGGACGCTTGCTGTATTTCGTTGAGCGCCGTATATTTTGTCTTCAGAGAATTATGTTCCTGCGCCCGGAGCGCTTGCTATATCAAGTCCCTAAGGCTAAGATCTGTAGAGCATCGAGGGATTCACATAATTTATGTCAGAGATATGAATATGTATGTCTCTTTTTAACTCTAAGTAAAGTCTGAGCAAATTCAAAGTATGCTTTACAGATTTCAGCTTAAGACTAGTCTACTCACTAATTAGTTTAGTAAATAAAGCAAGTTTTCAAGTTGCTGTAATGGTCAATACCTACCCCATATCTACAGGCGGCGCCAGTAGGTTGATGTTAGATTGCTCCGCATGTTCCATTTCCCTATTAGTAGAAGCGGCATGCAAAAATAAAAGTACCAGTGACTAACAGCTTACAAACTAAATTATTTTCAAAAATCTACTTTCAACAATTTAAAATAATACTTTAGTAAAATTAATTATAAAGACTGTTCTATCTACTCGTAAATGTTAGTAAAACAAAGCGTATATTACGCTACCACAACCAAGGCGTATTTGAAAGTTTATCTAAGCTTAACTACCGCTATTACAGTTTTTAGAAAAATAAGATTTAAAAATCCAAGAAAACTACTCACTGATGCAATAATGTCTCAGGCAATGGTTCCCAAATCATTTGAGAGCCTTCCCTTAAACCAATGCCAAAACCTTCTTTTTCCTGTGGAAATTAAACAATGTAGTGTTGATTTAAAAAAATTTACGTACTTAAATGTGTGGCGGTCTCCACATACAGACATTAGATGACGCCACTCGAACTTATAAAGGATTCTACAGCCTCATTTGCTGTGGTGTTTTCAGGACAAACTGAATCCTGTCGGGGTACGAACCTTGAGGCCAAATCTCGTTGCCCAAGCGTGTCTTGGGCTTATCAGTCCAAGATATTCAGCTCTTTTCAAAATGGGCTGAGGCCGCGCCTGTTCGACATGACTTTGAAGCAACTGGATCACACGTGTAACGAGTAATTTACAGCGCACAAACTAGATGTCGCCTTAGAGGTTTCAATCTCTCGCCATGTATCCTTGATCGCGCTAACGAAGTTATGTGAGATCTCAACGGAGCTCTATATAATGTTAAAAAAGTTAGAAGATGCAATGGTAAGACAGATGGGGTCTCCGTACATAGCAACAGTATGGAGGAAGATCTTATCGTTTAGTTTTAGAGTGCTATCTTTTAAGAAAAAAATCAGTTACATAGCAATTTCGGAATACACTTCTGCAATACATACCATACGTTGCTGCAATACATAACAATTTTGTTGCTTTTATCAAAATGGTTTTGAATCCGTATAACTTTGAACGGACTTCTACTGTCTGACGTATAACGTTATTACTTACAAACGAGTCGTATTTTGTGAAGGTAATTAAACCTACCTTTAATCTCTTCTTCTCTAGCGAGAGTGAGCGAGACACGTATCTGTAGTCCCGCGAATATTTCATGAGATGTCGCGTCAGGGATACCAGAATGCTTGATATGAATGCGCCCGCAGTATCCAAGAAACCTTTCACTTTATCAATGAATGTCTCTTCTTCTGTGTAAATAAAATACATATTTCTTTTACAACTGTGAATACCTGATTGTATTATTATACTAGGACATTATGTGTGTAGTGTGCACAAAAGAAGTAGCCCAATCTGAAACTAGCAATTTGAACATGGCAGTTTGCGCAGGTCATAGATCAGATGTGCTCCTCGATTGTGTAAGAATAAAACCGGCCAAGTGCGATTTTTTTTGTGATGTAACCACAAATTCACGGATTTCAGATTTTTCCCCGAATGTCTGCTATAACATATAGGCGCGGGGGAAAGACGATTGGACTTTGGTACAAAACAAGAAGCGCCTAAGAAATCGTTTCGTAGGTAAAAAGGGAACGGCGGTCGGTCAGCCAGACTGTAGATTTAAAGCGGCCATCATAAAGATACCGTTTTATATTTATAATGTGGATATGAATGCGCCTATGGAAGACATTCAGAGTTACATTGAAAAGAAAACTGGTATATCGGTTAACTTAGAAAGCGTAAATATGAAACAGAAAAAAGGTTATGCCGCATATAAGTTCTATATTCCTAAGGATAAGTTAAGTGTTTTCATGGACGAGAGCATGTGGCCTAATGGAATTTTATATCGCAAGTTTGTCATATTTAATAGGAAAACCGAGATGTGTGGGAATCTACAAGAAAGTAATCTACAGAGGAGTAATTTGCAAGCAAGTATTTTACCTACGAATAGTTGAAGATAAATATCATAAGCTGTACGTACTAACATAGTTCTTAAGTTTTTAAATATTGTGTACTTATTTACTAACACCACATGGGCCACGGCCTGAAATAAAGAAATTTATTATTATTATAAGACCTACCTATCTGCCAAATTTCATGATTCTAGGTCAACGAGAAATACCCTGTAGGTTTCTTGACAGACCGACAGACAGACAAACAGACAACAAAATGATCCTATAAGGGTTCCGTTTTTCGTTTTGAGGTATCAGGTACGGAACCCTAAAAAGCAGTCATCGTTATCGTAATCGACAGCAAATTTTGCCCTTTGATTGATTTATTCGTTGTTTACATTTTTTCACAGCCAATCAAGGGCAGAATTTGCTACGGATTACGATAACGATGAATATATTTTTCTTACACAACTGGGGTGGCTGTTTTGTACAATCTACAGTCATGTTATGGCTCGTGTTCAGATTGGACTACTTTCTATGCACACCTTAGGTATATCGCCAGATTAATTCTGTCTACCGTTATCATCATTGTAAAGTGGTAATTTGACGATATAAAGTAAGATTGCATCAACTTAGAAAACACATCTTCCCATTTATTTGAATTGAAAATCCTTAGTAACATCAGATCAGTCTTAACTGAAGATGTATTTTTTTCTATAATAACATAGGAGGGTGAGGGTTCATAAAAAGATGGAGATTGTTTTTTTTTTATATTTTTGAAATAAAATTTCTAAATTACCTGGAGGTGGCGCAAATTCGTCAACATCAGAAGCGGCGCCGGGTTGATCTGGCTCCTCTATCCTAATATCCACATCTGCAGGGCGAACGCTATCTGCTCTGGGTGATATTGCGGTCATCTAAATATTAAGATGGCATATTATGTCAAATTCTATTAAACCAATCCATACCTTTTTAGGCAGAAGATTTTCTTTTAAAACCTTTGCAACGAAATAGGTGTAGACATAGACAAGCAAACATTTTGGCTTAATGAAAAGTGTAGGTACCAGCAAAGTTTTAAAAAATGTGTGTTTTGTGCCACTCAAAATATTAAAAGCCCCCATGATCTTATTAAAAATAAGTTTACACGATTGACAAAATATTATAAAAGTTTTATTTATTGAACATTATGTCTATGTGCCATTAACAATATAAAATTTTCAATACCTACATAATAAAATGGTATACCAAACACCAAACTATTATTAAAATAATTAAACATAAATTTCAGTCCATAAAGCATACAAACAAACCAATACATACAACATGCAACATAAATAACCATTACCAGTTTCCATAACCAAAATATAAGACATAACCTAATTTTATTTTTTCAAATCTATCATCGCTATAAATTCATAAAATTTCTGTAGGAGCTATGAAACAATAAATGTATTTCACGGGTAGCAAAACAAGGAACTACATGAACCTATTTCGAGGTTAAAAAACAGACTTTCGCGGTTACAGTTTTACTAACCAATTCCAAAATTTTACATTCAAATGGATTTATTTATCCATTGTCAATAAAACATTTTTATGACCGCATCTGTTTGTCGAACGCTTGCTGATCTAAAAAAATTAGCTGACGACATAAACTGGCGAAATAATAAATTACTACAAGGACTAAGCTGAAATTTCCTGTAAATCTAAACTTATTATTATTTTTGGGTGACCAGTCAATCGTCAATCGTTTATTCAGATTTGACTACTTGCTTCAGCTTCGTTTGGATAAAATTTCTGACAAAGTTCCCAAGTAGGAGTCTACATTCATTGTAGAGAGAACATTTACATGCAAATCTCAAGTTTGTAGACCCACAGCGGCTTAAACTGTCAGTTAGTTTCTCCTTTTTATACTTGGTCATATTTTCTGAAAAACATTCCTATCTATCTACAATCAAGTCAAAAAATATATAGTTTTTTCATATTTGAATTTGGAATTAATTGTGGGTTGGAGCGTTTTTCAGAAAGTACGTCCATTTATAGTTGATACAAAATGATTGATTGTATCCTCATTCCTCACACATTAGAGAAATAAATAAATGAATGTTATATTATATTTGTGCTATGCAATCCTTTTCCCTAAAGTAGGAAAGCTTGTATTTCATGGTCTAGTACCAATTTTGGGAATCCAGTCTTTGTTCCAGTATTTAAAACGTAAAATTGCATCCTGTAGAAAATGTACAAGAGCTCAAAAATTATTTTGGTAACCGTCTTAAATAATGCAAAAGAAAATTGAAATACCTAACTTGTTATTCCAGAGGTATTTACAGTACTACCTTCCACTTTAATGAGTTACGCCGATGTACTTGCGCGGAAATCTTATTTTTAAATGGCGCGAAAATATCTCAGCCAATCATAGCGGCGTCCGTTCGCAATTGGCTAAGCTACCTACGCGCCATGTTTGCACGCGTTTCAATTCGCGTGAATTATGAGCGAGACAGCACGAGTCTCCGATGTTCTTGTGTTTGAAATCTTAACGTCAAGCAATAAGGTCTGTATTTCATTGGTGTACATTCGGTTTTAATCGGCGTTAGGTTGCGCTTGTCTGGGCAAACGAATTTTTCCGGTGCAACTTACAAAAGTGGTAGTACTGTACTACATTACCTGATGGGGGTAGGAGTAGGGGTAAGTAACGGACGAGGCACGCGTGGGATGGTGCGAGCGCACGGCGGGCGCGGACGCGCGACGCAGCGACACGGCGCGCCGCAGGTCCGTCTTGATAGCAGTCGACACCAGCTGCCACATACCACCACTATGCGTACACTACGTTTCTCGATACAATGCCTTATTGTTTTTCTATACCTTGTTAATAGACAATCCATGAAAATTTGTAATATCTAACAGTATCACATCTTTTGGCTTGGCTGAGTTTCTAGCCGGTTCTTCTCTTTTGCTTTCTGGTGGTTAGTGTCATGATAGATAGTATGCATTTGAACTCCAGCCGACTGCAAAATGGCAGCTGGGACGCAGTTTTATTTGCAGTTGACACAACTGGATCGCAAATACCGATTCTGAATCTTGACAATGTCCAATTTTATGTTGATCAACATGCGATAAGTATTATTATCATAGTAGAACAATATGAAAAAAATATTTTTTGTATAATATAGCAAGGGAAAAATTTCAAGAATTATGTATCAGTAATTTGTAAACGTTGTGTAGGTTTGCAACAGGATCAATAATAATAATTGAAGGATTGAAAGAGAGAATTGATGTGAATTTATGTTGTAGTTTTAGAAATGTTTGGGAAATGTCCCTGTATCTTTGAGTAAGACTTGTGTATCGAGAAGCAAAATGTACTCGTTGGTGGCTGTGCAATTTTATTGCAAAGCTCTTTTTGTTAGTCACCATAAGCTATCCCACATATACAAATAACAACACGTCTGGACAGCATTCAATTAATAATATTAATTATACAACAAAACAAACTAACAGTTCATAATTTGGGTATTGACTAAGACAAGCATGCTGACATTTCCAAATCCAAAAATGCTTTACGATAACATAGCTCCCATACCGATATACTCGTACTTAACCCATTGCCCTCCTACCTTTATAATTCTCGTCACGAAAGTTGAATCATGCCCTAATTATTGCGTGTGGAGTAGTATAGTAGTCGATTTAGGCGCAACGCATACCTACAGAGCGGAGTACAGCCGAGGCGTAGCGTCTTCTTTGGCAACAACACAAACTCAGCTTCATTTTTTTCGGCATGCTCCTACATGTTTTGTCTTTATTATTCCAATATCAACCGCATATCAAAGTACATTACGTTTAGTTAAAGTTGTTATCAAAAACACTGCGTCTCTACCGCACTCTGTAGGTATGCGTTGCATCTTACGGTGCCACCCAAGGGGCGACACACCCCATATATTACCGCCCCAACCCTCGCAGTGTAATGGACCACTTATTCAAGTTTCATGACAAGTCAATCCATAAATACCCATGCCTTCAAAAAAAAACTAACACCATTTAAATTCCAGAGATAACTAATTTCATAACGATTATAAAATCGTTTCTGAAATACCTTACCTTTCCAAAGCCCATCGTTTTCGGCGCATCTTCGTCTGAACTTGATTCGTCATCTTTCAAATGAAGATCGGTGTCATCAAACTCATCGAACATGTAGTAGTCTCCAGAACGCACCGCTGTATAGAGAAAATATCGATAAAAGGAAATGTTTAAAACAAAGTATAACGCGTAAAATTTAACTCCTCACGCGCCATTTTAATTTTTTGTGTAAAATTTATATCAAAATAACTATTTTAGTCCTTATTTTAAAGGTGAATCGTACTTTCGAAATGAGTTTTAAAATAGCGCGTGAAAAATCATTTTTTACGGACTACACAGTTCTAGTAAATCTTTATGACTGCTCTGAACCACGCGGCCAGTTCAACCGACCAATAAACGAGCTTGAATCGGCCAAATGGTAAACGTGCGTGCAAGGTAGCTACGTCCCGCAGACACCTGAAAGAGTTCTTCGGCTATGTTCAGAGCGTTCATACAGTTTGCTTAGGGCTATAATATGCATGGCACACCAACAGAGAGCATCATGCATTTATACGCCATTTTTTAATTTGTAAATCTTTGTTTATTACTATTTAATTGAAGGGCCAAATAAATAGGAAAGCGGTAAAGCCACAATATTGTTTTGTTGTCTTTTTAAATTTTTCTTCATTGGTTTTGTTTTAAATAATAAGCACCAAAATTTAGAAAGCGCTTCATTAACATAAACTGCCGCTTATTAAAAAACTCATGCAAATAATAGGTATACCAAAATAAATTACTAGGGACTTGCTTTAAAAACAAAACATATTCTTCTGATAGGAAAAGTTGTATTGTGAATTTATTTGTAAATAATAAAATGTTTGTAGAAGTGTAGTTTTGCAAATATTATAGCCACAGGCGGATCAAATGTCGAGACTCAAGAGCGCTCTAGGCAAGCACCTCATTGGCGCCCCCTAACAGCCATATTAAAAAAATTACTAATTTCAAAAGAACGAGGAATCGTCTCGTTGCATAGCTGGTTGTTGGTGATTACACTATTTATGTAAACGAGTGAAGAATGTTACGTCATGACACTTTGCTATATTAAAGAAGAGGCAGTTTCGATCACTCCAGGATAATATTACTTAGTAGGGATCATTCGGTAGGCTGTAATAGAACTCTACATGATCGCGCGCGCACCTTTGTAACCTCGCGCCCCTAGGCACGTGCCTAGTTTGCCTTAGGGATAATCTGCCTCTGATTATAGCGTACAGAACATGACAACAAAAACACAATGGTTCGCAAGCAAACATTCAGGAAAAGATCATGCAGAAACAACACAAATCGAGCACGTGAAAAGGCGCATTCTGTCTTAAATTTACAATTTACAAGTTTTTAGAGGCTCCTAACTAAATATTCAGAATGCTGAAATGTGATATAAGACAGTCCCCGCCATTCGATTGCCTAAATACGATAACCAAGAAGCTGCGAATGGGTTAGTAATAGAAACACAAGGTCAGGCCGGCGAAAATTACTCAACGTTACCCTTCTGATGGCTCGAGGGCGGCTTATACGGCGGTCTCGCGCGTGCTACAAAGAAAGGCAAAACTCAACACCATTCTCACACCAAGGGAAGCGATTGACTTTCAACGACTCAACAGTCAACACAAGGAATATAGTCATACTGTTAGCATTGGAGTCACCCGGACGAGGACAAAAGTTAATGACGGAAACGTACAAAGTCATTAATAAAGGATTTATGGGATTTAATGATGGTGATTTAAAAGATGATTAAGTTAAGACAATTGATGATTGGAAGTAGTTCATAATGCTCATGTAAAAAGAGTGGAATGGTACATAATATTTTATTAATGTTATTACAAGGTATTCCCAGAGATTATTATTGAATGAAAATAAATGACCCGTCACCAAGTGTATAATTTAAAACTATACCTCTATGTCTTGGTGTGACCGGCGCTGAATCGGTTCCTATACAATAAAAGATACATTTGAAAATCTTATTCCAGGGAAAAAATATTTATGTACAACAATAATTGTTTAATTGCTTTACAATAAGTATGTACAATTGTGAAACATCGAACGTGTTTATTTTGACATGTGAATTTATTTGGCTAAATAATAACACAGTACCGCATCCTTTGTTGGCCCATAATTATCAATAGGGTGTATGTAGCTTAGAAAACTAGCACATAAATTTTTATGCACTGTAATACTAAATTACTACACAGGAGCTGAAAAATACAATGTTATTACTTAGCAAATATAACGGGCAACATCTCCTAAAATATATTTGTTGCAGTAGTTACAAGTATGATGCGAGTTAGGCTCGGCGCGGCTCGAATGCGATATTATTGAGGTCCTCTGAAGTAAGCTCGGGCTGGCCACTGTATGCCGTCGGCGAATCGGAGGAGGAGAGAACACTGGGTAGGATTCCTCAGGGCTTTGGGCGCGAGGAATGAGTTCTGAAGACGGTGGGGATTCGAAGGAGATTCGTCTAGGTTCGAGATACGCGTCAAGGGAAACTGTCATTAAGGCGGAAGATGGAGAGGGAGGGCCGCCTTGTGAAGGCGGTGCTGTTAAAGGTGGAGGTGGTAGAGCGGGGAGCGTTGGTTTTACTGGGGTGGAAGGTGCGGATGCTTCGCTAAGAGGAGTGTGGAAACCTCGCGGCGAGGCCGGGGCTGAATGGGAAGGGGTCGGGGAGCCTGGTGGGGAAGGGGAGGCGGGCGTGTGATATCCACGGCGAGATTCTTCTGAATCACCGCGAACAAGCGGCACTTGTTCCGATTCTCCCGGTTGGGTTTCGTCTTCCTCTTCTTCTGCTTCTTCTTCGTCGTCTAGTTTTGTTAGCATGAAGAGTGACACTAACTTTAAAACTTGCTTACTGACATTTATTTATCATTTTAATCATTTGAAGACTTATATAAGAACTAGCTGATGCCCGCGACTTCGTCCGTGTGGAATAAGTTTTTTTAAAAATCCCGTGGGAATTCTTTGACTTTCCGGGATAAAAAGTAGCCTATGTCCTTCACCGAGTTGCAAGCTACCTCTGTACCAAATTTCGTCAAATTCGGTTGAACCGTAAAAAGCTAGCAGACAGACAGACAGACACACTTTCGCATTTATAATATTAGTATGGATTATATATTTTGTAAAAAAAATGTATAGTTATAACCTATGTAGGCTAAAGAGGCGAAAAATACTTCTTTACCTGGTTTAAATAGGTCAATGAATAATTATTTTTCATTATGACCTGCAGTTAATAGATATCTGCTTAACAGGTAGTCCTGACTGACTTATTTTTGCCTATCCTGACTTCAAACCTTGTACACGCTACTGCTTATAAAAGATATTTGAGCAGAAATAGTCAAAATTAAGTGATGTTTCGATCATACAAATCAACTTGTTATTTATTTATACAAATCCATTGAAATGATGTCGTAACTTTTAGACCTGTCTATATAATAAATTTAACTTCAGTTCTGTAGGAAAACTAAGTTAGCACTAATGTCAAGTCTATCTCAGTTTAAATATTCCTTAGTACAATAAAATTTTATATTCAAGTACACTGTCAAATATTTACCTGCATCATGATGCCCAGGTTCCTTGGACATAACTCCCTGTATCTTCTTTTGGTTAGCCTTAATTCTCTCCATCTTGACTTTGATCTTCTCCAATATTTTGATCTCCTGCTCTTCTTGAATCGTCATTTGTTTCAGCCTTAATTCTTCTATTAAATCTGCTCCTCTAACAATTGCACAAGATTGCTAAGATTAGTTGTCCAAAATATTTTCATCTGGATAAGATAAAATTAGTATAAAAGGCACAATGGAAATCGGCAGAGTGAAAGTGCGGTATTTTTCTTGATAACAAATCAAACTAACCCTTATTTACTTTGGGATAAAGACAGTGGTGCGTGGATCACCAACTGGGCGTGCCAAGCGATCTTTGAATCTTCTTCATTCAATGATCGCTTTTAAATAAACTAATTTCAACCGTATGTTAATGTAAATAAAGTTTAGTTTAATTTGCTATCAAAAAGACTACTCCATTCCACTATACACTGGGCCTAACAATTTACCTGGAAGCGAGAACAGTAGTGGCCTTGCTCTCATCAATAACTCTGTAGAAATAGTAACTGTGGAACAATCTTCTTTGCAGGATCAGAAAAGCGAAACAGACTCCGTCCCATGCTAACCCAATGTCCTCTTGGGGTACAGAGCAAATCGACTCCTGAAATACATAAATTCAAATTATAAAGCATAAAGAAATGTTAGAAGAACCATCCGCGCATCCGCAACATTGTCTGAAGGAGTTTTGGCATTTTAGTGCAACAATCACTCCTTTACTAACGTCGCAAAAGCTGGAGCAAAAGTTTTGCTCGGACTCGACTTGATCGGTTGAAGCGAAAAACTACTAGGTATATGACATTTCCCTGTAGTGTACAAACTACTAAACTAGCGGCACGCTATGATGGCCGGTTTGACGTTTGTCCGCTCATGAAGTTCCGTATTAATTGATAACGACTTTGAAGGAAATAATTGTATTACTTTATTGACGATAGTGATGTGCAGAGATTCATAAATTTTATCGAATGTAGTTTTAGGTTTAGGACTCAAAATTTATTTATTAAATTGATTTCTTAAATGTATACAAGTGTAGAAAAATCAGTTTGCACCATTTAAGGGGTGAATGTACTTGTGAATATGAACAATTTTCACTATGTGGACAAACCTCTGAAATCGCAAAAAAATATCAATAAATTTTTAAAAATGGAATCTAATACGATCGTCACATAGGATCGCTGGCTAGCACAACTACTACCTCCGGCAAACTCGCGTCAATGCTCAATGCAAAACAAAGCAGTTTCGAATTGACGTTGCTTCGAAAAGTATAAACTGTCAGTGCAATGCGATTGTGATATAGTTTTGACCTGGCTTTGGATTTCAAATATTGATACTGCATTACTGTTGACCCTTGCTCGTTAATTTGGACTCTGTTCAAGCCCTTTGTTGTGGATTTCGTCGATATGACCGAACGTACGCAGAGAACTGTTCTAAATAGTCAGACACGTGAGTTCCTAATACGCCTTCGTAACTATTTCGATCGTGAAGCTCAAAATGGAGGGCCAATTTTACCTATAACGTCAGTGGTTGAACGCGTAGCTGATGCGCTTAATATTGGACAACGAACTGTTAGACGGATAACTAAAAAAAATATGGCGAGACTGGCACAGAAGAAAATAAACTTCACACACCAAAAAAGAGAAAACGAGCAAAACCAGTCGTAGGCATCGATAGCTTTGATGCCGATGCTATCCGAAGACATGTTTACGGCTACTATTTACAGAAGGAGTATCCAACAAGAAAAAAGTTGGTGCATTCACTGAAGGAAGCTGGATTATTCTTCGGTGGGGAAAGTTCTTTAACGAAGATTTTGAAGACCATTGGATTTCGATACAAAAAATGTAACAAACGCAAAATATTGATGGAAAGATTTGATATAGCGATGGCAAGGTATACTTTTTTACGGCAAGTGAAAGAAATCAAAAATTGGCAAAATGTTGTGTTCTTGGATGAAACATGGCTTAATGCTAACCATACTGTAGGCCGTTCTTGGAACGATGACACAGCAGCATCTACTTCCAAAGTTCCTGTAGGAAAAGGATCGCGACTTATAATTTGTCACGCCGGAACCATCAACGGGTTTGTCGAAGGTTCTCTCATGGCTTTTGCGTCAAAAACCACTGGAGACTATCATGAAGACATGAATGGAGAAAAGTTTACTGAATGGTTTACCTCAATGTTGTGTAGCCTCCCTGAACCATCTATTATAATTATGGACAACGCCCCATACCACTCGATGCAAATTGACAAGCCACCTGCCCAATCCCAAAAGAAAGCTGATATCGTCGCATGGCTTCGTAAAAATGGCGTAGATGCAAACATGAATATGTTAAAAGCGGAATTAGTACGTCTTTTAAAAGAAAACAAACCAACCAAGATCCGATACGTCATTGACGAAATAGCATTAGAACATGGGCACAGAGTTATACGGTTACCGCCTTACCATTGTGAGTATAATGCGATTGAGTTGGTGTGGGCTCAAATTAAGGGATATGCTGCAAGACACAATACAGAACCCCCATTTACCACAAAAAAAATGCTAAAATTATTAGAAGAAGCTTGTGAACATGTGACTAAAGGAGACTGGGAAAAGGTTGTGAATAGAACTGTTAAATTAATAAGGGAAGATTATGAAAGAGATGTGAAAATAGATAATATTATAGAAAACGAACATATAATTATTAATGTATGTGATGATAGCAGTGACGACAGTGAAAATAGTAGTATGGACGAATCTGATTAATTATGGCCTTTTGTGGCACCTTTTTCGGTATCTTTTGTATTCATATGTTTCTTGTGTGCATATAAAGTATGTATATTCATTTTCGTTCAAATATTCAGTTCGTTCAAATAAATTAAATAAACATATACATTTTTGTTTTATTAAACCTATTTAATCAGGTACAAAAACAAAACTTAATTGTTTTTTGTTCGAGAATAAATTGACATTCCACATCACTATTGTAATGTGTCAAACCGGCCATCATAGCGTGCCGCTAGTGTAAAATCTGTTTAGTACGTCCAAATAAATTTATCGAAAATCCATTTCGAAAATGGGAAATTTGAGAACTTTATAAGCAGTTCTTGCAATATATTAAACACATCTTTGCATAATCTTCTAAATCCTACTCCTGAACTGCTGAAACCATTTTAAAAACTTCAACAAAAATTTCATGTTCACAGCACGAATGAAGTACAATGCAACACGCGTAGTCCTACATCATTGTACTGAACTTGCAACCTTGGATCTGCATTAGTGCCTTTACACGCAGGCATCAGCTAGTAAACATTACTAACCTTATCATACCGCATCTTGAGAAACCGGGCGATATTGCCACCGGCAAATTTATCCACGCAACCAATACCAAGCAACTGCACGAGCCAACATGCATTATCCTGCATCACTGTACTGAATATACAGCCTGGGATCTGCAGTAGTGCCTTTATAACTACAACTGCTACATTGTAGCGGACTAGCCATGACCACCTATGAAAAATAAACTACACGTGTACTAATTGACTGAGACGGCTCTTGGTTATAGTTTGCGGGTTGCGGTAGGGTGGCAGTGACGTCTTTATTTTTACGTCAACTGACACCCTCCCGTACCGCGCTTTGTCTCACGACTTGCGAATCTACTCAATGAAACGGTACGCCTATCACTTTTGATACCTTCTTGGATTATGATGCGGACATGGTAGCTTAAATGAGAGTTACCGGCTAATGAATTTTGTAGGGCCAGCAATAAGCAGCGAAATGTATGTTATGACACAAAATTTAGGGGCGATTTAAACTGGCGTGTAATACGTTCTGCGCCTAAAGTTTTTGTGTATAATTCAAAGCTGATTGATATTCCTGCTTAATATGTTTTGACTGTCATGTTTTTTGGGGTGGTAATTCAAACAATGACGTCATAAGGCTTTTAGTAAATTGATCGGTAGGTTTCCTTAAAAAAATAGATAAAAATTCATATGATTCTAGGAATTGAAATGTATTTATCCAAGGTGGAGCAGGGCGTATAAACAATTTTGGCTACATACATATTTATTAGTTTAAAGTCATCAAATCAACTTACCACTGCAAAATAGCCTCTTTTGGCCGCAGATAAAAGTCTGTCCCTTGCCACAAAAATATGAAGGATCCAATGAGGTAACCCATAGAGAACAGGTTGACCCGGTTTGTGCCAGTCATAAACATAATGGCAAGTGTCACCCACAGCATGCCCAGGAATACCATACGCTTTATTACATCCAACCATGACCTGAAAGTTCATTACTATAACCTTAAAATATAAGTGCAGTAACTGGAATTAGTGTTAGCAGAATTTTCAGTTATTGCCGTCTGTTGTGTTTGGTGCACACTGTCGAAAAGATTTATGTCCAGCTGTGGACGCATTGGCAGCAGTGACTCTTCAATACAAATTCGGAACATGGTATGTATTTTTTCGGGTAAGCATTACGTTTACTGGAGTTGATATCAATGAAAGCAAGTTGTATTGATAGCCAGAACAATTTCAGTAACGAATTTGTTTACGTGAAAACATAAACTAAAGGTTGTAACTTTAGTAGAACATTACCATCACTAATCGCATTGTTATAATATATAGTTACGTACCCAACATATCCTAAAAAGTCTGGGACAGGATTTACGAAATTAGGGGTTTCCCAATCTTTGCCGATATCTTCACTATTAGACCCTCCGGGGTAATTGTCGCCCTGAGATGTCTCTATGCGGAACACTCTCAGTTGCCGCGATGCAAACAGTAGTAAGAAAAAGTCGAAGATCAGTTTGACTGCGTGCGGCGGTTGTTCGTTGTATGGCAGGAACAGCCAGGTGCGAACGTGTTTCATTTGCTGCGAAATTATTTTTTGAGATGAAAATAAATCTTTATTGAGAAGGGCAAATGATTTGACTTGAGACTTTAACAATGAGGGTGCATTTGAATTAGTTGCTGCACCATCCATATCCATACTAATATTATAAATGTGAAAGTGTGTCCGTCTGTCTGTCTGTCTGCTAGCCTTTCACGGCCCATTCGTTCAACCCATTTTGATGAAATTTGGTACAGCGATAGCTTGCATCCCGGGGAAGGACATAGGCTACTTTTTATCCCGGAAAATCAAAGAGTTCCCACGGGAATCTTAAAAACCTAAATCCACGCGGACGAAATCGCGGGGATCTAGTAATTAATAAAAATTGTACAAACCAACATAGACAGGCAGCGCAGCTAACTTGGGTAGCCCAACTTAGTTAAATTAAACGCACGCTTGTGTAACAATGCGTATATTTATTCATAACTTGGCCCCTTAAACCCTTCGCTCCTCAAAACTCATAGAACCAAGATGTACCGCTTTGAAAAGATGGCAGCCTTAAAATAGCTGATCTGTTTGGCGGCTATTTTTGGTGGAAGTGACGTGTGAACGTACTATACCTTTGAAAGGTCTGACTTACTGTCCCTAAGTTGAACCAAAGATAATATATTCCGTTGAACCTAAAGTTTTATTTACCTCAAAAAGAAATTTTCCAATTTCTCTATTTAGGAAATGTAACAGGTCTTGGGCTAGTCAAGGTTGTGTCAGAAATTTTAATCTTATTCGAGGGAACTTACCTGCGAGTCCCCACTCCAAGGGAAGTTAATACACAAGTAAGGCATAAACCCAACCGCGATCATGTACTGTATCGGTACTAGAGCAGTCACGCACGCGGTGAAGGCGGGCCACAGACGCGCGAGACACGCTCTCCTAGCGGCCACTAATGCTAGCAGCCATGCGGAATAGATCACGGCGTAGAGATCCATCCGTGAACCGATGACGCCCATTAAACAGATCAGTGATATCTGTGGAATTATTTAGCATGATATTTTTTAAAGCGAAGCTCTCGAAAGCAGTTTTTGAAAAATGGAGACCTAAATGGTAAAAAGTGAAACAATGTGCTGTTTCAGCGGTAAAGGATAACATCGTGAGGAAACCGGCATGCCTGAGAGTTTTCCAAAATGTTTGCAGAGGAGTATTAAGTATGCCAATTCGCACTTGGCCTGCGTAGTGCTAAATCACGTCCAAATCAAGAATTGTTAGACACCTTGCTGCTATACTATGGCACCTGTTTGAAAAATTACTCAAGATCGCTCAGCTTAGATGTCTCGCTTTTAGAAAGTGTCTGTAGCAAAGATATGTGGCGTTTGGCAGCCAAAATATTTAGATTTAAAATAGCGAGCAAAGGAGCAGGCGGGTCGCCATGTTACAGTACGCGGCAGAAAGTAATGTACATCGGCCATTAGAATGACATTTTGGCTTTTTAGAGCGTTGTCTCAGTCACTCATACGTATATGACGCCTGCCGATACGTCGTCGGCCTTTCAGGAATTTATTGGTCCTTGAATAACCATAACTAACTATATTAATATTGTAACTGTTCCATTATTATTATTAACAAATTACCTCGGCGCCGAATTTGTAAAAGCCGTAGTTCATCAAGTACTTGAGACAGTGCATCATATCTTTGTCCGCTTCCTTGCGAGTAATATTTGGGAACATTACCTTCTCCTTATCACTTGGCAACAGTCCCATGTCCCTGAATTTTTTTGGTAAATGTTTAAAAAATTGGCAATTTGTCTGCGATATCAGTTTTTTTTTGTAAACGATATTTTCTACTTTGCGTTTTGACATTACACGACGTCAAATGATGGTTTTAAACTATCTGATCTTCAAGTTGTTAATTTAGATTAGAGGTGTCAAAAAATAATGTACCTAATAAATTTATTAAATATATAAATGTATTCAAGATATTCGTTTTTAGATTAAAACAAAATTGAATACAATATATAATAAGTAGTGAAAATTTGAGAAAATCCTTCCTAAAAAATAACTCAGGCGTTCGATCTTTGATACGCCGCGCGCGGCGCGACCGAGCGACGATATTAGATTAAAATATATTAGGTAGGTACAGCTGAATACAAATATCGTCGCGATTCGACGGTGAATAATTATTACATCGAATTTTCGTATTGGCCTGTTACATGTTGACTGTGATGATACGAGTATGCGGCTAGTATTTTTATCATTTTGTTTGTTTCGTAATAAATTTTGAATGCAGTTTTATTTATTTGTGAACTTGAGTGTCGATAAATATTTAATGCGAATAATTGTAATGTAGATTAGGCAAAATAATGTAGATTAGGTACATTTTTGTGTTGTGATAGATTTGTGTCGCGCGTTAATAATACCTATTATAGTAGATTTGTTCTTTTTGGAAATACTTGCGTCATTTTATAAATCGTATGAGAAAATGTTTTTCAAAGTGTAGGTATTATCATACATTTAAGTATTATAGGTAATAGGTTAGGTACGTGAAGTGGTATTGTTCTTTTTAGAAATCATCATCATCATTTTATAATTCGTATGATAATAAATATGTAGAAATGTATGATAATAAATATAGTAGTTACCTACTAAAAAGATTTTTTTATAGGTAACTAGGTAAACTTACCTACCTATTGTATTGTAGGTATCTACTTGACATTGCTTTATCGTTCTACTTGTTTTTATTTTTACATACATAGGTAGGTACTAGGTACTGTATTCCGCGACAGGTTGAGATGGCAATCGGGGTATGAGGCGGGGGTGACACCCCGCACACCCGCACGTCACCCTCGCTCGCCCGCACTGGGTTAGCACAGGGGCCGTGCGGGTGTGCGGGTGTGCGGGGCATTCCCTCCCCGATTGCCATTTCGACCTGTCGCGAAGGTATGGATTGGGTACCTATTAAGAGTAAAATTTAAAATTTATATCAATCGAGTTAAATACAAGCTATACCCTAGTTCTCGAACTTATTGACGGTTATGAGAAAGTTGTTTTTTGTCATATTCTTGTTCAGTAGGTATCATTCATAGATTGTTAAAATGTTGTTCCCTATGTCAATAAGGTCGGAAATCGCTTGCACCCATTTATCTGCTTGCGCCTCATGGTGAAATCGGTGCAAGCAAATCTCGACCTTATTGACGGTTATGAGAATGTTGTTTTTTGTCATATTCTTGCTCAGTATAATTCATAGATTGCTAAAATGCTGTTTTCTGACGTATGTCAATAAGGTCGAAAATCGATTGCACCCATTTTTCTGCTTGCGCCTCACGGTTCAAGCAATTTTTTTTTTTTGTAACAAAATAATGTAACGTTAATAATTATTAAATATTTGTCTGTAACACGTGATAATATTGTGATACACACATGAACCTGTATTTGACACCTCTAATTTAGATTGTTGAACTTAAACAAGTCACAAATTAGCGCAATCTTCCCAAAAACCAGAGGTGTTTTACGGAATTTCAATTTTTTGATTAGAATTTGAAAACAGAATCAGAGTGAACTGGAGTGAGGGAACTCTTTATTTGATCCTGAATCAGCAATATGTCTAATATTAGGCTATGTTGACGAAAAATCATTGAAAAATCATTGAAAAATAGGGCTACTTTATGGCTAACTGCGTCAAACGTACTAAAGTTTGATGCCTGGTAGTGACGTCGAAGCCTCGACGTTTTGTTCCCTAACTGTCGTGAATTGTGACAGAATTAGCAACAATGATGTTTTAACATCGGGACAAATTTAAGTCGCCCCAATTCAACGACAGAATTTATTGTTTACCTGATATATTTTTGTCTATAGGTAACCAAAGAGTAGAAGGTAAATACGGCGATGAGGCCGATATATCCCTTCAGCAAAACAACCAAGGGTTTATCAGACGTCGCCTTACGAAACCCGACCCATTCTGCGTCATTGTAGGTTGTAATATTCTCTGTACCATTATCAATCTGGAAGATATAAGTACAGCTGAATTCATAGTTCAGAATAGTATAGTAGTAGTAGAAAACAATCAAATCAAAAACAAAGTATAATATCCAAACTAATATTATAAATGCGAAAATGTGTGTGTTTGTCCGTCAGCTTTTTCGGTCCATCCGTGTAACTGATTTTGACAAAATCTGATATAAAGATTCCTTGCATCCCGGGGACGGCTATTTTTATCAAAACCAAGAGTTCCTACGGGATTCTTGAAAAACCTAAATCCTAAAATAGAGGAAGTAGCGAGCATCAAAAGGTATTTGGTCGAGAGATTAGCTTTCATTCCGAAGACGGATATAGACTATATAGATTATCCCAAAAATCAAAGAGTTTCCACGGAAGTATTTAAAAACCTTAATTCACGCGGACGAAGTCGCGTGGCATTATCTAGTGTTTCATAATCTTTTAGAAATCCGCAAAGTATCGTATTAATGATTGGTGGTTCTGCATACTTACTCTGGTACAGTTGACATCAAAGTAGCTGTGTTTTATGTACTCAATCTGGTAAATCATCTTCGCCATAAAGTAAATACTGACAATAGTTGATATGAACAGAATGCAAATGCGCTGTCTACGGGCGCTGATTAGAAGCGCAGGCGCAATTATTATTATAATGGGAACGTGCATGGCCGAAACCTGAAAAAAAAAACTTAAATCAGTCTCATATTTAAAAAGTCGCTTATTTTTAAACTTGGAAAAGGTTGCAGGATCGCTGTGGATGAGGGCTGCGAGAAATAGACGGGAGGAAGTTGGAGGAGGCCTATGTGTCTACAGGACACACTGATTTAGAACCGCCGCCGGACAGATGGGCATACAAACTCTAATTTTGTTTGTAGAAAATCTATAATAAAGGCTTTGTATTTGTATTATTTTAGATATACACATTATGCTGAAGCTGTACACCCACGTTATTTATTTATAAAGTTATTTTTTTAAATGAGTCATAATACATAGCTAAACTGCTATGTGCGGAGTGCCCACTAGCTTTAGTTAGCACTTTTTAGTTCAACTTTCGTAACATGTACATTAATGCGTGCCAATAAAGAAACTAATCGATAAGAGCGATGATAATAATTCCGTGCCACTTAAACAGTATACTGTGTACAGTGTGTGAGTGTGACAGAATGATTAGCAACGTTTCGTTTCAATAGGCTACTTGACAATTTTTTTAAGTTGGTCTTAAATGGTTAATATTTGTCCTATTATATCAAAAAAATTAACACTATATTTTTTTGCGCCCTAAAAACCGTAAAACAACAGTATAACCACAGGGTTATACTGTTGTTTACAAATGCATGACGTCAGAGCACAGATAATCTATCGGCCAAACATGGCCGACAGTGTTTTCACCTGTCTAAGAAAAATATTTTTTTAAATTAAAGTTTTACGGTTTTTAGGGCGCAAAAAAATATAGTGTTAATTTTTTTGATATAATAGGACAAATATTAACCATTTAAGACCAACTTAAAAAAATTGTCAAGTAGCCTATTAGTTTCTTTATTGGCACATGGTAAACTCACGTCAAACACGCAGAGCAGCAAAACCGACAAGAAGATGATCTTGACTAGATGTATGTCGAGGAACACGAACGTCTTGTCAATCCAGGCACCCAGACTGCGTCGCAACGCACCGCACTTACTCGCTACCAATGTACGCAGTGCGGACATAAATGACCTGCGTTCCGTACTCGTGGCCGCGTACGATCGGCTGCGCGACGACTTTCTGCAGAAGTATTTTGAGTATCATAATTTTTGTATAAGTTACTTCACGGGACGTCACACGAACCGGTTTAAGTAAAATACAGAGTGGCGGCGCGCATACTAGCTCTGCACGCGACCTGCAGTCTATATATGTAAGGTGTGTTTGTTTGTAGTTTGTGTATTTGAATATTAGTATGTATGTATGATAGTATGTTTGTTTGAAAGTGTGTGAAAGATCCCCATAACGTGTCATTTTAGTTTCGTTTAGAGATTGTGTACAACGGAATCAGCCTCAATATTGGGTTTAGTCGATATTAATTTGGCAAATTAAAGCGCATAAAATCCGCCATTTTAACTTTTGCGGAGTTTTAGCTTCGTAGTTACACTTGCGCTATCAAGACGAATCTTATGATGTTATCATTAATCATCATTATCGTTAGCTCCTTTGGGCTTCGCCGCAGTCGGGTAAAAATAAGTAATAAGTCACCACATAAAATTATTTCTTTGGTGTTCCCCAAACAATCCCAGCAGAAAATATATAAAGCATATTGACACCTACAATGACATTTAATAATACGGTTTTACAAGTGTGTCCATCTGTAACATGTGACAAAATTTGGTACAGATATAGCTTGCATCCCGAGACAGTCATAGGATACTTCTTTATACCGAAAAATCAAAGAAATGCCTCAGGGTTTTAAAATCTAAATCCATGCGAACTCGCGTGTGTTAGTACTATATAGTATGCGACAGGTTAAGATAGCGGGCCGGAGACGCCGCATAGGTTCCTTGTAAGGACTTCCACACGCCACGGTCTTGCGCCGCCTGAATTCAGCGGTTCCCTGCGACTCGCCTGATGTCGTCCGTTCACCTGGTGGGGGGTCTTTCAACGCTGGGCTTTCCGATGCGAGGTCATTTCTGCAATTTGGGACCCCAACGTCTATCGGTTATTCGAACTATGTGTCCTGCCCATCGCCACTTCAGCTTCGCCACCCGCTGAGCTGTATCGGTTACTATAGTTCTCCTACGGCCTCATTTCTGATTTGATCACGTAGAGTAACTCCAAGCATAGCTCTCTCCATCACTCGCTGATGCCAAATGTATGTGATTAATTCGAATTTGTATTTGATCGCTAACCTATGCATGGATTTCTTAGCAGCTGTATTGAAAGACGACGTCCCTATCGACTGTTCGGCCTCGGTGTCGCTATCGCTGCGCGGCTCGGGGGACGCAGGTCGCCCTTCCAGAGGTAATGGAGGTAACTGAAATATTACTTCGATTTTAGGAAATATAAACCCTAAAGCCGGCTGCATATTATCAGAAATTGACTGTCAGAAAAAATTTTGACGCAAGCCGTAAGGCACTCTGCTCATAGACTTTGTACCAGACCCCGAACTCCCAAGATATGCCGAAGACTCAGAATTTTGCCAGATCGGACGAATGCTTCTGATATTCGCTGAGTGAGGGCGACAGAAAGTTTTTTGACAGCCAACTTCTAATAATATGGGACCGGCCTAAAGAATTGTTCTCTGGTACAATTTTAGCTTTGCATCGGATGGTGATGATACAGCCGCACAGTGAATCGCCTAGAACAAGCTAGGTGGACAAAAGTCAATTCAAAGAATCACTTAATTGATGGTCATTTGTCACTAATGATTACCCAGGGATCATTAATCCAGGTAATAATTACGCCAAACATTCCATTACGATAAGTTATACACATTTGAAGTCAGGTGATAAGGTAATTACATTTACGTAAACAATTTAGTTGCAATTGTGCAGTGCTTTCGAGAACACCTATTAAAATTTGTGCTGAATATTATAGTTTCTGCTATGATGGATTTTACTTTAGAGGGTAAGTACTTTCTTATTTTACTTCAAATTGATTCTAATAACAGATAATGTGTAGTCTAAAATTTTTTGAACAAAACACTCAAAAAAATGTCGTCTTTTTTAAATATCTTTATTTCCAAGGGATGTAACTTTTTGTATCCACATGTATCCAGTCTAATTTTTTTATATAATATAGCTACTACTCTAAGCTTCAATATGATATATAATTTTAATACTACAACGATTCCAATTCATCGTAATAAATTTTTTTCAGAACACGTGCATTCCATTTCGAAAATAGAATTTTTCGAAGAGTGACGGAAACATGCCAAAGAAGAGAGAAATGCTCGTCTAATGAGTTTTATTACTGAAAAATTTTCTATAACTGATATGACTCCTGACTCACGGAGGAGTATTCAGTCACAAATAGCAAGTGTTTCGTCAAAATTAGCTGAAAAGTGGGCTGCATCGAAAATGGTGGAGGATCGTTTTCTTCAGAAAAATAAAAGTTGGCTCGAGGGGACAGACATACAATTTAAAGTTAGCATACATCAGGCTTGTCCTTCCACATCATCTGAAGGAAGTCGGCCTCAAGGGAGACCTAAAAAGAATTTTGAAGAAACATCTTTCAAAACCAAAAAACGCAGGGTTGAAGATTTAGTGCAATCGCGCAGTGCTTGTGAGTTAACTACAGCTGCGGAAGCGGCACATCGTTTGTCGGGTCACAGAAACGTAGCTTCTTTGATAAGAAGTTCGGAATCTCCAGAAAAAAGGAAATCTGGTGGTGATGTTTGTAGTGGTAGGCGATTAAATATTGACGAGGCATTAGCTTATTATGTAGATTCTACGTGTACCAGTCACGCTTATAAAAAGACGCGAAAGTGGTCATTAAAGGCGGGACATGAAGTGTTTCCATCTTATCATAGTCTCTGTAAAGCCAAAAAATCGTGCTATCCTTCGCAGGAAGACATTTCCGTGACCGAAACGCGCGCTGATATTAAGCTTCAAGCTATTTTGAATAAAACTGTTGAACGTTTGATTGAAGTGCAGACTTGTTGTATATGCTCTTGATAACATCCGATCCTGTAATAAACTCACTCAGAGAAGTGCCAAGAAAGAAGACTGAGAAATTACCAGTAGAAGTACTAAATTTGATTGTCCCTCCTTCAATACCAACACATCAGATATCACGTAATATTCAACCGTGTGATGAAGAAGATTACGTGATATCTGATTCGTCTGATTGTGAAAGTGATGATGAGTGCTCTGATTAATTATATTATTGTATACTTTTAGGTTTTGTTTATTTTAAGGTAGTTTTAAGTGATTTTAACTGGTATTTTATGTTGTGTTTTATTTTCTTCTTTAACTTGTTATTATATTACTGATTTTAATCATATTATTTTTTACACCAAATTTGATTTTTTATTTTAAAAAATTCTGAAACCTTTAAATAATTATTTATTTATAATTTATGCAGTATCACAACAAAATATCATTTTTCATAGCTATAATAATTAGAATCCACAAAAAAATGTTTTTGTCCAGCTAGCTTGTTCTAGACGATTCACTGTGAGCCGGTGAGGCTTGGGTACTCTCTCTCTTGATTTAAAGAAGAAAGGGCATTCTAGATCTTAGCAGTGAAAAAACAACAGAGGGTTTAGTAATGTCAATGGAATTACTGTAGTCCTACGTTTTCTTCTTACTTTGAATAATGTGCCGGTGACTTAATATTATGATCCCTCATAAAAGAATTGTGCTATGTAATCCTAGTCGAATAATTATATATCTGAATATGTATGAAGACTTTGTCTAAGTATAATAATACCAGATGATGCCCGCGGCTTCAATCCCGTGGGAACTCTTTGATTTTTCGGGATAAAAAGTAGCCTATGTCCTTTTCCCCGGGATGCAAGCTGTCCCTGTACCAAATTTCGTCAAAATTGGTTGAACGGATGGGCCATGAAAAGCTAGCAAACAGACAGACAGACAAACTTTCGCGTTTATAATATTAGTATGGATGCCACATCACATGCCACTTAGGATATCTGTGTACAGTGTGTGAGTGTGACAGAATGATTAGCATACACTTTTCCCTATCATAACCAGAGAGGTAGTATGACGAAGCAGGAACTTACATCCCCTTGCATAGTGGATGCGCCACCACTTGGTCGGCTCGATTCACCTTCCTTTACCAGACTGTTGGTCCTGTAAAAAGATGAACCATTACACACCCATATTTCATTTTACAATGTTGTTCATACAAAATCGTTTTGCCTTACCTCGATTTCGGATCAGACAACGCCAAAAAATCTTTATGGAAGTAATGCACCTGCATTATCGTGATTATTAAGAACAGAGTAGGTGTTAACAGTTTCACGAACAAATCTGCTGGATGATATGGTTCCAAGCCCAAATCGTGCTGTCTAAAAAGGAAAATATTTTAAACATATTATGTGTATAAACATCGACATCAGACGAGTCGCAGGGAGCCACTGGATTCAGGCTGCGCAAGACCGTGGCGTGTGGAAGTCCCTAAAAGAGACCTATGTCCAGCAGTGGACGTCTATCGGTTGATGATGATGATAATGATGATGGGTATAAAACGAAGCGGTGATAGCCGCAAGAATGAATAGACGTCTGCTAGAAAATTTTCCAATATAGACCTCATCATTGCTTTCCAGCAGGAATGATTGTCGACAAGCGCTTGCTTGCAAAAAATCCCTCTATATATAGATATAATATCTCGATGCACATAAGAAAATTATAAATAACTTACAATTTCTCATTGATATAAAGGTAAGTTTCAATTGTTTTAGAGAAATTATCGAACTGGTATATGTATATCAATATGAGATTTATCATTGAGTATACGATGACTGTTATCCAGAAAATGTACATCGAACGTCGCCACCAGTACCAACTTATCTGAAACATTAAAACTTTATTAGTTAAATCCATCCATGGTAAAATACTCTCAACCAAAATCTAGATAATTTTTTTAATTACCTAGCCTAACCTAGCTAAATTGCGCCAGGCACAAATCTCTACTCGTCGCAGCGTAGTTGTCGTAACTTCTCAATGTATTTTAAGGAATTGTTTTGAGAAGCAGAGTTCTTGCAAACGCATAGCCCCGTATTGTGCGTAACTATGACTAGCGACCGCTCACAGCTCAGCGAAAATATAAATTCTCTTTATTCCCTAGAGAATTTAGCAAAATTCGGCCTTATTCCTGGTCGACATTGGGAACCTCTGTGCAGAATTTCAGCTTTCTAGGTGTGAATTTGGGCTGGATGAGTTGATGAGTCAGTCAGCGCGTCCAGATTTTTATTTTTATGTAATATACTAGCTGATGCCCACGACTTCGTTCGCGTGGATTTAGGTTTTTAAAAACTCTTTGATTTTCCGGGATAAAAAGTAGCCTATGTCACTCTCCAGGTCTTTAACTATATCCATACAAAAAATCACTTCGATCCGTTGCTCCGTTGCCACGTGATTAAAAGACAAACCAATAAACCAACAAACAAACACACTTTCGCATTTATAATATGAGTAGTGACTAGATGACGTCAGCGACGTTCATAGACTTCACGTGAGCGAAGCAAGGGGAAGTAAATTGGCAAAAACTACTTAAAATTACTAATAAGTTCTTCCAAATACCTGGAACATGAGTATGAAGACTAGAAATAGGAACATATAAATGATGCGGAAGATGGTCATACGCTCCCCGGTTATGCCGATAACGAATAGCATAATGACCACGACATAAATCCAGTATCGTGCACAGGCGGCCCGCATCCACACGCCCAGTGCGGTCAATAGTCTAGAACGACGCTCTTCTTCGCGAGAAGCTTCCGCTGCTATAATAGAACATTGCAGTACTAGTAAGTTGATAATTATAGTCTAGTTAAAAATGCAAGCCGAAGACAAGGGTTTATAATAATTTTACAAATAATATTAGGTGATAGTATAGGTAAACTATTAAAACGTGTTATGGTGTAGGAAGGTAATGTTTTAGAAATATAAAATAGTGATATAAATAAAATATTTCTGAATTCTGCGTGATGATCGATATAATTTAATACTTGATTTAAGAGTTACAATTAATTCGAATATTTCAGTATGATTAGATGACGCAAAAAGTGTGTAGTACGATAAAAACGATGTAACTGAGTGACATTTTTTAATTAAATAATTACCAGCCACTAGACCTGTGATGTTGGTTTGCAGAGAAAACGTAAACAAATTAAGAACATTTAGTTAAATATGATGCTGTGATCAATTTCATTATCTTCCTTGATAACACCTATACTTAATAATAATGTTTTAAAGAAAGTTCAAAACTGCACTAACTCTTTGGATGTAGTTTAGTTTTAGTATAATTTTGCACCGTAGATAGAGTAATAATGCAAAAAATCACGTCGATCCGTTACAGCCTGACTGACGGACAAACTAACAAACAAACAGACTTTGGCATTTATAATATTAAGGATACTACTTGACGACCTCCCTGGCGCAGTGTAAGCGCTGTGGTCTTATTAGTGGGACTGTCCGGGTTCGATTCCTTGCAGGGATTTGTAATTTTATAATTTCTAAATTTCTGGTCTGGTCTGGTGGGAGGCTTTGGCCGTGGCTAGTTACTACCCTACCGGCAAAGCCGTGCCGCCAAGCGGTTTAGCGTTCCGGTACGAAGCCGTGTAGAAACCCAAGGGGCATGGGTTTATTAAAAACTGCCATACCCCTTCCAGGTTAGCCCGCTTCCATCTTAGACTGCATCGTCACTTACCACTCGGTGAGATTGCAGTCAAGGGCTAACTTGTAATTGAATAAAATAAAATAAACTAGATTTCTAGATTTTATGTTAGACTTACCACTGGCAGCCGTGGAAACAGCTAGATGTAAAGGCGCGGCCATATCCGTGATGACAGTCGATTGCCGTCGCTGGCGCATTTCCTGCACGCGTTGTCTGAGCGTCACCCAGAACATGAACGTGAACAGTGACTTGATGAGCAGTGGCACGCAAGGCTCGCCATCTGCCCTTCCTAAACCTATCTGACGTAGATTCACCTCCTACGGAACAAAGTCAAAGTCAAAGTCAAAACGTTTATTCAAACTTGGTAAAAAAAATACGCTTTTTGATAGTCGGTTTGCATTTGTAAGATGATGATAATATAGTGGTGATAATTTTTACGGGTTCAAACGCGCCCAGGTCTGAGAAGAGCCCACAACAAACTCAGCCGGGTATTCTTTTTATTATCACCACTTTACAAAATCAATTTAACTTATTAGAACTATCACAAGCAACTCATTCCCAAGCTTTCTTATCATTTTTACATTGTAATAGGATTTGTCAATAAGTTTAAGTTTTGAACAAAAATGATAGCTATTTATTTTGTCGCTAATAAGTCAACATCGTTACATTTACTTCGATCTACAAACATTAAGCCCATTAGAAGACACATTAATGTACGGCGACGTTGTTTATTTTATACTAGCTGATGCCCGCGACTTTGTACGCGTGACGTGGCGTGGAGATTTTTCAAAAATCCCGTGGGAACTCTTTGATTTTCCGGGATAAAAAGTAGCATATGTCACTGTCCAGGTCTTTATCTATACCCATCCAAAAAATCACGTGAATCCGTTGCACCATTGTGACGTGATTGAAGGACAAACCAATAAACCAACAAACCAACAACAAACGCACTTTCGCATTTATAATAAGGGTACTGATTGATAAATGTAACTGACGCGGTGTCTAACACTGAATGATAGCCACTGAGCTCATTTGACATTGGTTGGATTTAAATTGCTTCTTCGTTAAGTGAAATAAAGTATTTTTTCGTAGAAAACGGTGGCTATCGATCCGTGTTAGACACTGAGTTAGCGAATCAGTAGGCAGAACTGTGTATCGTGCGTATATTTTGAGAACTCACTTGCCATATTAGCTCTGTGTCAACTGTCATGTCAAAAATACGATTTTAGTCCTTAATTTAAGGATTTTAAGGGTTTGACATGACAGTTGACACAGCAAATATGACGAGTGAGTTCTCTTTATGCATTATAGCTTCATTTCTTTCCGTCTGCTTTTATGATTCGATTGGTTTTTGTTGTAAGGGATTAGGCAACTTAACAAGTGAAGCCTGGTTACAAAGATTGACGATAAATATTAATAACAATTTCAACCTGCTCATTTTGAAATTTATTACACTTACCGTAATATTTGACGGCAATTCAGCTTCAGTAAGATCCATGCCGTATATATACTGGGCTATGAGCAGCAACATCGCGTAAAAGACCAGCACTGGGCTGGTCTTCAGCATGAACGACCGCTGGTTTTGACACAGCCATACAACATTAGCCCACATCAGAAAGACAAACGTCAGCCAAGAGTGGAACATTATACTCCATGCCATCATAGTTATAGTGGTTGCGACGTAGGATGACCTGGTGAAAATTTTTAGTTTAGCAAAAAAAATAGTGTACGCCAAAGTTTAATAAATTTATTTGCTAGCACAACGTAATTATATCTAGTTATAGTTTGCATTATTAGCTTGTAGTTACTTAATTTTAACATTATAATAAATTAAATAAAAATAAAATAAAATAGAAATAAAATGATGAATCCCTGTTATAAGAAAATCCATGTATAAGTTGTTTTACCTGATTAATACTTGAAAGAAGTCCACAATAGCTGCCACAATGTCATCCAGTAAAGATGGTTCTTCATCTTCCATTACCGATTCTGTGAAAAACTTAAGAATGTTTAAGACTTGCCACCAGGTCTGATTGCAGCCAAGCGCTAGTCTATAAATTAAAAAAAGTATCCCTACGGTTTGTATACCACAGTTGATTATTATCACAATAAAGACTCGATGTGGCTGCTTCTTCACCTATTCAAGGCGAATATAAGATTAAAGTATTAATTACAACAATTTAGACCACTGGGTCTAGAAACTTGGAATTTTGTATGTTGGATTTCTCTATAACATAATATACTCCTACTAAGACAGATTTTCAGAAATTCCAGCCATGACCCAATCGAAGCAAAGACTGGTCAGTTTCTAAGTGTTTCTATTATCTAACCTTCATCAGGAACGACGACGGAGCCAGTGGAGTCCTGATGGAGTGGGCGTGATACTGATCCTCCACGACTTGACCAACGTTTACTTGGACTCATATTGCGGAGTAACTACAAAATTAAAAAAATATCATCGAAACATAATAACGTCAGAGTAAAATGGACCTACAACACCTCGACTTAAGGTTGAAATTTCAGTACCACCAATTTTAATATCGCAAGGTTTTCGCTTGAATGATTGACTGTAGATGTATGGACAAAATTGAACTTTAAAACATGGCTGTTAAGGGTAATTTTACTTTAACGTTAAAGCGTTTTGAGTAAAATGGAATTAAAGTGGTTGTTTTAAAGTCATTTTCTTTTACAAAGCACTGGCTGTCGATGTATAAATGAACTCGAACCTTAAGACAAGGAATTTAAGTTCCTTTTTCTTTCTGTCTTGATACTAAATGACCGTAACAAAGATACACTTATAGTTTTTGCAGTTTTTAAACAACGTGTAGCTAGTCTTGCTTATATATTTACGTTCAATATACGTATGAAATATATATATGAATGGAAAAATCAATATATTCTACAAGATAATCGCGAAAATCAAATACAATTATAAATGTCCGGTAACATTTAAACCAGGCAGGTACGCAATTATAATTATATCTAAACATTCATCCAAGCCTGTGAGTGCAATGTAGCTACATACGGGTGATTAACATAGAAAGCTTCAATATCATGCAACATGAAAATGTACTAAATTCAATATGAGAAAAATAAAAATGCATTGAAACATAACTTAATAAAAACCAAGCAAGCTTTTTTTAATGGACATTGTTTGTTCCCAAGTGTCATAGGAATCAGCAAAGCAAAAACATTCACCCAAGTTTTGATATTAAAAGAAATACCTACAGGATCATTTTCACTGGTGTCCCCACGTAGTGCTTTGGAATTTATGTATGAATATGCAACCTACAAAAGAACGAAAGCAGGTTGCAAAAATAAAATCATTTCATCCAACAAAATGCCAAATAAACTTAACGAAATATTGTTAGGTATATAAAAGTTAGCACAAGCAGACATGCTTTATATAGTTAATATTTTGACAGACTAAAGTGTGTCCGTTTCGGACAAATCCCATGAAACTAAGATGACAAACAAAATTGTTAGTGGGTTTGTTAGATTTGTGATGTGAAGTAAGAAATATTTTATAAGCTCCTCATGTACGTGCAAAAGTATGCAGTATATTTTATATGTATTTTGTACGAGTATTCAATGAGTAAAGGTACACACAAGTGCAAGGGCTTTAAGTTTAGTGTCTATCCATACTAATATTATAAATACGAAAGTGTGTCTGTCTGTCTGTCTGCTAGCTTTTCACGGTCCAACAGTTTAACCAATTGGTACAGAGTAAGCTTAGATCCCGGGGAAGGACATAGGCTACTTTTTATTCCGGAAAATCAATGAGTTCCCACGGGATTTAAAAAAAACTAAATCCACCCGGACGAAGTCGCGGGCATCCTTTAGTTATATTATAAGATTCACACCGATCGAAGGAAGTACGCTAACTATGCACAAACTAGAATATAACCGTTCTAAAAGAAACATACAGTGGTATAAGTAACTGCGATAAATAGATAAACTACGTTGTATACAGAAGTGGTGAAAAATAACAAAGTACAGATTCTAACAGACTATTTATAAAAGAACTATAGGTATTTACATGAATCTAAGAGCGCTAACACACTGAGATGCCATAACGACGTTGCCGGCTACGTATCCAAACAATTCGTATTGAAATGTATAACAGTTTTAACTCACTTGGTTATGATCTGGCGATGTCGCCATTTAGAAGCGTAGCCACGATCAACCGGTCCCTACGACTGGATACTCTGGCGATCTGGCGACGTGTCAGTATAAGTCTGCCGTACAGCCTACTGCTTCGCTAACTCAGTGTCTAACAGTGGATGACAGCCATCAAGCTCATTTGACATTTGGTGAGTTCTACATTGGTGCTTCATTGAGCGATATAAAATATTGTTTCCTAGAACACCTTAAATGGATTAAAAATAAATGTCAAATGAGCTCGGTGGCTATCATCCACTGTTAGCAAATCAGTATGCTGGACGGACGCGCGCGCTTAGCGACTTCATTTGGCTATGGTAATTAACCAAATGTAGCCATGGCTACGTAGCCAGCGACATTGCCATGGTGTCCCAGTGTATTAGGGCTCTAACTGAAAATAAAATTGCTACATGGTGAAAACAGTGTGAAACGAAAAATCGTTGGGGCACGCTTACGCGAACTTTCTTGGTAGCGCTTTTCCAGTTGTCCCGAGGAGCTTGTCGGCTGTTGCGATGGAAGGATACCCCTCGCACCAGTGAACCATTCACCTTGCCCGCTTCGAGACCGGTTAATACACCTTTTTTCTTTGCCTAACCCCAGCAAATTTTAAAAACGCAATATAATTTCTACTACGAACTACTGATAGCACTGGACCGGCATAACTCTACAGCGTTAGTTCAAAAAGACAGCCATATCCGACAAAGTGATCGAAGCATGTTGTAATTAGTCTGTTAATGATAAAATTTATACGGGGTGTAATTAGAGCGCTAGCGAAAACTTAGCACTACATATTATTATATGTACTACCTAAACACAATCCAATACCAATAACCATTTTGTCTTCATACTTGTAGTATTAGTGATTTTGTATTTTTCAAACCCGCAATGTATAGCATGCAAAACTCAGGGTCAATGCCCCGCCAACGACACGGCATTTGCGATACATTGCAAATTTTTAAGAAATACCGGATTTTTTAGTTCTTTTTTGCGTTCTTTTGTAATCGGACCTTATCAGTAATCATCAGTAGATATCACCTGACTTTGTTTTTGCTAGCGTTGTAATTACGCCCTGTATTTTTATTTATTGATTATAATGCATTATTAAACAACGGTATACACACCTTTGGTTTCAATAGTTCTCGCGTTTCAAGAGCGAAAAAAAAGTAAGAGAAGAGAATAACTAGAGGGCTGGCCAGCGTAGCCCACTTGTAGTCATCTGTCACCTCGTATGCAAAACTCGAGGAATCCGTCTCGTTAAGTATTACTAATTTTGTGAGACCAAAGTATCTGTTAGGAAATGAAGACAATCGTAACTATTAAACAAAAATATATAGTAACTGTAAGGCTGCCTGCTCACGAGGCTGGAGCCGCAATCGCGCGCCGCCGTGTCGTTGCCGCCCCGCTGCCGCACCGGCCTTAGGCCACCATTTTGTGCATAATATATGCGGCCCTACGCCTCTATTGCGTTTGGACAGTTATTAATTCGGTGTTTACTGATTCCTCGTAATAAAAACGGGCCGAATTGAGAACCACCTCCTTTTTGGAAGTCGGTTAAAATCACAGCACACACACACGGCACACAGCAACGCGGGAGCGGTACGCGGTAAGGCTCAAATTCGATTTTTATTTGTTGTTTTAAATTACTTACCTAGCAAAATCTTTATCAGGCGGATATATGTCTATAAGCCAAGTGCATTGATAAACCAGGAGCACAGCTATATGGATTCCCATGATGGACATGACGCAGCGGGTCACCACAGCAAAGGCACGTTCTAAAGGCCTGCCCACAGCCCACGCAGTGGCTGCTCCCATGAACACCAGGAAATATATGCCCGATGTCACACTCGGGCGCATTATGCCGGAGAACATCAATAGAAATAAAGCGATATACTTTCCTGAAAATTAAAAATATTTAAATTAGGAACATTATAAAAAAAAAGTTGGCAGCAATTTTACTAATGCCAGCTGATTTCAGCCAAAACTTGCACGTGTAAGTTCCAACCATAAAGACAAATTAAATAGTATAATTAAATAGGGCACCATAGTATCCTATCTCGAATTTTTGACGATTTCACTTTATACTATTTTGTACTCTACAGTGTCACAGTTTACAATAGTTATCAAGTTTATCAAGCGAGATTTCACCTATAATACGCGACAGGTCAAGATAGCTATCGGGGTAGCCCCGCATACCCGCACAGCGCCCGCGCTCGCCCGTACTAGGATAGTGCGGGCTGTCTGTCTACTGTCGCGTACTATGCACTGGCAGGCGTATACCATCACTATTTGCTAAAGGAAACAAGTTTTTTTCCTTCGTTGCAAAGTTGTTAAAATTGAGATAGTATACTCGTTGTAGTTTACATTTGATTTGTTACCTCAAATATTGTCATTGTTAAACACATGTAAACGGAATATTACCTGCGCTAGTGAGAAGAGGAAATCGCTGGTGTTTTGAATCTTTCCTCACAACTTCATCAGTAGGAGATCCAATAAGAAGTGTGCGGACTACTAAATATACTGCTAATGATAAACCGAAGACGACTAGCTGAAACCAAATATTAATATCTGATTGATTTAGACACCTTCATTTAACAGCCCGCGTAAACTGTGGAATCAACTCCCATCGGCGGTGATCCTACTAGATAACAATATGGGGTTATTCAAGGGGCGGACCAACAAATTCCTAAAAGGCCGGCAACGCATCGGCAGTTCCACTAGTGCTGCAAATGTTCATGAGCGGCGGTAATCACTTAACATCAGGTGACCCACCTGCTGTTTGCTCGCTATCTCTATAAAAAAAACAGAGTGAAATCGAGTCGAGTTAAACTGAGAGATAACTACGTACTCTCAGTTTAACGTACTTGGATATACCGTTAAAAAGCACGGAACTTTGCCACGCGTCTCCTTTATGCCAAAGTAAATAAATTTAAGCCGTGATAGCCTAGTGGTTAAGACATCCGCCTCCTAATCAGGAAGTCGGCGATTCGATTGGGCACGAAACGCTAACTTTTCAGAGTTATGTGCGCTTTAACGGCGAAGGAAAACATCTTGAGGAAATCTGCTGCGAGTTCTCTGTAATGTTCTCAAAGGTATGTGAAATCTGTCAAACCGCACTAATTGGCCAGCTATGGCCAAAATCCTTTTCATTCTGAGAGGAGACTCGTGCTCTGTGGCAAGCCGGCGATGAGTTGCTCATTTTGGTTTGGTTCATGATGATGATGATGACATAAAGCTAAGACCGCCCCTCAGCTCTGCCGCACCTGACGCCTAAAAAGAAATGACGAAGCTAACCTCAGGTGCTAGATAATGGACAGCCATTAGTGGATCTATCCCACTGTATGACACGAGGCCTAGGTTGTAACCAATCTTTTGAATGATTGGGTACTCTTCGAGTAGCCGGCCGTATGGTGCAAACCCTGCGAGAACACTGTGCCATATTGCATGAACCAGTAAGAGCAATGATGACACCACGAAATTGAGCTGCAGGTATTTTCCTCGGAAACCTATAAGTAAAAGAAACGGTGACTAGGTAAGAATATTACTCCATCCAGACTCATACTAATATTATAAATGCGAGTGTGTCTGTCTGTCTGTCTGCTAGTTTTTCACGGTTCATCCGTTTAATCGATTTTGATGAAATTTGGTACAGAGATAGCTTGCATTACTGCCGGAGAAGGACATAGGCTACTTTTTATCCCGGAGTTCCCACGGAATTTTTAAAAACCTATATATCAACGGGTCGCGGGCATCATCTAGTTTCAATATAAAGTACCTACTTAGAACTGAACAGACAAACTATTTTTAGTTTCACGCATAAAATCTCTGATTTTATTGCTACTCAATTAAACGGTGAGAGTTTCAAATGAAGTTCTTCTGTGGTTAGGTATATTTTATTACCTTCAGGCACTTGTTCGACCGCCTACGATTAGCGAGACACGAGATGAGATAAAAACTAGAAACGTGATGTAACGAGCGTAGTCAGGATAGTTTTGTTGATGGGTTATAAGCGAGTGTGCAAGTGCGACGGGCGATTACGCTCGAATATGGCGGCCGAGAACCTGCGCGAGTATTTTGAGTTTTGACCGCCAAGAGATTTTTTTCTTTGATAGCGCTTGTCAAACTAGTGGAGAGAGTTCTTGCCACCAGTGTGCACAATCAACGATCAACTATTAATATATTTAAATCTCTTTTATTGACACATCGATAGTACGTTTCTTAATCAAATAGGTAGTCGGTCGCTTCCTCATCCGGCGTTGGGACATGTGCCAAACGTATGTATTCAGTTCAATAAATTAATATTTACCTCGAAAAGTTTTCGAATCCGGGACTTGTGGAAACGGTGATATTAAGTACAGCAGCAAATATATTATCGAAAGGCCGAACGGACGAAGTGCGATACCTGAAACAAACATACAAATTATTATTTACAGGCGTATCAGTGAAATTGTGCCAACGTAATTATTATCTTATCTAATTCGCTGAGGAAACATGGTTTGATAATGGAGATAAATGATAACCGGTCATTACTCATTACAAAAAAAAACAACAACAACTAATAGGTATAAGTATAATAAAACGAATACATAAGCTCATTCTGGGTATCATTTCAAACTCGCAAACCTTTAAGTCGAATCCTTTTATTCTTAACTAGTTTTTGTCGGCGATTTCGTCAACGTGATATAATTTATAGCCTCATTCAGAGATAATGTAGCTATCTATCAGTGAAAGAATTTTCAGAATAAGATTATTAGTTCTGATACTCTTGCATCCAAATATAAAAACTTATAAACATTAGGTAGTCCCTCTCTATAATGTTAGTGTAGATACTGAGTATGGACGCGGTCCATTCATCAATTGCAATCATCCATCATTTGTCAACTTATCACAAATTATCCTTATCCGTTATTTTGTCATCTCATTTGGCCTGGATGAGTTGTTATCACTAACATGTATCTGCTATATCTACCTACAGTACTCGGCCAAAAGTGGTGAACATCGATCTTTAGAAGGAGACAGCAGATTTGTAGAGCACTGTCTCGGTCGTACCGACGCAGCGTCATATAGGTATGAGTGATAGAGATAACGCTCTACAAAGATCTGTCATTCTAAAGGCCGATGTTCATCACTTTGGGCCGTGTACTGTACGTGAATAGCTACGTCGCACCTACAGAGTGTTGATGATATTATGTTTACAAGAAAACATATGCGATATATGTGTATTGTTTATTTGAAATTGTGCCAACGTAATTATTATCTTATCTAATTCGCTGAGGAAACATGGTTTGATAATGGAGATAAATGATAACCGGTCATTACTCATTACAAAAAAAAACAACAACAACTAATAGGTATAAGTATAATAAAACGAATACATAAGCTCATTCTGGGTATCATTTCAAACTCGCAAACCTTTAAGTCGAATCCTTTTATTCTTAACTAGTTTTTGTCGGCGATTTCGTCAACGTGATATAATTTATAGCCTCATTCAGAGATAATGTAGCTATCTATCAGTGAAAGAATTTTCAGAATAAGATTATTAGTTCTGATACTCTTGCATCCAAATATAAAAACTTATAAACATTAGGTAGTCCCTCTCTATAATGTTAGTGTAGATACTGAGTATGGACGCGGTCCATTCATCAATTGCAATCATCCATCATTTGTCAACTTATCACAAATTATCCTTATCCGTTATTTTGTCATCTCATTTGGCCTGGATGAGTTGTTATCACTAACATGTATCTGCTATATCTACCTACAGTACTCGGCCAAAAGTGGTGAACATCGATCTTTAGAAGGAGACAGCAGATTTGTAGAGCACTGTCTCGGTCGTACCGACGCAGCGTCATATAGGTATGAGTGATAGAGATAACGCTCTACAAAGATCTGTCATTCTAAAGGCCGATGTTCATCACTTTGGGCCGTGTACTGTACGTGAATAGCTACGTCGCACCTACAGAGTGTTGATGATATTATGTTTACAAGAAAACATATGCGATATATGTGTATTGTTTATGTAATACGAATATCATGCTATACAGTACAGGTGTTTTATATTAGCCGATTTCTATAAATAGATTTCATAGAACCCAGCATAAGGTACAGTGAAAATTATACAAATAAACAGCTTAGTATCTTGATAGGAATAGTACGCGACAGGACGAGATGGCAATAAGGGAGGGAACGACCCACCCACCCCCGCGCTAACCCGGTGCGGGTGACCGCGGGTAACATGCGGGTGTGCGGAGCGTCCTCCTGCCTTATACCCCGATTGCCATCTCAACCTGTCCCGTACTATATGTACTTGCTATCCTGTGGCTCTACCGCGGTTGTTTGACAGCTACAATGTCACGATCGCAATCATCTCTGATTGGTTAATGCTCGCTCACTATTGGCTACAATGCATTATTGCAACAAAAATCGCACAAATTCAGCCAATCAGAACAATTGAGATTGTAATAATGATTGATGCAGGTTTTAGACAATAATTTTTTACTTAAATAGGTACTTATTTCCAACTTTGCAACTTGGAAATATTAAGTAGGTACGTACGTAGTTGCAAAAGTAGAAATATTTCCACATTTGGTGAAAACTACGCTAAACATTATAATAATGTTATGTAATACTTAGTGAGCAAATGCCACAGTAACATTTAGCTGTGGCATTGTCGGGTAGGTCGTCGGTGTATATGTGGCGCCCCAATTTTAACAAGCCCCTACCTTCAAACAACATTAATTTTATTGCCGTTTCTATCATCAAAAACCTGGCAAAATCAGCTGACCTCATTTCCCCTAACCACTTTGAAGCTTTTCGGTATTTATTGTACACGCAAAGCGTGCGTGGGACACATCGAGGAATCTCATTCGTCCGTAGCACTACGTAGCTTGTGATTCATCATCGTCGCAAAGCAAAGTTGTGTCAATGTTGTAGCGAGGTGCTAACAAAGCTATAAAAAAGATAACCTCGTTACACCGTGTGTTACGATGGACGATAAGGATGATGTTTAATTAGTTAGCGCCTTTTAATACGACAATAAAGGCGAAGGCGAGAATTGAACAGGTGGTAAGGCCTTCAGTCAGTCAATCAATCTTAGCATTCCCATACTATTTAATATGGTATGTTCGATAGTTTATGACAATACTAGCTGATGCCCACGACTTCGTCCGCGTGGAATTAGGTTTTTAAAAATCCCGTGGGAACTCTTTGATTTTCCGGGATAAAAAGTAGCCTATGTCACTCTCCAGGTCACCTATACCAGGTTGCGACGTGATTGACAAACCAACGAACAAACACACTTTCGCATTTATAATAAAGCTACTCACTGTTTGTACAGTTTTGAGCACCTTATCAACCGTATCTGTAATCTGTCGACAGGTTATTTAACAACTTTGTTATTTGTCAAAAAAATACCATACAACTTTAGACAAATAACAATGTTTCTAACACATATTTCTAAGAAAAAAGAAAAATTCTGACTCACTGAACAACGCCCAGCTCAAACCTTGGACTTAGAAAGCTGGAATTTTACAAAGAGGTTCCCTTTATAATGCAGACGAGGATTAAAAGGCTGAATTTTTACAAACCCTACACGATAAGTACAAGGAAGATTTATATTTTTGCCGAGCGAAGTCGCGTTGGTCGCCAGTTCATTAAATAAATCCATACTAAGTAATGAGTACATACGTAAAGTATGTCCGTCTGTCTGTCAGTTGATTTCATTGCTCCAGAGATAGCTTACATCACGGAGACGCGAGACTCACTTATGCTACTTTTCATCCTGGATTTTTAAAAACTCTAAATTGACGCGGACGAAGTCGCGGGCATTTATATGGATATATAAACATTATTTAGTAGCTTCGACTCTATGGTAAGTGGTGACACACAACTAAAATGCACAGAAAATGTAATTTGGGAGTGTTTATTACACCTATAATGTTTTCCCGAAATAGTGCCAACTCTGGTATCGTAAGTGCTGCAAATTGCGTACCTACATACAATTTAATACCTGATCTACAGTAGCCGGCAGGAAATATTGTACATCGACATTTAGAAAGAGGTTTCAACTTCGTAGAGCGTTGCCTCTGTCACTTATACCTATGTGACGTTTTGTCAGTCTCAACGACAGAGACAACGCTCTACGAAACCGCCATCTCTTTCCAAAGGTCGACGTACAATATTTTCTGCCGAGGCCCGAGTGCTGTATAGAATATTGTACTATTGTACTAATATCCAATTAATAGTAAAAAAATGGTAATATAAAAGATCCAAGTAAGTACCTAACCTAGTATGTACCCCAAATAGGTACCTAGTACCTACCTAGGTAAATAGACACATTAGACAGCTGATAAAATTAATAAAAGACGTCAAAAATACAATATTTCATAATTTTTTAAATTTCAGTTTCATCTTATAGACTAGGACTAGGTATTTTGAGTTGTTTTATAACGGCTAATTTTATTATTTACACACTGCCAAAGCCCAAACCCACACGTAAACGGTGTCAATCGAAACGCGGTAAGTCATAAACGGGCCAATGCCCCGGTTATATTACCATGGCTGTAAATCACATGCTGGAAGCGACCTATAGGATTACAGTTTGACTGAGACGGTTCCTGAACAAGCTGCGTCGACCGTGCGGGAGGGGTGACACTTGATGTTAAGTTAAGGCCATATTGAAAATGCGACTTTGGTAATCCACACTATCCATCCATATCCATAAAAATATTATAAATGCGAAAGTGTGTCTGCCTGTCTCTCTGTCTGTCTGCTAGCCTTTCACGGCCTATCTGTTCAACCGATTTTAACGAAATTTGGAACAGAGATAGCTTGCATCCCGGGGAAGGACATAGGCTACTTTTTATCCCGGTAAATCAAAGAGCTTCCATGGGATTTTTAAAAACCTAAACCCACGCGGACGAAGTCGCAAGCATTATGTAGTTTAATTTATAATTATAGATAAATATTGCAATTGATGCTTGATTGACACCTAAATAATTAGTTTGGCACCATAGACCTATAAATTTTGACACAATTTTATTCCTCTTTGATATGATTTTGATATGAACTGTTGTGAAAATTTTCCCTTGAACGTTCCAGTTCCAATCTATGGTTATATTTAGAGCTTAGAAACTTGACCTAATCGCTGTTTTTGTTTTTTTTTAGAAATGCCATGTCATAAAAAACATCGATATTTGGACAGAGTCCATCCCACATCCACATCACAAAGTTTAGACAAGAGAAACATGGTGACCGATCAATTGACAAAAAACAAATGACAAAGTTTCATTTCCCAAACAAATTTTGGCAAAATTATGAATCGTTTTATGATCGTTATAAAACTTTTCTACAAATAATTCACTTGATAAAACAAATTACCAGACAAATTGTCATTTCATAATATATCATTTGACAAACAATTGATTTCTTTAATCGTGTTAATTAGTAAAACAACATATCGCACTTTTTTTTTGATAAAATGAATTGTTTGATAAAATGAACTGTTTGATAAATACTTTAAGAATTCACCAAATCTTTTATATGTCGACCGGGCCGACGGAAGAGACCGCTTACTATAATGGGGGGTCTCTTTCCACCCAGAAAAAAGGAGCCCCGCAAAGCGGGGCTCCGTCGACGGGCCCCGGTCGACGAGAAGAGACCACCACTATGGTGGGGGGTCTCTCTCATCCCCCCCGCTCCCACCATCAAGAGCGAGCGAAGCGAGCTCGGGACTTTGGGCACTCCGACTCGGAACGGTTAGGTTAGAAGAGGATGGCGGGGTCTGAGATTTGCATATGTATGCAAAACAGACTTTTTGTGTGTTTTTTGTTAATTAGTTATTTTATCAAATAATAAATTTATCATCTATTATTTTGTAAAATCGCGAATTTGAAAAACAAATTATTTGGTGAAATAATAAATTTTTAAATGATATTTTAACATTCAGCAAATTTGCAAAGTAAAACATTTGTGAATAGAATATTTGTCAAATGATCTTTTGTAAAATGATATGTTTGCGGTATACGACGTTTGTGATTTGATTAGTTTTTCAAAAGTTTTTGGTGAACTGATAATTTGTCATACGTTTTTTGTCATTCATTAGTGAACCGAGAAACATACATAGATGTCTAGACTCCAGACACTGTTTATTATTCTGTTTAGTTTAAATATCAGATGCAGTCGGGCCTAGTAAATAAACGAGAATACCTTAGTCATGTGATTCTGAAAATGATGTCTATGGTGCATCATTCAAGGAAGATTTATTAGTCTCCACTCTCCAGTTAAGTACCAACTCAAATCTCAATATGGCTTGGTTGCCAGATAGGAAATGTCTATTTTACCTAAATTATTATGAAGTAATTACATAGATTAACTTTAATACCGACCACACTTAGGAAATGACTCATCGTTCATTGTTAATTGTTATCTTTGTGATTCTGGAAGTGACAATGGTGCATATTTAAAATTAAAAAAAAATAGTGAGCAAACGAGCAGGTGGGTCCCCTGTTGTCAAATGATTACCGCCGCCCATGAATATTTGTAGCACCAGAGGAACTATCAAAGCACCAGAGGTAGCAGATAGTTGACGAGTAGGTACTACTCTAGTGTTATGCAAATCTGGATATAGCTTGTTTCCCATGATTTTGCATAAACGGGCGTAAAGTGTTTATCGTGTTTGGGAAATGACTCATCATCAGTCATCGTTGCTTTTTACCTTAAATATCAAACAAAGAATGTTTAGGACTTGAGCTTACTATTAATTGTGGGAGTTTCTCCAAAGATTGTATTTTATTTCGTGGCGTTAACAATAAGCAATAATAATGTCATGGTGAATAACTAAGAAGGTAGGTAAATGAGATGATACAACATTTATATAAACACTTATATCAACTTGTATTATTTAAGTAATAAGTGCTAAGCAATAACTTAGTTTATTGTTTAACACATCTCTATATATAAAAATGAATCGCTGAATGTGTTGCTGATCGCAAATCTCGAGAACAGCCGAACCGATTTCGCTAATTCTTTTTTTATAATATTCCTTGAAGTACGAGGATTTACGGAGAGAAAAATTAAAAAAAAATCCTGAAAAAGAATCGACTGTTAGGCGGTACGAAGTTCGCCGGGGCAGCTTGTTGTTAATAGTTTCTTCCAGAATAGATTATTTCAATATCATTTTCATTACACAAGTCGCATGGAAATATATTATATTTCTGCATAGAATTGAAGATGGTAGAGCTAGTCCACAGAAAATACCCTAGTGATGTGTCATTAATGCCTACTAGTAGGAATTACTTTTCAGTAGCATTTGTACCCTGCACAAATCAGTAAAGTATACTAAATTAGGTCTTAAATGCTATATTCTACCGCGAGGACTACCTATTTTGAAAAAGATAGCATTACTTACCTACTTTAAAACCTGTAAGATAATTATTTATGTACAATCTTCGGATCAATGACTCAACTTTACGTCGGTACAACATTATTAGGCAATAGGTACCTATAGTACGCGACAGGTCGACATGGCAATCGGGAAGGGAACGCCGCGCACACCCGCACAGACCCTGCGCTAACCTGGTGCGGGCGAGCGCGAATGACATACAGGTGTGCGGGGCGTCCCCCCGCTTCATACCACGATTGTCATCTAGACCTGTCGCGTACTATACATAATTTGTGATAATTACAAAAAATCGTGTTAACAAGAACAGACGGATTCTACGGAATGATGAGGTCATGTATAATGTAATGTAGGTTGCCACTGCCAGTTAACCAGTTGAACTACACGCGACCTTGTGAATCAGACATCCGATAAGGCAACGTTATTCGCCGTCCGAATATTATTCCTGCCATGCATATACATTGACGAGTGACTACCTTGTGCCGAGTACTATTAGCGTCACTTTGCATACTACGCGTATTCCTCGTATGTTGGTTACAAAACTAGGGTTTGCTAAACATTCTCATTTTTTCACATTCAAGACACAGCAAGAAACCGTGAACGTGAACGCTGGCGCTTTTATATGGTTCACAATAATAGGCTACTTGACTCATATCTAATTTCGTCCAATAAATGATTATTTATATAGTATTTTGCTTAAAACAACGAAATATATCCATAACAATTATTAAAAACGCAGGATGGATATATAAATCCAATTTAAAAAAATACAATTTTTATTTTTATTTCAAACGCAGAAAACGCTGTCAGCCATGATGTGACGTCATTAAATATGTAAACAAAGAAATGTCATTCCTATGTCACGCGGGGACTAACGTAGTATCCAATTATATAAAATTTAGAGTCCTGACTAACTTATATATCAACGCACAGCCTAAACATCTAAACAGCTGGTCCTAGATACATGAAATTTGGTGAGTGTGTTCTTTGTAGGTAAAGAGAAGGTATCCACTAGGAAAGGATTTTTTGAAATTCCACCTCTGAGTGGGTTAAATGGAGGTTTGAAATTTATGAAGTCCACGCGGGCGAAGTCACGAGCATAAGCTAGTTTTTATATATTTCTAAAAACTCATAGTAAACGTAAAAAAATATCGTTTTCTCTTTATAAATTGAATAAGTTATTAAGTAAGACTTACAACAAAGTGATCTTTGCAAAAATAAATTTGGGTTGAAGTCGTTAGTCATATAGGATCCCTTTAAGAAAGTCTTTGCGTGTTACGTATATTTATTTCACTGGGCACTCTAATCCACAACTTTCCTGTGGTCTTTATCGATGCGTTTTTTACATTCTCGGATGATACAATAACGATAATTACTATATTTTTCATGTAAACTAGTATAGAAGTCATGTTTATTCAACTTTGGTAGGTTATGCTCAGTATATATAATGTACTCTGTGGTTATGCTGTTGTTTACAAATGCATGACGTCAGAGCACAGATAATCTATCGGCCAAACATGGCCGACAGTGTTTTCACCTGTCTAAGAAAAATATTTTTTTAAATTAAAGTTTTACGGTTTTTAGGGCGCAAAAAAATATAGTGTTAATTTTTTTGATATAATTGGACAAATATTAACCATTTAAGACCAACTTAAAAAAATTGTCAAGTAGCCTATTGAAATCCGATCTACTCGTATGAAGCGTTTCTGTTCAACGTGTCTGATAAGCCCCGCCAAAGCCTTTCGGCGTCCGTGTTTCCTACCAAGTATAACTTTAATACCTTCAAGGCAAGAGTGAATAGGCATCTTCTGGGCAAGCACGCTCCAACCTAGATCTCATCATTGTTCTGTTACTCGGGCATGATTGTCGTCAAGCGCAAGCGTATCTGTCAATAAAACACAAAAGTCGTCACAGTTATCCCAGCATCGTTTATACGAAGCCATCGCTGGCTGCCAGTCTCACTGGCAGTCAGCAATGGCTTGATATTGGCCTTGTATAAAAAGTTTTTCAAGCCAAGCCAGCCCTGGCTAACCAGCGCTGTTAGCCAGGGCTGGTTAGGCAGGGCGGTCTATCGACCGCCCGTCTATTTTTCAAGCCAGTATAGGACTGGCGCCAACAGGCTGGCTTCGTATAAACCATAGGCATTGATTTTCAAAGTATGGGGCGTGACGCCATGGGGGGCGTTATGAATATAAGGGAGGGCGTTGACGTCGAGCCGTAATAGATAAAAATAAACTATATTAAATGCATATATTTTGAAGTGTATACCGCTCTGCTACTATCCGCCGATGATGATTCACCGATTTTTGATCCACAATCCAGATCTGACTTGTCAACCTCAGCTTCTGAGGTGCGCCCGAGCCACTAACTTGAGCTATGAGCTTTGTTAATAAAATCAAGTGTGTTTTGAGAATACTTTATCGCCATCAGTTATAAAAAGTCCCGAAGTATAAGCTTGATTTATCATTACACACGACTTCTGCTCTCTCTAACTTTTTCTTTTACTAAAAACAACCGCATCCTTCTCAAAAATTAGAAATTAGAATAACTAAATAATAAGATGAATCACGAAAGAAGATGAACATGTGAGAGGAGTCGGTATTTTTGATGGCAGGAGGGAGGCGATAAAAAAATGATTAAGAATATACCTGTCCTACGATGTCCCAAATAAGCTACGTATTTGGTGTTATCATTTGTATGTACCTAGTTCTGATTTATAAGCATTATTTTGGAAATGGTAACCCTATTGCAACGGTACATTACGGTAATAACGTTGCTATGTTTAGCTCTTCATAAGCATGTGTGAACTTTTAATCGGCTTTTTTATTGAAGATGGATGTCAAGGTTTAGGCACAGCAAAATTAATAAGAATTGCTTTTTCTTGACATTACGATCATTACTTATGGCCAATACTTGTTAATTAATGCTAAATGTATAAAATGAAAAATGTTAACAATGATCTATGAAACAACGTCTTTAAAATTCTAATGGAACGTTAGAAGTAATAAAATCTTAAGATAGAACTTTCAAAGTATGTTGTACGGTACAAAGGTTTGATGTATTTTACAAAATATACAATAGACCGCAGGAAAATTTTGTTATTAAGTATTATGTTAATAATTAGATTCGCGACCGTGCGTGTCATATTATGTAGGATAACACCAGGGTGTGTCCGCGAATACCACCACTTAGCTTTATGTACGTTTAAAATAAATATAAAACACGTTGAATACGAATCAACTTCGCGTGATGTGGACTCAATTTCATTATGATAAAAGCCAACGTGTGTTAATTAAGCAGAACTTCTAGGACTTTACAGCACCAGCCGAAGGACAGAGTTGTTATATATAGGGAATCACCTCATTTCACACTAATAAAAGAGAATTACTTAATGCTCGTGCATGATAGAATATAAAGGTCATCAGTACTTTCATTGAAGAAAAAAGTTGAGCTTTCTGGTATAATACCGTTAACCGTACCGTGTTGAAGAAGGTAACAAAGAGAAAATAACTATTTTTCTAGTTTATTTTGCCGATTTGGCGCAATTGTGGCTATGCCAACAGTCAACACTAAGCCATGCTGCTGATTCTGCAATGCGATGGCTATTTCCCTTCTAGGCTAATACGTCTTATGACATCCAAAAATGACGATCAGCATCAGCAATGTAGTTTTGATTATCACATTGGTATCTACGCAAACATTGGCAGAAACCAGAAAGGGTAAATCATCAATCGTGCTAGATCCTAAGCTAAACTAAGGTATTAGGAAGTAATAAGATCAGACTACCGAGTTATCAGACCGCCTGCTCGTTTCCCCTATTTCTATTTTTTTTTTAAACTAAAACAAGACGAAATGTCGAGATATTTCGTGTTTCGACTAATTCTCATGGGCAGAGGTCAAATGAAACTTATTGGATGACATATTTTAGCAGCGTTATTGAATCTCAGTTTGACTTCTATCATAGTGAACTAGTACTTCTATTAACATTTAACAAGGCACTTTTGAAATCGTTATTGAAATACATAGTAGTTTTCGACTTTTTACGGTTTAGTCTACGATTTCATCGGGCGTACAGTCTTTATTTTGTTGAGAGAAGTATCATTAACTATTCTCTACCAGAAAAATATCAAACCCTCTCCAAAGTTTAGAAACGTCGGAAAATATAATTAATAGCAGTAACTTTAGGCAGGCGCGGCCCATTTGTTGTGTAAACAACTTTGCTTTGGCACCAAACCTGAGAATCCAGTTTGGTCTCGCCCATTACACCTTATACATCATACCTTCACCTATATTTCGGCGAAACTGGCCATTACAACGAAGGAACTTTCAATTAACTTTGCCTTTCTTTGACCTAAGATTTTAATGACATTCTCGAGGTAAATCATTGATATGTATTAATTCGTCCAAGATGTAGAATAGAGGTGTCAAATACAGGTTCATGTGTGTATCACAATATTATCACGTGTTACAGACAAATATTTAATAATTATTAAAGTTACATTATTTTGTTACAAAAAAAAAATTGCTTGAACCGTGAGGCGCAAGCAGAAAAATGGGTGCAAGCGATTTCCGACCTTATTGACATAGGGAACAACATTTTAACAATCTATGAATGATACCTACTGAACAAGAATATGACAAAAAACAACTTTCTCATAACCGTCAATAAGGTCGAGAACTAGGGTATAGCTTGTTTTTAACTCGATTGATTTAAATTTTAAATTTTACTCTTAATAGGTACCCAATCCATACCTTCGCGACAGGTCGAAATGGCAATCGGGGAGGGAATGCCCCGCACACCAGCACGGCCCCTGTGCTAACCCAGTGCGGGCGAGCGAGGGTGACGTGCGGGTTTGCGGGGTGACACCCCCGCCTCATACCCCGATTGCCATCTCAACCTGTCGCGGAATACAGTACCTAGTAGGTACCTACCTATGTATGTAAAAATAAAAACAAGTAGAACGATAAAGCAATGTCAAGTAGATACCTACAATACAATAGGTAGGTAAATTTACCTAGTTACCTATAAAAAAATCTTTTTAGTAGGTAACTACTATATTTATTATCATACATTTCTACATATTTATTATCATGCGAATTATAAAATGATGATGATGATTTCTAAAAAGAACAATACCACTTCACGTACCTAACCTATTACCTATAATACTTAAATGTATGATAATACCTACACTTTGAAAAACATTTTCTCATACGATTTATAAAATGACGCAAGTATTTCCAAAAAGAACAAATCTACTATAATAGGTATTATTAACGCGCGACACAAATCTATCACAACACAAAAATGTACCTAATCTACATTATTTTGCCTAATCTACATTACAATTATTCGCATTAAATATTTATCGACACTCAAGTTCACAAATAAATAAAACTGCATTCAAAATTTATTACGAAACAAACAAAATGATAAAAATACTAGCCGCATACTCGTATCATCACAGTCAACTTGTAACAGGCCAATACGAAAATTCGATGTAATAATTATTCACCGTCGAATCGCGACGATATTTGTATTCAGCTGTACCTACCTAATATATTTTATTCTAATATCGTCGCTCGGTCGCGCCGCGCGCGGCGTATCAAAGATCGAACGCCTGAGTTATTTTTTAGGAAGGATTTTCTCAAATTTTCACTACTTATTATATATTGTATTCAATTTTGTTTTAATCTAAAAACGAATATCTTGAATACATTTATATATTTAATAAATTTATTAGGTACATTATTTTTTGACACCTCTGTAGAATAATAGGTACCTAAACGGGTGAACTTTCTTTTCTATGCCATTGTGGAGATGCACCGTGAAATTGAACGCAACATAAACCGTCTTAAAAGTTTTTTAAAATTATAATACATTATAATATATTATACATCTACTTAATTTGAAACATATAAAAGCAGTTTCTTTTAATGTTAGATTGGCATACAGAAAATTATCTGTGATTTTTGGGTGGTACTAAGAATGAGACTAATATCACACATATCAAGTATTTTTCTCGTGTGCCAAAAACGATTGGCAGATAAATAGGCATAAAAAAGAAAACACGAAAGATTTTTGCATTATATTACTTAAGTACCTACCTATTAGGTATTATTTTACTACGCCATGCCATGTGGGAATAGAATAGACAACTTGACCTTTATAAATGTTCGTGAATGTTGCAGTATCCATGCGAAAAGTATAAACGGCGCGGCGTCCAATGTTTTGTTTGCAAGAGTGTATAATATGTATAAAAGCTTTGAAAAGGTTAGCAGTTAGAAACTAACAAAGATTTACACATAATATTATTTACATAGTTATTCTTCATGCTTGGACCATCTTCAAAGGGGCTTTGATGGAAGCCACTCATCTAAATAAAAGGATAAACTGACCGAATGACATATCAACGTATTTACAGTTGCTCCAACCGCTGGGTTCAGAAATTTGAGATATGCATGTACGTTTTCGCTATATCCTCAGACAGAATACATAATAGTACCTAAGTACATAATAGTGTAGAATCCCACTAAGAAAAATATTCCAGCAATCCTACCCGAGCGAAGCCGGGACGGGTCACGGGAGAGTTAGATTTTTTCCAATTTGCATTGGTGTTATTTCAATCAAAAAATGGGGCACCAGTTAACAAATGTATTGCTACGTGATGTCCGCGATAAACCAGTAGTCTATAGATGAAAATATTATGTTGGTTGATAGTTCTTCTCTCTAGGGTTAACCACACCACAAGATATTAGTGATAATAAAACGGGAGTGTAAATCAGTGCTCTCGCCTGAAGTAGGGGCAGGGTACACTATTTTATTGAAAACGTCACAATAAAACTTAGAGCTAGCCTAATCTAATTACAAATCTTGCCTACGTGGCGAAGAATACTGACTGAATTTCCGTTCTGAATAGTCAGGCTGATCCTTTGGCAAAAATAAGCCTGCCGTTCTATCTATAAATGAGGCTTCCTATAACCGGATAATCGTATCTGAGACACGTCTCAAGATAGACCACGATACTCGTTCTGACTTACCGAAATGGCTGATCCATTCCATAATTTCATTTCGGAACTATTTTGACTGTTAGTGAATTTATTACTGCTACTGTTCATTAAAGAATTTGGAACATTCAATAAATCAAGCCGGTTGCGTGTTTCGAAGGGCATGCAAATTTCTTTCTAATAAAAACAAAGGGCACCCCATAGCGATAATTAGTGGGTGGCCTTTCAGGTCGCAAGGTCTAAAGGTCTACTGTATTTGTTCTATTTGTTATTGTTTTAAGTTTACGAAATAGTTACGGCATAAAATTCCATGCAAAACTTTCAGTCTCAGCTTAGACTCTGATTCTGGGCTTGGGCAGAAAATTTATATTTTGTTACTTGGGTAGGTACAGATATACACAGTTGGGGCAATAGAATCTTAAATCTGCCAATAACAATGATTTCATTGTGATAATTGCGTCTGGTCTAGGTCTAAGGTAGGTATAAGGACTATATGGTCATGAAAATATGGATAGTAAAAGAATGTTCATGCACAACTTACTAAAACTGTGCGAAAACTTAGCCTGTAACAAACTTGATTGACAAGGAATGAAAAGAACTTAAGAAGTGATGTAACAAAGGTTTGATTAATATTACATTTGTCAACCCTGGGATCGAATACGAGGACGCACCCAGACCAGGGCGCGCCCAGAGGATACATTACTCCTTGGCCGCAATGCGACGATAAAACGATATCAAATCTTTGCGGCTGCGATTTCATTAATGTTGACACAAGTTTTTCGAACTGATTTTTTATTCCATTACGAGTTAGTCCTTAACTACGTGACTGCGTGCGTCCTAGTGGTAAGTGATGATGATGATGATGATACAGACTAAAATAGTAGCGAGCTAACTTGGAAGGGGTATGGCAGTTTTTAATAAACCCATAACCTTATCGGTTTCTAGACCTCATCGAACCGGAACGCTAAATTGCTTGGCGGCACGGCTTACTGGTAGGGTGGTAACTAGCCACGGCCGTAGCCTCCCACCAGGCCAGATAGGAGATTATTTAGAAATTATAAATTCCCAAACTGCACTACCGGGAATCAAACCGCGAACCACCTAGTTATAGGACCAGCGCTCAGCACTGCGCCAGGGAGGTCGTCAAACGTTAAAAATAACCTTTCCTTATTATAGTCGATGGTTTGCTACGATATCTGGGTTAATCGTGTCGTAAAAACGAATTCGATATACCTACATGAGCGAGACATTGACAAGTAATTTCGAGAAATTATTTGAATTGTCATAACTATCGTAGCTGTCATAGCTGAGAAGATCGTAGGAGAACCAAAGTAATCGACATGGCTCGACGGGTTACGAAGCTGAAGTGGCAATGTGCACACAGTTCTAAAAACCGATAGGGTCTATCGAAAGATCGAAAGATAGTCTAGTCCCAAGTTCCTCAAATAGCGACTCGGCAGATCTACTACTAGGTGTATAGACGCCATCAAATAAGTCGCAAGAAGCCACTGGATTCAGGCGGGGCAGCGCTGCAAGACCGTGGTGTGTAAGTCCCTCTACAAGAGACTTATGTCCAGCTGTGGACGTCTATTGGTTGACGATGAACTCGTCGTCAAAAGGAAGAAAAAGCTCGTCATGGGAGGAACTAGCATAATATCATTCATAACAAGAATAGCAAGCCTAGCATTGACCACAGCATGCAAACTATGTCACTGATAGTCCATTATTTTAAGGACTAGATCATTTTTTGAGGTCATTGTAGGGGTAGTAAGTACATCAAGAAATATTGGACCTACCCTCAATATAAATTTAAAAACTCGCAGCAATGAAAAACATTCACAAATATGCCGCTTCAGTGCTGCGGACCAATGCTCTGCCGGCCGGTTTCGGCACATTACATCACACACATGCTGCTTTGGGATTTGGGAACATTACACATTGCAGTGGAAAAGATATGCATAAAGACAGACATTATCAACTTGTACAATATTTTTTCAACAATGTTTATACAAACACAATTCAAGAGCAAGTACCTATACCAAAAACTACTTAGTGCTGTCAAATATTTAAAAGTGCACCATAGAATATTATCTGGAATTTACTTGAGTTGTTTTGCATTTAAAACTTTACAAACTATTGAGTCAACAGGTTAGTTATTAAGAATTTTATTGGTAAGAGTCAAGACAGATAGCCAGTATTTGGACTGCAACCCAACTGCAAAATTGCAGTTTGGGTGTGGTACTCGTTATAATGCAGTTAACACAACTGTCAACCAGCTGCAGACAGCGTGTAGTTCACACTGTGCCTATACTAGAACTGCAGGCAGACGGCACATGGACTGCACAATTGGTCAGCAGTAGCAAGGCAGTTATGTCAAAAGCAATATGTTGTATCCCAGAAAATCAAAGAGCTCATAGAAGAAAATCAGAAAAAATCATACAATCGAAATCCACACATACAATGTTGCAGGCATAAACTAAGTACTAAAGGATGAGTTTAGTTATGCTTTTAACAAAGTTACTTGGTTTAAAAGCAGCGAACTGCTAAAGGATTTAATTCATACGAAAGAATATTATAAATCTGAAAGTGTGTCTGTTTATCTGTCAGTCTGCTAGCTTTTCAAGGCCCACCCGTTTAGTTGATTTTTACAAAATTTGGTGCAGATAGCTTGCATCCCGGGGCAGGACATAGGCTCTCTGGTCTTGAAAAATTAAAGAATCCCCACAGGCTTTTTAAAAACTAATCTACATGGATCACATCATATTACTGACATGGACAAAGTTGCAGGTATCAACTACTTGGTACAGACATAGCTTTGGAGACAGACAGACTAATTTTTGTCCCGAAAAATTTAAGCTTCTATGGGAATTTAAAATTTAAATTTAATAAGTGCTCAAATGCAAAGAGATAAAAATCAAGTAAAGTAAAGACTTAAAACTATGTAACTTTATAAAGTAAGTATAAATGAGTATAACTTACCGAGGAGAAGTGATGCCGGCAAGACCAAGCGTACTAATAAAACCGATAAATAGTATTTATGCATTGTCTGAAAAAGAAAATATCCATTATTTTTTGCATTCTTACCAAAACTTATAGGGACTTTGATGAATTTAAAATTAATTTCTATCCATAGTTACATTCATAACTAATTTAGCTAATTAGGCATAAATTTGATAAATTCGGGAGTTTAAAACCTACATAATAATCTCATAGGTACGTACCACTTATAAATTAACAATCGACCACACACGCACTTAAACACTAAAGACACAGGCTGAAGCTAAAAGTTCCTCCACACTTTTTGCACATTTTCACATTGTGAAGATTCGTGGAAAATTCATATAAATAAACCCAAACCAAAACACGACCACTTCTTGAACGCCCAGAATGACATTATGACCACCGACCAGAAATAAAAGATTATGACCACAGACCAATATGACATTTGAACAAGATGACATTTTATCATTTTGACAGCTGCCAGCTTCAATGGCGTTCTTTTTTTTAATGAAGTTGATGTTTATGAGTTCTAACTTTTTCAAACTTATCTCTTGAAAATTAATATTGCCATATGAAAACATTTTATTGAGGTGGTTTCGTCTATTTTAAGGTTTTTAGCTTCAGGATTGTTGTTGACGATGTTTTCGCTTCACCCTTGACTGACTAGAGTGCGGGTTTTTAGGGTTCCGTATCCCCAGAGAAAAAGGAACACTTATAGAATCACTTGTCTGTCTATCTGTTGTATCTGAGCCTGAGCCAACTGATTGAACTCTTCGTGTTCGAGTCCGACTTGCACTTCACTGGTCTCTACTGGTCTTCATCGTCAAAAAAATATCGATATATTGAACCAATAATATCGATATATCGATATCTTTTCGACAAGTAGTAGGAATTAAGGCAACACCAACAGTCTGCTAAATTTATTTTTTTGCGAATTAATGGCGTAGCCAGGTGAGTTCCTTGTTTATTATTTCTTTTCATATAATTCATATTGTTCCATGGTTTTCTTTTGTTTTGTCTAGATGTTTATCATTGAGTAAAGTATTAGATCTTCTTCAAAGTCAAAATTTTTTCTTCTAAGCATTTTTATTACATGAAAAATATACTAATTTAACGAGGAATGAACACGTATCGAGTTTGTTCCGAATTTATTCGCTAGGATCATTGTCATCACTTTCACTTTTCATACAATTTGCTCTAATCAGTGGTTCTAGTGTGTATCAAAAAGCCGTCGCCATGGATGAGTGAGTTGCCTGTTTTACTAATCACTACCCCTCGTAGCATTGTTTCATCGTGAATACATTGACACTCCTTCAACGAATATCATCATCCTTCATGTCGTATCGTATCGTATCATTAATGTGTCCAATGAAGCCGTTAAGCGCTTGTACTGCAATAGTCGCCGCATTGTTGTGATACACTGTATGTTTTTGTTTGGACAGCACCATGTCGACCCTAACGAAAATGACCCGCACGGTTAAGAAACTCGAAGTACCCAGACCCTTGAAATCGACGACCAGTTCTGCACATAACCGCAATTCCATTTTAGATGTTAAAATAAATTCTGGTATGTATTTTATTAGAAAAATAAAACTGCTTTAATTCATTTAACATAGCCTCAATGTGTGTATTGAAGTATAACTGCATTGAATTAGGTAATTACTTACCTACATTTTTTGCAATAGTGCATAAACGTTTTGTTCTTGACTTAGCTTATGAAAGCAATACTTTGAGTAAGTAAACTACTTGGATAAAACAATTCATTGAACTTCTTTGTACTGCTGCTTGAAAAATGTTGAGTCACTGCATATTATTTAAATGCAATATTTAAGCATTGTACACATTCTGACTACTTATTATAATGAATACCTACTAATTTTTTAAAGAAATAACAAATATGAGGAGTCTAAGCTAAGTTTATTAACGTTGTTGCAAACAAATGCTTAAGCTAAGCCATTATATTATGTCATAATATTGTTCCAGTTGATGACTTATTAAATTTGACGGAGAATGTGGCGTATCAAATGTTGCAGGGGAATTTTGACCGTGCGCTTCAGAACAATATCTGCACTATGTATGCTAACCTTAAGCTTTATGGTGCCCAGCTCGAAGCACAATATAAGGACTGTCTTGACAGGTTTGTATAATCATTGACCATTTCATACATTTCCTAGGCATTGTATACAATTCCTAGGTACTATACAATTTCAAAATGAGCCTAAGAAATGTATAAAGTGTAACAGTATATAACAGTATAAAATGGAGCTAAACCGAGAATTATGACGATTATGACGTTCATGATGATAATAATCACCATAACCATGACCATCATGGCTATCAACATGATTTTCAGTTTATCTGTGTTTTATTTTTCATCACAATGATGATTATGACAATGATGATTATGACAATGATGATCATGATAATGATGATGGAGACATTTTTCATCTCAAATTTCATACATTTCTTATTGCTGTTTGGGAATTGAATAGAACAAGGCAAAGTATGGAACAAAAAATATTTAATACATTGCCTGAATGTTTTAGGTATTCTATGGAATGCCTAGGTATTCTATTAAATACCAGATATATACAGGTTGCCGGTACCCATTAATGATTGTGGCCATGGTTTTTAAATTTGAGAAGTACATTCAAAAGAATGGTAATGAAAAATTTTACAGATGTAATAAATTCTATCAGCATACACTGCTGAAATGGTCAAATAGTGTAATGTACCTGGAATGTGTTCTTCTTTCAAAATTCAAGTCACTTTTGCATAATATCCTTTGGGTAATATCCCCTATTTTCCCAATTTTTTCCTGACAAATTTTCCATGGCCATAAACAGAACAAAAAAAAACTAATTCACATATCCATCGTTTGTATCGTGACATTTGGTCTTGGACCAAAACCCCATAGAAACAATTTTTCCCAAAGGAATTATTCTGGAGATTTCAATTTTTTACCATAAAAACCTAATCCAGTATTATGAATATTTTAAAATAAAAGATAGCCCAATTGGTCCACCCGTCCATATTTATAATAGTTAAAGCTAAGTTTAATGGTTATTTTTAACTAAAATTTAGTATTTTCAGATTTTTTGTTGTTTTCCGTAACGGATCTCAGGATGAGCGGCTAGATAAGAAAACAAGACTTTATCTGCTTGAGTTAATTGAGTTGCGCGCTAAAAACTGGCAGACCAATGACCCCATGACTGAATACTACAAGCATCGCGGCACACATGCTGAGGTAATTGAACTGTTTTAGGCTGAGATCTATAGAGCACACTTTGACTTTGCTCAGACTTAAGATTGAGTTAAAGTGAGACAGATTTATTGTGAGAGATACAGCTCTGTCTCGTTTTAACTCTGTCTTAAGTCTAAGTAAAGTCAGAGTGCGCTCTATAGATCTCACCCGTGTGAAAACTCTGTGCCTTGGAGAGCACGTTCAACTGTCACTCCAGGTTATTTTCACTAACATCCCATAATTTGTAAAACCTAAAAGTCCAAATCTCTTAGGAGTTGTATGTGTAAGGATCTGGGAATCCACTGCTTTATCATCCCAAGAAAACTCTTGCCATAATGTGATTATCAGCAAACATGAGCAATGGTCTTCATTAATTCATTCATTTCAACTTTAAAGATGAAGAACCTTCAATAAAAAAATAAATGATCATAAAAATATCAATTCTTGAAATCAGTTAATAAACCGATCAAGTGCGAGTCAGACTCGCACATGACGGGTTCCATACCATTGTACAAGATATAACACTCCTAACCTTTTAATTTGCATGACGGCCGTTATAGCGGCACTAGAAATACACACTGAAAATTTTGACACTCTGCCTACTATAGTTCATGAGATACAGCCCACTGACAGATGGACGGACGGACAGACAGATGGATAGCGGAGGCTTAGTAATAGGATCTTGTTGGTACCAAAGTCAAAGTCAAATTATTCAGAATAGGTAACATGTTACCCATACTGATAGTCGAAATTGTTAATTTGTAAGATGATATAGTGGTGATAATTAAGTACTTAAAACTAAAGCTACGAGGGTTCCAAATGCGCCCAAGTCTGAGTTAGAGCCCACAAAAACTCAGCCAGTACTTTTTGTGTACGGAACTCTACAATAGAATCTAACACATGTGACGTGTCGGCAGCCGCTGCTGGTGCCGACGATGGAGGGCACGGGTCGCTCCGTGTCGCCGCCGCCGGGCCCCGCGCCCGAGCCGGCCGCGCTGCTGGCGCCGGGCGAGCTCATTAAGACGTCGGGCAAGTTCCCCAAGCCCACCAAGATCCCCGGCAAAAACTACTCCAAGGACGAGGTCGTCATCCGCAACGCTGACTCCGGGAAAGGTAACTATACAACTCTAAACTTGCTTTACCATGTTTTTCTACCTACGCTGGTATCTATAGAGTGTACCTAAGTTGATATCATAATTAACAATTATGAAAGTACTTTCGTCATTTTGACACATGAATTGAAAACGTTTTCGTCTAACAAGCAAAAGTTATTTTCAAGTATTTCAGGTTTAAACTGTCCGTTTATAAAATCCATTTGGTCTGTAGTTACGTTAAAATGGCACTGCTCGCCTGCATTGTTGCATGGCGTAAGGGTTTCGGGTTAAACGTAATCATTTAAATGATCTTATTAAATAAATCTGTGATAAAAAGGAAATTACGAATTTCACTGCACTGCACTGCGACGATTAAATATTTTGCGAAAGTATTGTCGTGAAACTACTTTCAAGGTATAATTGCGAAAAACTTCACGAAAGTACGAATATTATGCGAAATTAATAGGAAAGTATAACTGTAGCTCAGACTTTAGAGTTAAAATGTGATAAAGCTGTTTCATGTTAACTCTTAAGTGTTAAAGACAAAGTACACTCTATAGATCTCAGCACAGGAGTTTATTTGAACATTCTAGAAGAAACGAAATAAAGAACTTTAAACCTGTGAAGTGTGATTTATCATCTACTTTGTGGCACTGAGTGAAATGCTATAATGGCAGTCTCTCCCGCCGCGCATTCGCTTATCAGTCAACCGATTTTGATGAAGGATACTGAGATAGCTTGTAACTTTTTATTCTTAGAAACAGTAGGTTTTAGGATTTAGTTAAATAAAACCTAAATCGACATCAACAAGATGATATTATGATACGTTTTAGTTGCCTGTGTGGGATTAGTTTTGCATGTAAACAAAATGTGTGTTCCAAAAGATTGGTTAAATTTTGAGTTGAGAAGTAGAAATACAAACTGCATGATAATAATTACCTGTTTTATTTTTACTTGTATTATTATTTGTTATTGTTATTATAAATCTCGTCTGGGTCTCTTTTTCTTATTGCATGATTATGGTAAATGCATTAGGACATATAGACATCTGTTACCATAACTTAAATAATTGTTTATTTTTAAATTTTTATTTGCAAAAAACTATAATATGGGGTTGTGCAAATATTGTAGATTAAGAATAGTTAATAAGCATGTTTATTATTTTGTAAAGTGACTTATTATTTCAGTATTGCGATAGTCGCAGGCAGCCTATTTGGAATAGGTACATACATTTAACCTTTGAGGCTGAAGCCTGCAAGCGAATTAGACGAGACCAACTCTAACCTGTGATTTCACCTAGTTAGTATTAATAAAGATAAAGTTTGTTCCAAAATCAGCAACGATTTTTCTTCGAAATAAACATAGAAGTATTTTTTAATTCAAATCGTCAAGTGAACCTTCCATTACACTGATTCTAAACGCCCTTGCTACCGAAAGAACAAGGAAGGAATTCCGCGGTTGCTCTTTTCAAATATTCAATTACAATATCCATATTACGCAATTTCCCGTTGACGTTTTGCTTGTCCCGTTTAATTCCCTGATGTTAAGGGTCCTATGGCTGTGCCTCTAAGTTCATAGCCAGTTGACCTGAATAGACCACAACTCCTTGATTATTTACTAACAAGATTGGAAAAATTGAAGTAAGAGTTGGTCCCGTGTGAAGAGGCTGAGATCTATTGAGCTTACTTTGACTTTGCTCAGACTGTACTTCGGCGGAGATCTAAGCGAACTTTAACTTGCTCAGACTTAAAACAGAGTTGAAACGAGAGAGATTTATGTAGAGTACATGTATCTATCTCGTTTTATTTCTAAGTAAAATCTGAGCAAAGTCAAAGTACGCTATATAGATCTCAATCTGAGAGTTAAGACTAGACAGGTTACTCTGACGTAAACTTGTCTCATTTTACTTGTAATTTTATGTAAAGTCTAAGCAAAGAGTTCAGACAAGACAGATGGTTTTGACTTTTGACTATAAGTGTGTACACTGTACGCGTCAGTGCAAAGTAAAAGCGTTAAATACATAGAATATAGATGTCAGCCTTAGTGTATGAAGTGCGCTCAAGCGAAGGTCAGTCGGGGTCTGAAGTTGTGTTGTGGTGTTGCAGTGATGGGTATCAAGGGCAGGCGGGTGCACATGATCGAGGAGCTAAGCGACACGATCATATCGTTTCAGCGAGGTATGAGCGCACGGTGCTGGCGCCGCTTGCATGGTGTGCCGGACTCTCTTGTCTGAAGTCTCTCACGCTCCTATACAATACTTACACTGTACGCGTCACGAAAGTTGAAAAGTGGATGGTTAGTGCGCGCATTCGAGCTGCGTACAGGATGCCTTCTTTCTGGGTTCTACACTTAAATATTTCTGCACGAGGCATTAAGGGGTGCACGACCCTTAACCATACTGAATGTGGTATCCGATTTAATAATTTGATCAGTTTAGACTTTTGCACCCACTATTTAGCCTCGTCCTCAGTGGGTGCTTGGACCCCTGAACACCCACAGAGTCAGTACCCATGGCCATGGCCTCAATAACTGACTAAAATCCAACTGGTCGATGGTTCAAACGTCCTGTATCGCACTATTGCCGCATCTACTAAAAACACTCTTTGCTTAGTTAGAAGGAGAATAGGGAATATTAAGTCTAATTTAACATAGGTAGACACCACAAAGAAAAAAACGGTCCCCCTCTTCAAAATTACTGCCACTTACCAAATAGTTTCAACTTTCGTGCCGAAAATCGTATTAAACGAACTTAATCACCATTTCTCGCTACAATCATAAATATTGTTATAACAAAACAGTTTCATTTGATAAATTGATCGATATATTAACTAATATATACCATTATCGATATATTTACTATTTATAATTCTAATTGGTTGTGGTTTTTATAATAATACCTGCCTGCCTACTAAAAGCATTTAGCTATGAGCTTCCTATATAACGGGATACTAGCAAGAATATTAACTTACTGGTGATGTAAAGTGTCACAATGCTCATGGTTTCAGTGAGCCCCGGGGCAAAGGAGCGTCTCGTTCAGATCACTGGACCCAATGAAGAAAATGTCAAGTGAGTATATTCCCTTTCTCCTATACTTAAAGTGCACGCAAAACGAGTCCAATATGAATACGAGCCGTGTGACAAAAACAGTTCCCAGACTATTGTATTTAATCTTCAGTTTATGACCTGCACAAACCGCTATTTTGCAACCTAGACCTTATCATTGATTTTTATTCAGCATGATTGTCGTCAGTAGCAAATTTAACTCGCAATAAAAATACTTGACTGAGGCGGTTCGTAGACCAAGGTGTAGTTGAAGAAGGGAGACAGCAACATTCTTCTTCTTCTTTTCTTCTCTATGGCTTTTTGTACTGCGGTTTTGACAGCAACATTGAGTTAACGTTAACTTATAGTATGTCAACTGTCACTCTCTCGCAACCTACCCCCTTACGTGCCGGCTTAGTGAAACAGTATACTTATTAGCTTGACTATGCACTGCAAGCCTAGCATTAGTTTTACCGTGTGCACTTATGTCACATTTGTACACAGCGCTATCTCTTTTACTCTTGTGCGTTTTGCATTTTCCGTCTCACTCATCAGTCATCACCAATCACGAATTCTACGTGCCTTGAAATATGAGCGTTATATTATTATCTCTATGGTATAATGTCATCTCACAGCTCACTTCTCCGCCACCAAAAAGATTGAATCGAATTGTACCCATATACAAGGCTTTAAGGCAGTGTGGTATTGAGGGCCATTTTCGGTTGCCGCACCAACCCGTGCTTTGGTGATTCCTTTCGTCAAAGGTTGCCTGGAAGTGATCGCTTTAGCGATAAGGCCGCCTTTGCATGCTACAGCTATTAGATTAAGATCCTTCTGTTTTTATTATGTTTACTTGTGTTGTGTGCAATAAAGTATACGAAAATAAATAAATATTGTTTGTAGCCACGCCAAACATCTGATCGGGGACACGATCCGGCGCAACGCGTCGCCGGTGCGACTAGAGGGGTCTTCAGAGGGCAGGGCGCTGGGGACTTCGCGCGCTTCGCTCGACTCCAACGGCTCGGACGAACGTCCGCGAGAGGTTACCTACTTTACTTACTCCTGGATTAAAATATGACACTGTGGCTAAATCCTTTGTACACAATCTCTAAACTAAACTAAAATATCACGTCTAAATCTATTGCTATCCCTTTCATAATGTTGCTTGCGGAAAAGGAAAGCACTAGATTTAGACCTGTTAATTTAGTTTAGTTTAGAGATTGTGTACTAGAGAATCGGCCCCAATAATGTGGCTAATTCCTTTGTACACAATCTCTAAACTAAACTAAAATATCACGTCTAAATCTATTGCTATCCCTTTCATAATGTTGCTTGCGGAAAAGGAAAGCACTAGATTTAGACCTGTTAATTTAGTTTAGTTTAGAGATTGTGTACTAGAGAATCGGCCCCAATAATGTGGCTAATTCCTTTGTACACAATCTCTAAACTAAACTAAAATATCACGTCTAAATCTATTGCTATCCCTTTCATAATGTTGCTTGCGGAAAAGGAAAGCACTAGATTTAGACCTGTTAATTTAGTTTAGTTTAGAGATTGTGTACTAGAGAATCGGCCCCAATAATGTGGCTAATTCCTTTGTACACAATCTCTAAACTAAACTAAAATATCACGTCTAAATCTATTGCTATCCCTTTCATAATGTTGCTTGCGGAAAAGGAAAGCACTAGATTTAGACCTGTTAATTTAGTTTAGTTTAGAGATTGTGTACTAGAGAATCGGCCCCACTGACTTCAATTCTTATGTCTTTTTCCAAACTTGGAGTATCTGTGTTTTTTCTTTTGGATATCAGTATTATAAATTCGAAAGTGTTTGTTTGTTGGTTTATTGCTTTGTTGGTTTGCCCTTTAATCACGTCGCTACGGGTCGACGTGATTTTTTGTATGGGTATAGTTTAAGGCCTGGAGAGTGACATAGGCTACTTTTTATCCCGGAAAATCAAGGAGTTCCCACGGATTTTTAATCCACGCGTACGAAGTCGTGGGCACCAGGTAGTTGGTAATATAACATAGTATATTAAATAGTTAATTTAATTTTATTGTATAGCAATTACTAATTACTAATTAGTAAGTAGTTAATATTGTAATATTAGTGTATGGTATAACTATGGGTTATACCATACACTAATATGTTAATTCAATTATAATATGGGTACCTTCAAGTCAAGAGTGAATAGGCATCTTCTGGCCAAGCGCGCTCCATCTTTCACTGCATCATCACCAGGTCTGATTGCAGCCAAGCGCTAGTCTATAAATTAAAAAAAAGCAAATGAACCGTATGTGGTTTCAGCTGTAGTCAACAATTTCATGTAAAAAAAAAGTATGTAAGGACTAACATATTATAACATCTGTTCCATTACAGAAGTCACCCCACAACAATTCCAGAGCTTTACTTCACAGTTTCTCGACGAACGACGCTGCACTGGGAGAGTATAAATACACTGTCACTTTTGGAGAACATTCCATCAAGATCACCGGCCTTAATTTGCAACTTGTTCAGGTATTAACGTTAAAGACTTCCACTCGAGGGTGTCGCCAGCTGGTGGGACAGGGGGAGCAAAACAATATACTTAAGTACGGGGGAGACTGCCCCTCATGCTAATGCACCCCTTGTCTTAAACATATTCAGTAGCACACCATCCTTACGGTGAGCTTGACCAAAAAACATTGAACATGGAGAATGTTTGACAGGTCATGTAATGTGTGTCAATGTTAAACAAGTTACACTTTTTATCAAATGACATGACAAACGCTGACATTAACAGAAAACAGAGTTTTGAACATGGTTTTTATGTAAATGTTTCATCAATGCAAATTCACGGCTTCACTTCATAAAACTTGAAACTCGAAGTAGTAGTTTTTCAGGAATTATTTGTTTTCTTTTTCAGGAGGCTAAACTAGTGCTGGATGCGTATTTCGACAACACCGGTGTTATGGAGTCCCTTTCAGTGGGAGCTGGCGGCTTCTTTAATGTGGGGCACCCCCCTGCCTCGGCCTTGCTTATGGGCGATGACGCAGCGCTCAACGGCGCTGACGACGAGGTGTTTGTGACCAACGCGCCCACCAGCCTCAACGACGACCAACAAGGTAATGCTAGACAAGTATTATAGTTTTAGGGCGTTGGTTGGCGCCAGACAATTAGTATTATAATGTAAGCGCATTGGAAATTATGTGAATACTTGAATAGTCTCGGGAAATTACACTACGTTGGTACGATGATGAAATGTTTGTGACAATGGTGCCATATGGCCTTGATGACCTATAAGGTAATGTTAGCCAAATATTGGGGGTGCTTGCTGGCACATTGAATATTGGGATTGGGAAGTTCTGTGACCAACACATCCAACTTTCCAACGACGTCAAAGAAGAACTAGCGAACGCCGGACAAGTATTATAGAATTAGCCTGTTGAATATCATCAGAATAAATTCAAGAAACTCTCAGACCTGGGCGCGTTAGGAACCCTCGTAGCTTTAGTTTAATTATCACCACTATATCGTCTTACATATTAAAATTTTGACCATCAGTAAGCGTAAAATTTTACCTATTCTAAATAAATAATTTGAGTTTTTTTTGAGTTTGAAATATACATATTTGTGTGACAGAGTTTGAATATGATGAGAATAGGCTAGGAAAATTATATTCTCATTGTTGCAATTGCTAAGTAATGCTCGAAAATTAGTATTTAGTGTTAGCATGCTGGGTATGATGTCCTCTGCCCTAGCAACTTTAGTATAAACAGTACATCAAAATTGGGTATTTGACTACATCCAAAATAAATTATTTCTCAGTGATTATTAGATGGAGGGTCTTCCAAAACACGTAAAATCCACGTCCTTTGTTGGTTTTAAGTGTAAAAACCATTTTAAATTATCGATTAAACTAAAAAAGCACGTCAAATAATTGTGACGTCACACACCGGTATTTCATAGAATCTCGCATACTAAGCGCGCGTTTTGACGATTGATAAAAAGTTTCTGATTTGACTAGTTGTCAAATACCGTATTCCGCCATGCGTAAGATTGTCAAAGGAAATCAAAACTGGTAATGATGGACTAAAGTTACGATAATAATAATTAATCAATTATTACTGTTACAATTATTTTGATGGATAAATTTTCGCAGATCTTTCATTGTGGCTAATTCTTTAGTACGCGATCTGTAAACTTGAATGACGAGTTAAAAATGTATTGCTATCCCTTTCATAAAGCTCCCTGCGAAAAAGGATAGCACTAGAATTAGAGCTGTCAAGTTAGTTTAGAGATGATGTACAACAGAATAAGCCACATTGAAACGTTGGCGATCACATCTTCTCTATTCGGATCATACTTTATAGTTATTATAGTGGAAATCTAAGTATATTAGATACGGCTTATTCTGCATAAAGCTGCCTAAAAATGTTTTCATAGACAGTTAACTTGCATGGTAGGTTTGATAAACACAAGTGACCTTCAACCATCTGATAGATACAAGCTATATATAGCTATAAACTAACATGATATTTAAATTGAGTTTTTAAAGCGAACAATTTAAAGCTTTACTGAAAGGCATGAAATACATGATTTTAAACTAAAAATGCGTGTGCAAAAATTGGTGCGAAATATATGAACGATATTCAATGTGAAATGAGCTGATGAAGATTTTTTTATAACTCAGAAGTACTCATTTGACATAGAATGCCTTATAAAATGCTGACTTAGGCCTGTAGGAAATATTTAGTTTTTGATTTTTATTTATTTCAATATGAAATAGGTTTGTTTTCATGTTACGATTAATTTTGTGCTCATTATTTCATTATTTTGAGTTTGAATATGCATAATGTCATTTTTATTTATTTATCTGTGTATTTATAATGTATCAATTGACCATTCCGAACCACGGTCGCCTGTCTTCCAAATTAATACCATTTTTGTTGGCCATTTTATAAATTCTCATCATCTGCCTGAGTGTTAGTTAACTTATCACGAGGCCCGAGGACTGCAGAAGGAACTATCATGAATATGCAACTTACACATCATAATTTTTTTCAAAATGTTACTCTTTAACAAAATAACAATGATATTTTTAGCGTTTTATTTATGATACTTAGATTTATGAATGTCAAAATAAAATCACACGCGGTTCTATACACCTAAGCATTCGGTTTTTCTGTTAAGAAAATCTCAGTACTAGCCCGGGATTTGGAAGTTGGCTGTTTTTCACCCTCTTGTCTCCGAGAACACGTAAAGACGTCGGCCCTGCGCCCGATTCTCACTGGTCGTGGCGAATTTACATCCCATCGGGCTATGACAGTGAGGAAATAGAGAGTGCACCTGTATTTGAGCATAAAATGCGCTATAATCTCCGTGGTAATAGCCGCCGTGACTGAAAATTGGTCGGTAGAAGTGCGGGCTCTACTGTGCAGCGCACGCGGGCGCAGTCTTAGACCTACGAACAGTATGTGTCGCTCGTGGCGCTCTCAAAGATCCTGCACCTGTGTTATGAACGACGCTGGATGACAAAAAATTGAAAATTATATTGGCGTTGTGTCGCATCGCTACCAAAGAAGCATGCCAGCATTAGGTGAAAATGTAACTGTATATTCCATTTTGATCGCGCGCCTTCTTAGTGGGCGTCAGGGAATTGATTTATCCCGGGCGCTATATGAGCTAAAGCCGACCCTGGTCGGGAGTAAATCTTTATTAGGATCAAAATGAGTGTAAGTTGCGCGTATAGCGTATACGGTAAGCGTAGAATATACGGAGTGATAGTTTGTTGCGCATCCTCGTGAGTGGTGGGCCGTGGTCGGAGTCGGTGGTGGTTAGCGGTGCGTTGTGTGCAGCGGAAGGCGACGCCGCGCCGCGCCGCCCGCGCTTCTCGCGCGCCACCTCCACCGACAAGAACGCAGGTGAGCTGACCCCGCCTTTGACCTTTAACACCTACCACCCCCTACAGGCTGACTGCTACTGAGGTGCGCCGAATCGAACTGAAACGCGCGCGTCGCTGGTCGGTGCAGTTAGTAAATATACACACCTTCAGGCCCAGAATGTTGGATTACTAAATAGTTATCGTTAAATGTTGAATCCCAAAATGTTGGCCTGAACATTTTGGAATTTCAAATTATTATTATTATTTTTAATAGACTAAGCAGCTTTCGCTGCGTCTATATCAGAAATGCTTCGAGTTCAATATTCAACATTATAAGAATTCAACATTTTAGGAATTCAACATACTGGGCCTGAAGGAATATACCCGTATTGAGGTCCGATTCGACTCTGCTTTAGCTTTATTGCACCCTATTATTCACTTACCGATACTGGCAAGTAACTTGAGCCAATGCTCATAGTCGATTTTTAGATCTCTTTAGTGGACCCAAGGAGACGCGAGCACGCAATTAGTTTTCTGTTCGCCAGCTCCTTATTTCATCTACATCATCTTCAATTTCATGCATATTTTTATGGCTTTATACGACATAAATATATATTATGTATTAAAACCCCGAAGAACCCCGAGAAGTCCGTTAATTATCAGTTTAACAACAGGTTTTCTGATCAAAAGAAAGAATAGTAATCAGTACAGTACTTTTTCGAAATTCCTGATTTATAATGTATGCCTCAGAAAACAATGTACATCGACCTTTAGAATGAGATTTCGGCTTTGTTGAGCGTTGTAGCTGTCACTCCTACCTATGTGACGTTTTGTCGGTCTCAACGGCAGAGACGATGCTTTTCGAAACCACTGTCTCTTTCTAAAGGATGTACATTATTTTCTGCCGCGTACTGTAAGTTCTTGCTTTACTAATTATTTATTTATTACTGTAGATAAAACCGCACGTGAATTTTATTTTTATATCTATAACGATATCTAATAATATCTAATATTTAATATGCTACCATATGGCATGATTTTATAATAAAAGTATGTACTAATATGATTTTACAATTTTTGTAATATTAATCTAGAACATTTCAAATAACTTTTTAATATATTTTTTAGCTTCATGGTGATGGGTCCCAAAGATATCTTTTCTATTTGAAGCCCCTGTCATCTATAAATACCTAATAAAAAAAGTTAGGTATAATGCACGAAAGAATTTTCAGGTGCTGATAAATAGACTACGGGTAGAGTTGTGCACTGCGGGTATATATTTGGCAGTTATGTATTAGTTTAAGTAAGCTTTTAGTATTGTATAATAATAGGTAGGTATTTCATTTAATTATATAAAACGGAACACGTTCGTGAACTTATTGACCTTAACGCCAGAAACACATTTACAACACCTCATCTTATACAGCAACGTTATGCGTGTTCACTCCTAGTATTTTGTACCTCCACTCGATAACACGTCATATTTTCCCACCCCGCTTCACATCGTTCGGTGGGGTCGCTTGTTGACATTGCGTTTCTGGCCTGATATAGTTTGTGGAGATACGTGTCTACGTCAACTCGTGGTGGCGCGCTCGCAAAATATCAAACGTAAGAATATAAAGTGATCTAGTAAAAGAAAGACACGTAGCACGTCAGCCACTGCGCGTTCGACGTGAACACGCATTATCCGACAAACTGACTTTTGAAGATTCAAACCTGAATAATTCAAAAGAGCTTGTGGGAGATACATGATACAGTACGTATCGTTTTGGCTGCTGAGAAGGCTGCTAGAGCCGACCCGCGTATACGGGAGTAACGCTCACACTTGTTACGTTTTTCACCCCTTTTAGCACGGCTGGTATCCAAAATATATATTATCATCAGTGCGACCCGACTAACTTCTCAGCCGCCAATAAGCTTGAATCCTGATACCTGTTTGAATAGTATGTAATAGAGGTGTCGTGTGTAGGTGCCGGGATGCGGCAGATGTACTCGTACGAGACGCTGGTGCAGTTCGCGGACTCTCCGCTGAGCAAGACGCCGCCCACAGGCTACGACGCCTTTCCGCCCGAGCTGACGCGCAAGGTAACGCTGGCCGTGCCGCCCCGCGCCTTCGCGCCGCGCCACCTGGCGCCCCTGCGCGCGCCTTATCTCGCGCACTCTTACCCCCCGCGCTCCTACCCCGTGCACCCGCCGCACCGCCCTAACTACCTCGCCGCACTGATCTGCCGCAGCTTCTACTAGCCCCCTCACACCACCCTACCTTCCCTCCTCTTACCCTAATAGGACGTTTGTGTAATCACTCGTATTCCGTTCGAAATAGCCTTCATAATAAATGTATGGTTGTTTTTGCACTCCTTTATTTTCATTGGAGAAATTGATGTCCGTAAAAACACGAATATAAATCGAATACGAGTAAGTTCACAAATAACTATAGTGGGACTGGTGCGCGACGTCTTCCTTTCACGGCCCCAAACACTGTCGTATTATATTTTCTAGATGTGACTTAGCATCGCATGGCATTCAATTTGATATAAAATTATAATTAAATACATGCTAAGTCACATCTAAAAAATATGATCACAGTATGTAAAGTACTGCACGAATTGCCGTCCCAATCCACCCCGTCTTATGCTAAAATATACAGGACGATCTGTGAACACTAAATTGTTGTTGATTTTTGGGCTGTTTTTCGTTCAATTTGAACTGACGTTGTTATCATCCAGTTCGACGTTCGTTCGTCCAGTTTGTATGTGTTGATATCTTGAACGATATCTCTCGGTTACTGCTAAAACTAAAAAGATTACAAATCGTTCTGTGTGTAAACCTCTAAATCCGTACCAGATATGAAGAAATCCCCAACACAACCCAGCACTCTCCCTATTCTCGATCATCCCAACTGCATCTTTAGCAGCAAAAGTTGAACTTTTGCTAGTTTGATATGCTTCCATGTGCTTTTGTTATAAGCATTTTGAGGCCGCTGATCTATTGGTGAACTGTATTGGTTGCGCCTTTTGACGACTCAATTTGCTTAATTTTTAAGCAGTCGCAAAATTTTCACCGACTAATGCTTACCAATAAATTAGAGGTTATAACATAATAGGTATTGTTTGAATGCAATCGACGCGGCCTTTGTGATTATTCTTTAAAGTTAAGCATTTTAAATACTTAATTATTGGAACGTTTTCAGACTCTTTACTGCAGTCGCGATTAACGTCCTGTTTTCGAGTCGATCGCATACGAATCAATCTCGCCGCACTCGTTTCATAGCTATTTAACTGCACGATTGTATTTAACTTCATTTCGTAATTTACAGTTGGGGATAGGGCTAGTAGATACTGAAAAGGTTTTAGGTCAATCAAATCCTAAATTCAAATATGAATTGAACTGAATATTTCTGATAAATTTAAAAAACAAAATGTCTAGAGACCAGTTACTTTAACGAAGTCAATAACTTAAGTATTATTAGATTTTTAAAGCTAAGCTAAAATTATATTGTAAGTGAAGTTTAGAATGATTAAATAAATGATCTCATAGCGTAAGTTGTACGGTAATAATAAGACTGACGCCAGTGACTGAAGTCGACGAGTTGACTTACCAGTGAAATTATGTGCCAAAGTTGATTACCATTGCTACTAAATTGTATTTATGACTGATATATTGAATCTCACAAGACTCAGTTTAAAGTAGGATTCAATTTGTGAAAGATATTTACGTCTAGTATTATATTATAGTTATTCTCTGTTGGTTGTTGATTTTTACGAAAGGTATTTTGAAATGTTTATTAATGTTCATGCTGCTTTCGACAGAATGGATATTCGAGAGGGGTTCAGTACAGGTAGGCGACATGGGTGTTCGCCCGAAGTTATTTGGATTTCGGATACATCGAAATGTTTACATTTTACTCTTATGTTTTGTATCGTTGCTGTTCGCTTGAAATTATCAGTGTTCCTTCTCATTGTGATTATCTGATTTTCAAAAATAAAACTTTAATAAAATGTAACATGTTTTTGCTTGCACTGCTGCTTTCACCCTAACCATAATAATAGCTCCAATTATTATTACTAAATACTAACAGAAATCACTCCAAACGCTTTATATAACAATATTATATTGGTAGATACATTTTCCCCAGAAAGTGTACAAAGGTACTGCATTACTTAAAATTGCTACATTACATAGTGTATAAAGAACATCGATGATAAAGTAATAGCCGATTAAGGCCAGCCGCATATTTTATCAGAAATTGTCTGTCGCGCGTATTCTGCGAACATCAGAAGAGACGTTCGATCCGGCAAATGCCTGCCGGCATACATCATGAGATTTTCTGACAGACAATTACTGATAAATGCGGCTGGCCTTAGTCTTATGTGAATAAGGTTGAACAATACGTTCATGAGCAATGTACCGTGTATATTCTCAATTCTCCAGATTCGCAAGTCACCAGATTTTGTGCATTCAAACAGAAAATGCGTGTCACTATAGGTGAAAACAAATTATTCTCAGATTACAAGTCGCGACTAACTGTGCAAACTATCGGACGAACATAACTGTGCAAACTATCGGACGAACTTTGAGCGCTTGGACGTCCGGCAGATATCTCACAAGCCGCGTCCCAAATTACTTTGCGGCTATCAGTCGCGACTGTCTGTTAGCCGCGACTTACGGACGCATCCCAAAGTTTGTCTCATGTTTTAGGGCGCAAACAAACTATGAGACGCGACCGTTATCTCTCAGACGTCCGACCGCTGAAGATTACGGCCATGACTATCGTCCGATATAGTTTGCACAGATAAGTCGCGACTGTCACCGATAATAATAATTATTTGTTTCCATTTTATGACTTAAATTTTTTGTCATTAATTCATTTATTATCTCTATTGTTGCTTATAAATACAGTTTTTTAATTTAATTTGCTTTTGCTTTATTTGTATTTTATTGTACTTCTGGTGAGTTGAGAATCTGGTAAACCGCTCATGAGCGAATTTCCGGTATTCAGGGATGGGTTAAAATCTTAAGATTTGAACTCTCGTAATTATCATTAAAAAAGGCAGCAACATTTTATGGGTTGTCTGAAAAGCTATCAACACTTTTTATTAAACGTTTTCAAGAAAAGTTTAAATAGCTTAGATAATATTATTATCTAAGCTATTTGAACTTTTCAGACAACCCTTATAATTTTACTGCCTATTTCAATGATATATACGAGAGTTCAAATAAACAAGAACTAAATAAACATGTTGACAAAATATATGTAAATATCAATATGTGTATATCATATATCCCAAAATGAACAATGCATATATTGCTATATAAATAGATGCACGCACTACCAAGCACTAGCTTTTACTTAAAAGGAGTCTCTTTCGAGCGCGCCTCATACGAACGAAGTTTGACGGTGGTACGCACTCATCCGATCTGAGTCCGTGAAAATACGTTCCGAAGTTGTCAAAAAACTGTTTGTATGGTAGCTTATGACATATGACGTAGATATTTTTTATATCCGTATTTTCACGGAATCGGATCGGATAAGTGCGTGATCGCTCTCATTCTTATTTGACTATTACTGACTACTAATAACACCAAATGAAATATAGACACGCTTTAGAAACTTATCTGTCAGTGTTTTGTCAGATTTCATTATCATAAGAAAAAGTGTGAAAAGAGCTATGGTCGGGGTTTCTCTATGTGATCAAATCAAATCGGAAATGGTGAGATCCGTAGAAGAACTAGAGTAACCGACATCGCCCAACGGGTTGCTATGCTAAAGTGGAAATAGCACCAGACATTAGTTTCTAGAGCATGTCTACAATTTTTTTCTAATAGAAGTGCATATCTGATAATATTCAAATAAGAATCAAACTACGTCTGTATGGGACCTTCGAGAGACACTCTTCTGAAATGCAACGCATAGTAGGTACGCGACAGGTCGAGATGGCATTAAGGGTATGAGGCGAGGGGGGCGCCCCGCACACCCGCGCGCAATAAAGGTATGAGGCGGGGGGACGCATCGCTATCCCGCACTGGGTTAGTGTGTGAGCTGTGTGGGTGTGCGGGGCGTCCCCACCCCGATTGGCATCTCGACCAGTCACGTACTATAGTATTGGGAGACTTCAAATTATTTCTTGCCCTTAATCATAATTGATTACTCTTGATTTTTTTGTGCCCGTAATCAATTACGATTAAAGGCAAGACGCACTGAGATAATTATGAAGAATCAACAGTCAAGTTGTGGGCGATAAGTGAAGTAAATAAATCGAGAGCGATGAAGAGTGCTAACGAAGGGAAATTGGTGTCGACAGAGTTGCCTGGAGTTCGACAGCGTCAGCTACCTAAAGCGTGTGCGCGCGGCCGGCGGCGTCACCATCGCGCAAGACGTGCCCGACTCGCCCGAGCCCGAGTGACTCGACCGCGCGCGATCGCCCCCGCACCGCCTTCCCTACTGTCGCACTTATCAGCACGTTGCACTTAGATATATGTACATCAGAAAACGGGCGAGCGGTTGACATATCTCATTGGTTAAATTTATATCTCATTGATACGCTACTGTTAAACTTTATGATACAGCTAATCTTCACATTTGCAATGTGCTTCGAACGAACGAGAGATTGTAGTTATTTTTTATCGAGAGCCATTAAATATTATCGTTTAGAGCCGTCCGTGTCCTATTGACGTTTCCATTTGCTTGTATGTAATGCGACTAATTTTAGCGAACTCATTACCTACTAAAAGTATTAGCTCACCAAAATATATTATTTATTTATTTAGTGTCGGTATGATTTGTACCGCATTTTTTACTAGTAACTTGAAACTTCACATGTGGATCTGGTTTTAATGAAAATTGTGATAGGAAATATTTTCTAATATAAATTTCAATTGACACTTTTTTTTTATAAAGGTGTAAAAGTACAGTTTACTATGTTTCAATGATCTCTTAGTTAACAGATGCTTAAATAATATTGCGTTGCTTTAATGCGATTTAATATCCACTTCTGAAACAAATGAAATAGAAAAGCGCAATTTTCTGAAGATCCATTGAGTGTCTCGAATTAGTTTTCTTCTATTGTATATAATGACTCAAAGGAACGGTTAGTTTCCGATGTCAAAGAGTGATTCCATTTATTTTAAGAAGAATGCATGCATTTCTTTGTGTGTTTGTATATTCATATTCAGACTTGTATCTAGTGTCTAGTCCTGTGGGTAGGTCGATTCTCACTACGTCGTAAGCTTTTGTTTTCGAGAAAGCCTGCCAATCTTTAGTTTTAATTATTAAAAAATATAATTAAAAACTATTAACAGACGTATTATTTTAATTGTTATTATTATTAGAGTATATTAAAATTGCTGTGCAACTAAACCAAATAAATACTATAGGTAATTGTTATGCAAAAACAATTTTATGTTTGAACGTTAATTGTCGGGCTTTCTCTTATTTAGTGTTTATATATACTTTAAAGTGACTCATAAATAAAATTTTGAACTTCAACCTTAAAGCTCATTTCACACTACGACATATAAATTATATTATTATAGTCCGGTTCCCATGTAGGGTTCTAGGGTTAATTATATCCCGTAGTATGAAATAAGCTTAACAGTTTAAACTAATGCGAAGGTGTTTTATTTATGAGACCGCTAAAGAGTCTTTTACAGAAAATATTCATATTAGGTATTTTAAGACTGTTAAAACCTGTGGTAGCCTTATATCATTCAATGTTGTATGTTAATACTTGATTTTCAGTTTATTTTATATTTTATATGTATATAATTTTTTTTTAAATATGCAAATATTTTCGTAAACTTTGCAAAACAAACTTATATTTACACTGCAAAGTATTTAAATTCAGATCAAATTAATCTATGTCGTCATTGGGTCACATTATAAATTATTATTATGTACTCTATATTTGAAGTAGGTATATTGGATATTAGGCAGGCATCTGGTGCTCTTGGCAAAGTATTATAATCTTTATATTAGTTGTTTACACCTACTTTTGTTTCACGTCCAACTAAAGGCAAGGCTGTATTGTGAAAATTTATGATATATACTAAATTTTTTAATAAACATTGTGTTTTTTTACTTCCCTTAAGATTTTAGTTATTAATTTTAGAGTATTAAGTCCAACTAAAGAGATTTGGAGGAAGGTATTTTATTAAAACTTCCAAGGTGTCAAAGATAAATATGTGTATTTACAAAACAATACAATACAGATATCAGGCTGTACAACAAATTGCTGCCACCAAAAACTAGTATAACAGTAATAATAATTAATAAACAAATTGATTTACATAACCTAAACTCTTAATACGTAATAACTTCATCAGTAATCGTCAATCTTAAAATAACACCTGGCCCACCGCGTAGCACAGCGAAAACCGACAACCCACCCTTCGACGGCACTCGCGTAGCTCTTATCTCTTATGAGAGAGATAGAAAGAAAGGTTTATTTTTAGGCCGCAGCAGAGTGCCATGCGAGCTGGATTTTTAATTGAACCTTTTAGTTTAATTTAGAGATTGTGTACAACGGAATTAGCCACATTATGAACCTAATTACCTTGACGTGTATGTACCATAGAATTGGTTATTTTTTAGTATTTAGGTACTATAGATTATTATGTGTGTTTCATATTTTATGAAAAACACGAACATAAAAAATAACATGAAAGAAGTGTCAATAATTATTGATTTATTTATACTGAGAAATCATAAATCGCGAGTAAGTCACTTTAGCTTAGAAGTTAATGCTATGGTTGTGACAAAATATATAAAATATAAATATTTCATTTATAGCACCTTGAATACTACGGCTTTTGAGTCAACGACCGAACGGACAAGCTTTGGTAACACCAGTGTGATAGCACAGTAGCAGAGATTCTACGAGTAGGTACCTAAGGGTGAGATCTATAGAGCGCACTCTGACTTAGCTTAGACTTAAGACAGAATGAAAACGAGACAGAGCTATATCTCTCACATAAATCTGTTCCGTTAGTCTGGGCAAAGTGCGCTCTATAGGTCTCAGCCTAAGTATATACCTATTGATGTATATAGTACGCGACAGGTCGAGATGGCAATCGGGGAGGGAACGTGCGGGTGTGCGGGGCGTCCGCCCGCCTCATACTGCCATCTCGACCCGTCGCGTACTATAGTTACAGAACAAATGAACCTCGCCAACTTTTCTGTCAGTGCGGACGAAGCCTCCTAAATATTTTTACTGAGTAACTGCAAACGGAATGTCGTACATATTATTTAACAATTTGAAATGTGACTACCTACTTAGGTCAAGGATACTAGGGTTATTCCCGTTGAGTCACACCCCCGTGTGTAACACTGTGACACAAGGTGCCAAAAATTTCAAAACATTCCCGTTGAGTAACACTGTTACACAACGGGAATTTTTTGAACTTGTTGGCACCTTGTGTCACACCTACATAAATACATATTATTGCGCGTGTATCAAGTATTAACTGATCGTGCACTTTTCCGGTATGTTATTTATTTATAAATCCAAGATGGCGGACATGAATACGGGTTAGAGCAAAATTGCTCGCAGAATTCGCTGCAATGGCATCTGCGTCGCCTGAAAAGAATTTCTGAGAGCAATTTTGCGCTAGCGTTGTCCCTGTCCTAAAAACGACTTTGGAAACTTTGTAAATGGCATGTATTTCAAACTTAATCTAAAAGTGACCGTAATTTTATTTACGAGGTAATAAGACTGTACAACTTCTACCTATTTGTGACTACATACGTTTCTTAACATAGGAATTCTGACCTAAATAATTAACATAAATATTGATTAGTAAACGGCACGTGCCGAACGAGACGCCATATTGAGTACCTACTTATTAGAAATGAGAGACAATTTAGTGTTAATTACAACTTTCCTATGAGATGATAGCTCACAATTCTACACGCTCAGCTACAAACATTTATTACTATAGTCCGTACAAAATGAGTTTTCACGCGCCATTTTAACTCTGTCAAATGTACGGTTCGCCTTTAAAATAAGGACTAAAATCGTACTTTTGACATGACAGTAGACAAAGTTAAAATAGCGCGTGAGAACTCATTTTGTACGCATTATAACGTTTAAATCCGCTCGGCGAGTTTGTCCGTGATGTTGGTAAACCTGGAGCGAGCGTGCTGCATGATGTCTACGGTGAACTCGTCCACGGTCGTGTATCTACACTTTTGGAAACTGAACAAGTCTGCTATGAAGCCTACTATCTCTGACTGGAAGGTTTCGCAAACGTCCCTCAACCGCTCCCTCGGCCCGAGGAACCCCCACACTAGTACGGGCAGCAGATGTTCTGATATCGAGTAGAAATGCGCCATGAACCCTTCTGGATAGTGCAGGTAACGCCGCTTGGCCTTTATGACTGACCACACTGCTGTCGTTAATGCCTACAAAAGAAATTCTGAAATTAGTATAGTCAGGGACCTTTTAAATCGCTTGGCGGTACGGGTTGGTGGTAACTTAACTTGACAGACACCCGGACAGAGCCTAAAAGCTAGTCAATCAGGCTCTGATGTAATCTGGTGGAAACCAGACTTTATTTGAGCCTGATTTAGAAAATCCCAAAAATTTTCAGCCAGTAATTTGAATCCATATCAAGTCAGCGCCAGAAAGTTTTGTATGGTACATTTCGCGCAGTTCGAACCTGTGTTTGAGTGAACACCACTCGGTGTTTGTGTTTTTAGGGATAATTCATAAATTCAAATTTTGCTTCTAAGTTGGTAAAGTGCATGATAGTTGGTATGTAGTATCTACTGTACCAGAAGGATCAAAATGTATAGGTATAGTAGGTACGCGACAGGTTGAGATGGCAATCGGGGTGGGGACGCCCCGCACACCCACACAGTCCCCGCGCTATCCCGGTGCGCGGGTGTATTTCCCCGATTGTCATCTCGACCCGTCGCGTACTATATATCGGAGATTCGTTTAGATTTAATTTTTCGCGGTCACTTCCAGTCTACCATGTTGTTTTTCTTATTTTTTTGCATTCAACGCACACATGCGGTGCAGTAAGGCTTTCGTACACGAATTTGTCGACAGAAAGCGCTACTGACTGAAATAGTTTATTATTTATCTATGGACTGAACTTTTTAATTTACGACTAGGTTCTATTCAAATAATTTTAATAGGAGTTACCGAGTTATGATGTCGTTCGTTCGTATGCATTGCATTATATTCTCCGACATATAGGTACTCGTATATGATGAAAGAGAGAGCATTACAGAGTGTAAGGGACAGTCATAGTAGGTACTCACGCTCTCCTTGAACCCGTCGGAGAGCCAGCGGTTGCGCACAACGGCGAGCACGGAGGCGGGCGGCGAGGCGAGGTCCTCGAACGCGTCCAGTAGAATGTAGTCTAGCACCACGTCGTAGAACGATACCACCTGCGATAACACTTACTGAATAGAACGCCACGTAACACGTCTCGCAATAATACTTCATTAACGCAAGCTAAGCGGAAAGTTTTACCAGTGAACTGAGGGTGCAAGTCACTTCCAAACCACATCTTCCTCACCTTATCTCGCGCCACGTGGGGTCGGCACAACATGTCTTCTTCTTCCACTCACTTCTGTCATCCATCAACGTGTTCCACCCACCATCCTTTTTCTCTACCACTTTCAAAACACATGGTAAAAAGTTCGGGCAATTGACTGCTCAAGCATTTTTCCACTAACTAATAATTTTGATCCTCTAGAATTTTCAATTCCGTCACCAGACTTTGTACAAATAAACGTAAGAAGAAACATCAAATTTTTAAAACTCACTTTAACACCTTTACTTTTCAATTCTGCCTCAATGGCTGACCAGTTAGCCGGGTCGTTCGTCCATGACACCATTTCTTCGTAGGCAACTAGGAATTCTTTTGGTTCCTGGAAAACGAAATTGTAACATAATCATGAGAAGTAGGTATACGTACCTACCTTTTTTATTGAAAAAATTGCATAGGTCAAATAAATGCATGGATATAGTCCGAAACGTGTCTGTGTTTATCTAAATAGTAACGAAGCATATAATATGGCTCTTGTGGATGAGCCTGAGTTCTGTCCAACCAATTCACGAGCTGCTGAGAGCTCATGAGTTAAGAGGTTGAGAGTTAAAGAGTTGTTCAGAGCTGTACGGGAATTTGGCGTTCACCGAGTCACACTGTACCACCTCGGTGAGGAGAGTTCAGAACGTCGGATATAACTCACTTTGTCCGTGTATCATTTTGTATTACACTAATTAATTACATGTAACTATTTAAACAAATAAAAGAGACATTCACACAATATTGTATTTTATTAGGTCACTTTTAACAATTGAACATTTTAGTCAGTAGTCTCGACTCTCAAGACCATAGAGCGAGTCCCGACCACAGATACTATCCTATGATAGTATGCTACATCTTTCTCCTTACAAATACAATCCTAAAACCTAAAATTCTTAATTACTAATTACGATGAAGTATCATAATACTGCAAATAGTTAGGGGGCCTTATGAGTCTTTTGGGACGTTCATAGTTCTCCAATTTGGTCAATAATTTGTCTGGTGACAAATCTTGTAATGTTTGTTCTTCCAAAATTACACTTTTTTTGATAAACGGTTTTAGTTGAAATGTATTTCTTCTCATATAATTATCTTTATCATCCTTTATTATGAAGGATCTTGGAGAACTATGTGCGCTTACAATATCAGCTGGCAACCAAACATTATCTTTCAAAAACATAATCTTGTCCCCTTCTTTAAAATTATAATTAAACTGTTTAGCATTTCTGTCATAGTTTCTTTTATTTATTTCATTCCTTTTAACTTGAAACTCAGTAAAATTAGATATGACCCTTGGTATCAATAATTTGTCATGCATTGGTAATATTGAACGGATATTCCTACTCATCAATAGTTGTGAAGGCGAATATGGACTATTAATCACTGGGCTGTTTCGTTATTCTAATAGCATTAATTCAATATCTGACTTCACTTGTTTACATTTTTTAAGCATACTCTTTGCAACACCTACAAATCTTTCTATAAAACCATTTGATTTTGGATATAAGGGGCTGGATGTTACAACTGAAAACCCCCATTGTTTTGCGAAATCCTTAAATTCTTGTGAATTAAATGGCATATTATCAGCTCTGAGAATTTTTGGAATGCCATGTGAAGCAAATAAACATTTCAAGATTTTAATTACAGTTGCAGCTGACAGAGAATTAACTTTGACTAACTCAAACCATTTCGAAAAATAATCTGCAACTATCAAATAGTTATTGTTGCAAAATGTCAAAAAATCACAACCAATCTTTTGAAATGGGAGTTTTGGAATTTCATCAATAATCATAGGTTCCTTTGCTTTCTTCACGCTATATTTTTGGCACAATGGACATTGACTTACCAATGAAATAATATCATTTTTCATATTAGGCCAAAAAAACAACGACTTAGCCCTGCCCAAAGTTTTAGTTGTACCAAAATGCGATGAATGAACTTTTTTTAATACTATTTTCTGAAGTGAATCTGGTACTATAATTCTGTGATTTAAATAAACCAGTCCATTTTCCACAAAAACATCATCTTTGGAATTTCATCAATAATCATAGGTTCATGATAGTATGCTACAGTCCGCAAACAGCAAGAGGTCCGTGAGCACTTGCCGGCCCGCGTCCACGAACCAGACGCGCACATTCGCGTCCTGCAACGCGTGCTGGAAGCCGAGCCTCAAGCAGTGAAGCTTGCACAGGAACTCCGTGTCCGAGCCGCACTGCACCACCTCAGTGCGGAGAGTTCAGAACGTCGGATATAACTCACTTTGTCCGCAAACAGCAAGAGGTCCGTGAGCACTTGCCGGCCCGCGTCCACGAACCAGGCGCGCACATTCGCGTCCTGCAACGCGTGCTGGAAGCCGAGCCTCAAGCAGTGAAGCTTGCACAGGAACTCCGTGTCCGAGCCGCACTGCACCACCTCAGTGCGGAGAGTTCTGGAACGATCAAGTCTGAACATGTCATATGCGCCAAAATTATATGCTTACGATATATCCAGTGACAATGAAATGGTGTACTATCCCTTACAAAAGTAAAGAAACAAAGATAGCTAGGTAGAGGTAGGTATTTGTGCTAGAAAATGAAAATCCCAGGGTATCGCGAACGTGAATGAGAACAGAAAAAAGCGGTCATCCCAAAGTATAATTTCGACTTCGATATATTATCTCCAAATTCTGATTAATTTTATGGCCTTACCTGTAAGGTATTCCTAGTTCAAACTGTTTGACCGCCGTCTGATACAATTCCAAATTTTCTAGTTCAGCAACTGATTCTGTTAAGTCATCAAACTCTCTGAGATCTGCTACCTGCAAAAGGTATTAGATAAATGTTAAAAATAGGCACACCAACCCCTGAAATTCGTGATATAGGTACAAGAAACAACCAGCTTTGCAATCCGCCGCTAGACTCTTGAAATCTAAGCTAAATAGAGCATGCTTAAAAAGAATTTTCTGATGTTACCTATTTTGTAATTAAAATCGAAGAATGCTACAATAACAAGTGTCATTGTATAATTGTTTGTAGTAACATCCTATAGTGGACTGCAGCAGACTGTTGCAGCCCACTCTGCAGGACAAACGTCTCTTCGGCAGCACACTAATCGCGTTGATAGGATCCCCAATGTAGAAATACAAATATCAATGGGATAAGCTCTTGAAAGAGGAACTAGGGTAGCTACCTGATCCTCAGCGGAGGCGAAGGACTCAGCGCTGGAGTGATGCTCCTTGCGCGTGTGTTCGGACGCCGTGTGCGACGACAGCAGACGCGTGCGGCGCCCCGCCGAGCCCTCCGCCGCGCCGCCGTCGCTCTCCGACCGGAACAGCACGGACCGTTGGTCGAGGAATAGCAGCTCACAACGTTCCTGTGACATACAGGGGTGCATCTCTTTATCGTTACAGCTTTTAGATAAGCCCACGCCTCTCTTGCAAATCATTTTATTTCAAATCTTAAGGTGGGTAATCAGTATCCACTATGTTGGGCTGTGTTCCGTGCATCTGCAACTGCTCCAATAGTGGATATATTCACGCTCCAGGAGCATACAACGTTGAAAGCTCCGCGCCGAGCACTCCTCACGGTGGCAGTTTTGAGATGGGTATTTGGTACAGAGCATAGTTGGAGCGCTAATATAATGGATACCTGACTTCAAACCTCCTATCCTAACATAGATGGTTGAGTGATTAAATTTGTAGAAAGAGGATGGATAGAAAGCCTAAATCGACTTTTTATGTCTTTTTCATCATCGTCAGGAATTTGAGACCTTGTATTATTAGTTTAGCTGGCTATAACTACTATAGATACCTGTAATAAATAAGCGTTCTGTAGCAGTTCTTGTATCTCGCGACAGAACTCTGCCTCTTCGGGCGAGGTGAGCGCGAGCGTACCGGTCACCCCGCCGCGTGCGCCCACGGAGAATGCGGCTAGCGCGTCTTCCCAGTAGTTGATGCTCGTCTCTAACGCCTCCATACCTGTAAATTAAATGTTTTATCAATAAAAAGCGGCTCAACTCACTTTAAGTTTTAGTTCAAACTGAAAAAAAAACTGAAAAATTATGTATCGTATCGTAGCCGTGATAGCCTAGTGGTAAGGACGTCCGCCTCCTATTTGGGAGGTCAGGTTTCGAGTTATGTGCGTTTTTAAGAAATTAAATAGGTATTACTCGCTTTAACGGTGAAGGAAAAATCGTGAGGAAATATCTGCATGGGTGGGGTGAGAGTTCTACATAATGTTCTCAATGGCGTGTGAAGTATCCCAATCCGCACATGGCCAACGTGGTGGAAACCCTTCTTGAGAGGAGACCCGTGCCCTGTAGTGAGCCGACGATGGGTTGATCATGATGCTGATGATGTATCGAACTAGGGCAGCAAGACTGCGAAGAGGTATGGATGACCAAATTTCGTTCTGGGTGCAATCTACAATATACCAATAGGCTACTTGACAATTTTTTTAAGTTGGTCTTAAATGGTTAATATTTGTCCTATTATATCAAAAAAATTAACACTATATTTTTTTGCGCCCTAAAAACCGTAAAACTTTAATTTAAAAAAATATTTTTTTAGACAGGTGAAAACACTGTCGGCCATGTTTGGCCGATAGATTATCTGTGCTCTGACGTCATGCATTTGTAAACAACAGTATAACCCTGTGGTTATACTTGGTAACCCTGTGGTTATACTGTTGTTTACAAATGCATGACGTCAGAGCACAGATAATCTATCGGCCAAACATGGCCGACAGTGTTTTCACCTGTCTAAGAAAAATATTTTTTTAAATTAAAGTTTTACGGTTTTTAGGGCGCAAAAAAATATAGTGTTAATTTTTTTGATATAATAGGACAAATATTAACCATTTAAGACCAACTTAAAAAAATTGTCAAGTAGCCTATTAGCATCAAATGCCTACTAAGTATAAATTTTTTTTATACTTAGTAGGCATTTGATGCTTATTAAAAATACATATACCTAATAATTATAGGATTATCTAAGCTTAACCAACTCATGAGTCTTCATGCCGGCCGCATCTAGATGTAGCCGGCTAAAACCAAGTGTAACCATACAAAGTACTTAAGGTATTCATTGTATTTAGAATTGTTAAATGGTTCAGATATATTTGTTCAAGGAAGGCTTCACCTATCTTTTAGAATAACTCACGGGTTCCATTATTCTGATTACATACTTCCTAATAGGTACGGTAAGCCGTAAGTATAGACTATAGTACGCTACAGGTTGAAATGGCAATCGGGGAGGAAACGCCCGCACAGCTTCCTCGCTAACCAGATGCGGGTGTGCGGGGCGACCCCTCTGCCTCATACTTCGATTGCCATCTCGACCTGTCGCAGACTATATTTATAATTTTTAATGTTGGTTTGATTGGTCAATGGACATCTTTCCTTCTTATCAAGGTGAGATTAATAAAAAAACGTTTGCGTTTCAATAGTATTCCGATTTATTTATAAACTATATTTTATACATATACCTTATGGCTAATACTAATCATAATAACTTGTGCAGTTACAAAGTACCTATTGGTATCTTTTTAGTTTTGAAACATTTTACCATTTTTAGCCATACCTATTATAGAAATAAACTTTGCTACTTACAAGCAAAAAGATTGAATAGCTTGGTTAGATTCAGTTCGCCAAGTCTTCTATAGTCAGTTCTTTCATCAGGACCATACATTTACCATGATATAAAAATCTTGCATGTTAACCCTTGGATCTCTTGAGTCAGGTGCTTTTTCATTCACCTTTTCTTCTTTAATCATAAACCCTTGTCTTCTCTATATTTATTTTTCTCTTCGATATATTTACCATCACATTCGAAGACCCATTCAAAGCTTCAATTATTCAATAGATCAAAAGCTGTCAATTTGTGAATATATTGGTTACAATTAATTATAGAAATATTACATCTTTCATTTCATTATGTTCCTCTGATTGTGAGTGGTTTATAGAATTCTTGTGTTGTGAACTGCTGCTGATCTCCTGTAGGGTGCCCGCAATGTTCGCCAAAGCGTCGGCTATTCGCTCGTCGAGCATGTTGCGCCTCTCTTCCTGCGCCCTCATTGTGTTCGCGATGACTTCTAGAGCATCAGCCATACGTTCTTCAGCTGCTATCCTGCGATCTTCCAAATCTAACGCCCATTGTGGTGGCGGTGGTGAGTTTGGTCTGTTAGAATTTGATGCGGAGTTATAATCTGCAAAGAAGATTACATCTGTTTAGAACAAATGTAGCCAAATACAAGTGTTAATGTCTTCGCACCTAAGGCTTGGTATCCACCAAAGCGGAAACAGGTGGAGATGCGTTTAGCAGACCAATGGATCTAACTACCTACATACCTACAACTCCTGTTTTTGATATATAGCGTCGAGTTCGATCTCAACTTTAAAGCCCCCCATTTCGTATGAAAGCCTCCTGAAATAAACCTTTTTGTATTTTTTACCCAATATTCGGCTGAAGGCAAGTTTACATAAATTATTATGTTTAAATTTGAAGTAATTAAGTTCAGTAATTCAGAAGTGATAAGGCACTGACAGACAGACGGACGGACGGACGGACGGACAAGTGCAATTTCACTCAAGTAGACTCAGAGATCTCTTCGCTCGGTCAATAATGAAGTGAAGTAATATTTACCTGTCGTTAGTCTCTTATTTTTGATTTCGTTCATTTCCTTTAATTGAACTTGTATAGGGAAAGTGCTCTGTTGAACACATGAAACCTGCTGCGTTTGTTCCAGATCTTGGTCATATTCTTGCTCTGAATCTGAATCTCGTTCTTTAACAAATTCGACGACAGGCATTGGTCTGACTTTTCGCGTCTGATTCAACTGTAACACTCGCACTTCAATTTCATCGAGGGGCAGAAACCTGTGCAGATCTTTGGGAGTTTCTGTTTTAATTTTGTGCACATTTTCAGCTTTCTTACTGCATCTGTGTCGCCATGTGAACCAGTACTGGAATACAAAATTCAATAAGAAAATATTTGTTAAAATAGTGCACAGACATTTTATTTCCTATTTCTAAAGGTTTATTATAAATTTCAATTGAGAAGAGCTGCAATGAAATTGGACAGCTCTAAGAATAAAAACAATACCTAATAAAATAAAATATAGATCAAGTGAAATTTTTTGTTGCAGGTTGTATATAAGTTTGATAGGTAGGTTCTTAAAGTGCTTTCATTTAAATTCATGTTAGTAATATTAAGTCAGCTTCCAGATGAGTGTAATGTGATGTATCATGTAATGTACCACAAATTCTTGGTTTGGATGGCACTACAAATATCCATAGCTGTCCACAGTATTTGAGTTGCAATACATTACACATGTCTGGGCCCACCTTTAAAATATAACAATAAAAGCTGGAAGTGAAACAATATAAGATAGAAACAATCACTAAACATTGGCAATGGTCAACGTGACACAGGAACTTAAGGATGTGCTTAGCCACATCACAATAGAAGAAGACCATTAGTTTCCTCGAATGTGTAAGTACCACAAGAGTGTAATGTATAATGTGAATGAGTGTAATGTAAATATTTGTGTCTACATTAAGTACAAGCCCTGACAAGTCAAAAGCATGTAAAACAATGAAATTAAATTATAATTACTTACTCTTTTCCAACCCTGGACAGGCTTCTTATCGCCTCCTTCAACAGAATTTAGCTTTCTTGTGAGTTTAATCCACTTCTCTTTCATCATTGCAGTTGCTATAGGAGAGCTCACCGGGGTGCCTTTGGCCATATCTATATTTTTCTCCAAGAAATCTATCATTACCTCCTGCTGTCGTCTGACTATCTTTTTTGGGGGTGCCATCTAGAATATAATCAAAAAATATACAAATTACATGGCATATAATGAAGTATGTGTGCTTTTTGGAAGAAATTGAACTAATAACCAACAATAAGACAGGTAGTGAATGGGGGAAATAAATGAAAGTAAATATAAAGAAGTATTTATTAGTCACAGAAATATTGATAAAAGGGACGCAGTTTTAGCAACTAAAGTATTAGTAAGTAACTAAAACTTCTTCCCTTTTATCAATATTTCCTTAGATATGTAGGTACTTACCTACTACTATGTAATATCCCTACTATCTAATATTTAATTTGAATATTATAATCTCACATACAAAAAATAACACTGTTTATTTTTGAATTTTGACACAAATCTTTATGAGATCAATGACATAAGGTGAATTGTGTACATAATTACAGCCATTTAAATGTGTATTTATAACAACTTTCCTTACCGTAATTTCACCAAAACTTTTTTGTTACTATTTTTCAAATTGAAAACAAATTACGCGCCTTTATTTGACACAATCAATTTCTTTTAAGACTACGAAATTGTTATAATGATATGTAATGGCGACCGCTTCTTTCGGATTTTGATTGAGGTTAAATTAAATTGTCAAAACGACGCGTCGCCATCAGTACTAGTGGCTCCATCTAAGAATTTGAACAAATTGGAGATGCAACCCTCATAGATGGCAGTGTAAAATTACTTTATATTTTTTGATAAATGAATTTTCTTGATAAATATTATAATTTGAAATTTAGCATCATATTTTTATTGACGCATTCTTCCTAAATAGTATCAATAATTGGCTCAACAATATCAATAATTAAAAAGTAATAAACAATTATTTTTGTAGCGCCATCTAGCGTCAAGTAGTTAATTACAATAAAGTTTGATAGAACAGAAATAAAAATAAGTAATTCTAAAGTATCAATTAATTAGGTTATTGCAGGTCTGGGGCAGCCCATACTGATATTTTTTTTAATTTGCGCGCTTTTCCAGTCTCTTTTTTCGTTAGCCAAACTCTTATGAGTTATGACGGCAACCTAAAGTGGATCACGCCTGCCTAGAAGTAATAACGAATAAAACAATTCCCACAAGACCCACATAACTTTTGTAACTAATTCACTGCATAGTTAAATTCGAGGCCTGATGAATATTAATTTAAAAAGTGCGACAATATTATCCGCACATGTTAATTTGATAGCGGAACGGAAGGCGGGGCAGTCAGCCGGGTGTCAGCTTACTGCTAGCCGTAATTAATTCACCTACCCCGAATTTCCAACCACCACCTTTGTTTTTCTCCAGGAATCGCAGCGTAACAAAATCCACTTACCGGAAATTTTAACCAAGTATCACTTTCAGTAAAACCTGTGATTGCCTAGTGGTTAGGTTAGGACGTCCGCCTCGTAATCGGAGGTCAGGGGTGCGATCCCGTGCACGTACCAACATTTCTTATGTATGAGTTATGTGCATTTTAAGTTCTTAGCCTCGATAGCTCAACGGTTAAAGGAGCGGACTGATAATCGAAAGGTCACCGGTTCCAATCCCACCCGTTGCACTATTGTCGTACCTACTCCTAGCATAAGCTTTACGCTTAATTGGAGGGGAAAGGGGAATACTAGGCAGCAATTAACTCGGCTAATATTCTTAAAAAAAATGAATTAAATATAATTATTGTGAGGAAACCTGTATGTCTGAGAGTTCCCCATAATGTTCTCAAAGGTGTGTAAAGTCCGCGAATCCGTATCTACCAGGCCAACGTGGTAGACTGTGGCCAAAACCCTTCTCACACAGGAGCCCCGTTCTCTGTAGTGAGCCGACGATGGGCTAATCATGATGATTATGATCAGTTTCAATGTTGTCCGTCGATATAATTATTATGTCTATTATCTAATAATATTCGGTATATCTTCGATAGCGATAAGATATTATTATGAGCCCTTCTCTTCATCAGATGAGGAAATTAACCGCGTCTCGCAATGTATAAATTTAGTATAGGTAATGAATTATCATATAATTCCCAATACAAAGGCGACCAAGGACATTAACTTAATGATAAATAATGATATGTTAAAAGTGGAGGAGTCCACCGTGTTCCTGGGAATCACGTTAGATGCAAAGCTTCAATGGAACGCCCATATATCAACACTTGCTGGTAAACTCAGCTCTGCTGCTTATGCTGTTAGAAAGATTCGACAGGTAACTGACGTGGAAACTGCAAAAATTGTGTATTTTGCCTATTTCCACAGTATTATGTCTTACGGAGTCTTGCTGTGGGGTAAAGCGGCAGATATTGGGAAAATATTCGTATTACAAAAAAGGGCAATACGTGCAATTTATAATTTAAAACCGCGCGATTCCCTACGAGAGATATTTAAGGAAATAGGTATTCTTACAGTAGCTTCCCAATATATTTACAATAATATAATTTTTGTACGACAAAACATTCACAGTTACAAAAAAATCAGTGATCTCCATGATAGGCAAACTAGAAACAGAAATAAGCTGGCTATTCCTGCGCTCCGCCTCTGGAAGGTGCGAAAGTCATTTGTGGGAATGAGTGTAATATTTTATAATAAAATTCCACAACCAATTTTAGACTTGCCTTTACACAAGTTTAAAAAATGTGTTAAAAGTATGCTCCTAAAAAAAGCATATTATACAGTCGCAGACTATGTAAACGATAAAAAAGCTTGGATTTGACTCGCTCCAGCAATGCATGGGGCTGCAATGGCTTGTATAGTACGGTATAATAACATTGTAAATTGAAAAATTAAAAAGAGCAACCGCCGAGTTTCTTGCTGGTTCTTATCGGTTGGAACGGCATTCCGAACCAGTGGTAAATTAAAACTACCTGACTATTCATAAGCACTTTTAAAAAGTTTACATGAATATGAACATTCTATTCTATTCTATTCTATTCTATATTAAATTAAATAATGTATTAAATTATAAATTTATTATTTTTGTCTTCAAAAGCTTTCAGCATAAATTGTCATGGACGGATACAATAATTATGCCATTATAACTTATAAGCCCCTAAATTTTCTTCTGGTTTTACCAAGAAGTTATTTCCGTGAGAACTCTAAAGTCAGTATCTTATCAAATCATTTTGAATTAAAATAAAATAGGAAGTTTGAAATTAACGGTGTAGGGTACATAATATTAGGTATGTCCGCAACGCGGGGAAGTCGCGCGGCGCGTCGCAGGCCAAGCACAATCTACGGCTCCGGCCTCCGAGACTCGAAACTCGCACCGATCCGCACTCGCTATCCGCCACTCTCGCCAGTCTATTGGAGGCTCTGCAGTGCAGCGGTGTCCTATCAGAGTGCGCTCTCTAACCAAACTCATCCGATTTCACTTTGACACATCGATACGCCTGTGGGATTATTTCCAATCGTTCTCCATCCAGTGATTCAACGTTTTCAGTGAATGTGAACCTCGGAGGCGAATATTGTGACTTTTTAAAGCCTTCTCAATTCGACCCGCGCCTGTAGACGCCGGTCTTTTCCGACAACAGGTAAGAAGCAAACAAAAAACGTAATACATAAATATTAAAATGATTTTCTATCGAGATAATCATATTGAATAAAATGGTGTTTGTTAAACGGTGCTTATTCATCTTGCAATACTGAAATGCATGAACCTTAAAAAGAAGATTTTTAGCAACATATCGGCGTGTCTCGTTCGATAAAATTCTTGGCAAAAATACGTTTATTTCAGTGATAATGTTCTTTGATTCTTGGCAAAGCTTTGCGTATATTTTCATGACAGAATTATTGAAATAATTGTTATCATTTTCAGTGACAGAAGTTCTAGTTTTAGTATAATTTATTAGTTAGAGCACGCAAGCGTGAAATATTGCCGTCTGTCGTAGCCTACAGTTTAAAAATACAGACCTCCTAACACGTTTCTTGTAAACCGGTTCATGCACGCTGTTTAGCCGCCAAGACTTATGCAATGGACTAACTAACCCTCATCCTCAACGACCCAGCTATGAGCTCATCCGGTCACAGAAGATGCCGTTCCTGTTATATTATTTACCTAAGTAATTTTCCTCTTCTAAACTGGTTTATTGGTATATATGTATAATCCGTCTGGCAAATATTATTCCACGTTTACTGCCGAATTACTATAACGACACATAGCTTTGCCACCAAAAATACTGCCTCTTTTAAACTGGTTTTTTGGTTCTGCCCCCTAAAAAATAAATCCGGAACTGCCCACTGGCAAATGTTACACCGACGAATCATTGTAAAGATAGATACTTCGGTTTGCCACCAAAAGTTTTGCACACATCTACAATAGATATGTTAATTTAAGAAGAGTGCTAACTATTATATAATCATGTGATGAGTGTGGAAACCATAAACTAAAAACTTAAATAACTCTTTTTTACTATCATCAAAACCAAATTAAATTAATGTTCGAGAGCTGGGTTAAAAATCGTTATATAGCCTAACTGAGGAATTGTAGATTTCTCATACTTAAACTGTCAAAAGTTAACTTATTCAAAATTCAAATAATTAGGTACAATTCAAATAATTTATTCAAAATACTAGGTAATTACTCTTTTTGATGGTCGGTTTCTGGAGATTCCTTGTTATATCGTTGCATTGCAATAAGTATAGTACCGCAAAATATTATATTACACCTTAAAATAATATTTACAGATTATTGTCATAGTAAGCACAGACATACGAATTTTAAGAATAATAATACTGTTTACTTTGTCAAAATTCCCTGAAGCGTTACCGAATCAGAATCACCGAATGCGCAAATCGAAACATCTGCTAACAAAAAACTTTTGGATATTGCATTGTCAGTAGCAGCTGCGTTCAATCCACGTGCCTTAACAAATTCCCGATAATCACGTACGACTACCGCAGATACATACCGACTATTCAATAGACAAAATTATAGCTTTAGAATAAACTAATCGACCTCACCTCTCATGACATATACTCAGAAATATTTATATGAATCATAACTACTAGATTTTGTTAATTCCGTTTCCTGTTCTTTTCGACATTCATAGTTCGTTGTTTATGGTCTAAGATTAATTTAATTTAAATCGTTACGCTGTCGGCGATAGTACTGCTACTCACGCAAGCCAACAATCAAGATTGTGTTGTTTGATGGGAACAAAAAAGACAGTGCCAGGTATAAACGAAGAGGCTCGTATAATAAGTTGAGTTGGCCAGCCGAGTCAAGTCGCCCCGCCACCGACCACTTGGCGGCCTCTTATTGATCTGCAATTCCACACTGCACACGTCATATGGAGCTAGGTTTACTTCTAGAGCCAACATAATTATTAGTATGATAGAGTTTACTATATCATCAGACTACGTGGGTAGGCGTAGTAATGATAACTTCAACTCACTCCAATCCCGCTTGTTTATTTCTAGGTCAGCTATTAGCTGCCGACGTATGATTGTTGGTATATAGAAAGCCGTCTGCAACAAGTTGCTACTCAATGTTGGTGTTTTATTTAGTAACTGGATGTTACCAAATAAGGAACTACTCGTGTACCTACCGTACATCAAAAAGCAATGAAATAGCTACCGGCGCGGCGCTCGGTTCGGTCACTTGTTGACTATTTCCTTTTCTTTGATTAGCTAATTCCGCCAATGTCCGTGTATGGAAGCCAATAATGAGATAACAACGCAAGTTCGTTAACCTAAATGTCTTGCTTTAAAAAATAATCACGTTAGTCTATTACCACATGTATTCACGTAACGTTCAAGTGAAATATTTTAATGTCACTAATTTAATAACCAACTTGGCCTACTTGGAGAGCTACTACAGCAGGGAAGCGTTTCCGCGAGGCAATAAGCGGCCTTGTCGGCTGGAAAATTGCGCCAATTTTCAGGGAGCGCCTTCGCATCAATTTAATTAAAGTTGAATGGAAAAATCCACAGTTAAAATGCTCCAAATAAATAACAACAGTCGCAGGGCACATATGTGCCATTCCGCGGAAGACAAAATAAGGAGATTAATCTATAAAAAGGTAAAGCTAAGAGACTGACTGACTTCGTCCGTGGATATTATTTATAGTATTTTATAGCCTATATTACTGGGGGATAACGTATCTATATGTATAGCTACTAGCTAGCTATCTAACAATGCAAGAATTTTCAGTATCGAATCTTTAGTTCTAGAGATTACCGCCTAAATGCACATATTGTAGTATAGATTTATTTTGTTGTTAATTTCGTCATCACGAAATACTACCATTTGACCCAAGTCCAAAAGCATTTACGCAAATATGTTGACGTTGCAATTTCCATGAAAACAAGGCCTCGTCCCTCGGGTCGGAACAAATTGAGGAAAGCTTTTTGTAATTCACCTTGTACTACGTCCACTGGGTGCCATAACCACGATTTTAGATTTTTATGATTACTTTTATGACAAAAGGGGTAGTGAAAGTACTATAAGTGACAAATTGGGTGGGTGTAATTGCCGTAAATAATTGTGGGGGATGATACGTCGATGTAGTCATAACAATCGGCAAGGTCGCGGCGCTAACGAAGGGATTCGGGTCTAGGGTTGTAGTTTGATAAGGGATTCTGAATGTTGAGCGATTCTAGTATTCGTATGCAGGCCGCGGCGGTGTGGCGAGCGCGATCGATACGCGCCCGCGCGACGTTGCCGAGAACTGACTGCCATGCTCGGGACCTTTCCACCATTATCTACAAATACGTTAACGTTACCGTGTTAAATAAGACCAATAATAATGAGTGATGACATACATTGCACAACATGAATATCTGCTACTAACTATTTTTTATTTAATTGAAAAGGTTGTATATTTGTTTATCAAGAGCCATTGGTCAACACATTATGATATGCCAATGTATGATTAATTAAACGACAAGAAAACATATAACCCTTGGAACAAACTATATTTAATGTATTAATATCCATAAGAATTATTGATTAATTCTAAATGATTGGACGGATGTGGAATATCGTTACAAGGGAGCTGTAAGTACGATGATTTATGGGTTCCATTGCTTACGATGATATCATCACTATCGACGATTGAAAAAAAGTAGTTTACACAAGCAAAGAACTATTATTGAGCAAGAAACTCGTCGGCCGGTGACCGCGTGGCCCTGATCTTGGCGAAAAAACTAATTTATTTCGTTTCATATAGCTTCAGCATATCCAACAACTTGATTATCGTCCGTAAAGATTGCTATTCATTAGTTGGAATAAGTACCCTTTTATATTATCATACTTATAAATAAACTCGTAAAAATACACAGTAGCAAGAACCTGTTCGTGGTAATAACTGATAAAAACAATTGCTTATTATATTATACTTGCCTCATTTATCGACTTAACATATTTTATGAAAGAAGACAGGACAAGGTTCAAATGAAAATTAGAAGCAGTAAGACGAAAAAGATAAAAAAAGGTATTAATCCTAATTAAAAGAGCATCAAGTCCAGTAGAGATTTAGAAATTAGAATCGTGAAAAATCTAAAGATCTAGTAAGTAGGTAGGTGAGTTATCTCATTGTCTGTTTGTAGAAGATACAGATAGTGTACATTATTTCGCCCTGAGTGAGGAAAACAGAGAACACTAACGGTTTACTAATAGCTTAATGCACTTCCAATGTGGCTGTCTGACGGACAAGTAAGCAAGGGGACTGGGGAGCATCTAAACTAGGGAACTGCAAACGAGCACCAATTTTGCGCACTTATGTTTCATCACACACATATATTCCTTACACGTCTTATAACTTTACCTTGGCATATTATACTTTGAACTAGATAGGTATCTAAAATTTTATTCACATCTTAGAGATTATGCTAACTACTTGTTATTCAAGTTGTTTCGTAATTTATTTTATGAATAGAAATAAATAGTTTTCGAAAAAAACATTTTGCGGTACATGTTCTGTGTTTAGTATTATATATTCTTTTTCTTTTTAAATTTTCACCACCCGCATTTTAACTGCACTGAATAGTGAATATAGGACTACTTTCTTTGTCACCACCACTAGTTCACTCTGCTACAACCAAAAACGCTTTTGAAATTTGAAATGTAAAAAGATTTAAACGACAATCTGTATTATCATACTAAACTTATCTTATGTTTTTTGTAACAAGTTTTTATTTCCTTGTACCTAAGGAACAGAATTTTTATCTAAATGTAGGTAGGTAGGTACCGTGTTCTAAAACTAATCAATCGAGAAATAGAATGATCACAATAGATCCGTGCGTGGGTACCTGGATGCCGTCTTTTATATTTTTTTTGTTGCCCGGCCATTGCTCCCCATAACAGAACGACCCTTGGCCTAACAATGATTGGATAGAGGGGAACTATATGCAGCTGCTCTTTTCTTTTGAGACACCAAATTCTTTGCTCCAAGTTGAGATGACTAGGTTGCGAAATGTTAATTAGATTTATGTAACTGCAGGACTTCCTAATTTTATGCCGTAAAAACCGAATTTAGTGATTTACGAAGCCAATTATTGCACATGTGAAACAGGGCGGTAAAGAAAATAATCTAATTAAGCCAAAGTCTTTGAATGTTATTAAAATAACAACTTCAGTGCATTTTCCAAAGACTAGACCGCACCGTGATGAAAGTTAAGATCAAGATTGTAGGCGCCAAGAGCGACGTATGAAGAGACGAGTGATTTCCCCTGATAAAAATAAATTAATTGGAATCACATCTAGTACATAAGCAAAAACTGGATACTAAGCCAAGTATTGCTTTCGGTTCCAATCGGTGCGTTGTTTTTACTGGCTGACAGATTTCTGTGAATTACAAGCAAGAGAGGTGGTTTGAGTTCATGGCCACTGGAACAATCGATTCCTGCGTGATTTTGCGAGCTTTTGCCTCCGTGAATATTATGAGACCTATTGTTTTCAGCCTTGGCAAAATTAAAGACCGCATTATGCTCAGACACAATAAAATGAAAACAATTTTGGGAAAATTACTGATGACTCGTAGGTACTCAAAGTAAAATTCAACGTTTCAAATAAGATTTTCAGAATTTTTAACAGTCACGTAAAACCTATAGTGACTCGTAATATAATCTCCAGCACCTTTTGCAACAAATATTTGTTACAATGCCTTACATTGCGACATCCGTTTATTCGCTTAAGATGTATGATGAATAAAAGGTGTTATTAAACCGTCTGGATAATGTACCCGTAACGAAGCTCGGTGAAATTAATTAAGCACTCGCACTTAACCAACTAGCGCTTCATCACGGCCAATGCGAGGAAATTAAATGAACACGCGCGGACGCTTCTTGGTGTACTATTCTTATTAGAATGACTTGTATTTTTAGTTTGAGGTCGTCCACATGAACAAAAAGCGTCGCAATTTTACTACCTAACGCTCAAGTAGAAAAAGCTGTGATAGCCTAGCGGTTAGGACGTCCGCCTTCTAATCGGAGGTCAGCGGTTCGATCCCGGGCACGCGACTCTAAATTTTCGGAGTTATGTGCGTTTTAAATAATTAAATATCAGTTGCTTTAACGGTGAAGAAAAACATCGTGAGGAAACCTGCATGCCTGAGAGTTCTGCATAATGTTCTCAAATTGTAGTAGACTATGGTCAAAAATCAAAATCCTTCTCACTCTGAGAGAAGACCCGTGCACTGTGCACTTAGAGCCTCAATAGCTCAACCGGTAAAGGAGTGGACTGAAAACCGAAAGGCCGACGGTTCAAACCCCGCCCGTTGCACTATTGTCGTACCTACTCCTAGCACAAGCCTGACGCTAAGTTGGAGAGGAAAGGGGAATATTAGTCATTTAACAAGGCTAATATTCTTTTAATATATTTAAAAAAAAAAACTGTAGTGAGCCGGCGATGGGTTGATCATGATGATGATGAACGCTCAAGTTAAAACTGATACAATTTAACTCTTGAAGCACAACAAAGCATACCTAAGGTTTTTATGATGTGTGTGCGCATTTGAGTGAGCACCTTAATTAGCACAGGTGGACGTAACAGGTGTCTAACAAGCCATGCGGGAATATTAAACAGCTTGTCTCCAAAGTCAGTTACGCGCCCTCCTACAACTATTAAGTATTGGCGCGTGCGCAACCACGTGTTCACTGCCATTCAACCGTTTAATAAGCTAATACTTGTGATAACCTATCATGTTAAATTGTTGTAGCCGCCGAAAGTAGCCGTTACGTGTATGTTAATACCCGGTAAGCGCATGATAAACCTACCTAATGTATTGGAATTGACATTTGTATTGTATAAAATTGTGAAGCATGTCTATTTAAACAACCTTGTAGTTGCGACTACAATGGCTGCAGCTAACACAAAATATGGATACAAAAGGACCCGCACCATGTCCATTCACACTACCGGCTATAATTTAATATCCGCCCTTGGAACGAATCCCATTTCCTCAATAATCTACCTAGGCTATTAAAAACTGAAAGACTTTGATAAGCTAAAAATAAAAACTTAGCAATAATAGAAAGACTATTGAATTTTCACTAGTTAAACTTTCACTAGTACGGAGTCCAGGACAGATTCAACAACATATACGACACAACGATAAATAACATTCTATAGATGAAACTACCAGAAATAGGTACCTATTCTTCAATTAGAATCTAGTTCATTACACAGCATCATCTTTAGTCCGCGACAGGATGAGATGGCAGTCACCTACGCTCACCCGCACCGGGTTAGCGCGGGGGTGTGCGGGGCGTTCCCTCCCCGATTGCCATTTCAACCTGTCGCGTACTATAGTTACTATAGATGATTGCTTTTGACTATACCTAGTACCTACGTCCGGGTAAGTTTCGTGTTTTATTTAAGCCCGAAGGAATTCTGATTTTCCGATAAAAAGTAGCTTATATATTTGTTTCAGGCATGCAAGCTATCACTGTACCAAATAGATGATCCCCGCGACTTCTTTGATGTGCATTTAGATTTTCTAAACAATCCCGTGGAAACCTTTTGATTTTCTGGGTCAAAAAAGTGGCCTATTGTCTTTCTTCGGGATGCAAGATATTTATGTACCTACCAAACGTCAAAATCGGAAACGGATGGGTTTTGAAAAGCTAGCAGACAGAGATTTATAATATTAGTTTATAATATGGATGTGAAACTTATGAATATTTATGTATTCTACAACCTTTTTAAATTGATATACTCACGAAGGCAAGAACATGTACTAGTACCTATTACGATAAAGCAATAAAAAGTTACTTATATGTTAATTGAAACCTGAAGAATTAAGTGAAAGCCTGAAGCTAGTGCGATATTTGGTAACGAGAATGCAATGCATGCGAGCGAGCGCAGATTGTATCTAGCCTTTTACGCAGAGATCGGCCTAGTCTCATGTAAAAGGTTATTGAGTGCACCTAGTAGTATAGTTTTCTTAGACTTCCGTTACAAATCATGCAAGGGAGTAAACGTTTGGCTGTATGAGGTATTAAAATCACAAAATTATTTTTTACTAGCTGATGCCCGCGACTTCGTCCGCGTGGATTTATGTTTTTCAAAATCTCGCGGGAACTCTTTGATTTTCCGGGATAAAAAGTAGCCTATGTGTTAATCCAGGGTATAATCTATCTTCATTCTAAATTTCAGCCAAATCCGTCCAGTAGTTTTTGCGTGAAGGAGTAACAAACATACACACACACACACACACACACACACACATACAAACTTTCGCCTTTATAATATTATACATAGTGTGATGTCAGAAATACAATATGTTTGATGATAAATCAATGTAGTCTTAAAAGCATAAGATTACAAATCGCTTATATAATCCATTTACGATTTACCATATAAACCATTTACCATTTTGTTACGTAGCTATCTATCGGCTCCAAAATAATATAACCGTTCTTTACATCAGAGAGTTTTGATTAAATTGTAGGCAGTCTTAGCACAAGAATATGCTCTGAACGTTCCATTAGTAAATCCAATAAAGCTAAATTAAATAGACCAAGGTCGGTCTATATCCTGAAGGTTGCTGGCAAGGACTCGCCCGGGCCGCAGCTAACAACCTTCCCTTTTCCCGTTTAGTCTTTTGCTCCTCGATTTAATATGTCTTGCCTATTTTTATTTCGCTTCGACTATCTATCAGCTTTCTATCATGTAGCTTATTTTTATGCACTATTTTTCTATGCTTTTAAATAAAAACATCGACATATAATTTTAAAGTGGTTTTCTATGATTTTAGAGAAAAAAATAGATACCAAACATACGAGTCATAGTCATTGCAAAATAAGTACTTTTTATAATGATACAATTACAGCACATTTTATCAATGGTGGTACGATAAATATTCCGGAAGCCATTGCAATTCATGGTGATCCACTTCCTGTAGGTCCCTTTTAGCGGTCGCACAGTTTATTAACGGTAGTTTATAGTTTTTAATTACACCAATTACAATAAAACTTTGTTACATATAAATTGTAGTTTGTATCTGGCGATTGAACATACGAAGAGAGAAAACAAATGCAAGTTACTTTAATGAGTAATCAATTTTAAGCATCCTGCTCTTATTGGAAAAACAACAAACGAAAGGAACGAACCCGTGTTGAAAGTTTTGAACTCTAACAATAACCTGAACGAAATAATCGTTTCCGTTAACTCGCAAACATTAAATAACTTTATTGGCCAAACAATGGTGAAACACAAAACGCAAAACAAACACCCAGAGAACCTTCCATTTGAAGTGCACAAAGGAATATTACTAGACGAGTATTGAAGCGGACAATGCGTCGGTAACGGGATAACGCACTAATTGTGAACCGAGTACCAACTCTTCCGTTACCCGCTGCGCTGTCGAGCTATAGCACTCTCCCGGGAACCGACATGCCACTATTAAAACGTCTCGAATAACGCCAACTACTCACATAATGGCCCATGATACCACCTTTTACCAGTCCCGCTATTATTTTCTAGCCCATTTATTATAAGCAGCCTCAAAGCATATTACTCGGATACTTTAAAAAGCACTTAAGTTACTTTTTATAAATTCCATCATCAAATATAGCAGCAATTTTAAGGTAATTTGGCTCTTTCCAGCAAAAAGATTTTAATTCCAGTCGGAAATAAATTCTTCATAGTGAATATATTTTAAGCGGCCTTTTATAAATTGCGGCGGAGAAAACGTTTTGTAAACCAAGCTAGGCGGCTCGTTGAAGCTGACAAAAGCCCAGTTTGTGGTTAAAAGCACGAATTTCCTTTGGAATTTAACACTGAGCACGGAGATAACGGTGTTCAATTTTGAACGAACTCCATTATGAAGTTCATCGATTATTATATCTAATGAGATCAAGTTTTTACTTCTAGAGCTTTTGGATTTCTATTAATTCTTTTGATTAGATACAGCTATATTTTTTAACTTATTACGAAGAAATTGTCAGTTAATGGAAATCGACCTAAATCGATTATGGAAGTCGGAACGTAGTTCTATTAAAACAATAGAGAATAATAATTGTAACAAGAGCGTAACAATAAAAGGTATAGCATACAAGTATATACACGTGTCGAGATTACAAATGTATGAACTAACTGACAACTGATTATATTCAAACCACGATTCGGAATCATCGCACGTAAAGTTTTATATTTGTCAGTTATAATGAATACCAAAGTGGTATTAAATCTATGTAGTATAAAAACTACACAGAATTTGTGGTAATTGCACCTCATATCTATTATCAGCCGATATCTTCTATTTCAAAATGTTTTAAAAGCCAAACAAGCATACGAAATAAAAATGATTTGTGATAACAATAAATAACTTAGAACATGATAATTAAACCAGCGTTGATTTAATGAACCTCATTCACATTTTAAGCGGAAATATAACACATAAGTTATGTAAACTTTCGTAAACCTGTCTTAGCGATTTATAGTTAGCTACATAAAGTACGCTGTAAAGTGTAAATACAGAGATATAACTATTCCTCGCTAGTGTAGCAACATCTTCACGAGACGTGTTGAGTTTAACAAGCTCTTGACTTGCACGCCGCTACCGCAAGAGTTGAACGCGCGCACCGACTTGAGCAAAGTACCCTTTACTTCCACCAGACGAGCACAAACATTGTGTACCGCCGCAGCCTCAGGTGCGGAATCAAAAAGTTTACCGTAATAAGAAAAGTCTGGAAGACAACTTTCTCAAGCAAAAATCTTATCCATCTTACTCACGTTTTGTATACATACTTTAAATTTGCAGACTGCCTATTATTAAAGTTTTTGTTGTTTGTTTGGATCCAGATCATAATCTTTTCTTGGTGTTATGTTTAAATTATTTTTTATACGTCACTATCGCCGTTTTTATAGCATTTAACATTTATAAGCTCAAATATTTGTTGAAGTACAAAGGGATATGATCTAACTATTTCTGTATAGCATTGATCGTAAACCGCTCTTCAGAGTTCAAGGGGCTGAATGTACCTAACCCACGTCTACCGCAATAAACTCACCATCTTTATTTATATTACCGCTAATATAATATCGATACATTCTATATGAAGATTTCTTCAAATGTATTCATTTTACATTTTAACATTAGTTACTTATATACAGTATCATCATTATAAACCGATAAACTTCCACTGCTGGACATAGGTCTCTGGTAGGGACTTCCATACGCCACGGTATTCCGCCACCTAAATCCAGCGGTTCCTTGCGACTCGTTTGATGCCGTCTGCCCACCTAGTGGGGGATCTTCCAACTATACTAGTCGATAAAATTGTATCTACTGATTGCATCTATATTATTGCAAGTAAGGATATCTCCGAGAGACATATGTAATTACAACGATATTATTTCGGAATATCATGTAACGATTGCACTTCGAGTGTGACTCCCGTTAGCGCATGCTTCACCAGTCAACCATTTCTTATTACGCACGTTATTATCTCGCTTGCAAATTATGAGACGTTAGTAATCTGTTATATTTTTCTAAGAAATTAATTTTTTTAATTCATGCGACCTCAAAACTCTGATTAAATTTTCTAGAAATGTCGAGGTTAACCAGAACATAAATCGACACGTATTTCGTGTGATCTTACCTTGAATGGAAAAATAATTGCAAGGAATTAATCGCTTAGATATTCAAACACATGTGTGCTAACCGATGATAATTTATCAACGTTAATTGCATACAAGTATGCAGCGAGGAACTTATTGCAGCAAGAGTTATAACTTTAGAATACAAATAAGAATTAATACATACATACATCAGCTATGCCGCAATGTAATCTTTAACTAAATTCGTCATTTTGGGATTGAAATTTATTGTTCTTTTTGATTTTAAATTGATTGGAGTCGATTATAATCTATAAATAGTGTAAAGGTCAATAATTGTTCATCTATATCTTCGGCTTTGATGGTGTTCATTACGTCAATGGATCGAAACCATTCATATTAACGGGAACATCAAATAAAAACATTTCTTCATAGAGACTCTTCAATCACTTTAATATTCCGTGCATATCTTTTAATAACTGCTGCAGAGGTGAATGCAAAGCTTTCCAATCACGCCATTATTATGGCATTCATTAATGAATGAATACGCGGAGTTGTTCTTTTATCGAAGTTATGTGCTAACTATCGTAGAACTATTATTACTGAAGGTCTTCAATTGAACTTAAGACAAACGTTTTCAGTAAATGAAGACAAAAAGAAAAGACAGAGGAAAACTACCAACTACGCATTGATTTGTTACGTAACGGAGAACCGAGTCTCGTTCATCTTTGTTTCATCTGCACACTGATTTGCAGTTTCAGTAAAGGTTTGCGAATGTATTGAGAATTGAAGATGCGGTGGTGACCGATGAGTCACAATGAGCCGCGTTCATCGACCCGCCCTCACGACTTGAGCCGTTATCCTACAATTGCTTGTACCGCATTTTTGCAACCCAAAATAGGTAATGACTACATAATTCATACGAATTCTCTTGAATAACGTTACGAGCTACCTACTCCAATTATATTCCAATAACGAGATGTAGCAGTACGTAATTTGCTAATCCCAGTTTCAATTAAGAGACCGGGAACTCTTATTAGTTATTATTGATTCATTCATGCCAGAGTTGACTCACGTAAGCAGAAAATGACGTCATTAAAACTGTTAAGAGATTGTAGTAGCTGGATGACTGGTTTTGTACCCTTTGCAAGTTAATAGGGATGAGTCATGAGCTCAAAATAAATTGTCTGTTAAATTTTAAAATTCATTTCCAGTATTTTCGCTTTACCAGGTTTTTGTGAAGCGGATAGATAACTTATCTTCTGGCCTTAGGGTTAGGTACAAAAACCTAAAAGCAGAGATTCGTGGAATGATTTGGCTCTAATGTAGGTAATGTTCTATAATAATTTTACTAAATTACATATTTAGATTTTCTTGCGAATAAAGTAACACTAAGCTAAATAAAAACAGTGACGTAGAACTTATATGACTTTTCAACAAATGCAACCGCATTCGATATTCGACGTCACCCTTCCTGAATTCCAGACCTACTTCGCGCCATAGCATCAAAAGCTTCAATATTATTACTTTATTCAATGTGTTCATAGCAGTATTAACTTTGTGACGGCTGACGGCAACTCCAACAACTTAGGAAGTTAATTAGTGAGATATTGCGGTGTTTATTGGAGCAGTTTGTTTGGGTAAAGTTAGGCGACAGTAATTACCGCTGACTTTGAAAGGGGTCTGTGCGTTAGGGCCTCCAACGGCTTTCTGCAGCTATTGCGCTTATATTGGACTAATGTAATTAATTTTCGGTAAGTAAGCATTATTATGGAAGTTGATTAAATAAATAAGTACCTAGTAAGCAATCTGTTAATTTAGCTCTAAGATTGAAGAATTGCAACATTATGTTATATAATGACAGCTGTCCAATAATTATATCAACAGTTGCGTATCTACATTCTACATAGAAGATATAAAGATTAGAATAATGTAGGTAGAATCATGACACGACTCGCCATAATAGTAAAATTACGGCACTAAGCACAGAATTAGAGCCCTCAGATAAAATCAAACATGCCCGTCGAACCCGGAAGTTTCAAGACGCATTTCCATTTTGCAACGATCCCAAGACCCGGCTTGGTAATAAATACGTAATGTACCCTGGTATCGATTGCAGAGCAAGAAGGGGTGTTTTTATTACCCAGCAGGTATGACATCAGCAAAAGTTAAACTTTGCTCTTGACATAAATTCCAAAAAGAGGGGAAAGCATCTTGAAAATTACCATAAAATTTTCACAATCTTATGGACACAAAATATGTATGTTGGAATATGCCAGTCAATAATTATAGTACACTTGTACATGATTATTTGGTCATATTTGAAGTAAGTACGCAAACGTAGGATGATGTAGAAATTCCAAATAAATGTTTTGAATAGGTTAGGTTTACATTAGAATAATAAACAATATATACTAATGACTTATTGTAAGCCTTTATCCTTTAACCAAAAGTAATTAAAAGAACCCTTACTAGAGTGTTGCAAAAAGGAACAACATACGAGTACATAGTTTTCTAATTGAATTTAGTTGAAACGCGAGGATAAACTAATGAGCATCTAAATCGACCCTTTGGACTGGTTAGGCGAAATCAGAGGGTACTACGAGTCTGAATAAATAAAATGCAATTAAAAGTGGGGGAGTAGCCGCACAATCACACCCTCATCACGAGAGACTCTTTGAAATAGTGACGAAATCCTGCGATTGTTACAAAAAATAGGGGAGATGGGACAACAAATTTCTGTCTGTAAACAGAAAGATCAAAAATTTACGCTAGGAACACATAGTTCAATGGCTAAGTCTTACACATTAGAAAATTATTGTACCTTTTTTAAGTTTTTTTGATTTTGTTTTTATGTTAAGTTTCATAATAACTGTGTTCTGCTGTCTGCAACATCACAAATTGCAGCTGATTAGGATAAATTTTAATGGAATAATGGTAGGGGTTTGGTGATTGTCGCAAATTAACGTCGTATACTTCCGTTTGGTTCGCAGCCACTGAGCAAAATGGCGAACCACGTGCGGGGAGTTACCATAGCAACACAAGAACTACGCAGTTTACCTACATCCCCTGCGTTTTCAACGGTTTTCACATGCCACTTCACACTATTTAGATGTTATTAAGTAATTTATTTTAGAAATCCATACTCCATACTAATATAATAAATGTGAAAGTGTGTCTGTCTGTCTGTCTGCCAGTCTGTCTGTCTTTCTGCTAGCTTTTCACGGCCCAACAGTTTAACCAATTTTGATGAAAAAATTCCAGAGTTAGCTTACATCCCGGGGAAGGACATAGGCTACTTTTATTCCCGGAAAATCAAAGCGTTCCCACGGAGTTAAAAAAGCAAATTCCTTACTATAAATTCGAATGCTTAGATATAATTGTCCCTACCGATCAATCCACATTTAAAGAACGTGTAAACGTGAATGTAATTTAACCTAAAGCGTAAACCTATGTTATGCATCTAACACAACATGCGTTTGATATGTTACATTCTGGATTACTACACTTTAGTTTAGTTAAAATACTCTTGTAACAAATAAATTCATTTGCCAAAAAATTTACCATCCTCGTGGGCCAACGATTGTAATAAAACGATAAAAGTAAACTCATTCACGAGTTCCGAATTGAAATTCCAACCCATTAAATATTTTCACAAGCCTTTGAAATCAGTGACCCGTTCTAATAAATAACTCTATTGGACAAAGGGCTATGAGATTATAGCAGCTAATTTGGGATTTGGCGGTCGGACGCAACCTTATCTTGTCTAAATGACATACGTTAATACAGAAGGTCGAATCGGGGAATAATACGCCACAGACAAAGGACACTCACGACAACATTTGCTTAGTATAAATAAGAGCCAAAATACATGGCGTCTCTTCGGTTATTTGACCCCTGTCGATGTGGGGTGTTGTGATCGGATTCCCCTATTGGAAATCCCTACACATGTGCGTTTTCGTGGTTAACTAAGCAATTATTCAGGACAGTAATGCGAACCGCAAAATCTGCAAAAACATTTGGAAAAAAATATTATGAACACGGACTAGCATTTTTCATCGACTCCCAGTGCGTGGATTTGGACTTTCTAAAGATGTCGTTTCTAAAACTTCGAAGCCTGTCACAATGACAAAAATTTTGATAATTTTAATCTTTACTGGAATATGTTGAGGAAATGAAGTCAAATAAAGCTTATTTCGTAACAGCGCTTCAGTCAATTAGATGCTCAGCGTGTATTTCAAATTATTAAACTCGAGATGTTGTGTACAAAGGCAGATATCTGGTTTCTTTAAGTGTTTATTGTAACCAGTCACAATGGGTCCGTTGCCGTGGCGAAGGCCAACCTACCGCTGCATAACGACTGCATTATCACATTTGCTGATGCTATGTGACGCATTCGCGCAAAATATAAGCACTAACAAGACACGGTTGTTTATAAGATAACGTTATTTTACGTAGCTTGCGGACGTAAAGCTGTATTTTTAATTTGATATAATATGTACTTGTCTTGGGTGTAATTTTACGAATTGTGAAATTTTCACAAAAACCATGCGGTATTAGAACGGTAATAACCTAGGGGTTAAGACGTCAGCCTCCAACTCTGGAGGTCGGTGCCTAAAGATGCGCACCTTTAGGCTCTAACTCAATTAATTATCACTTGCTTTAACGATGAAGGAAAACATCGTGAGAAAACCTGCATGCCAGAGAGTTGTTCATAATGTTCTAAAAGGTGCGTGAAGTCTGCCAATCCACATCCACCAGCGTGGCGGATTATGGCCCAAACTCTTCTCATTCTGTGAGGAAACCCGTGCTTAGTAGTGGGTCGGCGATGGGTTGATCATGATGATGATGGTGACTGGTCTTCTAGACTGTAATCTGTAGGTACATATTATGTGGCTTTGGACGTTTATACATAGACCGCTTCAATGTTGAACTACTTAACTAATTGTGCGGTAACTGAAGAAACCATAGTCAGTTTCCATTTCATTACATTTGGTTAACCGCAAACGTAGCTTTAATAGAATAACTTGTAAGTACTCAGTTTACACATTAGAAAAGGCAGATGAAAGTAATGGCTTAATTGAAAAGAAAGATTAACCTTAATCGTATTCGTAGAATAAAATAGACCAGAATGCACTATGAGTAATACAAGGACTAATTGCGTATACTGTAAAGCAAAGTACAAGATCTAATTAGACATCTGCCTTGCAGCACTCCCTATATTTAAACTAGTATTTCATTGCAATTTTACATTAGTAGGTACAGTACTTCATTTAGCCATTTAATGATTTTAGTCTAATTGTTTTTGTTTGAATTGTTACAGATTTGGAAATACAATTATTATACAACAAAACTGGAATTCTTATAGCGGATCCTTTAAAGGTAATTAATTGTCATTTGAAATTCAATAGCTGATTATTATTATTATTATTTTAAAGAGCTCTATAATTCAGAAGCGATTAAAAGAAACGATACCGCAAATAATACTATTGAAGATCAACTTATCAAAGCGAGACGAACGCAAAAAACAACAAAATTGTCAATTCAATGGGATTCTTTGCTGATGTCGTCACCAATCTAAAAATAGTTCATTTCACTACCCGCACGAGAGCGTGTGCCCACTGTAATTATGTATTATCCTGTCAAGAGCCAGGATGGAATAAACAACTCAAAGTATGATAAGTGCATTTGATATACGGTTTCTTACGTCAACGATATGAGCATGTTATTGCGTCTGCACTTTTTTGAATAACTTAAGTAAGCTCTTGGTCCGTATTATAGAACCAATATGAAGATAGATTGTAAATAGGCTTAGATTGCATAAACTTGCAACGGCAGTATGCAGTATGTATTCGGTTTCTAATGTTGGTGAAATTAATAAGTAAATGAAGGTAAATACTAAGGCCCACTTACACAAAACTCGTTAAGCTGGTTTAGTTAAATTTTGTAATGATGTAACAGAAGAAAAATTGACAAGTTTGTTTCAGGGTTAACAAGAAAAGGGCAGGACTAGAAAATTTAACTTAAACACATTCGAAACGTTTGCTTGTTTGTATTAGATACAATAAGCCACAACATAAATTCATACGAGGGAGTTGATGACATAGTACTTTTTGATGACGCGTCTCACTTTCAAGGTGATAATGATAGAAATATTTAGGTAATCAAATAATAGACTTGTGTAACCGGGCTAGTGTCGCCAGTGTATCAGTATGACATATCATAAGTGGCACTATTATCGACAATCAGACGACGACCTTGCTGCTTGTTGTCGCAAATCGTGGGGAGCCGCAGATTGTCATCCTCCATTCCGGCATCCGCCTTACGTGCATTTTTATTATGTAATCCTACTTGTACTTTTATCGCTTTGGATAAGATGTTTGTAAAATAAGAAGGATGTAGATTGTAGGTACATTAAACACTGTGCATAACTACTAACTAGGCACCATAATAAACAAGTGCAATAATTTCGAATCTTTATAGGTATACAAATGAGATTGAATATAAAAACTATACACGACAGTTAAAATGACATCTTAATGAAAACCATAGTACTGTCTTGCTCTTTAGAGGCTGTAAAGGTCATACTGGGTCGTGAATACGGGATCTGAATAATTTTTAGTGAAATTCTATAATATTTTCTGTTTTGATTACAGTGATAAATAAAAAGCAAAATTACCTATTAATAATATGACGGGCACATTATAAATATTATGTATGAATAGTCATTGAATGATTCAGTTATACAGAACTGGGTCATAGATTTTTATCTAGGTGTTAATATAAAACTAGAAATATCTGGATTTATTCTCACTCGGGGGCAATTATTAACTACAATTTACATTTTGTCAAAGCGGTCATCATGCATCTTAAATACAATTCTAATCTATATCAAATAAATACCTAGGAAATCGGACCTGACTAAGGATATAAATCATATTATGACAAAGGACACCTAAACATGTTACTACAGTTACAATACAACAGACAGTCACTCAAAAATAATAATGAAAAATATAAAAAAATACAGATTTTCTGAAAAAGTTTTTAGAATCCGTGAAATTACTAACGGAAACTTTTTAGTTGCTTAGTAAGTAGTTGATATATATTTTATAATATAAGATATTATGGATTAAATTCGAGGTCAGTAAAGATGTAGTACCAAGTTTTTTTGTAAAATTCAGTCATAGCAGCACCTAACAGAACAAACATAATGCCGTTATTAAGTTTGACTGTTAAGAAATTTTGATTTGATTGGTGTCGAAAATAGCTTTTATTAAATTCCTAACTAAAGTTGTACTTTTAAGTAATCAATTATTATTATAAAGTAACTATTATATGTAGCGTGAACATAGCAGCGTGTGTAATAGAGCAAGATTTATCCTCACAGATAGTAATTAGTCCAGACGCCTGATTTATCGGTTGCCTTTGAAAGCACTATTGACATTTATCTTTATCGAATTGCGTTCGTCGACACCGTATCACCATTAGGAAGTGCATATAATTTCAAAACTTCATTAAGTATTATTTCAATACTAAAGATTTACCTACAAATATGTATTTAGGCTTGTCTATAACTACCTTTTTAAACGGAACATCGTTAATTCAAAACTTGTGATTGGAATAGTTCTTTTACACTCTTCACTTGCTATCATCGCGCCTGGGCGTCCAAAATTTGAAACGTTAAAAAACCAAAAAAACAAAATTGTAGCCTTTATTACGCTAATCATTGTTGATGTTAGTGACGACAAGTGTAGTTATTATTAATCCCCGTATTGTCAAGAAATATGACTGAATATATTAATATAATTTGATGACGGTACAGGTTCACAAGGTGTATAGTCCATACAAAATGACTTCTCAGGCGCCATTTTAACTATACAGTTCAACTGTCATGTCAAAAGTACGGTTCATCCTTAAAATAAGGACTAAAATCGTACTTTTGACATGACAATTGACATATAAAGTTAAAATGGCACATGATAAGTCATTTGCTTACAGATTAGAAATGTAGAATCTGATCCCAACCGACGTATACAAATAAATTTCCAAACGTGGAGTTGTCACGCTTTCCAAACGGAAGCACATATTCAATAGGTTCATGACGTTATGAATGGATGCAATTTTATCTGCAAATCTCCCAACACCGTCACGCATCGTGAGCCCTGGTGACTGTGTTGATGGCGCGACTGCAAGTGATAATGCATAATGCAGAACGGTGCCTGACCAGACGTGACCTGTTGTAAAACAGTTACAGAAATACATTTGGCCATTGAATGTAAAATTTAAGCCTCGGAATCCAATAAAAAAATATTTATGATGTTGTGGGATCATGAAAATGCAAGGATCGAAGATCCAGTAATGTAAGACATAAAATGATAATGCTGTAGGTATACAATAAACTTAAGCATTCTCCTTCCTCTAAGTATTTGTATATGGGGCAAAAATTATAAACCTTATCAGCACTGAAGAAAACATTGTGGTGCAATCTCATAATACATATATACTTTAGATAGAGTTAGAGAGGCTATGCTTAACTTTGTGAAGTACTAGCTTCAGACCGCGAATTCATCTGCGTGATATAATTACCTAATAATACCCTTTAAAACTCGGCGATAATGTAGCTAGCCTTGTATCATTTAAAGAACTTTTAAAATCAGATCATTAGTTCCGGAGATTACCCCAACATCCAAACTTACAAACTTTACGACTTTATAGTGTTAGTGTAGAAGTGTAGATAATTTAGCCACAAACCGTTTCAATTTAATATTACCTACTCGATTCATAGCAAAAAATAGATTTAACCCGGCAAACAGCGAAGCAAGTTTGTAACTACTTCGTAAGAAGAAACTATAGGGTGCTAAAAATAAAATAACTGATCAGTTAAGTATGTTGCCGTCTGTGGGTTGCAATTTGGAGCTGGCGCCTCAATTTAACCTAATGGATCAGCATTCAGCTGACATCGCTATTCAGGGCACGCGCAAAACATTGCGTGATGACCGCGGGCAAGTCACTTTTCACTGATCGGTTATTAGTCCCTGCAATATCAACAGGTGATAGATTTCTCTAACTTTATCAGTGACAAGTAGAACACAGACAGGCAATAGAAAAACAACTATTAACAACCAGTTTCTCTGCAGGTAGTGCACAAGATCAAATATGTATAAATTATGTCCTCTCTTATGACTGTTTTCGTCATACGTCTCTTGATATTGACTAAATACATTGATATCTTGCAATTTGCAAATTATAAAATAATTATTTCATCTCTTGTTCCCCAAAAACACACATAGTAAAAAAAGCCTCTAATGTGACTCTTGTTTTGCGTATGAATGTTCTGTGTATGAAAAATACATTTATCTTATATCTTATACAGACTGAACTGAACTTGGATATCTTCCGCGTACAGGGTGAAATGTGAATTGGATTTCATTGAACAATCATTTAATAGTGCCTTCAAGTGCGTCTAGAGCGCAGGTTGTTGACTCTACGACAGCGCGAGCAAACCCGCATCCTTTTGTGCTGAGAGCCTTTGAATCATACCACGAGTATGACAGTTATGAATGACTCAGTGGTGGTTACCCTCGCTCTACACTTATCTATGTACTGAGCATTTAGTAATGTAAACAACGAAAATTCTACGCAAGTGTTTACGTTGTATTATATCTTTATTAACTCCAATTACCTTTAACTCCAATTACCTAATAGTTGTCATTCAGCTCGTGGATAGGATTAATTGGAGTGGGTAGGTAAATAAAAAATTTTTACAAAAAAAATAAAAACCGACTTCGTTACATAAACACTAAAAATTGAAAAATAATTTTCAATTCAAATTTTCAATTTTTAGTGTTTATGTAACGAAGTCGGTTTTTATTTTTTTTGTAAAAAATTTTTATTTCACAATTTTTAGTGGCCCCATGGAATTATGCTATGACTGGTTAAAAATCTACTGTTTACTAAGCTATTACACTGATCGCGAACAATTTACTCTTATCCGTTGAGGAGTTCCAGTATCTATCTTCGAAGATGTTCATCAGATCTTCACCAAATTGAAATGGGACCAACTTTGAAGTATACCCTTTTAAACAAAAAAAGAATTTTCAAAATCGGTCCAGGCGTTTTTGAGTAATCGGGGAACATACATAAAAAATAAAAAAAAAAAAATAAAAAAAAGATTCCGACGAATTGAGAACCTCCTCCTTTTTTGAAGTCGGTTAAAAAGCGGAATACCGAATACGTCATCCCATCTAATTTAGATCCTAAACAATGCTAGTAAAATGTAATGTAAAGACATTATTTTAATAACTGCATTTTAGTATCGTTACAGTGAACTATGGTATTGTGGTAGGTTAAATATACGTATCACCTATAGGCAGGATATGGATAAGCCGAGCAAATTCACCATATTAAGTAACCGCCTTTGACAAGCGTAAAAGTATCGACAAAGTACGTATCTGTAGACTTTTTTTTCAAATACTTTTTAATACATTCACGTTATCAATATCCATATCTACAACACACGGGAAATACGTTTCCATTCACAAACTCCTATTTAACAATCACAGTTTTTTTTTGGTCGTAGACTCGCAGTTCAACAGCACGTTGCAGGCTTTTCACATAAAATATTGTGAAACATGCATTGCTAAACGCTACAAGTAGAGCATAAAGCACTGGTATTCTATGGGCACGGTCTGACTCCTCTTGCATGGTGTGATTCCCACGCTTATCAGCTGGTTCACGCGTCAGCGCACGCGACGGTCCCGAGACCTCGACCGCGTCACTGCTAAGGCTTGAAAATCGGACAATTTTTCAGCTCCGGAGTCGGGTTTGATGCTGAGCGTTCCAAGTCCGGAGTTCCGGAGTTTTGAAGCTTCATCAAAAAAATTGGATGTGACTAAATAATGCGTTTGATTGGAATATTTCTTGCGCTTAAATAAACGTTCAAGTCTATTAAGCATGAAATAAAACAAATCAGTTAGAAAAATGAAAACAAAACTTTATTTTACGACCTGGTAAAATTATTATGTATAAAGTAAGATTTTTCTAACATTTTTAAAAATGTTTTATCGATAAAATTGGATAAGTTTTACTCTATTTTATATGTACAATTTATGATAGCTCCAGTTTCACAAACGAATCTGTAATTTTTCGAAGATCCGGAGTTACACCAACACCGGAATTCCGGAGTTCAAGCCCTAGCTGCTGCCTGCTCGGCGCCTGATAACTAGTGTGCATCTACCGTTTTAACCTCAGAATATAATAAATTAACTACAATGCTTATAGGTACTTTTGTTATTGTTTGATTATTCACAACTCATAATAACCACAATTTGCGTTAGGTTCGCCTTTAACTATTGTTGTTTATTTTTAAACATTGCCATTGATACCAACTATATGGGTGGCCATAAATACTACACCGGCGACTGTAGAGCCTGGCGCCTGTTTAGTGATAAGTGACAACTTTTACAGACTTTAGAAAACAATATAAATTTTGCGGTGTAGGTACATTAAGGCATGTAACGATGAGTTTGTTTACTTATAAAATTTTACATCATCATAATTTTGTCGACTACGAAAATCGATCGAATTTTTTTCTTTAACAATTCATCGTTACAAATGCTGTTTTAAACAAAACTAAACGTGATCATAAATTATGTATGTACTTGCAATCGTTATTTTGGAGAACTCGTACCAACAAAAGGTGCTTGGGTAACTTACTATCTAGATTCTATGCCATATTTTGTACACTTATTTTGTTATTGTATTGTACTATGCTTATCTGACATTCGTAAGCGCTTGTATACGTCTAAATCAAAAAATAAATAAATACAAATACAAATACAAACTAATCCAACATAAACAGGATTATTAATACCGCCAGATTTCTAATTACGATGCAGATTAAATTTGAAATTCCCGTGAACTCCATTTATAACGTAGGTACGTTCCAATAACATTCACCATAAAATCCATCAGTAGAACTGCAACAGTATTGCAGTAAATATATCCGTACGCTCAACGGCAGACGCAAACAATAATAAAGAGAACAATAGGGAATGATTTATTGACAGTTAGCCAGCGGCGCCCGGAGAGCAATTTACACTGCCGCAAAAAAGTGACCGGAGCACCGGAGCACACAGCGTATGATCACAAGTGAGAATACCGTTTGCATACTCTAGATCTAGAAGCGTTACTTGTTGATCTGTATTGCTAACAACTCATATTCACTTCGATACCGCAGCTCAGTTCCAACTTTTAACAAGTGTAACAAGTCAATTCAGTGAGTTTGTGATAAGTATTACGAGTACAATCTGGGAAACACGCCATATTTGCTATATGTGACAGTTGACATATAGACTGTCGTTATGTAAAAGCAAGTCCAATGCCATTTTGTGAGATATGACCAACAATTTATATGCTACGCACTGCATTGGCCATTGCAAATACTGTCTGCAATTCGCTTTTGCAAGGCTTTTGCTTATAAATGACTCAATGGCCAGTGCCATATTGAGTTTGACAGCTTCGTAGAACACGATTTTTGCTAGGTTAGCCGTTCTATGTACTTAATTTAATTCAATGCCATCTCACATATCACAGCCTCGAATAACATAGAAAATCTCAGCTTAGTAAATACTTACTTGGCCTTACCCGTGCTAAAATGAGCAAAAAATTACCAGCAGATAGTACAACAGTAATGCCACAAATTAAAGTACCGTTTTCATTGTATATACTTAAGTGTTATAGCATATCAATGGACTCGTTACCGTGTTACGTTCACTTAAGGAAGATTCACATTATAGTGCCAAAGTGTAATGGTAATCCGACAAATAAGACCCTGCAAAAACATAATTGATCCAAAGGGTCTCTCTTGGGTATACGCGACTTGTTTTTGTAACGGAGAAAAAGGAACGTGACAATAAATTATTATTATAATAATAACGACTTATTTATAGATTTTTGTGTGATCCATTACCTACAATAGGTAATCTTGGCTAACTTGGAGTTCTTAGTCACAATATTTATGATAAATTTGATGCAGACAACGTGATGCATACTACTAAGATGAAGACGTGACCATTGACACAAACAGTAGCAAGGTTGTTGAACAGCAATTATCAAGTGAAGGAACTAATCAAACTCACTTAGAAAGCAAACTCGATAAGAAAACAAATTAGGCCACATCGATCTCGATTCTCGCCTCAGTGTGCTAATAAAGCAATTGTCTGGTAAAGTGTGTCAGCGCGAAATCAAAACCCATTTCATTAGTTAGAGATGAGAAGGCACCCGATAACGAAACCATTAGCACCATAATTGCCAGACTGTACGAAAAGCTCGAACAACGATAGCGATCGCTCTCGAATACCAAGAAAGATGTCACGATCACGATCCAACGACATCGTGAGATCAACTAAACACTTAGCAAAGTTAGCACATACTTCTGCTCATAAATTTATATTTTGTTGCCACGGTGATGCTTAATACATTACTATTAAAGCAATAGCTACCTATATAGATTGTTGTCAATCGTCAAATGTTTACCTTGAATGCAGACGTTAAGTGGCCTTACGTGATAGTAACATAAAGCTCCCAAGAGAATACAACTCTGTGGCAACTGGTAAGTGTCCTTAGGACACGGACGTTTGCTACAGATTTATGAATTAATTAGCTTTTGCCCGCAACCTTGTCTGCGTGATATAATTTATAGCTTATTAGTACTCGGAGATAATATAACTACATATCTATCAATGAAAGAGTTTTCAGAATCGGATCACCCGAAATTGCGTATCTCCATTTACAAACTATCAAATACTTTATAATATTAGCATCTAGATTATACTTAGTTCTGGCTATTAGGCGTGCTTACACAGGTAAAATATTTGATATTACAATATTGAAACTGGAGTATTAAGGTACAGTTTGTTTTCAGTCTTAAAATACTTTTATTCTTTTTGGAGACCCTCAGATTTGTTCAGTTAAAATAATTGCCTTAATTATAAATTTACCGTAAGTGTTCGTAACCGCAAACGTAGGTATAGGTAGGTAGGTACCTAATAAAGTTAATTGGCGACTACGAAACGTATATTTACTTAGCAGACTTTAATTAGTTTAATGCTCTGGTCACCTTCAGTGCGTTGTTCGGAGCCGTAATGGAATATAGGAGTAAAAGCTTAACGCTGTTTTCTTACAAAATGAACAAAGATAAGTTATTTTCTAAGTATTCACCTGATTAAGCTGACTTGAAGGATTTATTCAGTTCGTGATTCCAATATTAAATAAATAACAATTATAATGAAGTTAAACATCCCTGGATGATTTTTAAATGGGACTTTAGATAAATTTGTTGTGACGTTTTATATTTGGTATTCAATGATCGATTTAGATAATGAAAGCATAGCATACTGAAGCTCATGGTGCCCGTATTAAAAGGCGACACTAATCCGAACATTATTGATTGCTTCTACATAAATAATGCGATTATAGTACAAGTAGAAGATGGGGAAGGGTTGATTTTAATGTAGGTACGGACGCATGGGGATAAATTTAGATAACTCGAATTATTCGACGATGAACAGGAAGAACAATTTGAACTTGAGCAGCGAGCTATACCTACTTCATATTTTTGCAGGTAAAGATATTTTTTGTGCCGACAAACGTTTCGAAAATAATAATTACGTACGATAATAATATGCCCACGGGGATTTAGGTTTTTTATAAAAGTCGTAGAAACTCTTTGATTTTCTCGGATAAAAAGAAGCCTATCTATCTCTGGAAACTATCTCTGTACCAAACGTCAAAATCGATTAAGCAGGCGGGCCATGAAAAGGCAACGGACAGACACACTTTCACATTTATAATATTTGTATGGATTTATAATTTTAGTATAGAGGTAATTTGTCTTTCTTGTCTTACTTTGTATGTTTTATAAGAAATCGTACAGTGTTTCTTTACGTCTATTCTATACAGGATTTACTGCTTGTATGTAGGTAGGTACTTAGCTGAACCAATTATATTTTACAAAGCACTTTATGAAGTTGGTACTTACAACGGTGTTGTTTGTATGCCTACATAGGGGAAAATGGAAAACTAAAACGACCTCGCACTTAAAAAGGACAATTTATGCAGTTTTCATGTAACCCATGTAGCTATTATAAATGTCGAAACATTTGTATTTACCTGCACAGTGCTTGTGAAAAATGGAGCCTAGTATAACAGACGACTTCGTGGTCGGAGTTTCAAAATGTCAGCTCGAGTGACTGGTGATATATTATCCAAATACTAATCTGTTATTATTTCTCTCTCAGCCTCTATAAGTGTTATGAGCGTTCTTACTTTCTTAATAACTTTGTTTTGAAACACTACAAAATCAAGAAAATTTATTAAAAGCAAAGTGGAAGAGTTATTCTGTTAGAAGGATGAATGCTACGATTTTTTCCCCTTATTACTCGTTTGGCATTCCAAGTGGTTTTTTAAAAATGAACATCGCATTTATCAGTCATACAATTTACATTATTAACGTTGAATATTACAATAACGAGAAGGCACGATGCTAAAGAATTATTGTTATGGAATGCATCATCATCTGCAATTGGCATTGGCATTGAAAAGAATAATAAAATTATTGTTGTATCGTGTTAGTAGGCAATTACTGTATTATGTAATATTACATTTAAGTACATAGGTATCATAAAAGCGACAAGTACCTACTAGTTGTGTACAAGTACTTAATGCGAAAAAGTAGTAATATTTATTGCCATACAAATAATACATCTTTGTTGGTAGAATATTCTAATCAATATTAAATATAGCTGATGTCATACTCTAAAATAATAACAAGTGTAACCTTCACATAAAATAAGATGTGATCTATCGCTTTTACTACGTACAATGTACATGCTAATATTTATTTAAACAGAACAGCTTCTATAAGTTTCGTGCCTTCTCCATGTGATTACTATTCTAATCTTTACGAACATTATAAATGCGAAAGTGTAATTATTTGTTGGTTTTCCCTCAATCACGTCGTAACAGAGCAGCGGATCGACATGTTCTGGAAAGTAACATCCGCAATTTTTTTATCCCGAGAAATTAAACAGTTCCTGCGGGATGGCATGCCATTTTTCACTAACGTAGCAACAGATCGCAAACATATAATCGAACACATAGAGACGTCAGTAAATATACTATTCTTATAAATCTAATATTTAACAGTAAATGTAATAGGTACGATGTACGATGTTGTATGGGAATTTAGAAAATATGACAAAATATAATTTTTCATAATCCTGCAGAAAGGCAAGAAATCTATGCAAATTTAAATATAAACATAATACTTGTTTACGTATCAGAATACTTGAGTCAATATGTATATCTAGATACTAGTAGCTTCGTAGATCGTAGCAATTGTTCGTAACAAGTTGGGAGGACTCAAACATGAGATTTCCTTGTTTTATTGAAAGTGGTGTCTCCCCTTGTCACGTCGAGTGTCACAAGTAGAAGACGGGAGAACAATGCGTTGGAATTTCCAGTGGAATGTGAACCGGAAAAATCATTTAGGAGATCCTTTTAATGGGGCGAAATAATATTGTCCTTGACTTTTACAAATCTATTTTAGCGTTTAAACTATCGTGAGTGATTTCCACTATACATGTAGGCGAAACCGGCTTTACTCACATATTTAGGCGATGTTAGCCCGACTAGTCTCGAACCCATCCAGGGTCCTTTTTCACAGGGGCTCAGTTCGCGAACGCTGATATACTGATATAGGTACATAATATTTTTCTTGCCCTGAGCCCTATTTATACATAATATAATAAATTACTTTTATAGCAGAAGATTAAAAACTAGTTTTTGTATTCATTACAATGAATTAGATGAACTCCACATGATGTTTTGCCATACACAAGTTCTGAGCTTTGCAAAGTTTGTTATAGATTTTAAACAAACCCAATATACGTGACTCAATAAGGACATTAATAATTACTGTCCTTATTAATCTACTGTATATAATATTATCTGAATAAGGAAATGTGTGACCTCATCCAACCATTAAACTAGTAACAGTGACCCAAGAATCTAACAATAAACGTCTATCAAGACAACCTATCTCTCATATTATACTCCAGCAAATGTAATTAATTTCCTACTTATCATACAACAGGTCCACCTACGCGAATGCCTCGACACGTCTAATAATCTTTCAATGCCATGATAACCTTTGGCTTTGAAGTAGGTAATTTTTATTTTTAACGTTCATGACCTAAAAAGGATCGTCAAAATTGTACACAATTTTTTGTCACGCATACCGTAATGAGTCGTTTTAATAATCAAAATTAAATTGCCCTTGTATTCTTTGGACATGTCACGGACAATGGCTGTGACAAAGCTTACATCACTATTAGGTATCTAATGGGTATAAACATTAACCATTCTTACAGTTTTCATTAACCTAGCATGTACCTGGTATTTAAGTAACTTCCTAGTATTTTCGTTATCGATTACCACTATATTTACTTAATATTATATTTTCATACTCGGCTTCAGCAATTGCTCATTACACTCTACGTCGCCGTATCTACGAATTTGTCTGTTATTATCTTTAGAATTGGTTATCTCAAGTCAAAAGCAATAAATCAAATCTTGATCAAACAACGAATGGGGCTTTAGGATTTGTGTCAGAGTAACTGGGCCGTGTCAAACCCCAATTGAACTATTAAATTGAATTAAATTCAATGGACACATTGATAAATTATTGCTTATAATGATTTATGGCATATCGCTTTTAAAAAGCTTTTGTGTAGTCGAAACTACAAACGTTTATGAAATACCTTGAATTGACGGTTAGCGATAACATGGGAAGAAAGCTCTTATGTTGAGATAGACGTTAGAACGTATCAAATACTTTGCAGTTTGTGGCTGATTCCGAGAAGAGGCGGTTCGTAACAATACTAGAAAGCTTAAGAATATAGGTACCAATACACCTACACAAACATTAAACACTGTTTTACATATTGTGTCAATTAAGATTATAATAAGCCTCAGTCCTCAACCTTGCCTCAACCAAAGAGTGACATAAAAAGCATTGTCAAGACCAATACCAAGACCGAAAATAGATTCTCTATCAATCGTAGGTAATAACTGAAACCGGTTGTTATCATATTTGATATTGAATGTTAAACTTTGCACAAGCAACAAAAATGTTCTGAAATTTTCCACCGAAGATAATAACTTTGGAAAAACGTCGACCGTTCTATTAACTCGAGGATGTATGCGAATCTTAGCTTTACCCTCTTGATTTACGCTAGATACAATGGCTTAGGGTAGATAAGGAGCGGAATTTGGGTGTAGACCTTTTTGTTGTACGGAAAAATAAACGACCTTTTCAAACTGTCCTTTAATAAATTACTAACACTAGAATGTAAATAAAGTTACAGAAGATTCTTCAAGCAAATTATGTCTACTATCTTCTGAATCAGCTCTCCAAAATATTTCTTTTAAATTGACCGTAACTTTAAAGAAACGTCGTAAGAATTTTCTTAATAGAGAGCAGTAACGAGTTTTTTCAAGAGTTCAAGTTTTTTATAACCTTGATTTACGCGGAAAAAGTCGTATAGTACGTACGTCTGGCAGTAATAAACGCTGATTTTCTGATTTGGAGTGTCAAAACAGTACTAAAATATCCATTATTAGTTCATCCACCTCAATGGAAGCCAGTTGCAAAGCAGTTCTTACGTCAGGCAAGTAATTCAGATGAGCCTTCACAGTCTGTGTCGATAAAATGATAGATCACTACTACATTATAAAATATGCGAAAGTGTTTGTTTGTCGGTTTGTCCTCACAATAACGTCGCAAAGGAGCAATAGATCGTGATTTTTTGCACGGATATAGTCAAAGACCTGGAGAGTGACATAGGCTACTTTCACCCCAGAAAATCAGAGTTCCCAAAGGATTTTAAAAACCTAAATCCACGCGGAATAAGTTGCAGGCATCAGCTAGTGAAGAATAAATTGTAAGGCATGCCTGTGCTGTGACCCATAAAAAAATAAAATGTTTTGATTATGATAATAAAATTTCAACCCAACTTTTTTATTATCTTACTCATAAAATGTAAAGCATTTGATAACGTTTATTCAATGTTCTCACGAAACCGTAGTACATAGTGGAATGAAAATGGATGCATTAAATCGATTCGCCTGGCGCCTCGGTGTCCACCCCAGTTTATTACCTGCACCGTAGAAGATATAAGCAACATAAAACAACAAATAAAACTGAGTTTTCCCGTATATACCTACATCGTAGAAATTGCAACAGTAGGACAGTACAGCACTTTGTGATTTCATAATATAATAAGAGTAACTACAAAGTTTAGGCAGTAACAGAAGACATTATATTAAATACAAGTAATAATAATTAGCTTAATTCACTCCACCAAAAGTTAAAACGGGCAAATCTATGTAGTACAACGTGGCAATGCAGCATTCGATTTACACACCGCTAGTCCTCCTACGTATCCTCATCATGTGCTCCCAATATTTTTACAAGTTTTGCATTCTAGAGTCCACATGTCCTGAGGATGCTTCGGTGTCGGAGTGAGACAACTGTACGTTGAAGATGTTTTAGAAGATTTGTATTATAGTGTTGTGTAGTGGTGGTGCGTATTACTTGCTTTTTCTTGCATATTTAGTAGGAGGGCGGGCGTGCATATCGCATGCTGCACATTGTACTTACTATAGATTTGTCTGTTTTGGTGGAATTGTGATTCCTCATTATCATAGATTTCCGCAAACTGTAAATGTACGAAATAATTTTAAAAGTTACGAAAATACTAAAATACGTCACGAATGATTTCTAATTAAATTAAGTGTTAATATTTTTGTTATTCAACGCCACTAAGTTGCAAATCAAATTCTAGTTCGTAAAGGTTACCAATACCTACGTCTACGTATATGATGTCAAATTTCATTTTGTAAAATAAGCCACACCCCACTCAAAGGTAAAATGGCTTCGGTAACTTTGTCAAGTAAATTGAGTTTTACAGCGATCGTACCACAGCTTGTTTACTTTACTTTACCCCACATACACTAAAGGAGGCAATCTAAATATTTTATACTTTACCGCGTATCAAAAAGTAAAACCACGTAGAAACAGATTTTTCAAAGAGTTATTCTACAGCAATTTATTAATTTTATTGGAAGAAAGATCCATTGAATATTCAACTAACTCCAGCACTAAAAACCTTCCTCTTAAAAATATAATGCATGTTTCTGGCAATTTTCTAGATACACAATATTGGAACTAGGTATTGTAGGTACTTACATACATTCGTCAAAAAGAGAGATCGATTAATTTATGGATTATATATTCTGTGTTTATGGTTTGAAGCCAAATTGCTAGAACTATTTTGAATTTTTTTTTTTATGGATATATATTATTTACGCAAACTAAATGGTCTGCACTATTTACGTTGGCTTAGAGCCAGTAAATATTGTGCTAGACTGATCACTGCAGTACTTGAGTTTTAAAGCTTATGTAAAAATACTGCAATGAATACTTCGGCAAATATGTATATGACTTAAAATGTGAGCTGTTCTGTCTAAAAGAAGACTCTTATAGTTTCTACCATTGTCTGTCCGACTATGTGTCACAACCATTTTATTCAGAAACTATTGTAGATGGAAAGTTGAAATTTTGAACCTGTTATTGCTATACAGATGTATATTTGAATTATGAAAAAAGTCACAGTACCTCAACTTCGACAATGTTGAGAACATTGTCGAAGTTGAAACAAAATTTCATTTACTCCCTCAAGTGATACCTCTACTTAAGTAAAGATTTTAAAATCATGTTGAAGTTTCATGTAAGTCTTTCCAAAAAAACTGCCGTTTATGTATGAAACAATGACCTCCAAAATGGCAGTTTCACGTAAATTAGATGTCCATCTATAGCTCCTGAACTGCTTTATTGTAAATCTGAAACTTTTTAGAATCTAGGCTATTTGCACATAGGCACTTTTGTGAGACAAATGGCAAACGAGTTATAGTCAGTCAAATAATGGTTAATTGGCCCGATGTAGGGAGAGAAAAATCTCAAAAAATAACCATTTCGTATGATTTCTAGTTTACAATAACAAGTTGTTTTATTAGCATGGTTACGGAACTAGAGCCTAGGAGTGTTCTGAGTGTTATTTTTTTGTTACAGATGACAGCAATGAAAAAAACAAAACACTGTTCCAGTGGATGGTGGGTGGTGCTACTGACAGCCACATTAGCTGTGGGAGCCATAGCTGATGCTGGCGTGGGTCTCTATAACGCTAGACTTAAACAGATCGTCACCTCCAGTACACTTAAATGGGCGAACTTAAGGAAAGAAGCCATGGAAAATTATGTCATTGGGGCAGACTCACAGCAAGGTATAAAATGAATTTATATAAGTGTATAAAAAAATTATATGTGTTTTAGAAAATAAAGTAATGGCTGATCCATATTTTCCTTTCAGGTCCTATTTACTTGTGCAGAACGCGACATGAAGGCGACATGCTTCTGGGGCAACTAAGACCTGACTACACTTCCTGCGCTGTTTCGGGAAGTAAGAGCTATAATGTATTTGAAGTACTCGAAAATATTGAAAACGCTTCTTTAATCATATGGAATTCCTGGTATAAATTCAATTCAAAACCTAGCGGCGGTGTCGTTGTGGATTCTTCCGTTGATTCCGTTTTCATAGGTCGAATAAAAGCAGATAAAGGCTTTTCACACAACATAGGAAGAATTATTTATGACAGTACCGTTGGTCATTTGATTACATTCGATGAAGAAAATACTGAGTTAGAGGAAAACAGTGGAGAAATGTTATTAGAAATTGAACCAGTTAAGTACAAATTGGAAAATGTTGAGTTAGATTTAGCAACTCAACATGAAAGACAAATGGATCCTCAAGTATATGAGGAACGCATTTTAAGAAACGATGACGATGTTGCCGCTACTGTAACAACTGAAATAGAATACAAGTATAATTATACTTTATCTTGGGGTCACGGTCATGGCATCGCAATCGGTCTGAACACTACCATAGTAATGAGCGATGGAACAGTATTTCCGCAAATCGAATGGGCGAACCCATTCAGTGAAGAAAGAAAAGAACTTTATAAGTTGGAAAAGTATTTGGAACCAGGAACCGCATGCAACGTCACTTTCAGAGGGAACAACACAGATCGTGATGTGCAATACACAGCAAAATTAGTGACCTACTATAAAGACAATGATTCGCGATCGAGACAAATGAGAGGAGAGCGAATCGAAAACACGGTAGAAGTTGAAGCTGTATATGGTGAAATCTATTACACTGTGAACAATACACTCGTGCCCACAACGACGACTACCACAACCACAACTACCACGACCACTACAACAACGACACAAGCTCCCCCACAAGAGCCTTCATCATTAGAGAAGAACGACGTTGGCATGATAATGGACAGCAATGATATATTGGTAGACAGCAGTGAAGATATGGTGAAAGCCCCACCCGCTAAAGAAGACATAAATCGTTCTGTAGTCGGAGGGCTTGGTAGCAAACCGGAGAACGGCGCCAATACCAGGATTGTTTGCTTTACGTTACTTGTGCCAATATTTGCGCTTCTTCTTCTATAAAATGTATGAAATATAGCTTACCTTGTACATAGAAAAAAATATATCATTGACTTTATAGTTGCTTGACGTTATTAGAGGCACTATGGCAACTATTCTTACCGCAGTTGTTTATTGCCCGAGACTAAGATAGTATTTCTGGGTATATTTTGTAAATAGATAAAGTTTTTGGTTTTACAAGACATTCCTGTTAAATATTTTCATTCCAAATGTATAAATGAAGGACCGAAAACAAGCAATTGTATATAGATTTTGTAAATAGTTAAGAATATGAAAGTCGCACAGCGACTACAACAGATCTTTTCAATACGAAAGATGCATAGGTTAGATTTGTTTTGAAATTTAAGTAGAGTAGAGCACTTTTACCAATTACAAACTACTAGTTTTGTTTTAAGACAAATAATTTACAGCATTTCACTTATTAAATTTAACTGTTATCCAACAATTACAATCAAAATAACTTTTTTTCCAATTTTAGATTCATAGAAAAATTTATGAACGCTAAATCATTCAAACTTAGATAAATTAATGAATTATTATGATAATACGAAAACGGTTACTAAGCCTTTAAAAAAGATATAAAAGACATCAGAATTTTTTATTATTATCTTATAGTTTAAACATTTTTTATTATTATCTTATAGTTCAAGTCATCTAAACAGGCCAAAAGAACATTTTAATTTATAAAATCTTCAAGTCTTTTATATCATTAAAAACTTGATCACGTGTTGGCGTGTCGACTATTATTTTACATAATTTACAATAACAATTTGATTGAGCTTTGCGCATATTACCATAATTATTGGTATTTTGTGTTGGATCTTAAAAGGATATTAATTTAGTGATGTTAAATCCATATTTTTGTATTATGTAGAAGAATATGTTATCTTTTCAGTACCTCTTTTTTTCTAGTTTTGTAATTTCTTTTAATTGTTATGTTTAGTTATAAGTGACAAAGTTTTTAAATCCAGAATGAGAGATATTACTATTATTAAAGCTTTTAGAATTAGTTGATAAATTAATTTATTTGTTTTAGGTTAGTAATGTGAGTAACAACCACACAACTCCGAAACGTATTACCGAGAAAGATTGAAATATTATTATAACTTTGTTATTAAGTACCAAAGTTACAGTTTCTTCAAAGTTTACCTTACATTATATTTCAAAAAGGATGAATTTCAGTAGTTTCCTTTTATGTATGCAATATCATTAAATACACGAATTAGCAAGAAAATAGTCTATAATATAAGTGTTATAAAATGCTTAGCTGTGTTTCGTGAACGTGAACAGAATGAATATTTTTGTATGGACACGTCATGATGCTGGGTGCATAATAATGATTTTAGGTCTCTCTTCTGCTCGCCGAAAACTATAATAAAAATAATTTATTAAATACAATATCAAGAAGTCATTAGTATGCGTCTGGTTTTTGACTGTCACTGTTAGTAATATTATTGATGTAATGCCCCTATACATAAGTTATTATTGTCGTACATAATAGTATCATCAATTCAAAAATGTCATGTGTCCATGTTCAATCATTATTATATTTTTATTATATAACAAATCATTGTTATGTGATTTAATCCGAATCTCATTATTTAACATATTTGTAAAGATCAATATCCCACCTAGTATAACATTATCACGTAAGATTTAGAATATCAATATATCTTCGAAGTGTATTATTCTAAATAAAGAGTTATTAAATGTGTAAATTAATTACATCATTGCTTGAACAAAAATATAATAAATATAACTAAGCTTATATATTTTCTCACTTCATATAATCAACAGCCACTGCAAAAGATTGCGAAATTTAATTGAACTTCTATCTGAGCATATTAGCGATTTGATTTTGAGTTTTAGTTTGTATTCATTCAAAGCCTCACAACGGCATGACAAAATTTCATGTATTTTTTGTATTCACCATCCATATTTATATATTTCATGCTTTATGCATTTAGAAGAGTGGCTCTTTATAAAAATTAGAATTAATTCATGAATCTCAAAATCAAGATTGTTTGCGAAGCATAATTGTGATGTTCTATGTAAGTTTTGTTTCCAATCATTAAAGTGTAACTATAAAACTGAGTTTTTTTATTAATACACACAGACAGACTCTACAGACATTTTTCTTATAATAAAGGTAAAATTAGAAACATTATATAGGTACAACAATAATAATATAACAACAATGAATACGAAAAATAATATGAATATAATACATATTATAAAAGACATATATAGGTTAATGCCTAGGTAGCGGGAGGAATCGGTAGACAATGGCCAACCTGTACTACATACATACATAGATATATTATAAAAGCTGAAGACTCTTGAATAGAAATCAATTGACCCCAATCCGAAACAACAGATTTAGAATATGTCGCTAAAGTGTTGGAATAAGCTTTGTCTAGCTTCATTACCTAAATATATAAAAGGAAAAGGTGACTGACTGACTGACTGATCCACAGATCACTATATACTAGTCTAGATTGATCTATCAACGCACAGCTGTTTGAGCTACTTGACGGATCGGGCTGAAATTTGGCATGCAGATAGCTATTATAACGCAAGCATCCGCTAAGAAAGGATTTTTGAAAATTCAACCCCTAAGTGGGTGAAATAGGCGTTTAAAATTTGTGTAATTCACGCGGACGAAGTCGCGAGCATAAGCTAAGCTAATAAACAAATAAAAGTAAAAAAGATTAATAGGTTTTACTTCATAAACGAAACATCACCGATCAAATCTAAAATATGACTCTGAAAGTAAAGAAATAATCATTATAGTAATTTGGTAAGGCATACAATTAGAGAATAGCTATTTCTATAAAATATATAAAAATAAATATCGAAGCCCCCTTCCTAAGCATCCCTCAATAGGGTATTTCACAGCGGTTCAACAACGGGGGAAGGTCTATAGCACTTAATACAGCCTCTCCCGACTTATGTAATGGGATAAAAAAATGATCGTAAAATATTATCTTTTGTTACATACCTATTAATATCATTTAATAAAGTCCTTAATCTGAGGAAATTCTTTATGCCTGTAGTCTGTACATAATAATGATAAGAATAAAATGAGAGTTAAAAGAGTGCGCGCGTAGTTTTGCAGATACCGAAACAGTATATAGATAAACGTTTATTGCGCAAAGAAAATAAAGAAAATAAATTCATTGAGATGAGTAAAGTTCAATGAAATAGTAATAATAAACAAAAGAGAATGCTGCAAGAACATAAATAAGTACCTATCTCGTATTGCAGTACATAATCCATATCTAGTAATATCTATTATAAATGTGAAAGTGTGTCTGCCTGTCTGCTAGCTTTTCACAGCTCAACAGTCAACAGTTTAACCAATTTGGATGAAATTTGGTAGGTACAGAGTTAGCTTATATCCCGGGGAAGGACAAAATCTACTTGTTATCCCAGAAAATCAAAGAGTTCCCACGGGATTCTTAAAGACCCATCGGTTAAACCGATCTATATGAAACTAGCTAATTCCCGATTTTTAAAATCCAAATTCCGTCAAAATCTAGCAGACTGCAGACAGTTCGCATTTATAATATTAGTATGAATTTGGTACAGAGCTTGCGTCCCGGAAATTGGCATAGGCAACTTTTTATCCCGGAAAAGCAGAGTTTCCACGGGATTTTTAAAATCCTAAATCCACGCGGACGAAGTCGCGGGCATCATCTAGTAAATAATAACATCTAATGAAATTAAGAACTTCTTAGTAGTTGGTACTTAGCAATAATGTCACAGCACTGGCATTTCAAAGGGCTTCTGTTCTGATACGCTTTTCTGAGAAATGAGCATCATTTGTAGTTGAATATTCCGTTTGAAATAATGTCAGCGTCCATCTAAAGTTCATGGCTCTGACATTTACAGGCGTAAAGTAGGGTGCGTCTGAAAATGCTCCACGCTCCGCAGCCAGCAATAAAATAAATCATTTTGCTGGGAATTAATAGGCCTAGTAGGTATATATTCCAGGCTTTGTAGGGATTGAGATATTAATAAAATTTTATTGCCTACTTTCATGAGTTTGTGGATGAACGACTACGGGTATAAAGTGCTCCCTAGTCTTAAAGAATAGAATGAAGCTGCTTATTTAGACAACACACAATGCTTTATCAGAATATCTAGGAATACGCAATTAAGTACTTATTTTAAATATGTTACACCCATTTTTGAGCTTAGGTACGTATATTCCATTTTATCATAATTGAAGGTAAAGCCGTAAGTGGGCCAAGGATATAACGTGTCCTTTCCCATCGACTTCTGTCCTCGGCTTCAAGTTTTAGCATCCGAAATCTAATGTCATCCATACTTCTCAGTTTAGAATAGGCTTGCCGTACAGAAACTTTTTGGAATTCTGTCGTCATACATGCGGTGTACGTGCTCACCCATATTAGACAGCTAATAAGACAGGTGCTGCATCTTGTTTCAAAATTCGGAGCATAATAATAATGCTTGTCTGGACTTCGGACACATTATATCTACTTCTATTATGAATTAGTACACTTTAGCGTTTGCTAGTCTACTAACTAGCCAAAAGCCTAAGCAAATTCTGAAAAAATACTTTGATAATATATATTGATAACAAAGGATGAATGAATGATTGAATGAATATACTTATTCTAAGGATATTTGAAGAAAACCTTGCTGTACTATACATACAATAGGTGTATGTAGTACCTACCGATTAATATCTCATTTTTGCCCTTTTTAGGGTTCCGTACCTAAAGAGGAAAAACGGAACCCTTATAGGATCACTGTATTGTCTGTCTAACCTAGAGGTTACTTCCCGTTGACCTAGAAATTTGGTACGTGTTATCTTTGGACATAAGGGGTCTGAAACCGTGAAAACCGTGAATTTGTGGTTACATCACACAAAAAAAATTGTGTAGAAGTAAGATAACTATATCAAGTGGAGTATCATATGAAAGGGCACCTGTGCATTATAAAACAGATATTTATTTATTTTTATGCATCATAGTTTTTGAATTATCGAGCAAAATGTCGAAAAATACGATAGTACGGAACCCTCGTTGCGTGAGCCTGACTCGCACTTGGCCGGTTTTTTATGGTATAATATCACTGATCATCAGTACTATCACACTGTTCTCGTTTTTTCCAGCGTTCTGGTTACATCCTGTATTGTAGCTAATAGTAAAAGGAGAACTAGGTATAATAGTAAGGAGATTTTCGAGTACCAAAATCATATCACGCAGTTTTATTATGTCTACCACCATATAGAAATAAAAGAAAACATTATAGATTTCAAATACAAAGTAATCAGTAGATTCTCGAGCACTCGTAGTAATGAGATTCGCAATAGTAAATATTGTGTCTCCTGGGGTTATTTATATCTGTCGCCAGGTGACGGCGAGCGCGGGAAAAGAAAAATGATTATATACCGTCCGAAATGCGAAACATCGGAAGGTTCAGTCCTATTAATATGAGTCTAGTTATATACGTAGGTATATCTATGTAGGTAGCCTGATTCATAAAAGGATTTCGATTTGGAAATGGAAAGTCATTACGAAGGTCAAGTAGGTAGGTAGGTACCTAATTGTGATATTTTAGAGAATAGTATGTATAGTAAATTGCAATCGGGGAGGAAACGCCCCGCACACCCGTACAGCCCCCGCGCTAATTCGGTGCGGGTGTGCCGTGTGCGGGGCGTCCCCCCGTCAGGCAGTCACCTTTTCCTTTTATATATTTAGATAAATTATGTCTGACAAGAGCAAGAAGACGAAGAAGAAAATGTATTCATTTAGGTCTACCCTACCTATCTAAAACAATAATAACAAATTTATTTATTATAAAAAGTAAGTACCTGCTTCATAAGCCGTTCAAAACATAAACGTTAGTGAAATGTGAATTTTAATCCCGTCGCGACGTTTCCCCGTCCATTCGCGAGGATTTAAAAATTTTCCAAGCCGTGAATTCGAGCAAGGAAAGCGCTGTGTAAATAGCGGGCAATCCTTTTCACCCGAGGCGCATTCAGTTCCCTTTGTAGAGACATTTAAGCTAGGGCTAGCTCAAAGCTAGGGCTGGCTCTTTAATTATTTCCCAGCCTGCCGAGGGAGACGATCGCGTCGCCTAGAAAGGGCTCGGTACGTCCTTCCCTTCTTTCGCGTTTTTTTTTTAATAAATAATAAATAAATCTTTATTTTCAGATATAAATCCAGCAAATTATACATTATACATTATAATAAAATACCTACTAAATAAAGAAATTAATATAAATTAAAATTAAAATTAAAATTAAAATAACTAAAATATTGTTTGATGTTCAAGAAGTAGAAGTAAAATCTTACTTCTACTTCTTATTCGCGTCCCGATGCACACGCCGCCAGTGATCGAATATCTGACCGGTCATATGCCCACCTATAACCTCAAGTATGACGTTATTGGATTGTCGTATTCTATCCCAGAAAGAGGCTACACGATTACGAATAATGGCGAAGAAGTCACTGACTCTCGCCTCGGCGAACATGCCTGACGCGCTGCAGTACCTTGGCAATCTCATTAGGATGCGAAATGCGTCATTATATTGCACCCTAATGGTGTTCATTGTTGCTCTTTTATATTTCGTCCATAATTGACAGGTATAAAAACACTGACAATATGCACGAAATAGTGTCAATTTCACATCTTTACTGCACTTAGAGAATCTGCGGGCAAGCATGTTACACCGAACCGAGAGGGCTCTTCTCTCTCTTTCTATATCTAAGTCATCCCTGAGGTCACCAGGTTTTGCCTCATTTATTTAAATAAACATTGCAATCAAAGAAATTAGTAATCGTAACTACCTTGCCAAGCATGCAATAAAGATTGAGCGCTTATGGAGCACTCCAAAAGGTTGTGTTACTGTCCAAATGTTGTAATAATTTATTAATTGTGCAAAGTTTTGTCATATTTTATTTTATTGTTATTAATTTTATTTTTACTCTTCCTAGCACTGAAATCGGAAATGGACATTATTAAGTAGGTACGCTGGAAAAGGTGTGCTCGAGCCCCGAAAAGCTTCCCACCGAGCGTTCCGGGAATTAAAATTGTCACTTGTGCTAAATCATAAATGGTTTTCACATGGACCTAGAATTTTCATGTTGACGCGATGTTGTTGACAGAAGTCTCATTAATACAAATTTAGTTCCGAGTACGCTAACATGACGCTCACGCAGCGTCAAAATGTTGAAAATCAAGTCTCTACAAAAAACAGGTCGGCAATCGCCGGTCCAGCATACTTGTTAGTAGAAGCTAGTTCTTCCCAGTTAGTCACTAAAAAAATACAAAAAAGGGATTGGGCTCGTCCGGGATTTGAACCCGGGACCTCTCGCACCCTAAGCGAAAATCATACCCCTAGACCAACGAGCCGGTACAGAAAGTGGTGAAATTATAAAACATTTTTTTACACGTATTTTCTTACTTCCAATAAAATTGAATAAATTTTAACTTCCGAAAATAATTTGGCTAGAATCTGTTTATGAAGAATAAACAATTATTACTATTATTAGATACGGCACACTGATATTATAAGTCAGATTTGAATTGCTTTTATTAGCGCCATATTTCGTGCAATAGACATCAAGGATTTGTGCTTCTTCCTCAGCGGTAACTCTCTCGACAAGGAGTTAGCCACGCAAGACCACGATATACCTTACTCGTAAAATAAAGCCTGATAAATAAAACAGCTCGCCATATTGCGGAAAACCCGTGGAACTAATTTATACAAGACCATAATATTATATAGGTAGGTACTTATTGACCATAAACAATATATTAGTGGCGCCCACAGAGTACATTATATATACTGGTATAGAGACGTCAGCTAATCTTTCGTAGTGGCGCCATCTGTTTCTAATTGCAGTAACTATTGTATGTAATTTATTTTTAATTTTTTCCGGCCTTGGATACTAGTTTTTTAAGGTCAACTATATAGCTATACGTATAAAAAGTATAACACGTGTGCAGGTTTGATTCATATATTATTTTTATAGGTAGTGACTTCAAAGAAAATACGAATCAAAAATTATAATCCCGCTTAGGTACACGTTGCAATATGGCAGAAATTCAGTCTTATTCTTAGTTCGGCCGCATTATTTATTATTTTATACATTGAAAGAAGTACTTTCAGTACTAAAAGTTGAGGTAATAAAACAAAACCCGGAATTTATTATTTAAAACTAAATTTTCTTTTTTTCTTTACACATGATTTTTGTACTGCATTCTCTATAGGTATTAGGTTATGTTGAATTTAGCATGAATTTATAAGTGAATATCCCAGCAGTACACTTGAATGGATGGATCACGGATGCAGTAACACTGCGTAAACAATAATGTGGCACAAACATGGATGTTACGGTTGCTATAGTACCCTTATTATAAATGCGAAAGTGTGTTTGTTTGTTGGTTTGTCCTGCAACGGATTGACGTGATTTTTTGCATGGGTATACTATAGACTAAACATATAGTCTATGGGTATAGATATAGACCTAGAGAGTGAAATAGGCTACTTTTTATCCCGGAAAATCAAAGAATTCCCTCAGTGTTTTTAAAAACCTAATTCCACGCGGATGAAGTCGCGGGCTTCAGCTAGTAGCATAGGAGTAATAGTGTCCTGTGGCTAGTAGCACCTAGTAGTAAATAAAACTTTTTGAGTCGTAGAGATCTTCTTCTTCTTAATTTTCTTTATGGGAAGTCGTAAAGATACCAGACTACAGTGCGACAAGGCTCTCTAGCCACTTGATTGACATTGACAGGGGGGCGCTATTGGAGAACAAAGGCTTAGAATATTCAAACAAGAACAAAGGGGACACTTGACGGCACCGTTAGTTCCGATTTCACCACGCGCCAAGATAGCCTTGTCGCACCGTAATTTATTTTTTGATAAAACGCCCTCTAGTTCTAATTGCACAAACTAAAATTATGGAGATTTTTTATACTAAACAACATTAGTTCTATCTGTTAAGACCCTGGTGGCGCCCCCAGCCAGAGCAAGGTTTTTATATATTCGTGGTCAGGCTTTACAAAAAATATTAAGATACAACGAAAATAATAGGAAAGCAAGTACGTAAAATTATACCATTGCTCAAATTCTTTTCAGTTAGCAGAAGAAATTAAATAAAAATACCATTAATTTCTAACTTATACATATTGATAACCCACAATAGTAAGTACCGAAGTCCTAAGTATTCAAGTCTAATGGCGTATCTAATCTCTCTCGTCTTACAGACGACGACCGCCGCATACTCATCTCTGTTAGTAGGGCGCAACGTGCTAAGAACTTTAAAGGCGAATTATCTCTTTTCAGACGCCTTAGTATTTTATGTGCCCACATACACTATATACACTTGGTACCATTATTATTTTTATAGTCGAATCATATCACACAAAAACATCTTGTTTTTTATAAGAAACAAAACTGTACTACGATGCAATATACATACCTTCCTGCTGTGCAGAATAGTTTTATTATATTTTTAAAAGTGGCCTATCAAAATAATAGTCCGCGACTCTATACTAGCTTTACTATATACTAGCTTTTATAACTAGCTGATCCGCCCGGCTTCGCTCGGGAAAAACTGGATAAAGTATCTTTCTGATGGTGAAAGGAATTATTGAAACAGTTCAGTAGTTTCAGAATGTATCGAGTACAAACAAATAAACAAATCTTTCCTCTGTATAAAATGAGTGTGCAATGTACATTAGTCAAAGTTGTTCTGCGGCTGTCCGTGTCATTGGGTTAAACTTGATCATAAAAGGATATCGACTCCCTCGGGCTCACGCCGCAAGTTCTAATTAATGCTAATTTATGGATTCCTGGTACTTATGGGCATGTAATATATACTTTACGACACGTCGAGATGGCAATAGGGGAGGGAAAGCCCCGCACACTCGCACAGCCTCCGCGCTAACCCGGTGCGGGCGAGCGCCGCGCCAGTGACGTGCGGGTCACTGGTGGGGAGGAGTGTGCCCTCACCTCATACCCTGCTTGCCATCTCGACCTGTCGCGGACTATAGGTATGGGTATGTATTTCACAGCGTATTGTTTCATATAGGTGGGAACATACGTACCTAGTACAACATAAAATATTTACTTTATCGACGTTATTAAAAGTCGGTCAGTCATAAAGTCGGCCGAACGCACGCACGGATTTGCTGTAAACTTGGCTGTAAAATATGTCAACTATTCTGAGTTTATTATAGTGGATTTAGTAAATGGCTGAAGTTCTAGTTTATTAGGTTAGGATAACCTGACAGCCTATTGGTTAAGACGATGGCCTCCTAGTCGGGGAGTCTAGGGTTCAATTCCGGGCACGCACTCTAAATTCAGAGCTTTAAGCAATTACGTATCACTTGTTTTAACGGTGAAGGAAAACATCGTGAGGAAACCTGCATGCCTGAGAATTCTCCGCAATGTTCTCAAAAGTGAAAGGTGTATGTGAAGTCTGACAATCCGCACTCGGCCAGCAATGTTGATTGTAGACTATGGGTACTGGCTAAAACCATCTCAATCTGAGGGGAGAACAGCTGAGCTCAATAGTGAACCCTTGCAGATTATTAGTTATTTGTAAGTACACAAATAAAATCACTAAAATCTTTGCTAAAGATTTTTAAAACTTGTATTATAATAGTTATAGAGAATAATCATATTGTTGCATATTCGATTTTAAATTAATATAACAAAAAAGTCAATAAAGAAAAAAAGACATTGGGCTCGTCCGGGATTTGAACCCGGGACCTCTCGCACCCAAAGCGAGAATCATACCCCTAGACCAACGAGCCACACTACATGGAGGCGAATAACACAATCTAAACAGCCTTGTAATATTACTAAAGCTATGACGTAAAAAACGGCCAAGTGCGAGTCAGATTCGCGCACTGAGGTTTCCGTACTACAATCGTATTTTATCGCATTTTGCACGATAAATCAAAAACGATTATGCTTAAAAATAAATAAAATCTGTTTTAGGATGCACAAGTAAAGCCCTATCATATATTATGATACCCCACTTGGTACCTATAGTAATCTTACTTTGAATGTTAAATATAGCAATATTTGTTCATGACCACAATTTAATTTTTTTTGTGTAATGTACCTAACCACAAATTCACGGTTTTCAGATTTTTCCCCGAATGTCTGCTATAAGACCTACGTACCTGCCAAATTTCATGATTCTAGGTCAACGGGAAGTACCCTGTAGGTTTCTTGACAGACCGACCGACAGACAGACAGACAGACAGACAACAAAGTGATCCTATAAGGGTTCCGTTTTTCCTTTTAAGGTACGTAACCCTAAAAACCGTGAAAAAACTATAAAATTTAAAACATAATATAAATTCATAAATATATACGTTAAAACGCAGCGTTAATGGATCATAAGTCACCTATCTCTACCTACTTACCTACATAAAATTCTATACAGTTAAGTAGGACTAGGTAGGTACCTTATACGTATGTAAAAAATGATGTGAATGTAATAGTGGTAATAGGTAGGTGATGAGAGAATAGAGACTAACAAAAAGTGAAGTAATTTAGTTCGTGACCCGAACATTCATGTGACCTCCAATTCTAAAGTCCCGTAAACTCATCATTCGTCGTGACAGCTACAATCGAGGAGATTTGTGTTGTAGCTAATCAAATAAAACACGTCTCGGAATCTATGTAAGGTATTTTTATGTTTTTTAGGGTTCCGCACCATTAAAGAAAAAAAGGAACCCTTATAGGATCCCTTTTTTGTCTGTTTAGAAAAGGTAATCAAAATCTATAGGGTATTTCCGATTGACCTATAATCATGAAATTTGATAGTATATCACAAGTAAAGAGAAAAATACGAAAACCGTGAATTTGTGGTTAAGTACATCACAAAAAATAAATTAAAATCTATTCATGAACAAATAAGTACCTACATAATTATTTTATTTAAATCACTCCGTAATTAACTAGCTTTTGTAAAACTTTTGGATTTAAGATATATGTATTTTTTTTATTTGTGCGCCATCTTACATATTATGAAGTAGTTATAACACCAACTAACTACGTAGTTCCGCTACTCCATAATAGATGGCGCTGCAAAATTTTAATTAAAATTCCCCTTCTGAAAGCAATAATTAAAATTTTCTGACATTTCAAACATAATTATTATAACAAAAATAGTTTTCCACCAATAAATGGCGCTGCAACATATGGGAAATCAAACTCACCCATTACACCAAGCTGCTGAGGTGAGAGGGGCGCAGCATCACCACCGCCCGAACCAATGGACCCAGAAGCCATTGAAAGTCTTTCACTGAATCCAAGAGGGCTACTACGTCCGCCACTGCTAGCAACCGATCCCATACCTAAAATATTTTTGTTGCTTGTACATGCATCATAAGAAAAAAGGAGCGACTGATCAACCAATTAAATCTCCTGTGCAGTAGAAATTTTCTCGTACTCTTTCCAGTCCACCAATCCTGTTCTCCCATATGGTAGAATTTCCCTTGTACCCCCTATACTATCCAGCCAAACGGAATTTGTCAGTCATCATATTGAAGCAAATTAAAGAAAGTGTTACACTATCGAAAGGCTATCGAGGTTCTGGTATGGCAAGATTTCTAGGACATTCTTGTTACAGGATACACTATATGAAATGTTGCATGAAAATATTGATAGTGTGATAGGCCTCATAGAAGAAGCTAATAAATACCTCCATTAGGACTTCTCATTCTTGATAGCCTTTTATTAATAGCTCTTTGGATTCTGGGATTAAATATTGGCTTTGCACGCCGCCTTGCCAGATACCTTGACAGTACCCCGACTACTACAGCACTAGTTCCTACAACTCCTAAGCTCCAGAGCACAACCTGAAAATAGTAAAATTATGAATAGTGTAATAAAGTTTATTACAAAGTTACTTTGGTAAAAATGCAAATTAATGCATATTTTTAGAATTTGTAAGTATTTAAGTATTTTTTGCGCTTAATCTATATGTTTCCCTTATTCTATTATCCTTAATCTGTATGTTTTGTATGTTACAAAATTTTACGTACATGTAAAGAATATAAATAAAACCAAATATATATATATGGTTACAATAGTAGTAGTAGTAGTAGTCAGGTTTTAAGAAATAGGTACTATACAGTACGCGGCAGAAGATAATGTACATCTGCCTTTAGAATGATTTTTTGGTTCTGAAGAGCATTGTCTCTGTCACTCATACCTATACTACTACTACTACGTTTTGTCAATTTCAACAACATCCTCTGCCAACTCCCCCGTGCTAATCGGTGAGCACGGGTGACGTGCCGGTGAGCAGGGCATCCCCGCCTCATACCCCGATTGCCATTTCAACCTTTCGCAGACTATAGGTTTTATTGTTATGTAATTTAAAAAGTTGGATTTATTACTAAAACTTTTGGTGATTACCATTTAATTTATAATGGTTAGAAAGAAAAACAGCTACATTTATTAAAATGTTTCTAGATATAATACAAGCTACTAGATGACCTGCGGCTTCGTGGATTTAAGTTTTTAAAAATCCAGTGGGAACTCTTTGATTTTCCAGGATAAAAAGTAGCCTAAGTCCTTCCCAGGATGCAAACTATCCCTGTACCAAATTTCATCAAAATCGGTTGAACGGATGGGCCGTGAAAAGCTAGCAGGCAGACAGACAGACACACACTTTCGCATTTATAATATTAGTATGGGAGTATGGATATTACAGAATGGATACAAATATTAAGAAGGACAAAAATTAAAATGCATGCATATAAAACAATGTTTTAACGTAGATTTATGTCTATATTAAGAATTTACCTTTTGTGAAGTTGTCAGCTGAATTCTGTATGATAACACTTGCTGAAAATGCTTTAATTTATCTAGTATGGGACTGGCTTGTATCATATGCAACATTTTGCACTATTTACACAATAGAAATGTCCAATTAAAATTTTTTTTCACTTGATTTTCACTGTTATAATTGCAGGCTTAATTTTCTAAGGTTATCTGTCAATACTTAAAACATTTACGTAAAAGTTATTCGTGTTTAGCGTAGTATTGCTGACTACTAGTATTATTTATAGTTAAAGTAAACCTACGTTTTCCGGGTGAACCTTATGAATATTAGCTAATACTTAATTATTTTTTTAAAATAAGTAACCAATTAAACTTAAATATTCCCGGTTAGGTTTTTTTTTAACTGGTTTTACGGCTCTGGTTTCTACCGGACACGCCGGTTACTGCATAGAGTAAAGTAATATAGACCAGGGTCATCAATCTTAGAACAAATAGCATGGTACTTCAATTCATTTAGTACCAAAAGGCAATAGCAGACCGCGCTACTGTGACTGGACAAATTCGATATATTATTCTGTGGTCAAGGCATCCCATGTTTAATTTTTCTACCAAATTGGTAGTTTAGTTTACATTAACATATTTGTATTTTAAAGAAAACAATATTCTCTAACCATTAATTGCTATTTACCAATATTTTATTTGGTTCTACCTTTGGTATGTATCATTGATTTAATAAATATTCTTGAAAATAAAATTGTCAGACAATTTTTTGCTATTGATATGGTAGAAATTGGGCAAACAACCTGGTCTGTGCTGGCGGTCGTAATGTTTTCTGATTATGCTATTTTCAATACCTTTTGTAACTATTTAAAGCCAGTTTTTAGTGATTTCACGCTACGTTTAGCAAACCAGTGAACCTAACCCACGCTAAGGAAGCTGTCAGAGATTCTAGTGTTTTGAGACCAAAGAAATTTTAAGTTTTCCGTACCCATGTTTGAAACAGAGACTTCCAGTGTATTGAGACAGGACTCCAGTGTTTTGAGACAGAACTCCAGTGTTTATTTACGAGACAGGACTCCAGTATAGTTGTAGTTAGGTACTAGTTAAGTTTAGTGAACATTTCTTACAAGAGGGGCTGTATTCCAGGCTGTTCAGGTTCATTGCAGGTTTGTAAATGCCATTGTAATACCGTCATAGGTATCTACTTTAATCCTTGAATGCAATTTTTATTAAATTCCTTGAACTTGATGACAATATGGTTCACGCATAGGTTTTTCTTTAGGTATTGGGCGTTCCGATCCAGTGATAGATTCTCTTGACGATTCGAAAGCACCTATTTACAAGTTTATTTGAATAAAGAAGTAGGTATTTCTTTAGTTTTTCTAGACCAAATTCCTATCATGATCAACACATCGCTGGCTCACTACAGAGCACGGGTCACTTCTTAGAGTGAGAAGGGGTTTAGCCATAGTCTACCACACTGGCCATGTGCGGATTGGTAGACTTCACACCCTTTGATAACATTATGCAGAACTTTCAGGCATGCAGGTTTCCTCACGATGTTTTCCTTCACCGTTAAAGCAAGTGATATTTAATTAGTTAAAACACAACTCCGAAAAGTTAGAGGTGCATGCCCTAGGCCTAGATTGAACCCCCGACCTCAGATTAGATTAATTGAGTCAGATTTAGTGAACATGTTATGAACTTGTGACCATACTAAGATACTCATATTTTTACTTTTCAGGTTTAGAAAATGTCCTGCATGAATTTCCAAATCATGCAAAAGATTTGGATCTTTTTATGACCTGGATTCATAATATTGATATCTTGAAACTAAACTACTCGGCACCAGACCCCAGTCCTCAGGCAACTTTATAAACTGTTTTAGGATAAGGAAGAGTGATTAGGATTAATTTTGGTAAAAATAAAGATTAGAATCCAAAAATTTCTATTATTTAAAAATATGTGTTCAGATTAATTATTATAGATTTTTTTTAAATTTACATGATATGTTAAATTGTAAGGGAGTCAAATATTAATAAATAATTAATCTGAACACAATCCTACCTTCCATAGCAGTCCTATATGTATGTATTATATGTATAGGTATGAACCTATAAAGCAGTCTATATATATAGGTAGGTATGTACATATTATGAATATTAGTTCCGTTCGTCAGATACAGATGGCGCTACTAAGCTGTTGCCATTATTAGCTCGCGAGATAGTACTCTATTTCCATATGTTAAAAGTACTCTGTGATATAGACTGAAAACTGGGTTACAGACAAATAACTCGAACATCGACATAGGAATACACCAAGTAGTAGGTAGGTACCTACTTAGAAATTCTTTGAACTCGAATTCTAAAATCTTTTTTTAACTGGTTCTACGGCTCTGGGTTCTAGCTTTTTTGAGCCAATTCCACGATCTAAAACCAAAAATGTCTGCACCACAGATCACAAAGTATTAGAAAAACCATAGAAAAACCGACAGAAACAGCCTTATTTATAATTTGCGTAGTGTATTAAGCCTATGAATATATAGAAATATGGTAACCTATTAGTCTTTGCGATCACAATCACGGCCAACTACCAAGCGAGAGCGAGCCTCGCGATAGTCATAAGCGAAGTAGTACTTAAAAACATTTATTTCTGGTCGGTGCTTAAAAACTCTTTGGTCAAAAGTCATATAAAGCGCCGTATTCACCATCCATCCCGGCTGTACGTCAGCGCAAGGCCGCGTTGCTGGATGTAGCATACACACCATCGTGCACGCATCAAGCAAGAGAGTATTTAAACGAGAGAGAGAGTGAGGGCACTCACGTTACGAAACAACCTCTAAATGGTAAAATCCATAGTGCTTATATACTCTTTGGTAAAATCTGCTGTACAGCAAGCCTATTCACGATCAAGCATGCACGACGCAGGACGACTCTGCTGTACGTCCGTGCTATTCACTGTCTATCTGCACGACGTGGGCGGTGGTGGGGGCACTCGCTGGATGCAAAATTCATCCAGCACATCCAGCAAACAATTAATAATAATTATCGCTGAACAGCAAGCCTATTCACGGTCTTTTTGCATCGTGCATAACCTTGGCGGGACGTACAGCAAGATGGATGGTGAATACGGCGCTTAAGTCGCTTGATAGAAGACACAAGGAGAGGTCGATACATTTTTACTATATTATATTCATGGCTAGAACCCAGAGCAGCAAAGTTCATAGAATACAAACCTACAATTATGAAAAATTTTTAAACGTAGGAAACACAGACCAGTAATCCGGAAAACAAATTGTCAATTTGTTTGATTTTATTGTCAATAAAAATAAAAAAATTTAGAAAATGAATTATGAATAGGTAACTTGTATGGTACTGAAATTACGATTTAATTTCATGGAATAAACTTTAAAGGATTTTTCTAATGAAAACTAAAAAAGGATTATTTTTCTAATTGAAAAATTAGCAGCCAGCAGTGTTGTGTGTTCGTGGATTTTTCGTGTGCTTAAATATATTTTGTTTGCACTGCACACATTTTATCACAAAATTATGGACAAATTAAATATTTAGGAAAAGATTTTAAAGTTAAAATTATGGAGACACTGCAATCGCTGGAAATCACAATTGAAGACCTTCCAGATGAGGTTCTAGAGTTTATTTTAGGATTCCTGCCACCTTACAAAGATCTTCAAAATTGTATGAGCGTTTGTAAAAGGTGGTGTAACTGCGCCCAAAGTAAGTTGTCAGTTTACATAAGTTTATAATCATAAAATCATATTTTTTGGCTTATAAAAAATGTTGAGACAATTTGGCTTCTTTTCAAAATCTTTTTATTGATAATATCTCATTGTAATTATATGATAGTGATTATCATCACACTTCACACTATAATATTATAAAGGCGAAAGTTTGTATGTGTGTATTTGTTACTCTTTCACACAAACAGTACTGGATGGATTTGGCTAAAATTTAGAATGGAGTTAGATTATACCCTGGATTAACACAGGCTACTTTTTATCCCGGAAAATCAAAGAGTTGCCACAGGATTTTGAAAATCTAAATCCACGCAGACAAAGTGGTGGGCATCAGCTAGTGAGATCCTAAATGTGTGTTGGTCTGTGAAGAAGCAAACAATAGACTCTGCTTAACTTTTATCTTTGGCTGTTATTATTAAATATATCTGTTTTAAAATAATACTGAATCTTGTTTTTCAGATGTATTACATAAAACTTCAATAAAGCTGATAAAGGCCATTGGTGATTTCAATATACTATGGAAAAATATAGCAGCTACTGATGTAGTACCAACAATAACAAAAAGATTTTCACATTCAGCATGTATCCTTGAGAACAACATGTACATTTTTGGCGGGTGCACTACTAATGCAACATCATTTAATGACTTGTGGAGGTTTGACCTCTCAAAACGGCAATGGATAAGACCTCTCGCAACGGGCACATATCCTGTCCCTAAAGCATACACAACAATGGTTGACTACAAAGACTGTCTGATTGTGTTTGGGGGCTGGACCTACCCCTCACTTTCCCAATACTATCAAAATGTTACTATGTTTAATGATACACATTTCTATTGTATCAAAACAAATAAATGGATATTAATAAATACAACAAACCCTCCTCCGCCAATGGCTGGACATTCAGCTTGCATTAAAGGGGATGAAATGGTTGTGTTTGGTGGTTTGATTATGTCAGCCGCACAGAACTTTCAAATACAATGCTCCAATGATATTTGGGTGCTCAAATTATCATCAGGTGGTTGGAGGAAACAATTAACAACTAAGCCTAGACCTTCACCTAGATATGCCCAATCTCTTATCAGAATAGATTCTGACAGGTTAATGTTGTTAGGAGGTGTTCAAACATTGCAAAATCGTTTTGTTTATAGTGATTGCTGGATACTTACTATGAAAGGTCCAACGTGGACTTGGAAAGAGATAGCTGTTAAAAATAAAGAATGGGCATCTGCCAATATTTGGTGTAACCCTGCCTGCCGAGTCGGTGATAAAGTAGTGAGTTTGAGTAGAAGCAGAAATGGTTGGAATAGTGCTAAACCTATGGTAACGTCTGCTGTCAGGTTATCCATAGCTGAAGGGGCTCCAGTGGCAGTGAGAGTAGAACAAAGCCTGCAAAGACCATTAGACAGAGATCAGAATATCAACGGAAAACGTGGAGTTTTACCAAGACAAAGAGTTCCTGTGAATGAACCGGTCGCTGGGCCAAGTAATGAAGTAGAAAAAGGAGAAAAGGCTAGACCTTTTAATGAAAATGTTAACTTACAAGCTAATGCTTCTTTTAGTGGTGAACCTAGACAGTCATTTAATAACTTTGATGCAGCAAAGAAAGAATCAGCATTGAGAAGAAATAAAAACAAGGTTTGTAAATTTGTTAAGAGTTGTAGTTTTTTTTAAGTTGGATTTGATTTATTTTATTTTTTAAATGAAATCTTTGGAAAATGTAATATTTAATCAATACCTTTATCTTTACAGAATAAAGGGATGAAGATTGTGAGACAGCTCCAAGAAGCAAATAAATATAGGATGGCTGCCTTTGCGTGTGACTCTACTGGAAGCAACACACCACCAGAAAATGACCTTATCAATCAAAGACAAATAGCTCATTTGGAAAATAGGCTAGAGCCAATCCCTGAAAACCAACAACAGAGACCACCAGCTGTAAAAAAGATTAAAAGAAATACATTGACAATGCATGTTCTCGACATATCCACTGTAGTAGATGGGAACTCTATGAACTATGTATCTTGGCTATGCCCCCGTCTTGGTGAAATGCATGGGGCACCTGAAGAGCTGGTCATGTATTCCTTAGTAAAAGGGAATGGAGAACTAATAATGTTTGGGGGTGTTCATAATGACATCAGCATTTTAAACTATTCCGAGCAACAAAACATGTATTCAAATTCATTACATTTCATAACACCACCAAGGGATGTTATTTGAAATAATGTTTGCTCCAGTAAAATTGCAGTTGTGATTATACTAAGATTTGTAGTTAATTACCCAAGTATAAAACAATATAAAATAAAATGATAAATGTGATATAGTTGCATACTTTTTTTAAGTTAAATAATAATATAGTAAAATATTTGCTTGTCAGAAACTTAAACTGTATCTACAACCATAAAATAAAATTATGCAAGATCATATTCATTGTCCCCTAATTCTGCTAAAATATAAAGTTAAATATTTGTGGTCTACTAGTTATTTATCTCTTTTTAGGGTTCTGTACTTCGAAAGGTAAAAATGAACCCTTATAGTATCGCTTTGTTGTCTGTCTGTCCGTTGTCTCAAGAAAATCTATAGGAAACTTCCCATTGATCTAGAATCATGTTTGGTAGGTAGGTAGGTAGGTCTTAGCGCAAGTAAAGTAGTAAATTCGAAAACCGTGAATTTGTGGATACATCACAAAAAAAAATTAAAATGTGTTCATGAACAAATAATTAGCATTTTCAATTGTCAAGGTAAGATAACGATATCAAGTGGAATATCATATGAAAGGGCTTTACCTGTACATCCTAAAACGGATTTTTTATGCATAATAGTTTTTGATTTCTCGTGCAAAATGTCGAAAAAATACGCGAGTACGAACCCCTCGATGCACGAGTCTGACTCGCGCTTGCCCGGTTTTTTTTCTTAAAACGTACCTTTTCGAGTTTTTTTAGGTAGGTACATGAAGTAGTACCTAAAAAACTTACCTGTAAATATTTAGTTGTTACTTTAGTAATGCTAAAAACGACTTATTTGAAACTGAATTCATAAATAAACAAATTATTTTTCTTTAAACATATTACTATTGAATAAAAGAATAATAATAATTTCAAAGTTGTACGGCTACATGTTATTAGTTAAAAAAAAGTATTCCAATTCATCAAAATCAGATTGATTTTTTCTATAAATAACAGGAAAAAGGAACTATTGCACTTTGTACAAGACTTGGTAAATTAAACTTGTTTTATAATTATTACATTGTATATTTATTTAAGCTTCTTAAAGAAATTCTTCAACTATTTACTATTCCTTTTCAGATAGCAATCCTCCGAAAACAGCAGCAGGAATTTCTTTTTTCTGTACAGGTGCTACTTCTTCCTCTTCATCATCATCACCACTGCTTTCTGATTGTTCATCATCAATATCGATTTCATCAGGATTTACCACCTTATCAGATTCTTTAAGACCTTGAGTTTCACCCCTAACAAATAATATGTTTCCTTTGCTTTGTACAGCCATTTCGGCAGCTTTGGCCTCTAACATTCTCATGCCATCTTTCATTCCAGGAGCAAGATCAGACACAGTACCGGCCGCTTGTGCTGCTGAACTCAACATCTGTGCTGACATCATGTTCACTTGAGTGTTATATGTGGCTTGTACACTTCTCTTAATTCTAAGCATTTCACGCATTGTGTCCTCATTTCCATGTCTAACTTCAAATTCTTTCCAAGTGTTCCAAAATTCTGCAGTGATTCGAGGGTCACACATTTGGCTGCAGTGTGCATATATTGCTCGAGCCCTGTCAATTTCACCGAGGCGAGTTTCCATTTCTGCAAATCTTATACACATTTCTCTAGCCTTACCATCTTGAAGAGTTTCAATTGCTTTCTCATATATTTGCCGTGTTTTTGGCACCCCATATATCTCAGCTGCTTTCTTTATGTAAATATTAAACATCTCAAACATTTGTTCCGGTAAGACTGCTGTTGTTGCTCGTTCATAGACAGACATGGCATGTCTAGCTAAACCATGTTCCTCTTCTAGTTTAGCATATAAAAGAAATATAGACTTTGCAAACTCTGGTGGACAGTGTTCTAGGCACTGTTCAAATAAATCTCTAGCCCTTTCCAGTTTTGACCCTCCATATCTCTTTAAAAACTTGGTTAGATATGTGTTCCAAATGTCATATACGTTGGGCCATTTGAAAAGTGCTATTCCTTTTTCATATGCTCTGAAAGCTTCTTCAAAATAGTTGTGTTCTTCTAAAAATAGACCATAATTAATAATAATTTGTGGTGTGGCTATTTTTAAATCTATTATGTGGTCATAAACAGCTTTGCAGGATTTGTATGTTCCGAAACTTTCTTCTAAATCAGCATACATGGACCATACCTTTAAAGACTTGTATAAACGCATTTGTACTGTCTCATTATCATCATGATAAGCCACTTTTCTGCTAGGCAATACTGTAGCTTTTTGCATTAACTTTAAGGCTTCCTCATAGTTTTCATGTTTTATTTCCATTTCTGCCCACTCACACCATACTGAAGCTAGATCATCAACTTTTGCATAATTAACTTGTGTTGCTTTTTCGAAAATCAATCTTGCATCATCGATTTGGTCATTGCTTTCATAAAATTTAGCAAACCCAACCCAAAGAGTGTAAAGCTTTCCTACAGCTAATTTTGGATCCACAGTTTGCACTGCTTCTGTGTATGTATCTATAATTTCATGAGGTTTTCCTTCATAAAGTTTTACTCTTTTATGCCATTCAGCTACATTATGTGGATTTTGTCTTAAAAGAACAGAATTGAGAAGCAACAATCTCCTTTCCATTAAATATTCAAACCTCGCTAATCTAAGTTCTAAATCAATGTCATCATCTTCAGTAGGACTAACCTTTTTTGCAACTTCTTCCATTTTTTTACTTAAGCTAAGTTCCTCAAATTGGGCATATGCATCAAAAACCTGAGTAAAATCTCTAACAGTGGTGACAGTTTGTATAGCTTCTTCATAAATATCTCTTGCTCTTTCAAATAGACCACTCCTTACATAGTAGTCTGCTAAGGAATTCCACAGGTGTCCTAACTGGTCAGTATAGCGTCTGAGTCCACCTCTTATTATGGCATCAACATTAAGGGTGTGAATTTTGTCTGGATTTTTAGATATTAATTCACATAATTCATTCCAAAGTTGATGATTTGATTTTCCATGCTTGGACTGAAAGTTTTCATTGTTGACAAGTTGAGCCAATTTCACTGCAGCTTCATCTAACTTTTCTATTGCAATTAAATAATCAATATATTCTTCTGTGTCTTCAGGACATAGCTTGAGATACCTTCTGAATACTCTCACTGCTGTTTCTGGGATATTATGTTTTTTCAGAAAATTTAGATAAAGTGGCCAAATTCTATGATGCTGCGTAATAGGCAAAGCTCTTAAAGCGCTATCAAATGCTTTTCTAGTTATAGTTATTTTACACTGATCTGTTAGAAAAGTGCAGTAATCCATCCATATTCTGGGCATCTTGTGCATGAAAACAAGTGACCTTTCAAAACAATTGTTTACATCTTCATAGGCAGGATCTGTTATGCAGCGACCCCTAATTTGGGATCTTCTTATTTTAAGATAATTATACCATAATTTAAAGGAGCCTGGTAATTCTTTAAGAGCTCTCTCATAGATCATATTAATTTCATGTTTGGGTGCTCCTTTTTTATGTTCTATGTATCTGAGCCAATGTTTTACTGAGAATGGATTCCTTAATATCTCTTCTTCATAAGGTAAATCTTCTTCTGACTGTAACATTAATAAAAATTACATAATGAAATCCATAACAATTAAAATTATTTATTTGCAAGAAACAATGTGGCTAATTCAGTTGTACACAATCTCTAAACTAAACTTAAATGGCACGTCTAAATCTATTGCTATCCCTTTCATAATATTGCCTGCGGAAAAGGTTAGCACTAGATTTAGACCTCTTAATTTAGTTTAGTTTAGAGATTGTGTACAAGAGAATCGGCCCCAATGTAAGAGGTTATAAAGTTAATGACAAAACCTTGGGAATAAACTTGCACGCTAAAAACAGTTGTGTCTCACTGCTCTAAGACGAAGGAATTTATCGTTTAATCTTATAAGAATAGGACATGCATAATAAAACAGTAATAGATAGAACATTACTTACGAAAAATATATCGATTTCTTTTCCATCGAGAGTAGGCATTTTGTTAAATAAATAAAAATGGGGCTTTCCACTTCTTTTTGCCTCGCCCTTTATTTTTGCAGTTTTCTACGAATTTTATTAAAAATTATGAAAATTACCCCTACTATATTCAATGTACTCTGTGATGAAAATTATCTGTAAAATGTAAACAAAATTCAAAGAGTAGGTATAGGTAGGTATATAATCACTAGGTACCTACCATAGATTATCTACCTTATACTAGAGATAGATGTGCGACTCTAGATTTCTTTTTCAAAGTTACGCGTGTGCTCACATCTAGAGGGCACTAAAAGCGCACTAGGCGTGCGAGAGCGCGAAAATTTAAATGCTATTTAAATGTACTTTACTAGAATATTTTATATTTTTGAACATGTTTTAAAAAAACATCAATAATTCCATTAACGTTTGTTTAAAACATGTTTAAAAATATATATTACAAGACTCTTTAAGATACTAAATTATAAAACACTATAGAAATAAAAAGGTTTTAAGGTTTTGTAAAATATTTTATTTTCATAAATTCGTAACTAGGTACATAAAATACATACCCAAATTCAAGACCCACGAGATTGTGAAATAGGTAACGCTCAAATCCAAAATTTTTGGTTATTTACTTTTCATAACTTTCATATTACTACCACAACTGGTGTATTTCAACGATCTTCAAACTGGTGATTGCAAATTTGATAATTCGTAACTATATATTATTTCATTATCAGTCTTGCTTTCTAAATGTTGTCCTACTATCTCTTTTCATTGTTTAAATGGTTTCAAAGAGAGGAGTAGCCAGGTTTTGGAAAGCCATGCAAACATCTGAAAAAGTAATAACATAAAATATGCATTAGTCTATACTTACTTATTGTACTTAATTAGTTGATAGCTGATACCTATAATATAAAAATAAGTTAGTCAATAAAGTTCAAAACAAATGTTGTAAGTACACTTAATTACAAAACAAAAAATTTACAGAATTAGTAGTTAATAATCCATAGCAATATGATAAATGCAAAAGTGTGTCAACCTGTCTGTATGCTAGCTTTTTACAGTAAATTTGTGTAACCGTTTATGATGAAAGTTAGTACAGAGATAACTTGCATCCAGGTAAGGACATAGGCTTCTTTTGTCACGGAAAACTCAAACAGTTCCCATGGGATTCCCAAAAACCCTAAATCCACGTAGACAAAGTGGTGGTCATCATCTGTTTGGTACAAAGATAGCTTGCATCAGACGGTTGTAACTTGTAGGCCACATTTATCCCGGAAAATTAGACTTCTCACGGGTTTTCTAAAATAGTTTTTTCGAGCGGACGAAATCGCAGGAACTATATACCTAGTATCATGATAAAATACCTAATGTGCTAATGGTGCCCTAATGGTGCATAGAGTTTGACTCATTGAAGTAATTTTGAGTTAGATTACGAGTAAGCTGATTTTATACTTACCGAATTAGTCACATCCAGACACACATCGAGATCTCCGTGGCATTTTTCTGCACAAATATATTCACAGAAAAATCATTTCACAAAGCAAAAACAAGTCCGTAATCCGTAGCCGTGGTCAATCTTTCAGGCATGAATCGAGTCACTAAATCAATCCTTAGAATATAGTTATCGAGGTGGTGAAAGGAAATACAGACTACAGAGTCCTGTTATTAAAGCAGGGTCAGATAAATTTAACAGAAATATAAATATTTACTACAGCACACGAAAACATGAAAACTAGGTTATAATTTATTAATGTCATTAAAATTACACCAATGTGCCCGCCATCTATTGACGTCTTTTGTAAACTGTTCTCTATTTGTTTAGCCGTGCTCGCGCTTAGATGGCACCACAAGCGATTTTCAATTTGCGATTTTTTAATGTTCTAGAGTTGCACCCCTATGGTACCTACAATACGTTTTACTTGACTGTTTTTTTTTAACTGGTTTTACGGCTCTGGGTTCTAGCTCTTTTGTGCGTTAAATACTGAATACAGCTTGGCACTTCAGTGACGCTGTTGGAGAATGAAATAAAGGCTTGGAATATTCCATTTAAATGGCTAGGTACTCTAAGTATTCAAACAAAAACAAAGGGGACACTTGACGGCAACGTTAGTTCCGATTTTCGCCACGCGCCAAGATAGCCTTGTCGCACTGTAAATACCTGTCTATGACCTGTATAATACTACGTAGTAGTACTTCCAACTTCTTTGAATATGATAGTAGTACTTCCAAATTCTTTGAATATAATAGGTACTCCTTTTATTAGAAGTAGCCTTTAGCCATAGCCATATTGTGACACTTACTGTTAGAACGAGATACCTCAATGCATTTAAGCCTCATTTAAGCTCTTATCAGAACGTGAAAAAATGATTATGTTTGTCCTTATCACCGTGGCCACTTTATTCTGTGGGCCACTTTTTTTTGTTTGCCAAAATGTATAAATTATTTTCAGGTGTTTTCAGGCTTTTGAGCTCTTTTGGGCTAGAACGCAGAGTCGCAAGTAAAACCAGTTTAAAAAAACAATGATTGCCAAAGAGCATGTAATCAAAGATCACTAAGTTTTAGTCGTAGATAGAGTAATAAAGGTAGATTGAAGTACTGTGTAACCGCGTATGAGATAGCGATAGCACGACGTAACGATGAATATATGACAATTATTACCATTGTTTAGTAGTCAATATTTGTGTTGACCGATCAACAATATTTGTATTAAACGTTTTTTATGTGAAAACAAGTAAATAACTAATGAGAAATACAATTACGCCACCAATTCTCATGGTTTGTTTTGCAACTAAAGTTGCATTCCTTGTATGTATTCTTGAAAAAAACCAGTTACACGATAAGGAACAAAAAATAGGTTAGCTGTGTCTCTGTTTATCACATTAGTAACTTTATCTGTGCTCTCTTTTTAGTGTAATGAGAAAGCAGACGTTCCTCTATCTACGGTTTTAGTTAGGTATTTAGTCTGAGGTTTTAGTGGTTGCCACGTAGTGATTATAATATACTCTTTGGTGGTTGCGCCTTGGTCTCAGAACAAGGTGTGGTCTTGGCACAGAATACATTTACTCCAGGAGGATCTTGGTCTTGCGATCCTGACATCCAGGGGCCAGGGCCGTAAAATGAATTAAAGAAAAAAAAAAGTCTTGTGATCGATTTTTTTGAGAAAAGCAAACAAAAATTGAGAAGTTGTAAAAATAATTTAAATATAAACAAAGCTTAAATAAGTTATTACTATCGGTTAAGTTAAATTCGTTTCTAAATACTTCTCTTGAATTAGATGTGTTTCTTTAATAAACGCTATCGGTGAGACCAATGTTTTTTCATTATAATGTCAAAACAAGGAAAAAGGAAAATTACTGTCGAGCTACCGAAAACAAAAGACCTCTCGAATAGACCTAGTGTGTTTGAACGTCTCGGTACCAAGAAGTCGTCGAGTGCGAAGAAAGCCGCTACAGAATATTGCAGGCAGTGGGCTCAACAAGGCAGCTGCGCTTACGGCAAGAGTTGTAAATTCGCGTCCACACACACCTTGATAAGTCCATCCAAACAGCGGGCGGCTAACAAAGATAGTGAGAAACGTTTGTTGAAGGATGATCCTAAAAGCAGACTGCATTCTACTGTAGTTGTCAGGTCTGGCAGAAGTCCGGACGGCGAGATCGACAACTGGGACCAAAATGACTTAGAATATGCGGATACAGACGTGCTGGAGAAAAGGCGACAGCAGTTGCAACGTGAATTAGAATTGCAACTGAAAATGGACTCTAATAAAGACATGCGGAAAGACAAAAAGAAAACTGTGTCCAGCTCTTCTTCTTCTAGAAGTTCTAGCTCGTCTAGTGTGTCGTCGTCTTCTTCAGAAGGCAGCACTTCTTCATCCTCATCTGGCAGGTACTGATTTTAGTGTAATTTAATTGGCAAGGTGCAGAAAGTCAATGAATATCCAATAAAATATTTTGATATCAGTCTCATCCATACTAATATTATAAATGCGAAAGTGTGTCTGTCTCTCTATCTGTCTGTCTGTCTGCTAGCCTTTCACGGCCCATCCGTTTAACTGAATTTGACGAAATTTGGTACAGCTTGCATCCCGGAAAATAAAAAAGTTCCTAGGGGATTTTTAAAAACCAAAATCCACACAGGCGAAGTCGCAGGCATCATCTAGTAACAATATGTCTTTAACTATATTATTATTCTGTTTACACATCAATAATTATTATTGAAGGATCACAAATAATGAAATATTAATATTTAGACCTTGCCTGTGTTATTAGGGTTCCTTACCTCAAAAGGAAAAAAGGAGCCCCTATAGGATCACATTGTTGTCTGCCTGTCTCTCGTGTCTGCCAAGAAAACCTATAGGGTACTTTCCATTAACCTAGAATCATCCAATTTGGCAGAAAGGTAGGTCTTGTAGCACAAGTAAAGGGAAAAATTCGAAAACTGTATATTTGTGGTTACATCACAAAGAAAATTAAAATGTGTTCAATGTTCATGAAAAAATTAATTTACTAAATCACAATATAGATTAACTTGCAGTGTTCTACATAAAAGTGTTAGATATGATGGTATGGAACCCTTCGTGTTGTTCGTGTCTGACTAGCACTTTACAGGTTTTTTGTACATAAATATACTTTTGTGTTCTGGTACTGGACAATGTGTTTTTGTATGCAAACACTAACCTGGCAGTGGTATCAAAGTAAAAGTACAATCAATAAAGAAAATATACAAAGAAGAAAGCTTTACCCCTAGTTTGTGTTTATGTTTCTTAATACTAAATTGTTTGGTGGTAAAATCTAAATATATAAAACGAAAAGGTGACTGACTGACTGATCCATCTCACAGCCCAAACTACTGGATGGATCTGGCTGCAATTTGGCATGCAGATAGCTATTATGATGTAGACATCCACTAAGAAAGCATTTTTGAAAATTCAACTTCTAAGGGGGTAAAATAGGGGTTCAAAATTTATGAAGTCCATGCGGATGAAATTGCGAGCATAACCTAGTCAATTATAAAATTGATTTACCATTACCTTGGGTTGAATGTTGTTTTCACATCATAAAACTACAAAGTATATTTTCGCTTCCAGTGATTGCGATTTTTCACGATATTTCCATTTTGAGTAATAAATCTGGTAGAAAGTGTTACATATAATATGACAAGGCTTTTCATATGCTACCTGTAATGTATTATAAGTAGAAACTGACTTACTGATTGATATATTTATTAGTAATTGCTGGATCTAGAATTTTGCATGCATAATATTCTTTCATAATGAAAAAGAATTTGGAGAAAATCAAACAGGATCTTTAAAAATCCTCCAATCACATAGACAATTCACAGCAAATAGCTAGTAGTATGTAAAAAGCTGTCAATATTTGAACTTGTTGCTTGAACTTGCTATGTATTAAGAAGCTGTGAAAGATATACCTGACAAATAGTAAGAAAAATTGTTTTTAAAATTTCACTATACCTTAAAAACCATGATTAATTCTAAAAATAAACTTTAATTTTTTTTAAATTTTCATAAAACTTAAGTTTTTATTTATTATTTAACTAAGAACCATTGCTATTGAAAATAAATTGGTATTATTGAATTTACTTTTATTGCTTACATACTATTTTGTAAATTATTTACTGTAAGTAGTATCTACAACCTACACCAAAGGTAGGAACAGTTCAATATATATGGCTAAAACTTGTATAAAGAAAGTTTATACATTTAACTTTATACATTTAAATTTTGCCTGAACATGATAAAATTTCAGAGATGCTAAAAGGAGAGGCAAAAAAGGAAAATTGAAAAGGAACTCTAGTTCATCGTCAGAATGTGATGTACCTTCCAAAAAAAAGTTATTAAAAACTGATTCAATGAAAAGAGATAAAAGTGAATCAAAAAAAGTCAATCTAAAGAAAGATGATAGCAGGTTAATAAAAAAGCATGAAGCCAATAAAAAGAAAAATCTTTCAAAGGCAATTGGTAAGAAATCCTTGTCACCTGGTAAAAAATCAGGTGGCACACCACCGATAACTTCGAAAAGCGTTACATCAAAAACTGCTTCGAAACATGGTAAGTCTCCACAAAGAAAAGAAAGAATTAGAAGCGCTTCACCTCATACCTCTAAAGATAAAGACAGGGATCGAATAAAGGATAAGGAACGAGAGAAAGAAAGAGAAAAGGAGCGTGAAAAAGATCGTTCTCGCCGCAGTCGATCACCTAAGAAATGTCGTTCGAGGTCCCCTCGTCAGCATGGATCGCATCCAAAAGACCCTAGAAAGAAAGATAGTTCAGAGAGAAGCAGACCAGTGTCACCTAAGAAACAAGTGAGAAAAGATGGCAGTACTGAGAGACACAGAAAACGATCTGTTAGCAGAGAAAGAGACAGAGGACGCGATCACAAGGACAGATCGTTAGAAAGAAAAAAAGATAAACATGATGATAAAGATAGACACGATAGAAAAGATAGAGGGCGCGATAGAAACAAAGATACCAAAAGAGATGATTCAAAAAGACGCGGCCGCGATCGGGGTTTGGGTGGTGGAAGAGGTGACAAGGGTTTAGCGAAACCAAACAAACCAATGCAAAGATTGCTCCCGAGACCGGAAGAACGATTAGCTGCCTTAGCAGCCATATCTAACAGGGCTTTAGAAACTGACAAAAATTCCACTACTTCTAAAGATCGTCAAGACACGCATTCGGAAAGAGGTGGTCGTAAACAAGATCGAGTTGAAAGAGATCGATCAAACAAAAGAGAGAGGATGGATAGTATAGAAAGGGAACAAGGAGAATTCGATTCAGCAATGGATCGTCAATACGACCATGGTCATGACCATTACGACAGAATAGACGATCGTTACGACGGTGTTGCACGAGAAGGTGAAAGATCGCCTGGTTACATACAGGGCAGGGATAGGCACTATGATCCTGGTTACGATATGCCTGGACCACCGAGAGGTTACCCTGAAGATGATGATCGAATGTATGGGGAAACTATGGGTGACCCCAGAGGAATGGAAATGGGTATGTGACCGTGATGATAATAATCTGTTGTTATTTTAGTGTTTTAACTCTGTTTGCTATAACAACCGTTTTCTAGGTTACGATGATCGGCGACCGCATCGCGACCGTTCTTGGGAAGGGCGATCAGGTTCTATGGATCGTGAGCGCGGTTATATGCATCCCCATAAAGAATGGGACAATGAGGACTATCGTGGCCCTGGTGACTGGGGTCGGGAGCGACACTGGCCTTTACACGATCCTCAGGTAAATAAATAAATAAAAATATTTTTTATTCAATTAAACTTTCACAAGTACTTTTGAATCGTCAAATGCTTCTACCACTGTTTCGGAATGCCTTTCCTACCAAGAATACTTGGATATGTAATGCAAATAATCTTTTTTAAATGTCTAGACCGCCACAAGTGGTTGTTTAATAATAATAATCAATATACTTGCGGTAGTAAGTAACCATTAAAAATTGAACTTTATCAATTATTAAGTAAGGAATTTAAAAAAATAATAACTTGCGATAGAATAATATTATTATAACCTACAGTTGGGAGTAGTGATATAATTTTTTAATTAAACAACCACTTGTGGCTTTTTATAGCCTACCTAATCTTTTTATATTTTTCTTTAGGTTAGTTACCACCAATACTGGTATGAACCTATTGATCACCATAAAAGAACCCAAAATACCTGCCTTATCCTATCCCATATATTTCTTGGATGCCCATATCCTCATTTTGGTACGCGTATGTTGAATTTTATTTTATAAGTAAGATTATGTTATATTAGGTTTTTCTATCTCCTTTATAACCTGCTCCTTCCGCATACATTTCACTAAGTAATGACATTTCGGTTCTTAGCCTTTTAAAGTTATTAACCGATGTTAGTGATAACAACCGGGACCGCCGGCTTAACGTGCTCTCCGTACCTCGGAGAGCACTTTAAGCCGGCGAAAACGAAAATGCCAAGGACCACCGAAGCCAGTCACCCATCCAGTGACCGACTTCGGTCAACGTTGCTTAACAATCGTAATCGATTGATATGTATTGTCACAACTAGGCTACATGTCCCTCAACGGTTTTTACCAATCTTCTTATTTTCTCTATGGCTCATTGTACTGCGGATTTACCCAACTTTTAATGTATATTTTAGATGAACGAATGGGGTGACAAAGAGCAGGATGTGGAGGGTTGGCACCACCGTGGTCACCCCGGGGCTCACCGCGGTCGCATGCATGGTGAGATATTTATAACTGACTAGCTGATGCCCGCGACTTCGTACGCCTGTATTTAGGTTATAAAAATCCTGTGGGAACTCTTTCATTTTTCGAGATAACCTATGACAGTAGACTGTCACTTTTCAGGTCTTTAACTATACTCTTCTTATTTAATAACTATACTTTCTCTTAAGAAATCACGACAATGCATTGCTCCGTGGGCACATTGATTTTGCTACGCGCCTATGCGCCAAAAGGGTGCTCAGATTTCGTTCTGGGCCACATTTGCCCTCATGTGCATTATGTATGATCTTAATGATTCCAGCGAAGTTTTGACCGGAATTTCAATTTAAACTATGTATATTTTGACAATTTTTTGTAGTTAAAAGTAATTTTAGATAAGGTTTTTGACTATGACTTAATATCTGAACATGGCTTAACTAATAATTCTATTGACAATAAAGATGACTACAATCGCGGAAGTAGAATGGACCACGGACGAAACGAAGGCAACAAGAGGCGCGCGCCTCGGACTGAAACGGAACCTGTGAAGGAGCCCGCACCAGCTACGCAGACTGCTCCGCCCACGCAGCCAGAGGAACACGATTCTGAGGAAAAACCTCCTATCCCTGATGACTTGAGCGAAATCAGCGACGATCCTGATGACATTTTAGACAGAGAAGATGTGGGTAACCAAAAAATATCTGTAGCTTTATTTGCTACTAGATGATGTCCGCGACTTCGTCCGCGTAGATTTCGGGTTTAAAAATATTTTCCGGGATAAAAAGTAGCCTATATCCTTCCCCGGGATGCAAGCTATCTCTGTACCAAACTTCTTCAAAATCGGTTGAACGGATGGGCCGTGAAAGGCTAGCAGACAGACAGACAAACAGACAGACACACTTTCGCATTTATAATATTAGTATGGATAATCCGCTGAAACAGATCAAATCTGTATGGTGCAACATGCAGCATGCGATATGCACTACCTGTTGTCCCACTGCAAAAAATGCAGGAGAATCCAGCCAGCGAGTAAGCAATATGCACCACCACCACTAGACCTTACAGTACACAATTGCAGCCCTAGCACAGACTACGGTCTATTTGGGCTGCAAATTGCAAACACCAGTCTCACTTTTTATCTAGTGCTTTGGTCTAAAAGATTGGTGTAAAATGTTTACTTTAATTAAGTCTATATAAAAAACAATATATTATTTACTTTTTGAACATATAATCTTTACAAAGGTTTATCTTTCAGATGATGGATCAAACCATCGATGAAAACAGCCAAATTGATCAGCCAACTGAAGAAACTATACCCAAGCTAGATGGTTCAGAAAAAGAATCTACTCAGGCAAGTACTAAAAACTTTATGAATTTTTTATGTTTACTAACATACAATATAAATGTAGTCGAATTTTTCTGCTCTATTCTCAGCTAAGGTTCTAAAATGTATTCATTGCATATTGGTGATTATTTGGATCTAAAAGTTTAGATTGCAAAATGCAGTCTGCTAACAAGTAATTTAAAAAGTTCTCAAAAAACCCTGACTGCGATTTGCAAAGCACTTTTTCAGCCCATACATTAAAGCTAATAAGCATACATGAAAATCTGCAATTTTGTTTTTTTAAGAATTTTACGTACCTACCCAATGACACTCGCCATCAAGACGAATCTATTATAAGATATCATTTATCAAAATCGGTTTAGACATCAATAGTTACGTCATAGGAACTGACATACACACATACAGGTCAAAACCATAACCATCCGTTTGGGCTTCGCGCAGTCAGTTTTGTGTTGTTCCGGATTGCCTATGCTGCGTAGGCCCTACTGGCCGCTACAGCGTCACCGGGGAGGGTGGCGAGCGCGAAGCTCCGCCTGGGGTTAAGCCCTAGGGCTGGAAGAAATAACTTGAGAGGTAGGGGGGCAACATCCTCCTAAGGGCGCCTCCTGTGAGGCTCGGATCACGGCTTAGGATGACGTTGGGATGGGTGGAGTTGTTGGACTACTGGTTAGTCCGTACGCCCCCGAGGCCGTGGCGGGACCACGTCTTCGCCGGCGAAGACGCTGTAATAAGGTTGAATTGTGTAGCCCTACTAGATAAGGAGCATTGTCGGTCATCCCCCGCGCTAACCCGGTGCGGGATAGCACTGGTGTGCGGGGCGTCCCCCCGCCTCATACCCCGATGGACATGTCGACCTGTCGTGAACTAGAGTAATAAATTACATAATTATTTTAAATCTATCGCTTTTGCTTAGGCGGCTCCATATACAAATGAATTGGCACCAATCTAATTGCTAATATTTTTAAACAGGATACAAGTGGTGCTTGTGAGGAAAAGGAATCTCAAGAGGGTAAGGATGAGGAAGACGTCGCTAATTTAGACTTCGAGGAAATATCTGATGGTGAACTGGAGGAAGAACGGACACGAGGTATTTAGGTTTTTAAAAGTTTTCACTTTTCTCTATCAATGCGTTTTTAAATTTATCTATATCCTATCCACAGAATGAATGAAGTTACGCTCTTTGTTCGGCTCGTATCTATTTGTATGGGTACGTAACAGCGCTATACTAACTTATACGCGGAGTGAAATGAGTATAGCGCTCTCTCTGTGTATGGGATTAGGTAGAGAGCGGTATATTAACTTCATTCATTCGATAGGGTATAGTCAGATCGGAATGTGAGAGAGCGAAATTGAGATGTCATTACATACATCGTCCGGTGGTTTGACCTTTATAATGAGATTTCGGCTTTGTAAAGCGTTCGTATAGCGAGCGTATAGTTAAGAGTGACAGAGACAACGCTCTGCGAAGCCGAAACCTCTTACTGCCGGCTACTGTAGTGATGTGATATTTGAGAATGTTGCCAATAAGACAGTGGATTAAAATGTTTTTTTTTTCAAGTTTACCATCAACAAATGATGAACATACTTGAGTATGGATATTTTTTCACAAGTTTGGACAAACAATTTCAAAGTAATGTAAAACTTGACGACTTGCGAACTGAGCGTGTCGCCAAACAGACAGTGAATTGAAACTATCTATATATAATTATCTATATCCTATCCACGGAATGAATGAAGTTACGCTCTTTGTTCGGCTCGTATCTATTTGTATGGGTACGTAACAGCGCTATACTAACTTATACGCGGAGTGAAATGAGTATAGCGCTCTCTCTGTGTATGGGATTAGGTAGAGAGCGGTATATTAACTTCATTCATTCGATAGGGTATAGTCAGATCAGAATGTGAGAGAGCGAAATTGAGATGTCATTACATACATCGTCCGGTGGTTTGACCTTTATAATGAGATTTCGGCTTTGTAAAGCGTTCGTATAGCGAGCGTATAGTTAAGAGTGACAGAGACAACGCTCTGCGAAGCCGAAACCTCTTACTGCCGGCTACTGTAGTTGCTTTTGAAACTATTTCAGCTGGTCTCGGTGACGCCCTGGGCGTGGACTGGGCGAGCCTGGTCGCCGACGTGCACCGCCGCGAGAAGACTGCGCCCGCGGGCGGCGCGCGGGACCGCTGGAGGCCCGAACGCGTGCTCTCCCGCATCGGCCTCTCCATTGAGATGGCGGGCAAAGACACCGTGCAGAGCATACTGCAGCAAAACGCCAAGTCACTTCAATCCGAGAAAAAGACAGGCGATGGAGATAAGCCCGGTCTGGTTAACGGGAAACATGACGATGATAAACAGAAGTCAGATTTTCCAACAGACGTCAAAGATTTACATCCAGTGGCTGCTATTCAGGTGAGATTATTTGCTATTGATGTGTATGGTTATTTTTAAAGGATTGAAAAGTGCTATGATTGGGTGGGTGTGGTGATAAATCTATGTTAGTAAAATGTAATCGTGTTTTGTAGGTGGCGACAGAGAAGCGAAAACGCCAGCGCGCAGTTCTATTTGGTTCTGGATGTGAGATCACCCGCGGTTTGAGCGCGAGACGCGACTTAGCACTCCGCAGGTACCTGTGTCACTTGCCAGTGGCAGAGCGCACCGGGCAGTCCCGTGTGGCGCCGCAACCCTCACTGTTCCATGCTGCCCGTGCTCTCCTGATGCAGGCCCCGGTCTCCGGCTGACAAAGACTATAACCTAGAGTTGCTGGTGGTAAATGGAAGAAAAACTACAGACGTGGTGAAACCAAGAAAAATCAGTTTTATGGCAGGCATTAGAAGTTAGCACTTGTGCTTATTAGATGAAATTAATGATAAAGCCAAGTGCATATGAGTTTTGGAAAGAATTCCGGTTTATTTAGAAAAATTGAGGGGCTTTAGAGCACCAACAATTTTTCACAAGACAAATTTTCCATGACGATGACCGAATGATGTGATATTTGAGAATGTTGCCAATAAGACAGTGGATTAAAATGTTTTTTTTTCAAGTTTACCATCAACAAATGATGAACATACTTGAGTATGGATATTTTTTCACAAGTTTGGACAAACAATTTCAAAGTAATGTAAAACTTGACGACGTGCGAACTGAGCGTGTCGCCAAACAGACTTATTTTTCAAGTTTACCATGAACAAATGACAAACAGGTACTTACATTATGATATTATTAGTATTTTTACATGCAGTGAAGGGTTTTCCTTTTTGCCTGTGATTGTGTGCAATGGATGTTAGATTTGGTGGTATTTTGAAAATATCTAAGTTCAATAGAAACTGTGTCCAGAAATTGTTGAGCACAAGAATTGATAAATTCATTTTTGCTGCAACATGACAGAGTGGTTTTTGTGAAAAGATATCAGGATTTCATGTGAGACAATAGTGTTACGTATACAATAATAGTGTATTTTATTGTAATGTATCTTCTAAGAACTCTGTGCAACAAATGCTATTTAAAATATCATGTCAAAATGATAATAAAATGTCTTACTTTATAGAGTTGTTTATTTATGTTTGTTTAGAAAATGCCTGCAACTGCTTGCTGACTTACTATGGAATTCTTTAAATTCTGGAGTTTTTATTATTGAGAAGTGTAATTTATATCAATTTTTTTAACTCATCCTATTATTATATATATTTCCAATCAATTTCCCAATTAAAAATATATAGTCCGCGACAGTTCAGATGGGCGGACGCCCTGCATACCCGCACCCGCGCTCGCCCGCACCGGGTTAGCGCGAATGTATGGGGTGTTCCCTCCCCGATTGCCATTTCTACCTGTCGCATACTATAGTTAAAGAAAGATACCTTTATTAAAACACAATATGAATAAACTTTTTTATTAACACAGCTCAGTGTGGTCAACACTTGTAATATAAAAGATTTTTAATTTATCACAATACATAAATTCTTTAAAATAATACAGATGGCAACACTAATTAGCATCTTTAGTACAGTCTAATAAACATGACACATCTGCTCCAACTGGATATTCAACTTTGTTGTCACCACTGAAAACATTACAATGTTAAGTACAAAAGCTAGTACAGTATACATTGATATTATCTTAGATCCATTCCTACAGGATGATTTGCTAACTCAGTGTTCAACACTGAATGATAACCACTTGAGATTGGTTGATTCTACTTTGCTGCTTTACTAAGTGAAATTAATTTACATTCAGCGTTGAACACTGAGTTAGCGAATACAACCCGCAAATCTGTAGGCCCCCCCCCCCCCCTCTTTTCTTATACCCCAATTGCCATCTCGACCTGTTGCAAACTACATACTTATCAACAAACTGTATGAAGCAATTCAAATTGCTTTTCCGAGAAGGTGCTCAGATGGAAAATTTAATCAAACTGTACTTACACTCGAAAGAGAACAGCACCAGCAACTCCTTTCAGGATTAACGAATCTCCATCAACATGCAAAATGCAACCCTCCCTCAACCCCAACACTGGGTTTGCATGAGGCATTTCCATATACTCCTCTATTCTTTGGTCTCTTGTCTCACCCTTGTGAGTTTCTGTTTCAATTTTGTCTATATAATGAGGGTTTATATTAAACGGCACAATGCTGATTGCATCAAAGGATGGGGGATATATTATAGGCATGTCATTTGTGGTATGAATACTTTTAGTAGCAACATTTGTTCCAGCGCTGCTACCAATGTAAACCAAATTACCAGAATGAACTCTTTCCCTTATCAAATTAACTAGCTCATTATCATACAAAGTTTTAAGTAGCAAGAAAGTGTTTCCTCCACCAACGAATATAGCTTTCGCACAGTTTATAGCATTGGCCGCATCTGGGTACGTGTGGAGGCCGACCACTGAGAATCCCCAGGGAGTGATGGCATTTTTAATTTTCTTTGTGTAATCATCATAGTTCTTTTGAGCGTATGGAACAAACACTAGTTCGGAGACATTGTTCCTGAAAAATATTGCTTGTTTTAATCACCTTAGCCTTAGCTTGGGTGGTAGCCTAGACGTTAAAACATTGACCTTCTATTCGGGAGGTCGGGGGTTCGATCCTGGGCACGCACCTCTTACTTTTAAGAGTTATGTGCATGTAAATGTCACTTGCTTTAATAGTGAATATGAAACCTGCATGCATGAGAGCTCTCCATAATGTTCTCAAAAGTGTGTGAAGTCTGCCCATCCGCACTAGGCCAGCATAGCAACCTATGCCAACAAAAAGAAAATGTAAATAAACTTACTTTTCTAAAAACGAGCAGATTTCTTGTTTCGCGAACTCCAATAATGAATAACCATGGCAATTAGACGATGATAGGAGCAAAGCTTGAGGGTGCGATTTCATTATGCTGTAGTATTTATAAACAGTAATGTGGCAGTTGTGGAGAGGACTGGGCAATGTGCAACGCAAACGAAAGCGAAGATAAACGTATCGGAATGAACACCACATTAATAATTAAACTCACGATAATCTTTCAGATAAAGGTACCTATTCATACCTAAACATTTACATTATAGTCAGTAGTCTATCATTTTTATTGCTGTGCGACAATCTCTTTTTATCAATATTTTTTTTTTGGAAAAGATAAGAAAAAATTCGTGACCAAATAAAGATATTAAACTCTTTATGTCAAATAATTACAACCACTGACTTGACAGCTGACTGGTTGACAGGAGATAGGGCTGTACCACAGAGTACTGGGCTGTACTCTCAATGCGTAGATTGAGTAAAAAAGCTAGATTAAAGTACTGTGTAACCGGTATGAGATAGCGATAGCACGACGGTAACGATCAATAACACGACAATTATTACCATTGTTTAGTAGTCGATATTTGTATTAACCGATCAACAATATTTGTATTAAACGTTTTTTATGTGAAAACAAGTAAATAACTAACTAATGAGAAATACAAAGACGCCACGAATTCTCAAAGTTTGTTTTGCAACTAAAGTTGTATTCCTTGTATGTATTCTTGAAAAAAAAATCGGTTACACGATAAGGGACAAAAAATAGGTTAGCTGCGTCTCTGTTTATCACAATGGTAACTTAATCTGTGCTCTTTTTAGTGTAAATGAGAAAGCAAACGTTCCTGTATCTACCTTTATTACTCTATCTACGTTGTGGCTTGGTATTGAAGTCGGTTTTTATTTTTTTTGTAAAAAAAATTATTTCACAATTTTTAGTGACCCCATGGTATTAAAATATTATGCTATGCCTGGTTAAAAATCTACTGTTTACTAAGCGTTGAGGAGTTCCATTATCTATCGAAGATGTTCATCAGATCTTCACTAAATTTATATGGGACCAACTTTGAAGTATAAGTTTATACTTCAAAGTTGGTCCCATATAAATACAAACAAAGAAAGAATTTTCAAAATCGGTCCAGGCGTCTTCGAGTAATCGGGGAACATAGGTACATAAAACAACAAAAAAAAAAAAGATTCCGACGAATTGAGAACCTCCACCTTTTTTTGAAGTCGGTTAATAAAGATAATGAGGCCGATTCTCTAGTACACAATCTCTAAACTAAACTAAATTAACAGGTCTAAATCTAGTGCTTTCCTTTTCCGCAAGCAACATTATGAAAGGGATAGCAATAGATTTAGACGTGATATTTTAGTTTAGTTTAGAGATTGTGTACAAAGGAATTAGCCACATTATTAAACATTTCGAAATGTGTCCGTCTTACCTTAGGATATAAATCCCGTTGGCACACTTCTAATTAGCGGTAGGTACTAATAATATTAGGTAGTTAGGTATGTATGAAAACCTCTAGTCTCCGAAACGAATGATTCGGTACTGAAAATTCTTTCGCTGAGAGGTAGGTACATGCACCTGCAACCTGCTACATATTATCCCTGTGTATTATCCTCAACCTATACCTACCTACCCATTTGTACTGTACCTACTGCGAACGAAGTCGCAGACGAACGCTAGTACCTATTAAATAATACAAAGTTTAAAATAATTAAATTGCATTTATTTACAATACAGAACTATAAATTTAGGAACTAACTATAAAGGATTTTAAGAATAATAATAATTTTTCGTCAAACTCATTAAAATTAAAATAGAACAATCTTTGGTAAGCGTAAGTAAGATTTTATTTTAATTCATTGACAGTCTCGCGTTCGATTTCCAAATAATTTTTTTAATTATTTAGCTATGAGCTATGAGGCAAAAATAGCGATCTAGATATTGACCAAAATAGCAACTAGCGCTGACTTTCGTTTATAATACTGCCGTCCTAAAGCTAAAGTGTCGTTAACTACCACAACCAAGTTTCGAGATATGATCAAAAAAGCGCGAATTTATGAAGAAATGATGCCATTTGATAACTAATAACCGTATCCAAAACTTGAAACTATGAAAATGTAGTGCAAATAGAGCACTTTTGAATAGCTGTATTTTTAAGTTTCTAGAATAAATAATAATTAAAGCAGGACAGTTTTGGCTTTTTAGTCTAGCATTTTTTCTAACAACGTCTTGTATTTACATAACTTAAATGTCGTTAGATTACCCTTTAAGACGTTTAAGGCTTGGATTGCATTTACTTTTTTCATCGTTTTACGAAACTTTAAAAAATTGTATAATTACTAAAGTAAAATGACTCTAAAAGACTTTAACGACGTTGTAGGTTAGGTTATGATCCTTAAAACTATCAATAACATAACACTTAAAATGCGGCTTTTGTAATTTAAACACATTTTAGTCTAGTAGAATAGAAATGGTTTGTATACAGTAGCGTTTTTTGGGGAGAATTGCTAAACTAAAATGTGGTTTATTGCAAATGATCGAACCGTAGCGACGTTTTAGGTTAGCATTATAAAAATTTGAGGTTTTCCAATGAAAGTAACGGTAACTACAACAATTGAAAGAGGAACAGTCCGAAAGTAGTCTCTTATTTTGTTAAAACTTATAGTATTAGTGCTAGAAATCTGTAATTTGGCATGGGTATAAATATTAATCACGCCGACAAAGTGGTGAAATAAAATTGTGATAAATATTATTTTTAGGGTGGCTCTCCTACATGTAAAGTGGGGGTGAATATTTTTTTCTCGTCTACCCCATAGTGTGAGATATCGTTGAATAGGTCTTTTAAAAATACTGTGGGTGTGGGAACATCATTTTTCAATTTGTAGATCCGTTGTAAAATATGATGTTTTAATTAAAGTGCTAATTTTTATTAGAGTCAAGTGTCTACCCCCTTTATCAGCCATATGGTTGTATAAAGGAACGTGAAAAAATTCACAGCAGTAGTATATAATATAATCAATTTTAAAGGAAACTATCATGGCTAAGTGGGGTTCACAGGTTAAGGAGTTGTATCTGTTTTCCGAGGTTAATTATTGTACGTAGATATTACGAGTAGCATAATATTAATGTATATTATAGTTTCATTGTATCTATTGTATTTGTGATTGATCGTAATCCTAATAATATTTTTTCCAACTTCCCCTGTGAAGCTGGATTTTATGACTCTCTCTTCAGTTACCATCGTCCTTTGTGGGCCCGTTTGTAGAAGTGAACCGTGAAAAACCATGGATTTCAAAATATCCTCCGTATTCATAAATAAAATAAAAGCACTATCTTAGGTCAGCTGTAATAATTGTGACATTACAAAATCCATAAAATCATACAATTTTCCTTTTTTCTTCATATTAAGTCCTCTTAGTCCGTTATGTCCTCTTGTTTTCTTCCCACTACGCTATCATTCCAGAGTACAGTGAGAGGTTTGAACTCATTGGTTATTTTGCCTATTGGTGCAAAAGTTTGATTGAATGCCACAAGGCGTTTACAGAAAGCTCTCGCAGGCGCACTAGTCAAAGTTACAAGCTTTTGAAATGTGGGTATACAGAAGAATGTTGAGAATCTCTTGGGTACAGTGTATCAAAAATGCAACTGTACTACAAAGGCTAAGTGAAGATGTTGAAATCCTGAAGACCATAAAAGTGCGGAAGTTGGAGTATTTCAGCCACATTATGAGAAATAGCAAATACGACTGCCTTCAGCTCATTATTCAGGGGAAAACAGCCGGCAGTCTTACCACCAGGCCGTAGAAGAACATCGTGGCTAAAGAATTTACGCCAATGGTACGGGAAGAGTACCCGATCTCTTTTCCGAGCAGCAGTGTCCAAGGTGCAGATAGCTCTAATGATTGCCAACCTCCGATAGGAGACGGCATTGCAAGAAGAAGAAAGTCACAACCTCGCGAGATGCGGGAATAGTTAGAGACATTAAAGTTATGTATAGCGGGATAGAGTTATTTTAGGATAAGAAACAATATTTTTTTGCAAAATATCACTAAACTGTAACGCGTTTATGTGTCATTAAAGACATTTTAGTCTAGCATTTTCGTTAAAAGACATTTAAGTTATGGAATAGTGCACCATAATTTTGGAGAAAAACTTAATTTAAAAATAAGTATAGTGACTTTAAAGACATTTTAGTTAAGGAAATTAAGAAAAAAACCAGCTTTGAGACATTTTAGACTGGCAAATGTCAGTTAAATGCGTTTAAGTGTTGTTATCATATGAACAGGTAGTTATTTAACGACGTTCTTCATATTGCTATTTCAAAAACTACAGCAGCTAGGAAAATACCGGTTAGATTGGTCGATAGAAAAAAAAATTCTAAGTAAGATAGCGTTAAAAAGTCAAATTTGGCCAAATGTTGGTTAACGACGTTTTAGCTTGAGGACGGCAGAATAATAAGTATGTATTTTATTTATAATTTAAATCTACAGAGTGAAACTACTATGTATAATAAAATACCTTATATCTTTTTTTTGTATAACTGTAACCAACCCTAGTAACGGGGCGCCATTTTTTGAAGCATCTTTGAGCTAAGTATAACTATTAACTAATATCTTATAGGTAGGTATCCATTCAATACCTTAATAATAAATTATGACGAAAATAATGATCACTAACAAGAATTCACCTTTTTGGCTGTATAAAGTATAAGCAACTGCCTTTCACTTAGTTTAATTGAAAAAATCTGTCTGAAGCATCAAGAATGAAGAACCTCTCTTCATGAGGCTTGTCACAGCCAGGCCCAAGATACTGCCGCCTGAGTTCAAGGTCAGGGGGCGCAGACAGGTCACCCTGGAGAATGTTATAGGCTTGTTCTATAGTATTCTCAATTTCTGACTTCAGCTCCTGAAATTTTGTTTTGATAAGTACCCTACATTAATATATTATTAGGTAAGTACAATAACTAGACACGTGCGAGTCAAAATACGCACAAGGTAGAGTTCTGTAGTCATGCTTATAAAAACGTTTTTCTGTAAACAAAGAACAAAGACAATTACTTTACATTGCTTGTTTTATTACGGAACCTTAAAACAGTACAGCAGCGGGCCTCGCACATTATGCTATACCTACTAAGGCCATTACGAACGTGCGAACGGGGTTATAAATCATTACGATCTCGGGCTGTGAGAATGCCGCTAAAGTCGTTATCGATAAAGGGATGCCGTTCGAACGCAGGTAGTAGACGGAGGTAAAAAGTGTGGACGTGGTTTTTATAACATGTTATAGCCTATCGACAAATCCTTTTGTTGCTGTTACACACAGCACCCATCGGGTTCCAGTCCTATAAGGCCTGGAAGTGCGAGCATGAGGTCCGATAAAAATGATTTAAGGCCCAGTTCGCACGTTCGTAAAAGCCCGAGTATAGCTAATTGACGCGTTGTCAGTAGCGTTATGAAGTAGGTAGGTATAGGTAGGTAGCGTTGTGGTACTCGCCTCATACAGGTCCGGCAAGCGGCGCGCGCGTTCTGCCAGCGCGGCGTGCAGGTGATACAGCAGCAGGCCGCGCAGGTGCGCGTCGCCCGCGCCCAGCGCCGCCACCGTGCGCAGCGTGCCGCGGCACAGCCTCTCTTTCAGCTCCAGACGACTCTCCGACAGCTCTGAAAATATGTGAAACTAGCTTATGCTCGCGACTTCGTCCGCGTGGACTACAAAATTTCAATACCCTATTTCACCCCCTTAGGAGTTGAATTTTCAAAAATCCTTTCTTAGCGGATGCCTACGTCATAATAGCTATCTGCATGCCAAATTTCAGCCCGATCCGTCCAGTAGTTTGAGCTGTGCGTTGATAGATCAGTCAGTCAGTCAGTCAGTCATTCAGTCAGTCAGTCAGTCAGTCACCTTTTCCTTTTATATATATAGATAAATAGGTTACATCTTGCTTATAGCTATTAGGTACCTACCCTGCCTATATGAACTGTCAACTGGTCGCTGAGTACAGGGTCTCATGGTGCACCTTACTAATTATCTAATGGCTACTACCCTATATTGTAAACCCTATTAGCCTATTATACTAGGATTACTAAGTAAATTATCTAATCTGTGACTAGACGTACTAGGTAAGTGAAGTCGTTTGTACCGTCATCGGTCATCCGCTAGCGCGCAGTCGCGTAGGTAGTGGTAGGTAGATTCGAATTATGAAGCTGTTTTTAAATCTATTTTTCCCGGGGACTATCTTAAGGCTGTAGTTTTTTTTATAATAATAATTTATCTTTAAATTAGTCAATTCTCGCATAGAAAAAGTTATAGATTTATGCACTATCTATTTAGGTACCTACGCATAAAAAGCAAAACTTTTTTAGGGCTATCGACTACCAACGACGGTTAAAAATAAGGTACCTAACTATTGAGGTACCTATTCACATTTCACACCATAAATACTCCTCAGAAATTATAATAATATATGGATCATTTAAATTACTACTAGGTCTGTTTTCTAGTCAACGGCTATACACCTATAAAAAGGAAAAAAAACCATTTTCTAACACTTAAAACCGTTGCCGCGTGACTATTTGTCTACTTAGTGGTATTTAGAATTTCCATACTGAATAAATAAATCAATACAAGTTCGCATGATTCATATTTCCAATTTATTTATTTGAGGAATTAACAACAATGAGTGAAAAATATTATGACTAGGTAAATAGTGGACATTGATTTCCATACTTGGATTCCCCGTTATCATGGAAAACACTTCTTTCCATAGGTAACAAAAACAAAAATTAACATAAAAATAAAGCATACAACTATTCATTCTAGTCTAGAGAGCTTGCATAATAATATGTACCTTAACTATATTTATAGTAGGTATAAACGTGTGTTTGAAAGTTTGAATGCGTGTAAGTTTGTCACTTGTGTGTGTGAAATAATGTAGATAATAATATTATTATCATAAGCACAATAAAATCTGGGAAATGCTGCTACGATAGTCGATAGATTTCTAATTTGCCTAATCTTGGCAAACGGAATCGGCCGGTAGGTAGGTAGGTACCTAAGTACATAATATAGTAAAATAGTTGGCAGTGAATTCGAACTCAAGAATTTATAGCGCCCCATGCATATCATAAATGAGATTGCAATGGATATCGCTGTCATCAAATAATCATTAATTTCAAGTCAAACTATTAATTAATACAACGCGTAGGTAACTCTTGCACTATACCCACTATCATAATTTTCTATGCCAAATGAGTTTAATAAGCCGGACGATCGTGATGTAAAGGAATTCGTATATATACGAGTAAGTATTTATCCTATCGAGAATTTCATTTTACACGTGCTAATTATTGAAATAATAATCAAATGACTTTAAAATTTAAATTATTTGTTTAAGAATAAGATCCACGTTGCGGAAGAAAACAGTGCTTTGTCAATTTGTCACTGAAACTTTTAGGATATTTTATTGCCATAAACTATCGGTAAATTCTAGCACCAAGCGTTTGAAATTTTTCTGAGAGTGTTTTTAAGTAGTAGACGGTAAAGTACTAACGGGAGAGGTAAGCCAATCCACCTGGATACCACGTGTGGTCGTGCATTTTTCGCGGCGGCACCCATGTCAACGGCGATCAATCGAATAACTGATGCACGCGTGTCGCGTAATAATCGTCACTGATTTTATTCACTTGCCCAGTGCGGCGTGTCAGGACACACTGAACGCAATTCCGTTAATGATTTTAAAAATTTATACACGGCCTTAAAACTGTAATACGCAATAGACACTCGCGTTTACGATCTTTGAGGTTTGTGAAATGGCGCAGTTTTCTGACGCGCCCACGCAGCCGCAAACTGCAATTATTGTACTGAATTATGTGAATAATTCACCACATGGTCACGTTTTAGACAACAAAATATATAAAGGAGCTTGCTATGAGATACCTACCTACCGCAAACTCAACACTTCATTAATCTATTTGGAGGTCTTTCAACTTAAATGACATAAGATTTAATGACGGGCTTGTATTAAATCCGTTTAGACGCGATACGATGAAATACGCATTTTTACTAAATAAGACCTTCCATTTACCAAGTCCATAGCTACTAAGTAATATCAGTACCTAGCCTTATTATAAATGCGAAAGTGTGTTTGTTTGTTGGTTTATTGGTTTGTTGGTTTGTCCTTCAATCACGTCGCAACGGTGCATCGGATTGACGTGATTTTTTGCATGGGTATAGATAAAGACCCGGAGAGTGACATAGGCTACTTTTCATCCCGGAAAATCAAAGAGTTCCCACGGAATTTTTAAAAATCTAATTCCACGCGGACGAAGTCGCGGGCATCAGCTAGTAATAAATAGTCTGGTTAGAAAGATCGTACCTAATTAGCATGAAATAATTATTTTAAAACTTTAACCGTGTTATTATAGTGTTAAAAATATAACTCTGGAAAGTTTGGGGTTAATGTGGGTCTCTAATCAAAAGTGGGCGGAGTACATTGCTCTTGTTTATTTTTATATCTGGAAGAAAACATGTGTCAAAAACCACATCTTCATGGCTGCCATCATCATGAGGCATCCAGACTTATACAATGGATTGATTGTTATTTATATCTGGCGGGAATGGACTATGAGTCATATTTAATTGTTAACTATTTGAATCAACATATTTTGTGTCATGTTTAACATCTAGCTGATTTAATTGTTACGTTAATGATTTGTGACGTCACAGGAAGTATCATTTAGTTCAATCACTTTGCAATTTGTAAAATACTGGAAGTTAAATAATACCAACCTTTAGAATATGTCAGTTTTGCTGTCCTGTCAAATTAGTATAAAAAGCGTAGGTTTAATAAAAATGGCGGTCAATTGTGAGAATTAAGTCGAAGGCGCAAGCTATGCTTAAAAATACAGTGAAGTGAAATTGGAAACTGACTATTATTGAAGACCATCCCTATACTTCTGCAACATTTCAGAAGTGGGATACTAAGAAGAGAAGAGAGCAGAACATTGAAGAATGTCAAAGATTTTTTTTTTTTCTCTTCTGAAAACACCACGCCTCTGCTTAGAAAATTACGCCGCGGGCCTATATCGACGCAAACTCATCTTCAAGATGCGACCAGAGGACTTTTCTGTGTATTATAACATCAGAGGACTTGAAGTTGAAATATCTACGTGCAAAATTGCGGTCTACAATACCAATACCAGACGCCCTACTTACTTTATTGAGAGTACCTACTTATCGTCATCGGAAAATTGTGGAAGAATCTACTACTTCAGCGCGGGCTTCAAGATGTAGAAAAGGGGATTAAAGTTCAACTACGTCTTTGCCACGCGTGAACAAGAAGCGCTGCTGTAATCTACTGACGATGACGGATCAATCACGAGCCACGGGGTTGCTGATGTCAACAAATCCGGCATCGGGTGATCGGGGCGCAACGAGCCACGCCGCGCCGCGCCGCCCGTGCCGGCCGCTACGAGCCACGCCGCGCCGTGCGGGACGCAAGGGCAGCGACTCCTGTGTCGCCATAGCAACAAGTCGAGCATACCTACACTCGGTGAGTCGTATTACATCTAACCAACAAATTTTCTAAGCATAATATGCAAATTACTCTCATAATATTACATTAGTGCAGATAGAATCTTTGCCTACCTACATTGATCCCGGAAGTTATTTTTTGTAAAATGAGTTAAAAATACCATAAGTATCTAAAGATTTCATCATGAGGAGAGGCTTTAGGTGCACTCAAATAATATAATCACTTTATGTAATAATTTGTGTAAAATAATGTGCATGTGTGTGTAATTACAAAAAAATTGGTGTATACTTTTTGTGATCTCTCCGATGTAGGTCTGATTATCATTATCACTAGGCAGCCGATAAAATTAAATAACCTTTGTACACGTTACTAAGTACTCCAGTCACCGCAAATCCTGAGGAATAAATCGAATCACAAAATCTGACCACCGCATAGGTCCATGAGTCCCATGACTACCGCCTCATAGGGTGGCTCAGTGTGCTGATTAATACAATATTTAATGTTCTTATTCGTAACTAAAATAACTTATGCTATTCCATCTCTGGAGAGTTTATCTGCATTGAAGTATGTATGCTACTTTATAAACGTAGGTGATGTAGTAAGTAGATTCTGTTCCGGTTTCAAAACTAAAGGCTCATACATATAAATATTAATCTTGGTTTCCAAGTTGTTGGTCTGATTTGTTCGGATCGGCCGCAATCAGTTCACCACGAGACTTTAAATACGAGGACATTTGAATTATTTAATCCTTACCCAACTTTAGTGACTGTGTGACCTATTCATGCTTAACTTCTGGTAAATTAAAACTACCTGACTATTCATAAGCACTTTTAAAAAGTTTACATGAATAAAAAAAAAAACATTCTATTCTATTCTATTCTAATGACTTTCCAATATAATGTCTGTGTGACTTATCCAAGTTAAAAACTGTGTGAGAAACCCAATAAAACTAAGAAAACTACAATACGTCTAGCCAACTAATCTTAATGTAACAAAATTTATAAAATTAATTAAACACCTTGAAGACCAGAAAATAGAGCCAGATTAATGTTGGAAATTTAATTTTTGCTAGGAACTGTGTGTACTGAATTCTTTTTAGATAAGTAGTCATAGATACACTATTTCAAAGTCAAAACATTTATTCAAATTGGGTAACATTGTACACTTTTTGATCGTTAATTGTTGAATTTGTAAAACAATAATGTAATGGTGATCATTAATTACTTAAACTTGAAACTAAAGCTACGAGGGTTCTAAACGCGCCCAGACCTGAGAATAGCCGACAAAAACTCAGCAACTATTTTTTTTAATTTATATTTTGTTTATTTGACTAACCAACAACAATGACGACTCGAATTTATTGTTCCTACGTTAAAAATCAATCTTACGAAAAATTTTAAGAAAAATTCTCGACATAAATTACAAACGTAAACTTAAAAAAAAAAAGAGCAATCTATATAGTGTGTAATAATTACCTACGGATCACTACTACCGGTTTCACTAACAGCAATACCACGATGTTACAAGTTGAGCTGCACATTTTTCTTACCTACCCACTATCTCAAATATTATGTAGGTTACCAGGTTTTGTGGCATTGAATTTAACAAAAATAATGCCCTGTACAGTGTACATTCTATAACTTTAATAAAAAATAAATAAGTTAAAACAAAATTCATACACAATAAAACTAAGTAGGTATTTATATAAAAGAGACTATCGTAACTAAAAGATAGATAGCGTACAGGTTAACCATTGGCTAGTACAGATGAAATTCAGTAGGTAATAGGATTATGCTTACAAGTTAATAAGTAATAGTAAGATAGGTTTACGAATTGCAGGAAGACAATAATGTTACAATGACAGCAGTGGGTCAGTTGCGGATAAACTGTATCAAATATTATTACAATCTCAATTATTGTGATAGGCCGATTTTTAGGTATTCTTGTTGCATCAATGCATGATAGCTGATGAGTGATGGTGAGCATCAACCAATTATAGGTGATTACGATCGTGAACTATTATTTTTCGAGCACGGTCGTCATGACTTCGAAGCATAAAATTACTAAACTGACAACGAAATATGTAGTTGAAAAAAAGACTGATGTGCAAAATTAAGCGGGCAGGGCTCAGTTCAGTGCTTTCTTCATACAAACGTAGGAGGGTAATTACTACATTATTTGATATGATATGCTCAAAACTAAGTATTACATCGGTTTGTCTTGCCATTATCTAGGTTTATTGATATATTAAACATTAAAAAAAATATTGATTTGAAAGTTACGAGCCTCAAAAGATTCCTATTTTAACACTAAATTTATGACGACTTTGGGCGTAAATAAATAATTAGGGTATGAAAATTCTAAAGCAAATTAACACTAGACATAGTTTATTTATTCATTAGTTGAAATATTCTATTTTGCGAACATACATTTAGTATTTTTGTTTTCTCAAAATACTTTTCCTATACCCTTGATTTCAGTAAAAATCATCGTGCTTCTCACCTTTCTCATACAATGTCAAGTGAAAAGCATACAGGTTAGGTCGAGCGTACTGCGCCACCTTAATAAAATGGTCTCATGAGTCATGACGTCAGCTGTTATAAACTTATCTGGATAGACAAGTACCTACCTACAATTTTGGATTGCAGATACAACGAAATCGTTTACATTTCATCAATTTCAAACACCCACCTACTGGTAATCAAATGTTACCATTATGTATTACCTAAATACTATAGCAAAACATTTAAAGTAATGATTAAAAGAGGAACATTAATAACAATTTTGATTAGAAGTAGTTGATAACTTAATAAATCAACTGAATATTTTATATGGTATATGCTATTAATATGTAGGTACATATTTGTAATAAAATTAAGTATCAATCAAGTGAATACTGTTCGGTATTTCTCTTTTGTCAGGTGACTGATGGTGCGAAAGCGGGGATGTTATCTGAGTGCCGTGAGACACGGCCTCTCCAGGATGGCCGAATGTCAAAAACCACATCTTCATGGCTGCCATCATCATGAGGCATCCAGACTTATACAATGGATTGATTGTTATTTATATCTGGCGGGAATGGACTATGAGTCATATTTAATTGTTAACTATTTGAATCAACATATTTTGTGTCATGTTTAACATCTAGCTGATTTAATTGTTACGTTAATGATTTGTGACGTCACAGGAAGTATCATTTAGTTCAATCACTTTGCAATTTGTAAAATACTGGAAGTTAAATAATACCAACCTTTAGAATATGTCAGTTTTGCTGTCCTGTCAAATTAGTATAAAAAGCGTAGGTTTAATAAAAATGGCGGTCAATTGTGAGAATTAAGTCGAAGGCGCAAGCTATGCTTAAAAATACAGTGAAGTGAAATTGGAAACTGACTATTATTGAAGACCATCCCTATACTTCTGCAACACATGTTAATAACGCTCTTTATTCCTTTCTTAAATCCATAAGAGATTAAGTAGGTACTTAAATTTTATGTGTATTTGTACCTACGTTTAAAACTATATTTTATGTAAATACTTAAAAGTTTTTTTTTTTTTTTTTTTTTATTTTATTTATTGATCAAACATAGGTACACTTAAACATACTTACTTACGAGAACTAATACATAAAATACATAATAACAAAACCAATTTGTTAAGTAGGTAGGTATACAGAAAAATCGACTGTCCCTAAGCTAGGTATACACCTGTGTTTTAGGCGACAGCACTCTCCTTAAAATTGATGGCTCATTTTATATACAAAAGAAAAGGAATCTGCATGTAAGGTAGATATTATAAAATTTAACATGCTTACTATAATTATTAGAACTATAACTATTAGTGAGTGTATGTGTGTGTTTGTGTGTGTGTGTGTGTGTGTGTGTGTGTGTGTGTGTGTGTGTGTGTGTGTGTGTGTGTGTGTGTGTGTGTGTGTGTGTGTGTGTGTGTGTGTGTGTGGGTGTGGGTGTGTGTATTATATATTTATTTTGTAAATAATAATGTATATTTTAATAATATATTGTAATATATATTTGATATAATATATTATATTAATTTTTTATAATTTATAATATATAATTATTATTTATAATATATAATAATTTATAATTAATTATATTAATTTATTTATTTTATTGTTTACTGTTTTACCCGACTACGCAACGCAAAGGACCTAGTTTAGCTAAACGTTTCCTATTATTTTTGTTTGACTTTCATGACGTACACAGACATCCGCTAAGAAAGGACTTTTGAAAATTCAAAGGGGGTAAATTAATAGTGGTTTAAAATTTGTGTAGTCCATGCGGACGAAGTCCCGAGAACAATCCTTCCAATCAAACTATCGAGAACCTAAATAATATAATTTGCCTTCTTTCTGTTATAAGTTTAAGTGTCCGTTCACACAGACCGGCTCGGACCGGAGAGCAGATGTTTGATAGCGATTAAAATAGAGTGTTGGATAGTTGATATAAGGTTTATTTTTACATATCACCTCTTTTGTTATTGAGAATGCCGGAGAGCAAACCTTACGCGGTTAGTGTGAAAAAATAAAAGGAGCCGACCGGCTACGTATGATTTCTGATGACACGCTCTTCCGCTCTCGCACAGCCGAACAGCTCCGTTTGCGTACTCTTTCAGTACAGTGCTCTTTCAGCCGCTCTATGTGAAACAAAGCTTGGTCGCTCCGGCCAGTTCCAACCGTACGCGCGCCGGAGCGGAGGTCTGTATGTAAAGAAGAGCACCGTCCCATTCTGTCCGAGCCCAGTCTGTGTGAACGGACACTTCTCGCACTTGTCCGGATATTATTTATTTATGTAGTTACTCGTAGATCGTGTCTCTCATGTCGGAAACGATCTTTATCCTAACAACGAGACAAAAGAAGAACATAACACTTTGTATTTATATAGCGATGACGAGCGCTCGACAGAAATACGTTATTAGCGCTTCCAGTATAATTGGACGTGTTTTCAACAACAAAAATGTTTAAAAACCGGCCAAGTGCGAGACTGTGTCGCGCACCGAGGGTTGTCATTTTTTGCATGATAAATCCAAACCAAAACTATTGTGAATAAAAATATGTAAGTAAAATCGGTTTTAGAATGTATAGGTAAAGCCCTTTCATATGATACACCACTTGGTATATTAATCTTATTTTGAAAGGTGAAAATACTAATTATTTGATTATGAACACATTTTAATTTTTTTTGTGTGTGTGTGTAAGGGTGGTAAATTGGGCGGAATGGAAATATACCCGGATACGGAATAATCTACCACCTTACAAAGATTAGAGGAAAAAAATAATTTACTTTACTTGATCTATCTACCTAGTAAAGAATAGAAGCTAGCCGTCGACTCCCTTGTAATGTATATGAGGTGTTATAAATGAAATTTGCTAGATGTTAGGCAAAATTGTTTTTAATGTAACTTTTACCGGGGTCGCTTAATACATAGTGATGGCTAATAATGCTTAGTTATTCTAGCTTAATGCCAAGACTTAATTTAGATACATTAGAATGCCTTAGGTAGATAGTACATAAAATCTATGTTTTAAATTTAAGATGCCATTGGCATGGAATAGACAATGACACAGTAAAATTCATAAAATTGTTTCAAAATAAAAGCTCAGTAGTAAAGACAGGGTTCTTACTGTACACATACACTAAGAAGGTTCACTAAACTGTTCCAGGATACAAACATTTGCTTACTTGTAGGTGCGAAGACTGCAAGGTAGCTGGACGGCATCGGCCAAGATCCAAAACTCAATTTATTTGATTCTTCACAACCGAAATGTTTCATTACAAAGATTTTCACCAAGTCTTATCCATAGAAATTAAGTTGCCAACGTGAATGTGCAAAAGAAATAAATACGGAAAACGAAAGCGAAATACGAAAACCGAAAACTAAAAACGGAAACGCAAACGGAAACCCTGTAACAAAGAAAAACAAGATTATAATTTGTGCTGTGTGAAAATTTCGACACGTGGAATTTTCCCGATCAAACACAACTCACCTATTGAACTCCTGGCCACCAATGGTTTTCAGGAGTCCACCCACAACCCATTATCCTCATTTATTTGGGAAGGTAAAATAACTGGAACTGAAGGGAAATCATGAAATTAGGATTTTCTCTAACCAAACCGCCATTTTGTCGAATCCACATTACTTGATTTTTCACTCACCATAATTGATGAAACATTGAAATACGTTAGGATGACTAAATTTATAACTATTGTATTTTCCCAGGCGAAGCCATGGGCGAAAAGGAGTGAGATTTTCCTGGAACGAAAAAATTCGTCTTCACATGTTGACTCCAGAAAAATTCTAAATCTCACCAATCGGTGTTGCCAGACGCAACCCGAGTGTGGCCGCTCTCATTTAGTTTGATCATGAAGCCAATTCATTTTTGAATATTTGCGGAACCTAAGGATATATTATAAGAACCGTTTTGTTAATGACTTAACAATAAACAAATGATATTATGGTTTTATTTCATTATTTTGTTTTATTTTTACGACAATTGACAACGAAGCAAACGCCATCTATTGTGGCTCGAATGAACTCTGAACATCGACCCACGCGTAGTTCTGCACCTTGATGCTAGGTGGCACCAACATACTTTGAACAAAATAGATTTTAATTAAAAGCGAAACGCTAATTAGTAGTTCAAAATTTACAACGTCACAATACTTCCCCTCCTACGAAAAGGTTCAACAGGTTGAACCACGCTGCCCTCAGCGTCATCCAACAACTACTAACAATTTGCCTGAAACAAACAAAAAAAAACACAGAAGTTACGCGTGAACGCACATCTACTACTAACAAGGAAAATTGTCTAACAAAATAAATATACTGAAAACAGTGTAAGGTTTTATACATTATACTTAACTACACAACCCTAACTTCTAAAAAGAATATATACAAAAAAAACTTCATGGTGTCTAAGACACTTGAGTGGAAACATCTTGGCATCATTCTTCAGCTGACTGATAGAATGCGTCTAGGCCTACGGTGGTTCACTCTTTTAAACTACCATCTTAATATTTGTTACTCAACAATACGGAAAAACTGGTTGTGAACGGGTCCATCTGATATGGCAACCGTTCTCTATCCCATTCGGAAAAATAAAACCGAATCAAAATCGGAATATGAGAAAAAAAACGAAATAACTCTCCTAGAAAATAGATCTCGGAACAGAATCGGAAAAATAACAGAAATGATCCATTATCTAGAAGGAAAACGAAAACAAAACACAAAACCCCCCCTTTTCGTTATCCCCAAAGTACGATATTTGCATTTTTACTTTCTCAACCGGTTGGTCTACCACAAGCATTCCAATCATCACATATTCATCCCTACATACATCCACTACATTCCTCCTCAACTGAACCATGGTAATGTAACTGTTAACTCAGAACATCACTACACTCATTCAAATTCCTAATTGAATATTGATAACTTAAATATTCAAACAGTTTAGACCAAACTAAGTAATGGCAAATATCTACTTCTTAATATCCTTAATATGCCAAGTGCCTATTGGGTGGTTGTCAGCTACTCTAACTAGTTCGTAAACCAAAGGTGACAAAACCTTGACAACCCTGCACTTTTCATACTTAGGTGCCAGCTTAGCTGCGAAAAAATTTGTAGCGTCGCTTTGTGGATAGGTCTTTTTCCACACTATATCCCCAACAGAATAGCTTGCAGACCTACGCCTTAAGTTGTAATGCGTTGCATACTCTGCATGAGCCTGAAACAAATTTCTCCTAACCTGACCAAATATGTCCTCAAAAGTTCCAAACTTTCCTGCGTATTCCTCCCTTGGAATTCCGGCCTCGTACTCCTTATCCGTGTCCTTATAGAAGGAACCATTTAAAACCGGTTCTCTAGCGTGGACAAGGAAGAACGGGGAGAATCCAGTGGATTCATTAACCGCACTGTTTATGGCGAACTGGACCTTGTACAGGTTTTCGTCCCAGGACCTGTGGTTATCTTTCACAAAAGCGGCTACAGCAGTCATAACAACCTTATTGTACCTCTCAACAAGGTTAACTTGCGGAGTGTACAGTGGTGTGTAGTGTAATTTCGGAATATTATAACGCTTAATGAGATTACGGAATTCAGATCCTGTAAATTGGGACCCATTGTCCACAATCACAGTCTCTGGAACACTATGGTTCAAAAATACAAAATTCTCTAGCGCTTTAACAACAGCGGCACCTGTGGCACGCCGTAACGGAAACAACATTGTATATTTCGAAAAACAACACGTCACCACAAAAAGAAATGTAAATCCTGATTTAGACCTAGGCAAAGGTCCGACTAAATCAGCCGAAATGACCTGAAAAGGTCTCTCGCAGACTTTAGGCTTCCCTAGCAGACCTGGAGTGGCTGATGTCGTGTGTTTATACGCAGAGCAAGTATCACAATTCTTAACGTACTCAACCACGTCCTTATACATACCACGCCAAAAATATCTGAGGGATAATCTGCGATGAGTTTTGAACACACCAAAATGACCTGCAGTTGCATCTGCATGGTTTTGTTGCATAATTCTAAGGATGTCGTTCTTGTGGACTACCTCTTTCCAGTCGAACTCACTGAGAAGCTGGTATTTACATTTACTGTAACGATATAGTTTATCGTTCAAAATACAAAAATTCGGAAAATTTGCTGGATTGATTTTACAGCCATTAAATGTTTTGTCATACCAGTCATCTACCAAAACTTGTTGACTAGAGTTATCATTACGATCACCAACTACATCTACGTGTATGAGTCTCGACAAGGTATCCGGAACTACATTATCACAACCCTTCCTATGTTCGATAACAAAATTATACTGTGATAATCTACAACCCCATCTGGCGAGTCGTCCTGAGGGATTTTCTAAATTTAAGAACCACTTTAGGGATGCATGGTCTGTGATAATTGTGACTGGCTTGGAACCAAAATAAGCCTGAAATTTCTCCACTGCAAAAATCACAGCTAGAGCCTCGCGTTCCGTCGCGCTGTAATTCCTTTCGTTTTTATTTAGGCTCCTACTGACATACGCAATGGGATGATCGCAACCATCGGTTTCTTGCGTTAGCATACCGCCAACACCATATGCAGAAGCATCACAATGTATTTTGAATGGTTTTTCAAAATTCGGTACCGCAAGAACAGGTGCGGTTACCAACGCATTCTTCAATGTATTAAATGCTACCTCTGCCTGTTCGCTCCACTCAAATTTAGGTGCGTTCTTTCCTTTACTCGTTAGTCTATTGAGTGGTGCAGCGATGGTTGAAAAATTCCTAATAAAGCGCCTGTACCAAGAACAAGTGCCTAGGAAAATCTTTACCTCCTGTGCAGTTTTTGGGGTCGGAAAGTTCAAAACTGCGGCAACTTTTCCAGGATCTGTGCGTAAACCAAATTCATCCACTATATACCCTAAATATTTCAAAGAGTTTCGAAAAAAATTACATTTATCAAAATTTATGGATAGTTGAGCCATTTTTAGTTTATCCAGAACTCTGTTTAATAAAATTAAATGGGTTTCAAAATCAGCAGAACAAATAACAATATCATCTATATAACAAAATACTATTCCATTTTCAATATCACTACAAAAATTTTGATTAAATAACTGGTCCATTAACCTCTGCTGTCGTGCTGGTGCACCGCATAGGCCAAACGGCATGACTTTAAATTTGAATAACCCTCTACCAGGAACTGTAAAACTGGTTTTTTCCTGAGAGTCGTTAGCTAATGGAATTTGCCAGAAACTTGAACTTAAATCAATCGATGATAAAAACCTTGCCTCTTTCAAGCTATCTAGAATTTGTGGAATGTACGGTATTGAGTATGAATCCCCCTTTGTCACTGAATTTAATTTCCTGCAATCTAGGCAAAATCTCCAGTCTCCATTTGCCTTTTTCACTAAAATTGCTGGGTTATTCCAAGGGCTTTCACTCGGAGTAACTACGTCCATTTCCAGCATCCTATCTAACTCTTTACTTAAAGCTTCCTTCTTTTCGGGAGAAAGTGGATATTGTTTTATTTTTATTGGCAAGGCTTCACCGGTGTCAATAACATGTTCAATTAATTTTGTTCTACCCAATCCAATTTTCTCTGAAGAAATATCTAAAAATTTATTTACTACAGATTGGGCTAATTCTTTCTGTTGAGATGATAAGTTTTCAAAAGAAGTGATGGTATGAATTTGTTCATTATCAATCGCACAAATATTGTAAAATTGAGAAGGTGCCTTAATTAATTCTAAATTATCAAAAATTCCAGGGGCTAACTGAAATGTTTTCCAAAAGTCACAGCCAAAAATAACATCCGCTATTATAGAGGGTACTACAAAAATTTTATTATGTGAGTTACGGAATTATAAGTAATCGGAATAAACATATAACCCATGCAATCAAGTTTGTCTCCATTTGCCACTGAAAATGTGGTATCAATACTGCTATGCAATTTATAACCGAATCTCAAAAAAACCTTGTGCGCCTGGTTACCCAAAATTGACGCGCAAGCACCGGAATCTAGTAAACCTGTAATCTCAAAACCGTCAACAAAAACCTTTAAATGTGGCCTAAAGTCTCGTTTATCCACTGAATACAGAACTGTGTCAGGTAAAAGGGATGTTTTGTTGTTAATGACCAAGTTCTTTACTTGTGTCTCTGCACAGTTCTTACTAATTAGTTTTTTGAATTTTTGTCCGGAGCGGGTTTACTAATCGCCTTTTTACTACAACTTGGACATGTCTTTACTGTAAAGTTCTGACGTCCACACGAAAAACATCTAATAAATTTCGGAACTGTCCTGCAAAATTTAAAGGAATGGTTACCCTTGCCGCACTTGTAACATAGTTGTTTATTTGTTTTCGTAAAACCAGTGCCTTTACTTGTATCAACCTTAGGTGCAGGTGTGACTGAAAGTGTGTTTATCTGTTTTGTCACTTGTTTGTAAGCAAACTCTGAACTTAAAGTTGCCTTACTGTTAGTAGGCTCAGAAAATAAGGCGGAACGCTGCCTCGCAGCCTCTAGTTTGCGACACTTTTCCTTCAACATTGCGACAGACTTAATGTCAACAAGAGCTAATTGTTCTGAGTAAAAAGGGCGAATATTATGTAATAAAATTTGTAACTTTTGTTCTTCGGAAAGTGGTGTTGACAACCTTGAAAACATGCAAAACATTACAGCGAAATAGATAGACACAGGTTCTTCAGAGCCTTGTGTTCTTGCTCGAATTTCACCTAGCAACCTGTAGTCATAATCTACTGCATCAAATTCCTCTAAAAATAAAGTTTTCAATTCTGACCAAGACGAAACTTGACATTTGTTGCCTCTGTACCATAACAATGCTCGGCCTGTAAAAAGATGAAATGCAGAAACAAATAATTTTCCATCTGAAACGCCATAAGATCTTTTATATTCCTCAACGCGTTCGATGAAACTGCGCGGATCACCCTGTCCGTTGAAATTTAACTTCCACTTGGCAACATTTTTATCACCAGTGCAGTCAACGGCGGTACTCTCGGAATCCAGTGATTCGTCGTGAGACGACTCATTGTCAGCATCTAATCTGGAAATCAAACTCTGCAACTTTGTATGTAATTCACTCTTCCTACTTATTAAGCTGAGTTCGGAACACTGTATTCTCAAAATTCTAAAGTACAAATGTGAAGCTAAAGCTTTAGACCTACAGAGGGCATGTCTATCTTTAGTGTCAGAACACTTTTTTAATAAATCTTCTAAGTCTTGAAGTTTTTTAGTAATAACCCCTAACTCACTTTCAGAAGTGAAATCCGTCTCTAAAATTGATTCAGAAGGAATTTCCTGAATTAATTGTTTTAACTGTTTCTTTAAACCTAGCACTGTAGGTGCTGGAGTTTCGGAACGAATGGATACCTCATAACACAATTCGTCCTTCAAAAGTGAATGAAACTGGGCAAAAGTCTGTTCCATTGTGTTAAGTCAAAACACATTTAACAAAATATCGAGCTTGTGTAACTGTCTATGTTTAGCCTTATACAAATTGGTTAAACACAAACACAAAAGAAGTTATTTAAACTATTAAATATACACAAGCAAAATACACAACAAAAACAATATTCTTAAGTCTATCCTAACTATTTTATCAATTATGTTCCTATTCCAAAATATTGTTAATAATACAAGCACATATTATTACTATAGTAAACAAAATATAACAAAATAAAACTTCCCAAAATTGAATAAATGATTGTAAGGTGCAGTATCCCCTTTATGAGTACACAGTGTGTTACAACCTTTACAATTACAAAAGTAAACTGGCAACAAAGTTGCAATGAACTCTGACTAGCATATTATCTTTCAAAAAAAAAACAAAGAGATTGTGCAATGGTTTGATGACTGTTACTTTACACTTTTAACACATAACCTAAAATACAACAAAATCTGTTTCTAAATGTCACTTTAAACTACCAGCATTCACTTAAACTTAACATGTTTTGTGTGTGAAGTAGCTTTTATCATAACCTTAACACAGCTCTAAACAAAATTTCAACAAAATAATGAAGTATCAAGTCACTGAAAAAAAATTGTTCATAACTTCATACTTGAACTTAGTGTAATCTCTGAATATAGTTTATATATTTAGTTTCACAAGTTGTAACTCTTAGTATTTATAAATGTATGTGTGTAACTAGTTAACAGCACATAGCGTTTCAAAACTTTAATTATACTAAGTTACCGGAATTTTCAAACATAAGATGTACTTACTATTGAAAGCAATACCCAACAACAACTCAGTTAAGCAATGTTTATTACTAAACTGAAGGCAAACATTCACTTATACACCTCAAAGGTAAGTCAAATAACATAATTGAACGGCATAAGCACCATTTATAATGTGTTAATTAAATAAGAGAAAAAAAAAACCAATGTTGGACTATACTCAGAAAATTACTTAAACTATCAAACAAAATTTCTAACTATTAGTTATTATTTAGTTAGTTAACCATAAAAACAGCTTAGTGCTCTTTGCAATGTGTCACTACTTAGAAAATTGTACAATCAGCGGAGTACATTTCATAAAATTTACAAAATTTCTCAAAATATACAGAAATAACTATATAAAAAAACGTTCGGGCGCCATTTGTAAGGGTGGTAAATTGGGCGGAATGGAAATATACCCGGATACGGAATAATCTACCACCTTACAAAGATTAGAGGAAAAAAATAATTTACTTTACTTGATCTATCTACCTAGTAAAGAATAGAAGCTAGCCGTCGACTCCCTTGTAATGTATATGAGGTGTTATAAATGAAATTTGCTAGATGTTAGGCAAAATTGTTTTTAATGTAACTTTTACCGGGGTCGCTTAATACATAGTGATGGCTAATAATGCTTAGTTATTCTAGCTTAATGCCAAGACTTAATTTAGATACATTAGAATGCCTTAGGTAGATAGTACATAAAATCTATGTTTTAAATTTAAGATGCCATTGGCATGGAATAGACAATGACACAGTAAAATTCATAAAATTGTTTCAAAATAAAAGCTCAGTAGTAAAGACAGGGTTCTTACTGTACACATACACTAAGAAGGTTCACTAAACTGTTCCAGGATACAAACATTTGCTTACTTGTAGGTGCGAAGACTGCAAGGTAGCTGGACGGCATCGGCCAAGATCCAAAACTCAATTTATTTGATTCTTCACAACCGAAATGTTTCATTACAAAGATTTTCACCAAGTCTTATCCATAGAAATTAAGTTGCCAACGTGAATGTGCAAAAGAAATAAATACGGAAAACGAAAGCGAAATACGAAAACCGAAAACTAAAAACGGAAACGCAAACGGAAACCCTGTAACAAAGAAAAACAAGATTATAATTTGTGCTGTGTGAAAATTTCGACACGTGGAATTTTCCCGATCAAACACAACTCACCTATTGAACTCCTGGCCACCAATGGTTTTCAGGAGTCCACCCACAACCCATTATCCTCATTTATTTGGGAAGGTAAAATAACTGGAACTGAAGGGAAATCATGAAATTAGGATTTTCTCTAACCAAACCGCCATTTTGTCGAATCCACATTACTTGATTTTTCACTCACCATAATTGATGAAACATTGAAATACGTTAGGATGACTAAATTTATAACTATTGTATTTTCCCAGGCGAAGCCATGGGCGAAAAGGAGTGAGATTTTCCTGGAACGAAAAAATTCGTCTTCACATGTTGACTCCAGAAAAATTCTAAATCTCACCAATCGGTGTTGCCAGACGCAACCCGAGTGTGGCCGCTCTCATTTAGTTTGATCATGAAGCCAATTCATTTTTGAATATTTGCGGAACCTAAGGATATATTATAAGAACCGTTTTGTTAATGACTTAACAATAAACAAATGATATTATGGTTTTATTTCATTATTTTGTTTTATTTTTACGACAATTGACAACGAAGCAAACGCCATCTATTGTGGCTCGAATGAACTCTGAACATCGACCCACGCGTAGTTCTGCACCTTGATGCTAGGTGGCACCAACATACTTTGAACAAAATAGATTTTAATTAAAAGCGAAACGCTAATTAGTAGTTCAAAATTTACAACGTCACAGTAACCACTAATTCACTGTTTTCGGATTTTTCCCTTTAGGTACGTGTGCTACAAGACCTGCCTACCTGCCAAATTTCATGATTCTAGGTCGGGACGTATAGGTTTCTTGATAGACAGACAGACAACGGCAACGACGATAAGGGTTCTTTTTCCTTTTGAGGTACGGAACCGTAAAAAGGAACTCTTATAGGATCACTTCGTTATCTGTCTAGCTGTCTGTCAAGACCAAGGGAATCAAAACCTATAGGGTAGGTAGTAGCCCCACCACCATCACCATTTGATGTACCATTAACCCCTAGAATCATGCACTGCCTTATAGCACAAGAAAATCCGAAGACGGAGAATTTGTGGTTACATCAAAAAAATATATATTAAAGTGTTATTTCTTCAACGATGGTACGGAACACTTCGTGTGCGGGTGGGACTCACATTTGACCGGTTTTCATTTCATAAAAATCTTCTTAGTTTTCCATCTGCAAAAAGGTACGACCCTCGATAGTAGGTTTAAGTCTCTGGTAATGTGAAACAAGCAGCAAACACGAGTTAGTTTATGTGTTCATGTACAAGTAAGCGTCGTGTAAATTAACCTTGTCAATTATTACGCAAAATTAATTATAATTATTAATATGTTTGTATGCGTTTCGCTTAGTAGACATTTAGATCAGGGTAACAGAGGCTATTACCACAGTGTGTTATAAATGACTACACTAGCTGGTAAATAAAACAATTGTCAGAACTCAGACCTGGGGCGCGTTTGGACTTTTTTGGAACCCTCGTAGCTTTAGTTTTTAAGTTCGCGTAAAAATTTTCACCACTAAGTATATCATCTTACAAATGCAACAACCGACTTTCAAAAAGTGTAATTTATTACCTACTAGATGACGCCCGCGACTTCGTCTGCGTGGATTTAAGTTTATGAAAAATCCCGTGGGAACTCTTTCATTTTCCGGAATAAAAAGTTTCATCAAAATCGGTTAAACAGTTGGGCCGTGAAAAGCTAGCAGACAGACACACTTTCGCTTATAATACTAGTATGGATTTTGAATAAACCATTTGATTTGATATTTCATTTGAGAACAACCTGTTGGTCCTGATACTTTCCTGATATTATGATGTACCTTGGAAATTAACCTTTACCTTTACACATGGACTTTGTTGCCATCGATGTATGTTGCCTATTGGAAAGGAGACTAAGCCATTGTCATCGTGAATCATGATTAACCCATCACCGGCCCGCTACTGAACGCAGATTGAAAAGGGCTTAATTAGGCTTAAGAGGCATTAAGCATCATTTCGTTAAACGATAATTTCTACAGGCGGTTAAATACAAAAGTCATTATGCGGAGATTTTTCTCACTTTATATTGAAATACTTATGTGACGAAAAGCATAAATATTATGTAGGTTAGAGATATGTTTTTAAAAACGTTGCAGCAGATTCCAGGATTAAGTATCCCAAAATTGCAATCAAAACAAATCACAAACTATAAATAAAATAGTAGTTCTAAATATATAATACTATCGGCTAGCTGATGTAAAGGAAAATTTAGTTGAACTAGCGACGCAAAATAATACTAATATTATTCTTTTAACTCGACGCGAATATTTACTAAAAATACCTATCGAATAGGATTTTGAGAAATCTTAATACTGTAAAATTCCTAATACATATAGGTATAGTCCGCGACGGGTTGAGATGGCAATCGGGGTATGAGTTGGGGGGACCCCCCCACACACGCACGTCAACCGCGCTTGCACCGGGTTCGCGCAGGAGCTCTGCGGATATCTACTCGTGTGCTGCGGATGTGCAGGGCGTTCCTTCCCCGATTGCCATCTCGACCTGTCGCGTACTATATAATGAGTAATTGACGCCTCATATTTCCTGACGTCAGTTTATATTGTGCTTTGTGTTTTAAATTATTAAAGCCTAAGCGCGCGGTCCACGTAATTCAAAGCCGCGAAAATGGTTATATACACGTATATAGATCTATGAAAACCTTGACATAATGAAAACCGCATCTGGTCCTAGAAATCCTACACGCTGCATATGTCATTATACCTAATAGCCTCGCTTATCTCAGCCACTCAGGGATATAGGCTAGATTCTTGATTTAGGTGTTGCACAGGAATACCTAAGTAGAGGATTGCGTGTAACGAAATTGATAGTTTTGCTTTCTTAATGTACAGTAAGGCCTTGTGTCTATCATCATCATCAACCCATCGCCAGCTCACTATTGAGCACTGGTCTCCTCTCAGAATAAGAAGGGTTTAGGAAAGGAAGTCAGCCATAGTCCACCACGCTGGCTAAGTGCAAATTGGTAGACTTCATACAACTTTGAGAACAGTATGGAGAGCTCTCAGGCATCCAAATTTCCAGGACCGACAAGAGATATTGTAGTGCACAACTTACAAATGCATCCTATAAAGTGCATACACAGATTCACTTTCTTTGCCTTTACTGCCTTGATATTTCCGAAACAGGAGCGACGGCTTTATATTAGGTATGTGCTTTCCGAAACACGGGGTCAAACACCGCTAACTTCCTATCTCTGTGCTAGCACTGAGAATTTTTTGACAGAAAATTCAAAACCTGACTTTTTTTGGCCAGGCCCAGGTAATCTAACTCAGCGCCTGTTTCATCCGCAATTGAACATGCTAATCACTAAACCAATGAGGCAGTTGATGTATCTATAGTGGTATGTACCTATATGAAGTATGAGGAAGCATAGCAAATTACGAGACGGAATTCGGAAACCAAGATTGAGGACGTATGTCGGTGAGCGTCATCTCTTAGAATTCAGATGAACGAGAAAACAAACTGTAGGTAGGTATTATGATGTGAACAGCGAATACGTCTTTCTAGTACGGTCTACGCATGGTCTACGCGGTACGGATAGATTTTCATGAACTCCACAGGTGGCAGCACGGATCTGAAATGACGCTATCTATTCATGAAAATCTACTATAAAATTCGATTTTTCTTTCAGAGACGAAAGAATGAAACCATAGAAAATAATGTATTTTGATTAATGCATCTACCTGTGATGTGCAGCAATGAAATATTTTGCAAGTACCTATGTACCTACCTATAAGTAGGTGGACCAGAATCTCATGAAAATTTTTGAAGTGGGATTCCGGAGTTAGCAGCGCTGTAGGTACTCTGTGAGTATCCTGTGTACATAGTGCACTGTGGTGAATATTGTGGTGAATTATTAATATTCACCACAAAGTACTATGTAGGTACATGGGGTGTTCGCGGAGTAGGTACAGTGTTGCTAAATTTGGAATTTCATTTCATGATTGATATTATTATAACCTAACCTAATAGAATTCTAAGGCATATTTTAATGTATAAAACGGGTACATACTACATACCACGATTAATTTTTGTTTTTATTTGTCGATATTTCAACCCAATTGCACGGGTCGTGGTCACGACGGGACTGCGGTGCTGCGAGAGATGAAAATTAATCGTGGTATGTACCCGTTTTATACATTAAAATATGTCGTTGAACCACGAAATAAGCTTAAAATCATTAGAATTCTAAGGGTCCGGATTTCGTGGTTCGATCTATGTTTTTACGGTGAAATAAAACATCGTGAGGAAACCTGCATATCTGAGAGTTTTCCATAATATTCTCAAATGTCTTTGAAGTCTGCTTATCCGCACTTGGCCAGCGTGGTGGACTATGGCCTAAGCAATCCGTTCTACCTCATGATCTTAGAATGACCTCTCATTCTGAGATCAGAGAAGAGGGGAAGACGACGTTGGGTTGTGATGATGATGATGATGATTTAAAATGTTATTAATTAAATAGTATGTACCTAATGTGTTAGAATATATACGAGCGTATAATATGTGTTGTATGTATTGTATGTATGTATGTATGTATGTGTTTAGGAGTTGATTTTTTACGAAGATGATATTATTATCTGATCTGAAACACCTGTGACATGTCGTAGTTTCATAGATGTATCAGATAAAACAAGATTGATCTTGTAAGTGTATTTATAAAAACAGTATATAAGTAAATAAAAATAATATCTTACCATCCCACCGGAATCCTTCGGCTTCACCTAACACCCAAATAAGTCGACATTGCAGATCAATAACGATTTGATTAGTTTTTGGAATATATTTAGTGATTCGGTTTAAAAAATAGTTTTCTAATGCAGCAACATTTTCAAAGTCTAACGACCCCACCAGGCTTCCAAGAGCACTTTGTACAGCACAAATATTACTACTCGGTACTCTGAGGCCACAGTCCAGACATCGCCAAGCGGTGTTAGTTTTTAATGGTTCCAGAGGTAACATAGATCCCGGACATTCGGTGGAGAAGCATTTCAGAGCTGCTAAGAGGGTACCACGTTCAGTAGGATCAGCACATCGGTCACATTTGCAAAAAAAATGCTTGGTTTTATAAAGGTGAAGTCTTCTAGCAGGCGTGCCCCAGAGCATCCCCGAATAGCACGTGAATATTTCAGTACCGATTCGTATTGGTTTCACAGCTTTCACAGTCATCTGTGAATCGAAGTTAAAAGTATGCCTCGTATTTGATACACAATTGTGATTCATTATAGACGAAACGGGGTATAAACCTCGCAAACTCATCTCCTTTTTCCCATACGGAGTAGCCATTTGAAATGCATTAGCATCCAATACACATGAGACAAAAGTCATAAACTGTTCCACTTGCGATGGTATGTCAAAATATTCCTTTAAACTTCTAATTTCGCTTCCATGTTGTGGTGAAACATGTGCTTGAAGCGATGTTAGCAGATTTCTTTGCTCCTCGTTCAATAACAATGCTCGTATTGCCGTTAGTGAGCGGGACAATAGTGTGTCATCAACGTCCTCAATCGGCACTTTGTTAGGCCAACAGGAAATTATACTACAGTCACTGAAATGTACATCACTATTTTCACACTCTTCTGAACATAATAACAATGCACACTTTGAACACTTAAAAAACGCATCGCTAACAATTTTCCTACAGACAGTGCAGCCTCTTTGGACGTTAGTTCCGGATCGTGGACCGGAGACGAGCGGATGATCGACAAATAATACTTCACCGGCTTTGATATCTTCTGTGGCTACGAGGCCGCGCCCTCCTAATGGGGATTCAAATATCGCCCATTTCTTTGAAGATTGTAGTTTGTCGGTGTAGGTGTCAAGACCAAGATGTCGGTTGACTATTAGGGACAATTGCTCTATCGACATCATCCTGTCGCAACTCGACCGGTGCCGGTGCTGCACTGAGCATTCACTACGATTACACGCATCACTGAGTTTGATAACACTAACTGAGTACTGGCCGAATATACATACATCGTCCAAACCATTCGCGGTCTTCTCGTTAATTACCTGGGTCCGAGAGACGTGCGCGGGCCGCGTGTTCTAAGTAGCAGACATACCTGTCTTTTTTCACTCGACGCTTGCCAAATTTATATTGCCAGGCAGTATTGAATAGTGAACTCTATAATTAAAAAGTAGTACGCGTAGAACACCAATACACAAATATTCTGTGTAAACATTAGCTAACACCGATATCAGCACGTGATCAGTAAAGATGTTCATTTTCATGTAACGCACATGCAGCTTTTTAGTATTTTCTCTTGAATATTGAATTAGCTCTACAAAAATTAGTAGAGTTATAATTTATTTATAGAATAGCCCATGTGAAGTTAAATCTATACCTACTGATAAAACAGTAACTACTTAGACGTTTTCTGAACATTAAGTATGAGTATTTTGAAAATTTCAATCGAAGGAAGAAGGAATCAATATATTATGTATAGGTACGAGTAGGTAGAACAAATAATAGTGTTTTTTACCCAAAGGGTAAAACGGGATCCTATTACTAAGATTCCGCGGTCCGTCCGTCTGTCTGTCTGTCACAGATGATGTATTTCTGTTGTTGCTATAGCCTATAACAACAAATATTAAAAACAGAATAAAATAAATATTTAAGGGGGCTCCCATACAACCGACATGATGTCACTCTATAACTCGCCAACTTTCGCTTTTAACAACTGTTACGTTTTTCAGGTAGATTTCATGAAAATTTAGTGAAACTTTGATATAAGTAAACCTATATTTTCGGAGAGGAGCACGGAACTACTCAACAGGTAACAGCAAAATACCTATAGGCGATAGCTTATAGTCAAAAGTAGACATTTAAATATAAGTACTTAGTAAATAAATTCTACATAACAATACCTACCTACCACACATATTTTCATTTCAGTTCGATTTTGGTAAAAGAATGTTGGTATCTAAGTTTCTTAGTGCAAATCTTGATGATTGGTTTCATTATCATTCAGAATAATATTATATTTTCACTCATTCATATATTTTGTCTATGGAATAGTTAGACCTCCCGTGCGAAGCGGGTCAACTGGTAGATAGTAAATATATTAAAGATTAGGTCAGATAATAATATTCATCATCATCATCATCATGATCAACCTATCACCGGCTCACTACAGAGCACGGGTCTCCTCTCAGAGTGAGAAGGGTTTTGGCTATAGTCTTACCACGCTGGCCATGTGCGGATTGGTAGACTTCACACACCTTTGAGAACATTATGGAGAACTCTCAGGCATGCAGGTTTCCTGTGATATTTAATTAATTAAAACGCACATGACTGAAAAGTTAGAGGTGCGTGCCCGCGATCGAACCCCCGACCTCCGATTAGAAGGCGGACGTCCTAACCACTAGGCTATCACAGCTTCACGTACTTAAAATATTATGTAGCTCGAATCAAAAATTAAGTATGGTCAAGGCAATAACATTTTAACTATTCATTCATTCTTTTACAGACAAAAGTAATACATTGATGATGATGATGATTTCTTTTAAAATGTTAATATATATTCCCAAAAATATTTATATTCAAATTATCAACACAAAAGATAGTGCAGCGTGTCCAACTTAATTGTATTATCACGTATGTTCACTATTGTTTCAGCTATATTTGGGTTCAGAAACATAAATAGAATGCCATGGTAAATGGATCGCATTCAGTATATTTAACTCGTTAACCAGTTGGCAGCCGATTTCCTTGTCTCTTAGTCACCAAGATTTACGATGGTTATCTAACTACTTTTATACTGATGATTAAAGTTTAGATGTTCGTAATTTACCAACGAAATTATCCACACTACTTAATATAATTGCGAAAGTTTGTCTGTCTGACTGTCTGTTTGTTACTCTTTCACTTTACGAAATTTAGTACAGAGATAAATTGCATTGTTGCATAGGCTACTTTTTATTCCGAAAAATCTGAGAGTTACCACGAGATTTTTAAAACCACTATCCACGCGGATGAAATCTTGATTATCATCTAAGTTAAATTAGTTGCTACCTGCTTCATCGTCTGCAGTAAACTAAAGCTAAATAGTAGCTAACTACAGTACCTACTTGAATAAGAATAAAACGAATAACAATGTGGACCATACTGACAAATCCTTCTGACTTTTCTTGTATTTTCAGAAATAAAGACTATATTCGTTAGACCTCTTGAATTTGATGGTTTAGATATAAAAAGCCTTTCTATTTTGTTAACGTCTCGTGAGCTGTAAGGAAGTTGCAGATGTAAGAGACGACAGCAGATATTTCAACTAAGTGGAACAAGTCAATCGGCACCTGCTCTGTCTATTTATTCTCAGTCCACGCAGCATACTTTTAGAAGTCCGCTTCAGTTAGCGCTGCTAAATGCATCTAGCCATGTGCAAAATTCAAGCATTATTATTATTTTTAATAGACAGCAGCTTTCGCTGATGCGTCTATCAGAAGTGCTTCGAGTTTTCCAAATGTTTGTCTAATCTATTCTTGAACTGGTTAACAGAACTTGACATAACCACATCCTTAGGCAATTTATTCCATTTGTGTACAACTCTGTTCGTCAGAAAGTGTTTTAATGGATTTGACGATGGCAATTGATATTGAAGCTTCATATTATCATGTCCCCTTAATCTAGGATTGCTCCTTCGCGGAAACATGCTCTCAATATTTGAGATATTTTAATAATTATTTAATATTTTGTAAGTTTCAATTAGATTGACTCTTTCTCGCCTGCTTTTGAGAATGCTGAGTCCAAATTTAGTTTAGTTTTAAACTTTTTGAAATTACCTTTAGGCTGTATTTCTTTCAACTGCCATGACATCCATTACTAGAGAGAAGTTAATATAGTGTTCTCTTTGTTGCGTAATTCCATACAAATGACAACGACAACAAAGCCAGTGGGTGTTCACAACCACAAACGAGCCTATGTTTTCCGCACTACTTTATCCAGGGAAACAAGTTAGTACGGAAAACATAGGCTTGTTTGTGATTGGTTGGTCACTCAAAATGGTTAACACCCACTAAATTTTTTGTCTTTGTCATATGTATGGGATTACGTAATTGAGTAAGCTCTATATTAACTTCTCTCCGTGGAAAGAGTATAGCCTACTTTCTCATAGTGTTTGGTTTTCCGTAGCACGACCTAATTTTCCTTTACGCGTATGATGTCGCAGGTAAAGTGGCACCGGGAATGAAACATGATCTTCGTCTATTGTCTAGAGATCCTGTTGGTTCGTCAATCTGATCAGTCTCTGTGACCGCTTCTCCTATGTGGACGTTTACACAAAAATCAAAGTTGTCGGTTCCCTTTCATTTGGTGCGTGGTAATTTGAGAAGGTGTAAGCATTGCGATGCAATTGTTTGATTATAATGAGGATGAATGCCCATGGTATTACTTTGACAGTTCTTACAAGACTCTTCTGGGAGCTTGCCTCATTATTTTTGGTGAGTGCAGTTTTAGATCGGAGTTGTAGATAGATAGAAGCGCGCTCCAACTTAGGCCTCATCATTGCTTTTCTTAAAGCATGATTGTCGGCACGCTCAAGCCTATCCTGCAATAAAAACAAAAGATTAATAACTTTCGTGGTGTTTGTCAATAATATGTTCCGAAATTGGATTTGAAAGTAAGAAGGTGACTGAGGGATCCCATTTAAGAAGTATTATAAATAGGTAGGTACTTACCGACCAAATTTCATTCTTTTTAATGAAAATGTCACAGCAAAACTTAAGCCTAGCCCCATCGGAGCGAGACCAATAATTAATCTATGCCTAGCCCTATCTAATCACTGCACGAATCATGTCTGCGAGGAATGGTACCAAGAATACTGGCCGCATATGCGCGCTGGTTAGTCAGGCTGATTGTTTACCTACACAAAAAATGAGCCCGTCTTTCTGTCACCTGATGAGGCTATTAACCGCGGTGAAATGTCTCGTAATTTTTTTTAGCACTAGGACTCCATGGCTTGGCTCCAGGGTTTCCACGGTCAACGGAACAAAAATGTAACTCTCGATAAGAGAGGCATGCCTGCTTCGCTTAACGGTTTTATTTATTTCTAATGCGGCTCCCTGGTCTTGATATGACACGGGGTCAATGTGTAAACGAACGTTATTCATTCTTAAACATTACTTTTATGTCAATGATAACTTGATTTGATTGATAACAGGTGTATTCGGGGTGCTGCTTAACGCCTGGTTATACGTTACATTCATCCACAGTCACCTAGTAGTGTTTAAGAGCCACGTATTGGTACTCAATCTTTGCTCAGCTTCGCTTGGCAGGAATTTACTCGGATTTCCATTTGCAGGGTCATCTGCATTAGCAAAAAGGTGAGTTTGGACTTTGGCTAAGATTTTTTAACACACAATACTAAATACCTCAAAGTCAAATAAGTTATTCAAAGTAGGTATAGTACATATTTTTCACTTTTTGACTGTCATTTGTTGGATTTGTAAGATGATGTGATCATCATCCACATCATCATCAACCGATAGACGTCCACTGCTGGACATAAGTCTTTTTTAGGGACTTCCACACGCCACGGCTTTGCGCCGCCTGAATCCAGCGGCTCCCTGCGACTCGTCTGATGTCGTCCGTCCACCTAGTGGAGCTGCAACGTTGCATCTTCCGGTGATGATGATGAGATGATGTAATGGTGATAATTAATTACTTAAAATAAAACTAAAGCTACGAGGGTTCCAAACGCGCCCAGGTCCTCTTGTATCTTTTTTGATTGACAGTTCAGTATCACCATCACCATTACATCCAACAATAATTATTGACAATCAAAAAGTGTACAATGGTATCTATTCTATTTAGAATATGGCTTGGTCTTTAAATATCCTACCTACCTAGTTACCAACCTCAAAATGCTTTGCCACTTTCATAAGATGAGAGAAATCTAAGTATATTTTGTTTTTTATGTAAATTTTAACGTCTTCTTTATTTTCATCTAGTATATAAATATTATATCTAGAAAAAAGACACTAGATAAGTACTGAAAATGTGAAAAAAAAAAACTTTATAAGTTGATCTTGGGTAAAATAAATATATCGTGATTTTCTTTTCAGATGGCTATTTGGCCCATCATGCTGCCAACTTTTCGCTTTCCTAAATCAGTTCTTTGGTGTCTTCCAAATGATTGCTTTGTTCGCAATGGTACTGGAAAGATATTTATTAGCAAAATACTATAAGCGAGGTTGGTAAATTTACACGTATGAATTTTAAAAAAATGTGACGTTATGACATAAAGGTATATTCAGGTAGTCTGGATTTAGAAAGACGAACTTTAAGATATAAGTAATAGTTAAATCGAATCTAATAAAAGTTGAATCTTGTGCCTCTAGTCCAATTATTATTAATGAAAACAAAAAAGTGTATTTAGTTGTGTAACCCTGTTCCTTTATAACTACGTAGTAAAATTTACAAAGGCTAATCTTATTCTGTAAAGTACTTATGCAAAGTAGAAAATTATTTAAGCAAGAGCCAATTTACTTAATCAAATCATTATTTACTTACCGACTTTATCATTTATCAGACTTTGGCAAACTGAACTCTTTTTAACGACACCGATGTTTAGTTAATTTATTGTCTAAATTAGATTATATCGAGCTGTATTTAGGGGTCTAGTCAATGATATTAGAAGAAAAATAGGTAGATAGGTTACTTATATCAAATTCGATGTTTAGTAATGGCACGCTGCGTCAGCGCCGAAAGACTCAACACACATAAACGCATAGATAGTATTTTAACCTCACACAACAGAGAGTAAAGGACGGTGAACTAATAACCTCAGCTTCAGTTGCGCACGAAAAAGAGACGGTTATATTTTGCACTACCTCGTCCTGCACAGAAGAGTGGAAGAAGGACGGATATATGCCTAATAATGCGAGCGTAAAAGAGACGGGACGAGACGGTAAACTAGAAACTCCAAAGAAAAAAAAAACAGTAAAGTCTATTCGGCTAATGCCGATTTATGCCTACACTGTAGTTGTATAGTAAAATAAAAACCTTATACTGTGGTATTTAATATATTACGAACTAGCTTTTTCCCGCGGTTCCGCTCGTTTTTAGGGTTCCGTGCCCAAGGGGTGCCAACGGGACCCTATTACTAAGCCTCCGCTGTCTGTACGTCCATCTGTCAGCGGGCTGTATCTCGTAAGCCGTAATAGGTAGACAGTTGAAATTTTCACAGAATGTATTTCTATTGCCGCTATAATAAAAATAATAAAAATTAAATTAAATTAAATAAAGGGGGCTCCCATACATGGAAAAGAAGTCGAAATAAAATTACTAAATTTTACGCGGACGAAGCCGCGGGAAGGTAGGTAAAGGAATAAAATGTGAAATGAAAATATTTTTATTTTTGAAAATATTTACTATTACACAATCTACATACTCATAGCCAAAATTCCCTCATTGTATGAAGAGACCCAGCAGTGGACCGTAAAAAGATGTTAGACCATAGTTAATTTATCCTTCCCTAAAACAGGAAATATGCACACTATTTGAATTGTCAATACTCAGAAGAGACCTATCTGTTTATTTTATATTCTTTGATCGGAAACTTTAAAATACGTACAACGATAACTTGATACGTACTTATGGCATGTGACATAAGGTACAAATTGCAATGAGTTGCATTTTACACGAACGTGCACGAGTTTGTTATTGTTAAATAAGTATAATACGAATTATATAAAAGAAATAGTTTTACTTACGAATGAAATGTGATTCCTTGACTTTTGGAAACCTTGCTTGTGTAGTTTGTGCAGAATCTCATCACACACGACGGCATTTTCGGTTGTTTTGGGAGACGAAAACAAAATACACATTACTATCAACGACGTCATCGATAGCGCGACGCCAGCGGGCGACTGAGCTCAGGTTTGCTAATTAGCTTAGTTTTAACGTGCCACTTGCGGTCCGCGTATAACGTATCTACCTATTTTCTTCTAATATCATTGGGTCTAGTGAACCGTTTCTGATTGGTTGCAAAGTTGTAGCAGAATTTAAGTCTCACTAGGTATAAATACTACGCTTTCGTCCTGGGAAAGTTTTGTATTAATCGGTCCAAAGACAATTATGATGCATGTACAAAAATATACAAACAAAATTATTAGGTTCAGACTTTCACAGTCGAATATTCAATTAAATGTAATTTTATACTGCTTTTAAGAACGTTCCAATTTTTAACATTTTCTTCATACAACAAAATACCTATCCCTCGACGTGTTCGGATTCTGAACCCTCCGAACAGAGGCATGCGTTTCAGAATTCAGTCTTTAGAATAATAATAGTTCGCGCAAAAGTCAACACGAGGGAAAAAACAGACCTTAGCAAGGCTTGTGTATTTAATCCTTAAGTCTTATTTTTTTCCGGATAGCGTAAGGACATAAGCTGTACATGTTCTTTAAAAAAATTAATGATGATGTTTTTCAGAAAGAACTGTATACTTTAGGTACTATTGGACGTTGATCGGAGTATGTTGGACGGTCGCGGTGGTGTTCGCCACACCGCCACTGTTTGGTTATGGCATGTATTCCTGTGATGCGACTGGAACTGTGTGCACTTTCATGTGGCCGTCACTGACGTCTGGTGCAAAGGGCTTGGGTTTCACTGTACCCTACGTGATAGTTTGTGGAGTGATGCCTATTGTTGGGATGTAAGTTGTTTTTGTAATCAAGTCTATGTATATTTGTTTCGAATTTTACGATGATTTTTTTATTACATCCATTGGACCAATTCTGGAACTTCGCACACAAATTTCATTTCCATGACAATTTTTTTATATCTGAGCTTTGGGTTCTGATTCCACATCCACATCCATGTATGGATTCCACACCAGCATTAAATTCGATACAACTGTGTTCCATCGTCAAGTCACTGTTGGTGTCACAGTGCAATGACGAAGTCACAATGTATCTTGGTACATCGTCATCATCATGATCAATCTATCGCAGGCCCACTACTGAGAATAGGCCTCCTCTCAGAATAAAAAGGGTTTAGGCTATTCCACCACGCTGGCCAAGTGTGGATTGGCAGACTTCACACACCTTTGAGAACATTATGCAGAACTCTCTGGCAAGCAGGTTTCCTCACGATGTTTTTAAAGCAAGGACTCCAGAAAGTTAGAGGTGCGTGATCGAATCGGCGCGCGGGCGACTCCCCGAAAAGCAAATAATTTCTATTCTATTCTAAAGAAGGCAAACGTCTTAACCACCAGGCTATCTTGTGGACTTTATTGACTTATTATTATGGAGTTCCTTGAAAGCTATGACATTTCATTTATCTTTTAGATTCTTCTTTATGGGCAAAGCAATTCGACTGGAAACGATATATTACCGGAACGAACAACAAAGGGAGGAAAAACGCTTGACAAAGGTAAAAATAAATAGATAGATGATAATAATTTATCGCTGTCCAACACCTGTTACCTTAGATCGTACCTATTGATAGATTCTGATGTTTGAGAATAAGAAAATATAAAACGATTTATGTGAAGTGTGATCCAGTTACGACTCGTATTCTATACAAATGTTATAACATTTAAGTTAAAAAGCTAATGGTCTCTAACTTATTCACTCATAAATGGACGAGCTGCCAATGAAATATTTTTCATTGCCGCGCTTGTTTCACTATTTCTGAATTAGGCCCCATCCTTTTATTTTTATTGCAAGAATAGGCTTGCGTTTGACGACAATCATGCTTAGAAAAGCAATGATGAAGTCTTGGTTGGAGCGCGCTTGCCTAGAAGATGCCTATTCACTCTTGTAAATCCTAATAGAAGAGGCTCTCTTATGGGCGTTTTGCCTCGTGCCCAGCCCAGCCAATAAGTTGCGTTTCTCATACTCGTCTCATTGACCATTGACCAGCAGAGGGTGAAGGGAACTAGAGTGAGAGAATAGTTCTCTAGAGGTAGTGATGCTGACGCTCTGATACGGTGAAGATTTTTCTCATTTTAGTCCCCGTAATTAGAGCGCATATAGCGTCCGATAAAAACTTCCCTTCAAAATATTTTATGAAGATTTTTTTATTGTTTGCTAGTGCATCCACGCCGTGTGTGTAACAACTTTGGCGCTATGGATTCCAGCAGCGGTACTGGCGGGCTGGCAGTGGTTTCCTCTGCTGCTGTACGGGTACCGACCACACGTGCCTAAAGTACTGGCTCTCTTTGCACCTATAGCAGCTGAGGTAAATATTACATCTATAAACGAGGATCACCATCATCTCATATAATTTAGCATCTCATATAATTTTCTTCTCTAAATATATAAAAGGAAAAGGTGACTGACTGACTGACTGACTGATCTATCAACGCACAGCTCAAACTACTAACAGATAGCTATTATGACGAAGGCATCCACTAAGAAAGAATTTTTGAAAATTCAACCCCTAAGGGGGTGAAATAGGGGTTTGAAATTTGCGTAGTCCACGCGGATGAAGTCGCGAGCATAAGCTAGCCTATACATAAAACACTGTTTCTACCGATGTGCCTCAAACTGGTTTCATTAGAAAGGCAATAATGTGAAGATGGTGTTAAACATTCTTTTTTAACGTAGCAGCACACGCCGCGCCATCTATTCGCTAGTTCAATATATTCTCTGTAACACGAGATTAAATGGTGAAAATAAATTAATCATTCAATTTCGTTGACATCGTCTCTCATAATTCCTTCGCTGCCTTCGCCTTGCCCTTTAATATTTGGCTCTGACGGATTAATGTCTCGGCAGTCGGCGCGGATTAAATAAGGAGAATGGAGGTATCATTTTCTTGCGACATCTAGGTACGCAATCTAGTTAGATTATATTCCCCTAAATCAGCACCGTCTTTTGTTAGCAATTCGGCTAAGCAACTATCAATATGGACAAAGTCAATTTTGGTGAAAATAAATATCAAATAATGAACCCATATCGATGGACGTCACAGCTGGACACAGGTCTCTTCAGGTATTATTAGGTCTATTGCTGCTTATCTACCAATGTGTTAATGGGATTTGTAGGTACTTTTCGATATGCTTTAAGGATAATTTATTTTTTACAGGCCGCGACCAGTGTTCCAGTGTTATGTTATCTTAGCAGCGACGAGAGGATAAGGGCAGCATTACTGGGCCGAATGAGAAACCACTACGCCCTCTTGCCTCCTGAGCGAGCTAGATTGTACAAAAGAAGCCATTATCAGAACTAAATAGAACACAGAGAGAACAAGAGAGTATCAGACGTTAGAACAGCCTGCAAAAGGCGAGAGTCAAAATATGACACATCTGGTCGACTTGGAAGATTGAAGTACTCGACACACGAAAGGGCAGCTTTATCATTGATATGAATTAACGTTCATAAAATCATGACTATGTAAATATGTTTTGCTTATGTTAGCAATAAAATAGAAGATTTCTAAATTAGTCGTTTATTTTGGTCTCATTCCTCTGTCTTATCGTATTATCTTCTTTTTTGATGTGCATAAATATGTAGCTGGATAATTAGGTCTATTAGTTCTCAATTTCCGGTAAATATTAGATAATTATGGCACTGAAAAGAAACACTAGGTAATATTTTTTTTCTGAATGTACCTAACCATACGAAAAGATCATTGATTTTGGTATTATTTCTCTGCCTGATTATGATAGAAGATGATTTTATGTTATCTTCTGTTTTAATATGAGCGTTCAAAAAGATTACAAAAATAAAGTATTTATCTTCGTTTTGATTAACCTATGTGAGTCTATTATAGTAGAATGAAAAACTAAGCAGGTTTTGGTTTGCTAAAAGTATATACTAGTATTTTAAAGGCCATGTAGTTTTTGTAGTATAAACAGTTGACAAAGAAACAGAGCGTAACCAAACAAGTCATACCTGTAAATTGAAACCTGAGAAATAGAAATAAGATCCTATAAGATATATAGAATATTATAGAATAAGTAGGTACTAGAAAACATAGAAACCACACAATTCATTTGACGCATTCAGAGTAGATGCATTCGGTTTCTTGATCGATACAAAATCAATTAATGTGCTAATAATAGATTTTACAATGGAAGACCAATCTTGTACGTGGAGTGATGTATTCGACGAACAATCAAAAGCTAATTTAGAAAGAGGTTTCATAATAACAGGTAATAGTATTTTTTAAATTTATTCGTAAATACCAAAAAATTGTGCCAGTTAAACAAAAAGATACTAAGTGAAAATATAATGTGTTTTCGTAATACATAATGAATATAAAAATTTCATAATTAAACCGTCCAGATTTTTTTGCAAGAATCTTTACAATTTTTATTTTTGATATCGATTTATAAGAGACAGAATATACAGTTTTTGATACAAAGCATTCTCATATATTTTCAGGAACGGTTTCTACATTGTTGGGATCTTGGTTGACTTTGGCTTTATTACTGACGAATCTACGGGCAGATTTAGGCTACCGTAATTTTGCCTTTTTTACGGTTATCGCCTGCGTAAGACGGGCCGTATCTGTTTTGACCCATCTTCCTTTTCTTAATTACACTGAAATGTGAGTACCTAAAGTTATATTTTCCTGTAAAAAATACAATATTTGTATAGTTGTATATTTGTATGTATTAATTACCTACATTTATACAAACTCGTTGTTAAATTTTTTTTTTATAAACTTTAGTTCAGTCGACGAGATTGGAAAAAATTGCAATTTTTATGGATTCTGGGATACATTTGTTGGAGTCCTAGAAGTGGAATGTCTCACTCATGTATGCATTGAACGATATGTAGTGGCAAAATATAATACAAAAGGTATGGGAATTATCAGACATAAAGATTTTTGAGTTGATATAATTTAATTTAGTGTTATTAAATGCAATATTATTTTCAGGATGGCCGATACAAAAGAATCATTACATTTTATATCCATGTCTGTGCATTCTTTTTGCACTTCTGTATTCTTCGCCCCCTCTTTTTGGTTTGGGCAAATACGGATTGGATTTTTCGTGCCAATCTTGTACTTTGGACATGATTTTACCTTCAACTTGGCACAGATATGTTGTTTTATCTATATTTTTACTTCGAAGCATTAAATCTACTGGATTTATGTTAGTGCCTATATTATCATTTTTTATTTAATAGATACATTTATCTATCAAATTGCAAATAAGTATATTGAACGTAACTGTTTATTATGCTTCTTCGAGTTTTGTTGTATTCATAAGCAACATGCATATATTTTATAAAGATATATAAATAGGTCTGCTTAAACTTTTTCAAATAAGGGACAGAACATTAATTTTAGTTTAAAAGCCTCTTCTGATACACCAATACATAGATATGCATTCGGTACGTAAAGCTGCTTAAGCTACAATGCATTGGTATAGCCACATCTTTAATTCTTCTTTTCTATGAGCTACCTTGTTAATTGACATTACTTTGTTTGTGATAAATAACAGGATCAAGGCATTTGAAATTGTGTGATTAATTTCGTTATTTTATATCGTTTTAGGGTATTCATGTTAATTTGGGCGCGTAATTTAGAAGCAAAATACAATGATTCAGTGGAACTAGTAAAGGAAATCAGATTTACTGAAGTAAGTGAATATAGTCTTCTTTTCGTTACCTATCTTCATATTATCATGTAGGTATTTGTATTAGGTGTTATTCTAAGCTATAGTATTTTTTTATTTTCAGAGTGTAATCATCATAACTATCGTCAATTTGATGTGCTGGATGCCTATTGCTTTGGTACGGGGATGGGTTGTGCTTTCGTATTTGCTTTCCGATGAAGTGCAAGTAAAACCAAGTGCATCTGCTATACAGTTTGCCATTTGGATTCACTGGGTTGGTATACCTAATAATTGATATAATTTTAAGGAATTTGTCAGCATTAAGAAATTAAGTATCACTTGCTTTAACGAAAACAACTTGAGGAAACTTGCATGCCTGAGATGTTCCATTATGTTCTCAAAAGTGTGTGAAGTCTACCAATCCGCACTTGGCTAGTGTGGTGGACTATGGCGTAAACCTTTCGCATTCCAAGAGGAGATCCGTGCTCAGTAGTGGGTTGGCGATGGGTTCATGATGATGATGATTCTGAGCTTTAATTATTTTGAGATTTTGTTGGACGTCAAAAATGACGTCAACGCCTGGGTAGAATTTAGGCATATTAATTTATTTCAACGCTTTAATAATAACTAGTCTTCTATAGAAATAAGTATTCTTTTCTACGGAAATCACCTTCGACCTTGTTCTTTTATATATTTTTTTCCAGGTGTCACCTGCCGTGACTGCAATAGCAATGTTTTTGGCTGATGGCAGAATGCACAAGAAAATGCTTAGTGTTTGCAAATCTGATGACATAATTGAAGAACCTAAAAAGAAAGAATAACATTTTTTTTCGTATCACACACGATGTTCTATGACATTGCACCATCGATAGGTTGGTACATCGCTCGATGCATTGCACTATCAATGTTACATTGTAGGCCAGATATTAGAGATTTCGCATAAATTTATAGAAGCACATTTACGTAACGGAAACTGCACAGATTCTCTGAAACATCTTATATTACTTATTAACTTTACCTATGGAATGTAATAAAGTTTATTAAAGATACGGAAACTATTTCTCTAGTAGAATCATACCTACTTCAAATATTTTATGGAGAATTTTTGTGCTGATGATATTATGGAGTTTTAATAAATAACAAAAACACACATAGTCGATTGCTGTGGTAACTTTAATCAAGTCATATTTACATTTTTAGTAATTCCACTTATTGTGATTTTTTTGGATTATTTTGTTTAGGTATACATTTCTCTGTAAAAAATTATGCATCTTTAAATTCAGTCTGATGTGGTACTTATACCACCATGTAGATATTTACAGTTTTCGCCCAAAATTTATGTAAAGGGTTTCAACACTACTATGGCACATAATATATATTATATTAGAGGAAAGTAAAGAAAGTAAAATTTTAGAAAAATATTTACGAGAAGAATACCTAATAGTATAATGCATTGAAATAATTAGATATCTGGACCACAATTACAATCTAACCACAGTTGGTCCACAATAAGGCATTTAATGATTAGATACATAATACAGCTAGTAATATTTATATACAGATGTATAATAGTTTTTACAATACACATTTAAGTATTTATGACATAGTTAACTTTATGTATAAATATAAAAGTGCATAGACATTAAACTCATAGTTACATTATGGTACAAGGATAGCAGGTAAATAAATAACAATTATTTAATTATTATTACAATTAACATAAGTGAAACATTGTAACATTAAAAATCATAATAAATTATATCAAGAATTTAGTGTTTTGTTAATCACTATAGGTATGTAGCACTTGCTTATATTATCAGGTAATTTGTTTAAGTTCTCGAATTGCTATTTACATGCTATATCACGCGTGTTTACTATTTTTACATATTAACATTTGACTTTCATTTTAACATTGCCTTACTTTTAAAAATAATCACACTCAATTTTCATGCAATCTTTGGAATGAGCTTGAATTTCGCTATTAAAATTTACGTCGCTATCATCTATGCTATTAATATTTACAAATTCTTTATAACCTACATTTTTAGCATTACTACCTTTATTGTATTCGTCTACAATTGTAGTTGTATATACCCTGTTGCTGTAGGTGTCCTCCGAACCCATGGAGGAGGGGGTCGAGGGACTGTTGAGCACGATCACCGGATAGTCATGCCAGGGCCCTCGTGGTGCTTCCTGCTAAATTTGCTCTAGCATAGTTTCCCTGTCATTCATTCTCCTTTGTAACATAGGGATGAAGAAAAGTATTAGTCCACTCACAGATATTGTGCCACCCGCAACGTAAAAACCTGGCGCATAGGAGTTTAGTGTGTCATATAACCAACCTGAAAAAAATACTGTGAGATTAAAATTTCCGAGAAGTTATTTGCACTTTGATATAACTTTGATATAACTAAAACAATGTGATTTACAGATGTTGAGATAATTACGTAAATAAATAATTGTACTAAACTTAGTAATTCCAACTGTTATCACAAGATGTGAATAAATAACAATATAAGGAAAAAACTATAAGATATGACTAAAGAAAATAAATATTTTATTATACCTGCAAAAGGGGGTCCAATTAATGAAGCTATTCCTTGGAACAATAATAGGAGCCCAAATGCATTTGTTAATCTTTCTATACCAAGAAGGTCAACTAGTACTACAGACGTTAAACCGACGTAAGCTCCAATAGTGAAACCAAACGTAGTAGCGTATATAGCAAGACCCCAGAATTCCCAGCAAACCATTGCCATTGCTGTACCTGTAAAGAACGTAATATATTAAGTTGTAATCGTGGTCCAATAACATTTACAAATATCTTTAAGAATTTTTTCACACTTACTGATTCCAGCAATAGTAAGGCACACATTATAGGCTAATAGGCGGTTAACCCAGGGCTTGTCACTGATGTACCCCAGAACAATCCTGCCTACTAAGTTAGATGCACCAATTATAGATATTAAATATGGTGAATTCTCGATGCCTTGTTTCTCACTCATAGGCACAGTATAAACATACGGTATATAAAACCCTATACTAGTTAAAAAGTTTGATACGGAAAATAGTATAAATATAGGATCGACTAGAAGAGATACATCAAGCATTTCAGAGAGTGCCGCTTTTGATTCTTCCGAACAAGGTAACCAGCCACATCTTTGTTTTTGCTCTTTTTTCTTGATTGATAACTGAACTCTGTCAGGAGATGTGCTCCTGAATTTTGCCAAACTAGTCATACTTCCTTGGTACAGTACATCTGGCCTTTGCATTATACCACTTCCATGACGCGAATGTGAAATACTCTTTTGCTCATGTGGTTTATTTAGGGCAGGTTGGGATAGTGTCAGTCTTGCCACGTCATCTTCTATTTTGCCATTTGCTTTCGTTATTTGTTCAGTACTCTGTGATCTTTTTAAAGGCGATTTATTTGATTTTGGCAGCATTGGTTCAGAGACTGGTGTTCTCGGACGTTCCGGTACTGGTTTAAACATTAGGCCTAAGGGAATACAGTTGAGAATGAAGGCTCCAATCAGAGCCATTGCACCTCGCCATCCATAGTTTGAAATGAGGGCTGATGTGATTGGTGCAAATAGGAATGTGCCGAGACCAGACCCGCATACAGCAATACCTGAAATAGTAACCATAGTTATAAAAAAACCGTACAAGTGCGAGTTGGACTCGCCCATCTGTCGGACTGTACCATCATACAAGAAATCCTAAACTAGTAGGTACAATAAAAAAATATCACTCTAACAGCTTGCACAACACTGCAAGTAAATGATGGACAGCGCCATCTTGATGTGATTTTGTAAACTAAATAATTAGTCACGCATTTTTTTAATTTTTTGTGATATAACCACAAATTCACGGTTTTCAGATTTTTTCTTTACGTGTGTTCATGATTCTAGGTCAACTGGAAATACCCTATAGGTTTTGATTCCTCCGAATTGACAAACACGACAGACAGACAGGCAGAAAACGAAGTGATCCTACAAGGGTTCTTTTTTTCTTTTGAGGTGCGGAACCCAAAAATTAAAAGATCCTTAAAAATTGTGCCAATAAATAACCACTACTAAAACACAAACCTGTTGCAAGACTTCTATACCGGTCGAACCAAACGGTGACGCTGACGATAGCTGGAAGATATATCATTCCGAAGCCAACACCAGCGCCGATGCCGATAGTGAAGATGAGGGTTGTAACATTGTTCGCAAAAGCTGAAAGCACCACGCACACCGCCGATATCACAGCACCAGCCACTGTTACTGCTCGGCATCCCCATCGATTCACAAAAGAACTGGATACAGGACCTGCAATGACACATTTTCGTAGATCAGCAGGGCGATTGTCTAAAACCTGCATCAATTATTATTACAATCTCAATTGTTCTGATTGGCTGAATTTGTGCGATTCTTGTTGCAACAATGCATTGTGGCCAATAGTGAGCGAGCATTAACCAATCAGAGATGATTGCGATCGTGACATTGTAGCTGTCAAACAACCGCGGTAGGGCCACAGATTTTATGCGTTTGGACCTTGGGTTTGGACCTTTTATGTTTATCAAAATTTGTCAGATTTTTGGTACCTTTTTATGGGAAATTTAATAAAATAAAAAATATAAATGAGAAAAGTAACTTTAAAATTTCAAACCGCTGAAAGAAGTTAGTAATTACAATAACCATGAAAAACATTTATTTATCAGGTAGGTACCTATACAAAAAATAATAAAATAAAAGCAAAATAATAAGAGCACCTGCGAGTGTTCCGACACTTTCCTAGCGAACAGACTATAATAATCAAAGCGCCGAAAACGAAGACAGGTGACAGTACTGATGATTACTGATATGATGCCACAAAAAAAACACGAATAATAATAAAAAATCCTATATTTTGTAAAAGTTCACGATATATTGCAAATAAAACATCTGACTGACGCTAGAGGTCAACGAACGTTGCGTCAGTAGGCCACTCAGAGTCAATGCCGCGTCGTAGGCGGGGCATTGACCCAAGTTTTGCACGCTATACATTGCGGGTTTGAAAAATACTAAATCACTAAAACTACAAAATGAGACAAATGGTTATCGGTATTGGATTGTTTTTACGTAGTATAACAACAACGCCAAGTTTTTGCTAGCGTTCTAGTTAGACCCTGTACAAATACCATAGTTACCTGAACTTAGCGTGACCCCGACAAGGATAGATACGATCCACGCGGTCTTGAATTGATCTTCGTTGAAGTAGGTCAGGAACTCCGCGTAGAACACCCCAAACGAATAGGTCATGCCGTCGGCTGGAACAAGCAATATTTATCACGTTAAAAGGTTTTTTATTAAAATTGAAAATGTATCTAATTATGTACAAATCATGCTCGCGTGGAATTCTTACAATGTCAGTATCTAAATGAAATTAATGAATTTCTATTTTTCATTTTATCTATGTATCGTTCACTCGATGAGTCAAAACTTTGTTCAGATAGCTGAACAAACGGTTTCTCACCTAGTACCATTACCGTACAATAAATAGGTGGTATCCGAGTCTCATAGTAAGATGTAATGCAAGCCGGGCTTTTGCTAGTATGAGAATAAAAGTTTATACGGCATTTATTGGAGTAGAGATGAATCATTGGAAAGATAATTTGATTTAATACGCAATGGGCACCTTATTCTACGGTAAAGGTAACGTAAGAGTCACAGGATATATTGAATGAGGAACAGCTATACATCTAATCGGTACAACAAAAACATAGTGTCATAAACGATGTAACAATGAGATTCGATCTGATTCATTTGATGTGCTCTTATCGGGTGACAGTAACATGTAAACTAGGTTAACATGATAGACACTACACGACACTATAATCGATACACAGAATCGACAGCATAAAATACATGCTAGGGAACAAAAGCTCAAACTATTTCAGGCATACTTCGGAGAGCTTCCTATTCAATATAGAACAAAGCATAAAAGAAAACCGGGTGGTCAGTTCTTTGTAAAGAAAGCTTATTTGTTTAAAAATCCGCATATGGCCAGCGTGGTAGACTATGGCCAAAACCCTTCTCTCTGAGCGGAGACCCGTGCTCGGTAGTGAGCCTGCGTGATGGATTAATCACGATGACCAATGCGATGTGAATCTATGGATGGATCAGATATAAATAGCAACCGTAAAAACATAATGTCATAAACACTCTTGAGTACTACAATCAAAATCTAATATTAGATTGGCCTCTCACGTGGCGACTTCAAATAGATCGCGAACCGATAAAATTTAGGAGTAGGAGTAGGTATATTCTGTGTTGATTGTTTATCGTATCAACTGCCATACTGAATATTTATGTTAATTTCTGACTGCTATAATTATTTATTTTTAAGTAAATTGTTTCTAAGTCATGTTTAGTTGCGTCTTAATAAAAATTAATTACTTTATTATCTCACATATTTTTTTATTGTATGAATATGCTTAGAAAAGCAATTTCAAATCAATTCAGAAATAGGAATCAATTAAAATAGTTCTGTATTCAAGATAATAACCCTGCTCTTCAATCTAAATCAATAATCCTTTTTTTAGTTAAGTTTGATGTAAGTCGTCAAGATTAGTTTGTTTGTAGTCTACTTAGTAATAAAATCTAAATATATGAAAGGAAAAGGTGATTGACTGATTGATCTATCAACGCCACGCACAGCCGCCAGGCGCAGGACGGATCGGGCTGGGCATGCAGATAGCTATATGACGTAGACATCCGCTAAGAAAGGACTTTTGAAAACCCAACCCCTAAGGGGGTAAAATAGGGGTTTGAAATTCATGTAGCCCACGCGGACAAAGTCGCGAGCATTAGCTAGTGTTTAAATTAACCTTCTTCCATTGCAATAAATAAGTACCTACCTATGTACCTTAGTTAAATCTTTTTATCTTGAATCGCTCTTTAGCTCTAGGTGATGTGGTTGTAGTTTAGTAAAACCTTTTTTAAGATACAGAAGCTAACACAGGCTTTTGATTATTATTATCTTTAAGTGATAAAATCAATCAATATACCTACTATAGATTGATTAAAGATATCAATCGATTGCTCTCATGTCTCATCACGACGAGAGATAAGTCCAAAAACTGTTGCAATCTGATAAAATGAACATCGATAGGTAGTATTTATCTAAAATTTAATCAATACCTACAATCTTCTTCTTCTTCTCTGATATATATACACAACGTTTTCTCTGTGTTGCTATTCAAATAGATTCCAATGCAAAATGAGACGTCGTCTAATATGTTCGTATGCATTATATTCATTCCTGTCACAAGTCCTGACATAGAACCATCGTCGTACAATAGGTGGCGCGCGAATCGCATTGCAATTTGCACTATTTTTATTAATCAATTTTTACTTATACGGGGTGTTGTACATTAGTTTGTATCTTTGTAAATTTTTAGGGCTCCGTACCTCAAAAGGAACCCTTACTTATAGGAGCACTTCGTTTTATGTCAGTCTGTTTGTATGTCCGTCTATCGTCTCTGTCAAGAAAACCTTTAGGCCCCTAGGTCCCGTTGACCTAGAATCATGAAATTTGGCAGGTTGGTAGGTCTTATAGCATAAGTAAAGGGAAAATCCGAAACCGTGAATTTGTGGTTACATCATAAGTAAAAAAATAAAATGTGTTCATGAACAATAAATAATTAATATTTTCAACTTTCAAAGTAATATACCAAGTGGGGTATATGAAAGGGTTTTCCCTGTAAATTCTAAAACAGATTTATTTTTACGCATAATAGTTTTTGATTGATCGTCGAAAATGTCGAAAAAATACGACTGTAGTACGGATCCCTCGGTGTGCGAGTCTGACTCGCACTTGACTGTTTTTTTGACTATAATCTCTTGATTATAGTCTTGCCTTTGACGCTTAGACAGTCTAACATGGTTTTTCGAAGAGATAATGTAGCTGATAGAGTATCATACTAAACGATCTAACGCATTGTAGACGTTGAAAAATTAAAATGCAGGGAGGTAAATAGTAGGTGCCCCTGAAGCGCAGTTTCCAGCAGTTTTGTAAACAAATTCACTGTTCAGCTGTGGTGTGGAGTAATCAATTTGTGAAGCGTCATGAGTTCAGTGGTTCAATCACTCGCCACTTGGCACGCATACCGCCAACTCTCGCTGCTCATTTCAAATAATTACTGGATGCTGTATGGAAAGTTAAATCTACGATTGTCAAATTGTATAGGCATCGCAGAAATAGTAATTTGTTAATAAACGCCAGGTATCGTGTAATTCTGAATAATACAGTATTTATTTAAACTCAAGCAAATATATGGGGTCCCAAGGTGCTGGAATGGGGACCGCGCACCGGAAGACGCAGTGTTGGAAGACCCCTCACTAGGTGGATGGACGACATCAGACGAGTCGCAGGTAGCCGCTGGATTCAGGTGGCGCAAGATCGTGGCGTGTAGAAGTCCCTAAAAGAGACCTAATATGTCCAGCAGTGGACTTCTATCGGTTGATGATAATGAAGCAAATATAAATACGAACTTTTTTGTTGGTTGGAAGATGTATCGATGTTGTCGAAATCATCATGATCGACCCAGTCCACTACTGAGGACGAGTCTCCCCTCAGAATGAGAGAGGTTTAGTTTGTTGGCAATTGTTGAATAATATACTATGAAAATAATATTAGAATATATGTCTGTACACGTACAGGTGCAGAAGACGGGGAAAAGTAGGGAAGTTCTCATTTAAAGACCTTGGAATTATTAGGCCGAGTCACCAGAATAAAAAATAAATTAGCTCGTAATAGATTGTTGAGGAATGTGACATACCGCGTACCAGATACGAAGTATGAGTACCTACTTACGCATTAAAATGGTGAATAAATTGATTCCAGTACAAGCAATTTCATCATAGTAAGTACGCATAAGAATTTTTGTGCATGCATAAAATCAATAATAAATAATATGATTGTAATCTTTGAGAGAATCAACTAAGTAGTACTCGTAGAATATATTTGTAATTTTTGCTATAGGTAGGTTTTGACGAATATGTAAGTAACTTTGATGCATAAAGAAGATCGTAATCTGCTTGTAATTCACCGTCCTGAAAGCATGTAAATGTTAATACCTACAATTTGCATGTAATTGAACCGGAGAAAATCGTACCAAACATTCAACCGTTACTGGGGGCTGGTGCTGGCTGGAGCTCTCTCTCTAAATTAGAGCTAACCCGGAATATATTACTCCACACTTTGTCTACGTAAATTATGAGGCCTTCGTTAGAAAGAACCGGTGAAAAAAAAGCATCGAAACTACGATATTGAGATTAGGAATCTTGATAAGGAACTCCAAATAAGTAACGGATGCATTAACTTTTATCGATTCACATTTTCACCGAAAAATAGTCTCCTGAAGGTCCTCAAACTGGGGTGAGTGATTAACTGGTAATTGTGTCCAAATTATACATGTTTTTTACATATCGTTCGAAAAACCTACTTAGAGTCTAAGTACGTATTACTTATTACTTAAACTAAGGACAGAAGTTTAAACTAAAAATAACATTTCTTACTAGCTGGTAGGCTAGATTCTAGTAGGATTAAAGCTGCCATTGTACAGTGCTTTAAGGCAGAAACAATCGTTTTATCCTATGCCTCAATAACTCTACTTTTATAGGTACTGATTGAAACGTGGACGGTTTCTTTCTTGTTGTACCTACTATTGTTATACCCACTCCTAGCACAAGCTTTTTGCTTAGTTGGCGGGAAAAGAGGAATATTGATCATACTAATATAATATGCTCCTTTCCATTCATTCCTTTCCATTTTTAAAAAAAACCTTTCCTCTAACCTGATTTCAAAGCAATAAGAGTTTAAACCAATAAGACCGCTTTGTTCGCTGTTTTTACTGCTTTTTATCTATTTACTGTACCTAGTCTGGAAATTCAACGCTTAAAGTGAGCTTAAAATCATATCATTCGCTTCAATTTCTTCGGGCGACGTTGAAATTGCGTCTAACCAACCACAGTTGGTAATCTCTGCCGATTTTCAGTGCCGAAACGTTTATGGTCAGGAGTTTTTTCAAATTGCTGTTTTATCTATTTGTGGACGTCTATTAAGTAATTAGATAATACTTCAATACTAATATTATAAATGCGAAAGTGCGTCTGTCTGTCTGCTGTTTTCACGGCCCATCCGTCTAACCTATTATGATGAAATTGGTACAGAGCTATCTTACATTCTGGGGACGTACATAGGCTACTTTTTGTCTCGGTAAATCAAATGATTCTCATGGAATTTTGAAAAACCCAAATTCAGATGGACGAAGGCGTAAATAACATCTACACACAGATAGGTACAGAGATAGCTTGCATCTTGGGAAAGGGCATCATACTTTTATCATGGAAAATCAAAGAATTTCCACGGGATTATTGGAAACGATAATATACTATCCACGGACAAAGTCGCGAGATCATCTAGTCTGTGATATTTTTCAGTTTTAAGTAAGTAGATACCTTGACGAAATTTCAAAAGTCAAACTATTTTAAATTTTTTAAATAGAGTAGACACCAAATTGCAGATCTCACGCGTATGTATTTTGATCTTTAGATTACATTGTTTTGATATTAGGGAATCAATTATATTAGTTTGATAAAATGATGAAGCCATTTATCATGATATTCCAATATCAATATCGAGTCTATACATAAAATAGATAAAATAAAATTTGTTTTACGCACTTCTTCAGTTTTAGTTAGTACCAATTTGAATATGATTTTGTAATTTTAGCATTCTCTTTCCATGAGACATATTTTATCTAAATTATGTATTATTTTTACATCCAATTTGAGGAAAATGATATGATACCCAAAATGACACCCAAATTGACGGCTGTGCGTAGGTCGGTATTGATCTCTGAAAACTGAAAACTGAATTCCTTCCTAGTAGTACCTTTTAATGGCAAAATAAGCTAAACTTCATAAGTAATTATATACTTTATTTTTTGAAGAAGCCTTCAAATGCTTCGCGTGTAGGTATTGAGAATTCATCTAATAAAAGGCATCGGTTTAATTTTACATATTTTAAACGCCATTATCGTGCTCACGAAGCACGGGACGCCGGTTTGACCTACTTTCCACGTGGCAAGCAGATCGCACGTTGTCATGGAATTCATCCAGGCCAAGCCTTCTTTCAGTCCACTATCCATATTAATATTAGAAATTCGAAAATGTGTCTGTCAGTCTGACTGTCTGTCTGTCCATCTGCTGTCAGTCTACTAGCTTTTAACCCAGTGCGGGATAGCGCGGGTGACGTATGGGTTTGTGAGGCGCCCCCACCCCGATTGTCATCTCGACCTGTCGCGTACTATGGGCATCATCGCTGCTGATCCTTGCCTTTATATTTTGACGTCCCGGCAGATCTAAGAATCCTAAAAGTGCTTGCAGTTCGCCATCAAAGCTGCAAAAGGCGCTCCCAACACATTTTTCAATATCTACGCTCAACGCTCAACAATTTAGTACAAATTGTTGATAGTAGTTCAGTACTATTATGCGTATGCCCGTCAGTAGTAATGTTTGGTCATGCGTATTATAGAGATGCTGACGAAGTCAATTACAAAGGTCACTGTTGATATGATCTCTGCTCACGCATACGTCCCGTTCGATGACGCGGACGTCACTCCCAGTTCAAATACACAGAAATGTGAGTTGCGAGTTGCGGCCGTGTCTTGCTAATGTGTTGGGATCATAATTCGAGATATAAAACGAGGAATTCCCCTTTATAAGGGTCATAATGGTATCGTAGTCTTCCAGGGTAACAGAAACAAATAAGTCATAGTCTAGAAAATGGCTCTGCTGCAAAATGACGAATGGCGAAATTCAACTTCTTGAAATCTTTGTTTCGTAAGTACTCGTAGCTTCAGTTTTAAATTTACGTAATTTATTATCACCAATTTATTAGTGAAATACAACAATAACTAACCGACTTCAAAAAAAGGAGGAGGTTCTAAAAATCTAAATACGTCAGAATCTTTTTTGACAATCAAAAATAAAATTGTACATTGGTAACCACTTTGAATAGATATCTGACTTAAAATATTTTTTTAGTATCAGTTTCTTTTTATATTAGACGTGTAAGATAAGGAACTAATAGGTACTGTTAAAAATATTATACTGTTCTAATTAGGTACTTATTCTTTCCCATGATCTTTAATAGGAGACGGCACGGCACTCAAAAGTCGTTCGCTGGTCAAAGGAACAAAAAATATTTAAGACTAGATAATACCCGTGACTTCGTCATCCCGCGGGAACTCCGGGATTTTCCGAGATAAAAAGTAGCCAATGTACTAGGCCAGGATGTAAGCTCTCAATTCTAAATTTCAGCTAAATCCGTCCAGTAGTTTTTGCTTGAAAGAGTAACTTTATGTTAAATACAAACATACAAACTTTCGCCATTATAATATTAGTGTGATGTGAATTGTGATACGATTTGATAAAGCTTTTTAAACATTTCCTGCTAAAAAGGTGTTTAAAAGTTAATATTTTTGGTCAGATTAAACAAAATTTTAACTCCTATTTTGAATGAACAAAATCACGTAAAGTTACGTCCGCCTATATGAATTAAAAGTACCTAGATAACGCTTTGGATAAACAACTGCCACAGTTTATTAACAAAACTCGACATAATTTGCAAATAACCTACTTTTATCGGCTTATGAAGATTGATGAGTTCATTACAAATCCACAAATTGGAGTATGATATCAAGTAATGTATAGAGAATTTCCGTGACTTAAGTTCAATAACCTACATTTTTTTATTGCAGCAGATTTAGGTATTTAGATTTTTGCAATGATTTACCTTTTGTCTTGTGTAAATGTTAAAATATATTTCGTAGCTTTGTTCCAAATATAGAAATCCACGTTGATTTCTATTTTCTTAATCCCGTATTAGTCCCGTTCCGAAATAAAAACATAGACATAGTCCTTTATCAGTCTGCGAAAGTAGATTCTCGTGGATTCCAGTTAGCCATTCAATCAGACAGAGAAAGAAAAAAATTTAAAAAATGGGTGTTCCATTTTTGATTGCGTGTAATGAGCTTCATAAATTAAGAAAAAATCACAGACAAAAACTAAACAGGGGACGGGCGCTAATGTGGGACGCAACTTGCGTTGACACATTGGCCCCGTGTCATATCAGGAAGACAGCATCAAGACCGGGAGCCGCAGCAGAAACAGCTGAAAACGGCAAGCGGCGCAAGTATGCCTCTCTTATAGAGAGTTACATTTTTGTGCCGTTTGCCGTGGAGACCCTGGGGCCATGGAGTCTTAGTGCTAAAAATTTTTTACGAGACATTTCACCGCGATTAATAGCCTCAACTGGTGACAGAAGGGCTGGCTCATTTTTTGCGCAGCGGATCAGCCTGGCTGTCCAGCGCGGAAATGCAGCCAGTATTCTTGGCACCATTCCACGCGGTCATGATTTATATAGTAATTAGATAAGGCTAGCCTTAAGTTTTATTGTATTAAAAAAAAAAGACAAAAACTATAGTTTTAATCATTTGCATAGATATAGATAAAGGATCGTTACAAGGATTGACAAATTCTTTTTAGGGTTGGTAGGTAGTATTTTCAATTTTCAAAGTAAGATATATCAAGTGGGGTATCATATGAAAGGGCTTCACCTGTGCATTCTAAAACAGATTTTTATTTATTTTTATGCATCATAGTTTTTGATTTATCGTGCAAATGTCAAAAATACGACCGTAGTACGGAACTCTCGGTGCGCGAGTCTGCCTTGCACTTGAGCGGTTTTTTTATCTATTTGAACTACACAAAAATTAGATAGCTACACAAAAATTTACATAATTTATTGAATTTTTATGAAAATTGTTAAGATAAGGCAGTGTACTGCAGTGCAATGAAACATGTAGTACGACGTAGGTACGTATGTCTACCATGTGTGTTGTTAAAAATATATATTTCGAGCACTCAACTCATGCAGCTGTAGTATCAATTTTGAAGGATATTGATATTTTTAAAAATTAAATTAGAATATAAACTTTGTCAGTTGCAGATATTTTGAATTGAAATTCATTTGAATTCAGAAAGATTTACTGAAACGCCTACTCGTGATACAAGAATTTATAAAAAAAATTATTCGAGAATAAAATTTGAAGTGAGCCTGCATTAGGTATATTCTAAAACAAATAGACGATATTATATACGACTATACTTCATCATCATCATCATCATCATCAGCATCATCATCATCATCATCATCATGATCATGATCAACCCATTATCGGCCACTACTGAGCACGGGTCTCCTCTCAGAGTAAGAAGGGTTTTAAGTCATAGTCTGCCACGATGGCCCAATGCGGATTGGTAGACTTCACACACTTTTGAGAATATGTAGAACTCTCAGGCATGCAGGTTTCCTCACGATGTTTTCCTTCACTGTTAAAGCAAGTGATATTTAATTGTTTTGAAAACGCACAAACTTTGAAAAGTTAGAGATGCGTGCCCGAGATCGAATTCCTGACCTCCCGAAAAGAAGGCGGATGTCTTAACCACTAGGCTATCACCGCTTCACCGACTATACTTAGTAAATAATGCAATGTATTAGTTCTTTGATTTGTAAAATAATAACACTGAGCGTATGAAATATTATGTTTTTGTAAAAGTACTTAATAAGATTGATAGTCACCTTTTAGTTTTGCAAAACAAGAAATACTACAGCAACTTAAAATTAACGGGTTTCTGCACCGATTTAGCTCGCGGTTAACAATGAATAAAGTTTACTCCATAAATATGATTGTTTCTCCAAATTGTCATAAATAATAATGAATCGTTAAAATTTCTGGATAATATAGTGCAGCAGAACATTTCAGGAAGCTATTTTCGATTCGAATTTCGTTTTGCAAACACGCGAAGATAAAAATATGGCTCAAATTATTTAGTACGAACTACTAATACAAACGTTCAAGTTCATTTTACCGCTTTAAATTATTATCACCGTAATAATCTAGCAACTACTAGAAATAAACTAGTGTAAGCTACCAACTAGGTACTATGTAACTGCTAATCGATATCCTTCGTAAGAAAAAATTTCCGTTATATAATGTTAATTGGATTGGATTAGTATTTCAAATGAATAACAATGAACGCAGCAGGTACGATTTCTTCGATATTAAAATATGCTTGACAAGCATTATTATCTATACTAAATATTAGTGTAGATAATAAATAATAAAGAGGAAAAATTTGTATTTTTGCATGTTTGTAACGAAAAAACTCAAACTACTGGACTGATTTCAAAAATTCTTTCACTATTAGAAAACTACATTATTTCCGAGTGGCATAGGCTATATATTTGTTTAAAATAGAGATCCATACGAAAATTGTAATAGGCTACCCGTGCAAAGCCGGGGCGAGTCGCTATGTTAGATATCTAATGCCCGCAACTTAGTCCGTATTGATTTGCGTTTTGAAAAATCCCATGGGAATTCTTCAAATGTCTCTACTTATGTCTACTACTTCCCCAGGATGCAACCTATCTCTAGATACCTATTATTTATTAATTTTTAACAGAGCATCTGCAATCAGGGACTCATCGCGACACCGTGCAAAGATAAAGCAAAAAACCAAACCATGTGACTGTCGTTACATGTTATTTGCAACATTGCGCAAATATGCTACTTAACTATCATAAATTTTAATCCATGCTTCTGACGCTAGTAAAAATATACAAAACGACCGTCATAATATATATTATGTGATATCAGTTTCGTATAAAGTACTCATTGTCTTGTTTCTAATAAGGAATTAAATACTATTATTTAATACTACTATAATATTATTTATTAATACTATAATAGAATTTCTAATAAAGAATTTCTAGGAAGGAAAGGCTTTGCGGGCAACTACAGAAGTACGTATAGGAACGTAGTAACCATAGTGAGAGTAGTATGACGTGTCCTCTCCAGTTTTAGTGATCTCAAAATCATAAAAACAAGCAACTTGGTAATAGTGCTTATATGAGCCGTAAATTGAGGAAGAACACTTATCACATTGTCACTAATCCGATTTTCGCTGTAACTTCACAGACAAACAGGACACGATGTTATCAGATCATAGATTAAGGTCGCCGAATAGGATGCAGGGAACTTTGCGTGTTTCAGGCAGTAAATTAGTGCATGCAGCTATGTATTTTGAAATTCAAGTGGAAATTTTCATTCTCAATGAATTCTTGTTCCTACCTATAGTCTTTAAACATATAGCTGTATACATTGAATATTGCTGTTATTTTAGTACAATTTTTAATAATTATTTGAAACTAGCTGATGCCCGTGACTTCGTACGCGTGGATTTAGGTTTAAAAATCGCATGAGAACTCTTTCATTTTCTTTAACTATATTCTTAAACTATACCCATGCAAAAATCACGTAGATCCGTTGCTCCGTTACGACATGACTGAAGGACATTAAAACCAACAAACTAATAAACTAACAAACCAACAGACAAACACGATAGTAATTAGATGATAGATTTAGGTCTTTAAAAATCTCAAGAGAACCGTGAAAAGTTAACAGACAGACACACTTTTACATTTATATTATTAAGAGAAGCATGGAAGTATGGATATAGATTTTCACTTATTGTAACGCATACCCAAGACAGATTTTTCTTTATCATCATTGTGTACCAGCCTAAGTGAAGGTTTGCCAGTCATAATGGGAAAGCCTTTTTGCAGTTTCTCTTAGTTTCAAGAAACTTCGAGTAGGTAGTCCTGTCCCTTTGGATGTGCTATAACCATTAGACTAATATTACTGCTCTCAATTAATAATCAATGAAAAATTACAAACAATAAGTGAGTAGGTTAGGTATTTACTTGCCTCATAACAAGATTGCTATTGCAAATGTATCAAAATATAATAATTTATTATTTGCCCGACTTCCTTATCGTATTTATTTATCACTTTGGAACGGATATTATAAGAGCTGGTATAACAATGTTTACAGGTTAAACAAATAAGTACATTGCACCAGTAGGTAACGAAAGTTGGTTTGAATCTCATTATCCCGACTAATATTATAAAGGCGAAAGTTTGTGTGTGTGTGTGTGTGTGTGTGTGTGTGTGTGTGTGTGTGTGTGTGTGTGTGTGTGTATGTTTGTTACTCCTTCACGCAAAAACTACTGGACGGATTTAGCTGAAATTTGGAATGAAGATATATTATACCCTGGATTAACACATAGGCTACTTTTTATCCCGGAAAATCAAAGAAACCCGAGGGATTTCGAAAAACGTAAATCCACGCGGACGAAGTCGCGGGCATCAGCTAGTTTAACAATAAATGCGAAAGTGTGTCGTGTCTGTCTGTCAGTCAGTCAGCCTTTTACGGCCCATCCGTTCAACCGATTTTGACGAACTTTGGTACAGCGATAGCTTGCATCCCGGGGAAGAACATAAATTATGCTAGTTTTTATCCCAGAAAAACAAAGAGTTCCCACGGGATTTTTAAAAACCTAAACCCACGCGGATGAAGTTACGGGCATCATCTAGTAATATTGTAATGCGGAAAAGTGTCTGTGTGTTTGCTAGATTTTCACGGCCCAACAGTTTAGCCGATCTTTATAAAATTTGGTACAGAGGTAGCTTACATCACGGGGATAGACATAATTTACCTTACTTTTTATTCCGAAAAATCAAAAAGTTCCCACGGGATTTAAAAAAAAACCTAAATCCGCGCGGTCGAGGTCGCGGGCATCATGTAGTTTTATATATAGTTGAATTGAAAATATAATATTTTGTGTTGACACTTCCTAAAATGAAATATTTCACTCATTGAAGTAGAAACTACGGACATAATATTATGCTTTGTGCAAACAACCCTACTTCACTTAGTCGGAGTAAGTAGTTTCTTTCCACAGTGTTCTGTTTTTGTTTCATGTTTTGAAAACCTTACCTAAATAAATAAGATAACATTAGATACATTGCGCGTTGGATTGACTTGAACTAGAAGTCAAGATTCCTGCGACAATGAATAATAGGAATGTTATAATAATAACAAGCGTAATTAAATGAGCATAATATATATGTAAATAGGTACGGACAAACAAGTGCAAACATACTGCACCATATTTATACGGACAGGGCAGCCAACATTCGAGAACTTCCGGATGTTACCAACCGGTTCAAAATACGTAGTAGATAGATAGATATAGATATACCTATTCTATGTTCCAACTGCAAGGGAGTACATATTACATAATAATATATAGGTACATATAAAGTCTTGTCCTGACTGACTGACTGGTTGATTTATCAATGCACAGTCTAAACCGCTGCTGTTAGAAACTTGAAATTTAGATAGTAGGTTTCTTTTATTAGGTACGTTTAATTTTATTATTAGAAATTTAAAACCTGCATGAAAATCCGTCATTTATCAAATTATCTCTATGAAAATTGGTATTTAGACGTTTGGGTGTAAATGACGAAGTAGGTACTTTTTCAGGATATTTGAAAATTGGTAAATTCCCAAAAGTCAAAATTCTTGTCGAGTGGACTCGAGGCGGGTCAACTAGTACCTAAGTATGCAAGTCTACATAAAAAATTATTACCTAATACCTAACTATAGTTTTAGTCTCAGGTATTTGATAATGAAATTAATTTGCTATTATGATTACTTATGCAAATATTTTATTTTAATTTGTTTCTTAATAGGTATCGACTATCGATATTGTCTCGTCTGTGTTGTTTTAGAAAATAAGTTGGTAAACACCTGGGTAATTTCCCACTTAATTCATAGCTGAATTCATGCAAATTAGGATTAGGTTTACCTTATCAAAATGAAACTATTGAAACCAAAACTTTCCTTTATGTGTTTTACATCCTACGTCATATTGACGAAGTGATATGTGCCACTCCTGAAAGTCGTTAGCAATGAACTGATTCAGGGCAATGGTTTTCGCCATTAGTATTATTTGCCTAAGATTCGTTATGTGATTTTGGTCTCTTGACACTTTACCGACCGAGCAGTAAAAACAGGCAACACACGAAACGTAATTTTTGTCCCCGGGAATTAAAATAGACTATAGTGTTAGGTAGATCTAGGGCGTATGCATACAAACTCACAAGCTAACAATTATACGTCTTTATAATATTAGTATAGGTACCTATTAGGTAGAAATATTGTGTATAAAATAAATGATTTATCTAGCTAATTAGCAGTACTGATACATTAATCTCCTAACCTCGTGATTATAACAAGTAGGCAAATAAGTAGGTAATTAGCTATCGGTTTCAGTTTCTTCGCTTGTATGTACCAAAATTAAGATAATGATTTTAAGCTTATTTCGTGGTTTAACGACATATTTTAATGTAGATAACGGGTTCATACCAACCATCGTACGATATAGAAAGTATAAAATAGAAAGAATAGTGACGTTGGGAGTGTATTTTACCGTACAGCTCGTGAAGTTCCAGCGAAAAAAACAAGAAAGAGGGTAGTTAGCTACTGACTACTACTATAACAGTTCGAAATTCATCTCTCGCAGCACCGCAGTCCCGTCGTGACCACGAGCCGTGCAATTGGGTCAAAATATCGACAAATAAAAGCATCAAATTAATGTGCCCCGTTATCTACATAAAAAAATTAAGTTAATAAATATCTGATGAGTTTTCACTTTATATTCTGTCATTCCTAACCAGGCACAATATTACATGATAATATGTCATGTACTGCTCATCTGATTAAACATACCTATTAATTATGTAATTCGTTACCAACGGGAACTGCCAGTTAAAGTAGTAGAAGTTGTTTCAACAAGCTTATGACTGAAGACAGTAAAGTCAAATTAGTTGATCTAACTCAATTATATTTATGATGGTAGGACGTCTATCGCGTGCAATTTTATTTTATTTTAAACTAGATGATTCCCGCGACTTCGTCCGCGTTGATTTAGTTTTGTTAAAGTCCCGTGGGAACTCTTTGATTTTCCAGGATAAAAGTAGTCTAAGTATGTTCCTCCCCGGGATGTAAGCCGACTCTGTTCCAAATGTCAATAAAATCGGTTAATCTGTTGGAACGTGAAAAATAGCAGACAGACAGATAGACACATTTTTGCACTTATAATATTAAGTAGTATGGATGCGAAAGTGCGTCTGTCTGTTTGCTAGCTTTTCACGGTCCATCCACTTATTCGATTTTGACAAAATTTAAAGCAGAGATAGCTTGCATCTCGAAGATGGATATAGAATACTTTTTAACCCAGAAAATCAAAGAGTTCCTACGAGGTTGTTAAAAACCTAAATTCATGCCGACGATCATGATCGGGCATAGTCTAATTAGACCATAATTACTATCAAAGGTGCAAACGTATCTGATGTTCAACCCTAGATATATTATGCTACAGTTTGGTGTACTTGCAGATAGCACTGGTTGCAAAGTGCGTGGCATATCGCTCGAGGTCGGCAGGAGGTCAGCGCCTCTGTATAAATAATTCGCTGACCACATTAACCCAGGGAACTCGCTGTGATTAACCGGACTGGACGAGCAAGGATATTTCTTTAACATAATATCGTTCCCTATTTTCTGAGGGAACAAAATAGGTATCTAATATTTCAGTAATCCTTTCCGCGATAACAAGTGGTTAAAACCGCGTCGGCCTTCTATTCGGGATGCAGAGTCAAAATATCACTTGCTTCAACGATGCAGGATAATATCGTGAGGAAACCTGCATGCCTGAGAGTTCTCTATAATGTTCTCAAGGTTTGTCTGTCGATTTGCCCTGGCCACCGTGGTGCCCTTTTTATTCTGGGAGGAGACTTGTTAGTATTGGAAAGGCGATGGGTTGTGATGATAATGATGATTTCCGAAATCTAGTTACTTTCATATAGCTAAGTATAGCTTTTACTCATTCATCTGCACAACTCGAAAGTTTTACGAGAACTTGGCTAGTGGCTATGCACTTACGTCTCACAATGGGGAAGTTGGAAATTTAATGGGTGTATTTTAGACGAGGATTTATATACCTAGTCGCTAGGGTAAAAAGAGTTCAAATAAACAGTTTAAGAGAGGCAAAATAAAAAAATTAAACATTGATGAACTGAATACTTCTTATGAAAGTAACATAAGAGTTAACAAGCTGTACCTACTTAGTAAGTACAGCTTACACTTTGTAATTACTTCGTATGTTTACTTTTCACAATTAAAAGCAAAGAATAAGAGAACTGAAGGTACTCACTGACTATATGAATCATAAAGGATGCGAAGACCACCATCCAGCCCCACCCTCCGTCTGGGGGGGGCGGCAGGCTCTCCGAGCCCTCCCTTGAACTCTCGACGGCATGAGAGCTGCTCCCATTCTTTGTGCTTTTCACCGCTACGTGCGACATCCTTATTATTTAAAAATTATCTCTTGGCACTTAATTCTTAAGGCAGTAAGATATTATAACATGCTAGTAGTAGCTCTGATATGACTGCTTCAATAAATATTTATGTCGGTCTTTACTATTGGTAACTATTAGGTAAATAGAGGCACTTTCTTTGCGTATTACTATTTAATATAGTGAAAAAAGGAAGTAACGTTGCGGAGGGAGAATTAAGGACTCTTATGATTATTTTCCTTGCATGATCTATGGAACTAGATCATGGCGTTAACACCTATCTGCGGTTTAGTATCATTTGTTTGTGTCTTAATCGTTTGTTGTTTTGGAAGATCATCTTTGGCTTGTATCTGAAACAACGAAAAATTTAATTAAATGAGCGGATCCAGAAACGTATTAGATATGCATGCAATATTAAAAAAAAATTGCTAGAACTCCTTCTTACACCTACTTACTAGTTCAGATATAGTAATATACCTAGTAGGTAACACCTAGTACTTATTGATGAAGAATTTTATGGCAAAAAATATCAGAATTATAAAATTGAAACATCGTGAATAATAGAGTATAATACTACTACTAAATATCTTTTTACGCACGAGTAGAAAAGCCATTCCACGTTATCGGATGGTATTTGTAGGAGATCGATATCAATATCATAATGTCATTTGAATTGAGGGAACTATTTCTTTACATCGAATTTTATTTTTAAGAATAGTGTGGTTCCTATACGATTCACGTGATTTATTTAGATTACCTACTTAGTATAAGTATTTCCATAGTTATTGTAACGTAATATGATCTTGAATAACAAGGAGCGATATTTTAGTAACAAATAATATTAATTTCCTTCTCAGAAAAAAATACATTATATTTGATTATAATAAGAGAAAATGTTGTTTTTGTCGTTATAAAGACATTTTTTATTTCGATCACAAGACGTACCTATTATAAAACTGGTGATATACTTATAAGAAATATTATATAAAAATAAATACATAATACAGACAATTAAATAGGAATGGAATGATTGTTATTTCTATTTTTCTGTATTGAAACGTGTGATAGTTGTTGAAAGTTCTATTGGGTGAGTTTCAAACATAATATGATTTTTGTTTGTTTATCCTCGTATCAAACTCGGGCAAACAAACATGAACCTATCGACCATTTTATTTGCTCAATTCTGATAGACATTATTGAGTCTATTTCATTTCAGGCAATCATTATTTTGATTGTTTTATAAGGAAAGCAAAATTCCGACAGTTTTTCAGACAGTCGTCTACTGCTGGACATTCATTATCATCATAATCAACCGATAAACGTTCACTACTGGACATACGTCTCTTGTAGGGACTTCCACACGCCACGGCCTCTTGCCATCTGAATCTTCAATCTAGCGGCAGTCGGCACCCTGCGATTCGTTTGAAGTCGTCTGTCCACCTAGTGGGGGGTCTTCCAACGCTGCATTTTTCGGAGGGCATTTCATTTCAAGATTTTCACAATTTTAATCCTACTAATTATTATAAATGTGAAAGTGTGGATGTTTGGATGTTTGTTACTCAATCACGCAAAAACGGCTGAACGGATTTGGATGAAATTTGGAATTGAGATAGATTATACCCTGGATTAACACATAGGCTACCTTTTATCCCGGAAAATCAAAGATTTCCCGCGGGATTTTGAAAAATATAAATCCACGAGGATGAAGTCGCAGGCATGAGCTAGTATTTAAATAAGTCAGCGCTGCTGCGTAAGGCAAAGGTAGTTAGTATTCAACGTCAACGATCGCAGAGTGGCTTTCCAATTTGTAACGGCACACTACCCTGCGGAAAATGGTTCGTGGAGTCATTTTACTTCTGAGAGGTATAGACTTTTAAGCGTTCTATAGTAAAACAAGGAAACCTTATTTATTTTCGAGTCCCAGTTTTCATATCTCAGGAGATAGGTATCTTGATTTTTTCAAAATTTACTTGTTTTTGTTTTTGTTTTTAATTTATAAATGTGCTAAATTTTAACTTTATAGCTCTCATAGTTTCTTTTTAAAATGATTGTGAAGTGACCACGAAGTAGAATGGTGATAGACGGACTAGAGGCAATTATCGTTGTAATTATAAAATTATGTTTTACTACGGAACTCTTAAACAATTACTTATTTATTAGTAGACCTTAGAAACATGCTAGGCTATAATAGGAATAGTTTACATTTATTCGTTTCAGCATTTTTATGCCAGCATGTAAGAATAATAATGTGTTTAAAGTATCGTAAACATTATATTATATAGGTACCTACCTACCTACATACATATTTTAATAATGTACGTATGTTCATGTAGATAACTAGTTTAGGTACCTAGGTAAGTACTGCCAGAAGTTTAGATTTAGTCTGCATAACAATGTTTACTTCAATACTGAAATAATAAATTTGTCCCATTTACGGAATAAATATCGTTTCTATTTGACGGTATACGAGGACCTCCCTTTTATTTTTTGAACTTTTTGAATTCCGGTACATCTCCTATAAATTGAACTTTTGCGGATTTAAAATTTATTTCAATTCCATAACATTTGATTTTTATTATTTATTAAATACTAGCTTTTGCTCGCGACTTCGTCCGCGTGGACTACAAAATTTCAAACCCCTATTTCACCCCCTTAGGGGTTGAATTTTCAAAAATCCTTTCTTAGCGGATGCCTACGCCGTAATAGCTATGTGCATGCCAAATTTCAGCCCGATCGGTCCAGTAGTTTGTCAGTCAGTCACTTTTTCCTTTTATATATTTAAAGAAGATGAGTTATTAAGTATTTAATAATATGATACAAAACTATAAGTAGATACAGCGAATTTACGTCAGACTCAACTTGACCGCGGTTATCAAAGTACATGTAATATGTACGATAAGAGGTCGCGTTAAGTATGGGCAGTTACATCAGTATGCTCTGGGTATTGTCTAATATTTGCATGATCAAGTCAATGGGCGTTGAAAAAACTGCGTTAAGAAGAAATTCATTGCAAACTAACTAACCCGCCCCGGCTTCGCCTTTTTCAAAGGGCATAGACAAAATATGAATGTGTCATATTTAAAATAAGAATATCTATAATTTAATATTTTCATAAGCCTCATTTGGTGACTGTGGCTAGCTCATTTTTCGCGCAACGGATCAGCTGATCAACGGCTGTCCAGCGCTGAAATGCAGCCAGTTTTCTTGGCACCATTTCACGCAGGCACGTTAGTACTATTATATCTTCTATGACGCAGCCATGATTTGTATAGTAACTAGATAAGGTTTTATTGTAGTATTTTCATAAAAAAAAGAATATCTTATAAATCTTCCTTGTTAAATGTTCTGAATGTTAATGAAACTCGTATTGAATTGCATTGAGATAATATTCCACCAACCGCTAAGTTTTTACGTTAGTATTTAATATATTGATAGGTCTGAATTCGATTGTAATTTGTTGTAGCTTGACTTTATATAAACTGTTTGAGAAAAGAAAATATACATTGTCGATTTTATAAACCTTTATACTTACGTACCTATCTATCCGATATACTCAATATCTAATTGATCGGACCGTGAAAGTGCAACTTGACAGCCGGCTTAACAGGCTTACCTTTATCCTACGACCTTCAACACAGATCCTTTACTGAAGCATGATGGATAACATTATTAAAGATCTTAAGCTATGCTTACCTATGATGTGAATACGAATAAGATCTTGAGTTTATTGAAGGTCTTTAAGAAGACCATTCTAAAAAATAATCTATTTAAAATTGAACATTTTTATATTTATACTAGCAGTTGCCCGTGACTTCGTCCGCGTAAATTTCTGGTTTCTCATGAGGTCAGAAATTTTCTCGTTGCAAAAGGCCTCACTTACCTACTCAATCAGTCTCACCTTAAGGCACGGAACCCAGAATACCTAAATGCCAATTTTCATATATCTAACTTCAAAAACATAAGACTTTCATACAACCTTTCAACCCCTATTTCACCCCCTAAGGAATGGATTTTTGCAAAATCTTTTTAGGCGATACTTACTTACCCCCTTAAACAATGAGCCTACCTTCCAAATTTCAAGTTTGTAAGCTTTATAGTTTCTGAGATTTCGTGATTAATCAGTCAGTCAGTCAGTCAGTGAGTAAGTGAGCGGTATTTCGCTTTTATATATACTTAGTAGATAAACTACATATCATATAACTCTATATTTGTCACAAGCCGAAAGCAGAAGGTCCTCTAGATTTTGAGTGGTAATTTTTTGCTTTTTAAATTTTTATGGACGCCCTGGCACGCGCGCTCATGCGCGCGTGCCAGGGCGTCCCATTCCCGTGGTCATCCACGGGAATGGGACAAGCCGCGTCAAAAGGTTGAAAGATAACGTAGTGTGCAGTCGCATTTTTTAGGAACATAATATATTTCTTTATACTGATAATTTCAAGTCATGACGATATTTCGAGTGTTTTTGGCGTATTACGGGAAAACTTTATCGAAACGGCCACTCAGAGATAATAAAGTTTAGCAATAATCCGATAACAAAATAATAATCGATACATGGTTGTATAGAGAAAGCCTTTTTATGTATAGGTTTATATTGATATACACCTAATAATATGTAATATACATATTATACTTACTAGATATTTAAATAAACGACTCCTCTAAAGGTTCGTACGCACCTGAGCGGCGCGGCGCGGCGCTTCAGTGAGCTTCACGTCGCGGCACAGAGCTTCAAAATATCATTTCTATCATTTTGTATGGCGCATATCGCACTAGAGCGGCGCGGCGCGGCGCTTCACCGCGCGTTGCCGCGCGGCACGGCTGGAGAGAATATTTTGAAGCGCACCGAAGCGACGCGCAGTGCAGTGACGCTAGTGCGACATACCCAGCGGCGCGGCGCGGCGCTTCAGTATGCGTACGTCGCTCGAATAAGATACACGCGCATCTTGTTAGGTATTTAAAGTACAGGCAAGAATCGGCAAGATAGACCTCAAAATAAATAACGTAGGTTTAATTTTTGACACATGACGTGTTCCTCATGCTCTTAGAAGTATATCCTCAAAGGTCCCAACCCCTAGGATGTCGGCTTCCCCCCTTCCCAGTGTCTAAATGTATAAATGTCTCTCCAAGCGTTATGAGAAAACATCAATGGTAAAAATAATCCTGATTAAATAACTATAATATATTATGTACATATTATACCTACCTACTTCATCTAGGTAGAATTAATAGTTTCGGAAATATGCCTACCTATTGTTGTACTTGTGTTTATATTATACTAGCTTATGCCCGCGACGTCGTCCGCGTGGACTACACAAATCTCGAACCCCTATTTTACCCCCTTAGGGGTTGAATTTTCATAAATCCCTTTTTAGCGGATGTCTACGTCATATTAGCTAGTTAGCTAGCCAGCATGCCAAATTTCAGCCCGATCCGTCAAGTAGTTTGAGCTGTGCGTTGATAGATCAGTCAGTCAGTCACCTTTTTCTTTTATATAGGTATTTAGATACAATATGTACCTGTGTTTACCTGCCTATTTTATATATTCTATTGCACATAAAACAAAGACATTTTGCGAAAATGCTTTTTCTAATGTAATTTCCACAGAACCTAAGGGACTAGCTGATGCCCGCAACTTCGTTCGCGTAGATGTAGGTTTTTTAAAAATCCCGTGGAAACTTTTTGATTTTCGGGATAAAACTAGCCTATGTGTAGGTACACATAGGCTACTTTTATCCTACAGGGTATAATCTATCTCAGGTATATAGGTACGAGTAGGTAATTCCCGGAAATGTGCTCACCTATAGAAAAATCTAAATCCACGCGGACGAAGTCGCAGGCATCATCTAGTTGCATTTTTTTTTAGATTTTTAATCCCGTGTGAACTCTTTGATTTTCCGGGATAAAAAGTTGCCTACCTCTGTCAATTCCCGGAATGCAAGCTACCTCTGGTCCAAACTTCATATAAATGGGCCTTTAACAATCCTGTGGAAATTCTTTCATTTTCCAGGATAAAAAGTAGCCTGTCCTTCCCCGGGATGTAATTCAACTTTGTACCAAATTTCATCAAATTCGGTTAAGCAGTTGAGCCGTAAAAAGCTAGTAGATAGACAGACAAATACACTTTTGCGTTGATAATAATATAAGTATGGATATGCATAAATATTTTTTTATAATTTCCATAAAAACTATCATCATCATCATCATCATCAACCGATAGATATGTCCACTGCTGGACATAGGTTTCTTGTAGGATTATATTACCGACCTGTGTGGTATACCTATTGTTTCTAATGTAATTTCCACAAAAACTATTAGGCAATAGCATAAAGAATTTTGTCTTCGACATTCTGAAGTAAATGTGAAATGGTACAGAGTCATTAAGAAGGCGAGGAAACAAAATGTGATATCCTTCTTGATAGCGTGACTTTGGTATGTCAGCAATCCATTTCTTCTTCTTTTTTAGGGTTCCGTACCTCAAAAGGAAAAACGGAACTCTTATAGGATCACTTTGTTGTCTGTCTGTCTGTCTGTCTGTATGTCTGTCTGTCTGTCCGTCTGTCTGTCAAGAAACCTACAGGGTACTTCCCGTTGACCTAGAATCATGAAATTTGGCAGGTAGGTAGATCTTATAGCTGACATTTGGGGAAAAATCTGAAAACCGTGAATTTAGGGTTAGATCACACAAAAAAAATTAAATTGTGGTCATGAACTAATAATTAGTATTTTCAACTTTCGAAGTGAGTGACTATACCAAGTGGGGTATCATATGAAAGGTCTTCACCTGTACATTCTAAAACAGATTTTTATTTATTTTTATGCATCATAGTTTTTGAATTATCGAAATCATACGACTGTAGTACGGAACCCTCATTGCGCGAGTCTGACTCGCACTTGGCCGGTTTTTTCTCTTCGATAATTCGTTCTTCTTCTGCACAACAAAGAAATAATAATCAAATCCTCTTCACTGTCGCTCATCTTGCGACGTTGTTGCTCGTACGCGAACGGGTGTAAAAGTGACGCGCAAGTGACGCGAGCTGCCGCGTACTGAAGTTGTAGTGCGGTAGGCACCGTCGAGCGGCCTGAGGTGACGCGTTCTGCAGTCTGACTGAAGCGCCGCGCCGCGCCGCTCAGGTGCGTACGAACCTTAACTCTTATCAAATGAATGGCACTAATTTATTACCTATTCAATTAAATACCTACCTGTGTCCTAGTTGTTACGTACCTACATAGGTAATAAGTTTAGAGTGTAATGGAATATCCTACAAGGTTATTTGATTATTAATTAATGATGTTTCGCAATAAATAATTAATTACATATAGATTATTATACACATATTATACCTAATTAAAATGCCTGTAGTAGACAGTCCTACAGCGTAAACACAATGGAAAAATTAATAGCTGAATCATCAGTCCGTATGTAAACAAAGGAACACTGTTACTACACGACTCATGTAACTGATTACTAAATACAATCATTTTGTAAATAAATACAATTTTATGAATAATTTTATTTAAATTATACGTCTGCAGGAGCATATCATAAATTACGATACAATTGAAAATTTAAAATTAAGTTATAATGTAATGGTTTTTACAAATGTGAGGTACATGAGGTATAAAAATAAAAAGCCTAAAGCTAGATGGTAATAGGAATAAAGCTGCCTTGTGTTTTATGGTTAAGAAAATATAGCTTGATTTATAGCTCAGTTTCGTTTTCTTCTTCATCTTTGTAGTGAAATTAATAAAATGGATAATGGGGGAGGTATTCTTCTCGGAAGAAACAACATTTCTAGTTAATGACTGCAGTCAATATAAATGACATACGAATATTATCTTATAGATTATTAGATTATAGATTATTAGATATAGATTAGTATCTATAAGTCCGTGACAGGTTGAGATGGCAATCGGGGTATGAGGTGGAGGGACACCCCGCACACCCGCACGTCATATTCCCCCTTCCCGATTACCGTCTCGACCTGTCGCGTACTATACCTGTGAAACTAATTGTAAGTTGTAACTATTTGAATAAATGAAGTTTTGATAGCCATCCAGAGAAACATTTATTTCTATCTCGAAAGCTAGATAATAAATAAAAGTAAGTAAATGTTTTATAAACGCACATTATAGCCAGCCGGGAGCTCGGCAACTCGCGAAAAGTATCTCAACTAGTGAGAAGAGTTGCCCACGTGTTGCCTAAGGGTCGATGCACATCTGACGGCAGATGCGTCGTGCGTATCAACGGTCGCATCTATTCGGTCAAATTAGACCTGCCACATTACGCGTCTAGTCTGTTTCTGCAACATCGAAATAATAGTAGCTATTTGGGAAGCTTTTGAACGAAGAAGGAAACGACGACATTGGGTGCATCCTTTAAATACTTATAATAATTTACAAATTCCTGAAAGGCCGGCAACCCATCGGCAGTTCCTCTGGGGCTGCAAATGTTCATGGGCGGTAGTAATCACTTAACCGCCTGCTCGTTTGCTCGCTATCTCTATTGAAAAAAAATATACTAAAAGAATATCGAGTGGCCAATTTCATTGTCTATGTTTGTCTATTAAGAGAGTATACAACAAAGTTTATTCAGTTTTACCGTAGATATGTCCATAAAATCTTTTCATCAACTCCTTACGATTGTGAATTGTTTCATAACTAAAAATAATAAGTAATTTCGATGTGACATTACTCCAGAAGATCATTAACTTGAGGTAATAAATTCTAGGTAGATACAGGTAGTTTCAATCGACCGACAATGCGTTGACGGAAACTGAACAGGCACAGACTCTGTACGTTGGAACATCATCAGTTGAGTGTGGAAGGTTCAATGTTTTATTACATATTTGTCTGTACTGACGTTACGCGACCGATAATAATATACGCAACGCATCTTCGGTCAGATGTGCATCGACCCTAAACGATTGGGCCGGGATGACCGTCTCCAAATAATTCGTGCACATTGACCGTGACTCAGCGAACCGCAATCAAATATTCTGGGTCGCGAATGAAAATCAACATAATGCTCAAACAATGCCATTATGATAACGTTTGTGTAACGTCAAAAAAACCTGCTGTGATAGATCTGTAATTGACACCTATTTGTTCCATGCGTTAATTGCCGTAATTAGTGGAGTGAATTGAATTAAGAAATTTCACTTTTTATATAGATAGATTTGTGTAAGTATGTACTTAGATATCTATTTTTGATACTAGGTAACATTATAAAGTATACAATTTTTTGAACTGTATAGGCATGCATTTGACTGCAATCACATCAAAATAGTAGGAGATGATCCAGTCTAAGGTGCTCCGTGCCTGCCTAGCAGATATTCACTCTTCTTTGAAGGTTCCAATATTGTAGCTGGTGGTGTAGCTGTGGTGGTGGGTGCCTTTCTAGCAGTGCGTTTTAGACTTACCTACTTACTTAAATTAATTGAATACTCACTAATGAATTAGTAGCAAATTTCGGTTGCCAGCGGGTCATGGTTATTTTATTAATTAAGATAAATTTTGCAAGACTGTCGTGTTAACAGTTTTGTTTAAAATTAACAAACAAAAGATAAAATTATATTTAGTAATGAGGCGCCAAAAATAATTTTGGCGTTGCATTCGCTTTTTCATTCATGCACCTATCAACCGCTAAGCAATGCTGAAAATTTAAAAAGATAACATACCTATAATGATAGACTTTTCAAAATTGGTCCGTGGTAATACCTTTTCTCTCAAAAGATTCACTTTTTACTTTGTTAATTGAACTTAACTGGAATACGAGCACTTTTACGATGTCGTGGATGCGATAATAAATCTACGATATGACCACCGAGCGTTCACTCGCGAGCGCTGCCGCCTTCTCACTGACAATGACAACAAAAATAGCAGATAACTGAGAAAACAAGCGCTGGATGGTTGAAAGATGTCTTGAGAAAAGGGCACATAAGCTGAATTCAGCAAAAATGATTGAAGCGACAAAGAATCTTAAGTAGGTAGTTAGGTACATTGAACAAAAATAAGAAGTTTCCACCAAATATTTTGAACTCAATTTTAAAGATAATGTGTCTCCTTACCCCTTATATTTATTTCTCCAACAAGATCATTGTCTTTTTGTTTCGTTTGTTTTTGATAGCGAGAACGTGTGAATTGTTGTTTTAATATTAACATCTGTTCAATGTGTTTTGATATTTCCAATCGCTTTGCTATCGAAGAAAGACTATTGTTCTACTGCATCCAGGAAAGAGTTCATTCGTTAGGATTCTATCAAAGGCTAAAAAGATAATAAGGACGTATCGATTTAATAAGAGTACAAAAATTAGGTACCATAAGAACATATCAAATTCAGTTTCATTCTAAGCCTTAGAACAACTCAATTAAAAATTCTATTATGCGCAGTTTTGTCTATGAAAACATTCTTCTACAAATATTCAATAAGTTTTATTTTATACACTATATTATGTAATTGCTTTTATGGCGTTCAATTTTAGGCCGAGGTGTCAATACCTTACTTATTTATAAATTAAAGAGTTTATTAATATAATTCAAATTTCAATGTAGTCACTAAATTACAGATATTAGAAATGAGGCCAAGTAGGTACAAACGTCGATCGTCGATTGCCTGCTTAAAGGTAGTTAAAAATCATCTTTCTGTATTTACGAACCCCAGGTATTAGTTAGTCAGTGGTTTGAAGTTTGTACTCAATTCAATGGATTGAAACGACCTAAAATACAAACCAAAAGACAGTTTAGAGTTTAAAAGAAAATCAGACCACTGCTACAGAATGGATTTACAGGTTCAAATTAGAATAAAAAACATGGAAAAGGTTTTGTAAATATGTACTTAAATATATCATACTAGAGATGCCTGTGACTTCGTCCGCATGGATATAGGGTTTGAAAATCCCGTGGGAGCTCTTTGATTTTCCAGGATAAAAAGTAGTCTATATCATTCACCGGAATGCAGCTTGCATACCAAATTTCGTCAAAATCGTTAGAGCGGATGGGCCGTGAAAGGCTAGAAGACAGGCAAACAGACAGACTCGCAGACAGTTTCGCATTTGTAATATTAGTATGGAAGTGTGAATAACTTTAGTCTATATTTTTATATTAGCTATATTTTCGTTGAAATATAATTTTAACGGTTTTTTGATCTCCTGTTAAATTGACTTTTTCAATTACTTACGCCTTTATTCGGCTAGGACGTCGAAATATGGAATCTATATCAAATCTTGAATATAGGGAATTAATAAAACCCGGAAAGTGATAAAAATAGCGTGATAAAAAAGCAAAGTAGCTTTAGTAATAAAAATATGTGCTAATCTTTAAGCCGAATTGCTAAATCTATGCTAAGATAACTATGTTTAAACTTATCTTTAGATTAAGATTTAAAATCGTTTCTGTCATGGGTGGACTTGTACAAAGATTGCTTAGATACCTACGAACTACGAATAGAATAGAATAGAATAGAGTGTCGCCACTTGCCAGGCCAGTATTTTTTATATTATGTGCTTTTGTTGCTGACAATGATAAGTTAGTTGACTTTTCTCGGTAAATAGAAGAAATCTTTACAAAATTATACTCTCTATCAGCAATGAAAAGTCAATTGACTTCATTTCGTTATCATTAACACCTGGTGAAAAATAGTCTGTTCATTTTTAACGAACATTCCGAACTTGGGCTAGCAAGTTATACACCCAAAATTAATATTATATTAAACGTTAGGAAAAATGTAGAAAACGAAATTAATGTTAAAGTAAAAGTAAGTAAGTACTTAACATTTTGCGGTACTAGGTATTGTTCAAAATAAAATATCCAAACTCCAAAGTTCCCATCGATCTGAAAAATTTACACGGGGTTAAAGGTGACGTAAACAGTTTTTCACAACAACAATAATAACTATACTGAAATATGATACGTACCTACTTATTATAATTTTAAAATCCTAAATCAACGAGGTCCCACCTAAAAAGGATTCCAGTTTTTAGCTCGAACTTTTCGTGCTTATGAATCTTCTTACTTTTTCAAAATTGGAACCTCAAACTTGTTGTGTATGTTGTTGTGGCTAATATAAAAATTGCACAAAAAATTACTTATGATTATTGCAAAAGAACGTTTACCATGTTCTTGAAATATTACTTTCGGCGACAGTTTATTGAGAACAATACATAATACATACCCTTGTATGGCAAGGCATCGACCCAGATAACCTAAAGTGGTAAGGTCAGATGCTGTAATTTTTCCGTTCATGGTATTATCGGCTACACGAAACGAATATTTAGAGTTCCATACGTAAAAAGGAAAAAAGGAACCCTTGGTACGTCTGCCTGTCTGTTGTCTCTGTCAATTTGGGGGAATCAAAACCTATAGGATACCTAATTCCCGTTGCTCTGCAATCATAGACAGAGCAATGTCTTATAGCGCAAGTTAAGAAAAAAAATCGAAAACCGTTTGAAACCGAAATCCGAAAATTTGTGATTACATCACAGAAAATTAATCATCAAATCAAGATTGCGCTGTCCTTCATTAACTTTAAAAAAATATTTTACTGGTTTGAGAATTATTGTACCTGTGATGTTGCGGAACTCTTTGTGTGCGAGTTCGACTCGCACTTGACTGGTTTTTTGTTTATAAATAAAACATGAAAACAGATGTTCGCAAAGGTTATATGTAATCGTCATGTATTTGTTGGTCGTTTTTACCTTTTACCCAATTTCTGACATAAGTTACATTTTCGCTTGATGTTTATTACCTAGTGTAGTACCTAGCACCTTTTATTATTATCAACATACGGATAAAAAATAAGTATTACGTAGCACGCATTCCAAAAAAACCACAGAGGTTTGACCCTCAATGACCGGTTGATCTTTGCAGTCCAATAGAATGCCAAGTAAATATGTCTTCTTGCGCATAATCCAGTGTGACTGAAGCAGGATGATCTGCTGAGCTTCTGGAACTAGATAACTTGTCTGGTTTGGTTGCTAAAATTTATTGACATATCAGAGGTTAGTGGTTTATTACCTATTCAGAATAAGAATCAAATAGAATCAGTACCCTTATTATAAATGCGAAAGTGTGTTTGTTTGTTGGTTCGTTGCTTTGTCCTTCAATCACGTCGCAACGGTGCAACGGATTGACGTGATTTTTTGCATGGGTATGAATAAAGGAGAGTGACATAGGCTTTTTATCACGGAAAATCAAAGAGTTCCCACGGAATTTTTAAAAACCTAATTCCACGCGAACGAAGTTGCGGGCATCAGCTAGTAGAAGAATAAAGAACGTCTTTACACTTATGGGCCATTAAGTAATAAACAAAAGTTCTTACTTTGGCCAATTCAGGAGGTAGTAGGTATCTACTTAAGTTTAAAGATCCCTCCCTCTCGACTCGTCTTCCGAGAAAGTTCTAGATACTTAACCAAGGTCTGTTTATTACCCTGAACCATTGTTTGACAAACAAGATGATAAAGCATCTTGGCGGCCGCATATTCATATTAGGTCAACGATCTCACATTTATCATCCATCGTCTTGATTTTGAACATCACTCTTATTGTAGTGATAATTATTGAAGTTGTCTTATTGAAAACTAGCTTATGCTCCCGACTTCGTCCGCGTGGATTACACGAATTTCAAACCCTATTTCACCCCCTTAGGGATTGAATTTTAAGAAATCCTTTCTTAGCGGATGCCTACATCATAATAGCCTATCTGCATGCCAAATTTCAGCCCGATCCGTCCAGTAGTTAGAGCTGTGCGTTGATAGATCAGTCAGTCAGTCAGTCAACTTTTCCTTTTATATATTTAGACTAGCTTTTTTCTGCGAGTTTGCCCTCGTGGATTTAGATATTTTATGATCCGGTTTCTTAGGAGGGTTAGTAATAAAACTTTATTGCAACAAAACACAGAACATACTCAATTGTGCTAGAGTTCAGTAGCGACTTGAGATGCCAAAGATCTTATTGGATAAAAAAAATATTAAAAAAACCGACTTCCAAAACTACAAAGTAACAAATAACTTTTGTTTCCTCCTTTTTGGAAGTCGGTTAAAAAAGCATCATCATCATCATCATGATCAATCTATCGCCGGCTCGCTACAGAGCATGAGTCTCCTCTAAGAGTGAGAAGGGTTTGTCCATAGTCTACCAAGTTGGCCAAGTGCGGATTGGCAGACTTCACACACCTTTGAGAACATTATGGAGAACTCTCAGGCATGCCGGTTTCCTCACGATGTTTTCCTTCACCGTTAAAGCAAGTGATATTTAATTACTTAAAACATACATAACCCCGAATAGTTAGCTAACCACTTCGCTATCACGGCTTTTTTACCATTTAAATTATACCATATCGAGGACGAAATTACGGGAAAGATATACTAATTGGGAAGGTACCGTACACATCAATTAGGAGTTAGGACTCTTATTAAAACTAGCTAAGTGCAGACTTTCTTATATTATAACGAGATAATTGTATACATATAAGCAATGTCATATGCATTGGTCATGTAAGCCCTAAAGGCCAGCCAGTCAGGTTTTGTAGGTATGGGTGCCAAGGTTTGGTTTATAGGATAAATCGTTTACCTGTACGTTGCGTTGTAAGAATGCATATTATATTAAATTGGATAATATTGCAAAACCTGCAATACGCATACAGTGAGATGTGCATGAGCAATGTGTTCCTAATAAGTTTTAGACCAAAAGTTGCTGTAAATATTCACAAAGTGCAAAAGTATTGCCAGACATTCGCATTGGTATGCGTTACTATAAATTTTACTGTTGTAAGTTATCGCATGTTGTTAGTTTTAGTTCCCCTTTTTAGTTCTGAACCCCATAATCTGTATATACAAATAAATTCTAAGAAAGGCATTCCGAACCAGTGGTAGATGCATCCGACGATTCAAAAGTACATGTGAAAGTTTACTTGAAAAAAGAATTTTTTCATTTCATTTCAATAAGTCCTGACTGACGGTCCTAGAGACATGAAATTTGGGGAGTTTGTTCTTTGTAAAGAGTTAAATATGACGTGTTTGAAATTTATAGTTATGTATATTATAAAATGTATAGTTCACGCAGAAGAAGCTGCGAGCATAAGCTAGTCCTTATTATAAAATTACTTTGATGTCCGTTCGCCTGTCTGTTCGTTTATTAAGCCCTACTCAGGAGAGGCTTGAGGTACCAATTTCTATAAAAATGAAATTTATAGTTTACTCGCACTTGGTCGATTTTATATTTACATCATACAATAAGACATCAAGTTAAAATATCCGGAGAAATAATGTTCAATGTTCAACCATTGTGAACGAGTCATTTATTTAGTTGCGAACGACTTTATATAATAGGGTTGTCAGTCGGATTTATCTGCAGTGTGATTCTCTGAGGTAAAATTAAGTTTACGAGTTTACGTTAGTTGCACATATGTTTTAATTCTCTTGTTATCACTAGTGTAGCAGAGGCGAGTCAAATCATTTCGTGAGCGAATGTGGTGGATGGAGAAAGTTCATGTTTGATATAATTCTTCTTTGTTAGCCTTTATTTATCGATTGTTGGACACATTACGCTTCCTTATGTGCACGCCATTCATCTCGGTGTAGGGTGAGCCTCCTCCAAGTTTTTACCCCAAGCTTGGTGATGTCGTCGGACCTACAGGATGACTGAAATAATAATTGTATGGCAGTTAGTTACTCTGCAACGTATTTTAGCTCATTTTAGATTACATTTTACGTGTTCAGCTTTGATTTTAAGTGTTATAATGAAAAGTAATTTTTGTGTAACTGCGGTGCAATACCAATTACCAACCGGTTTTTTAACATGTTCCACTTTATAGACTTCGCAATTTTAAGTGCAATTATTTTTTAATGAGACGGCCAATCAGGTCTAATTATACTTATGAATTTGCTTACTTATTATTTAAGTACTTCTTCGGGTACGGCCGAAAGGTGCCAATTCAATATGTAATTTGCCGCTATAACAATAATAAATTTAAAAATTCAAAATGGCTGCTATGTAAATTAAAATAACGTGGCGCGCCCTTCAACATAATGAACTGACAATAGAAAGAGGGCAGCAGAAAGTCGCTAAGTAGATGAAAAAGGCTGAGGACATGGTGTGGTCAGAGGTGGCACTCAATAAGTTCAGCAGTGAACAACCACAGGCTGATAAAATGAATGTGTATAATATGAAATTGTTTGTTGCATCACAAGTCACAACCCTATTCCGTCCACAAGCGCGACAGTAATAGTGTTATGTGCGGCTTATTGACCCACTTCGATCAGTGCGATACGTACGCGTAATTTGTTCACGGATTTCGTAAAAATTATTAACGTCATAGCATTATTATGTTCAAAATTACGTTTCCATTTCCGTTTCCAAGGATAAGAATAAGAATTTTATTTGCTAGAAAGTAGTGCAAATATTTGGTCTTATACCTTTTTAGAGTTCCGTACCTCAAAAGGAAAAACTGAACCCTTATAGCATCACTTTGTTGTTTGTCTATCAAGAAACCTATAGGATACTTCCTGTTGACCTAAAATCATGAAATTTGGCAGGTAGGTAGGTATTATTATAGCACACGTATGGATAAAAATCCGAGAACCGTGAATTTATGGTTACATCACAAAAAAATAAAATTGTTCATGAACAAATAATCAATATTTTCAACTTTCAAAGTAAGACTAAAATACTAAGTGGGGTATCGTATGAAAGGGATTTACCTGTACACTCTAAAACAGATTTTTATATATTTTTGTGCATTATAGTTTTTCATTTATCGTACAAAATGTCGAAAAAATACAACTGTAATACGGAACCCTCGGTGCACGAGTCTGACTCGCACTTGGTTTTTTGTACAACACATTCGACAAATAAATTAGTACGCAGATTACAGTTGATACATGATTAATTAAATAGTAATTTATATATATTACATTACATTATACTATTAATATTTAGTTACTTATTATGAAATAATACTGATGAATGGTAAAGGCTAAATCTGGATCTCTAAAGTCCACCCATCTACTATCAACCCACATCAAAAAAATTGTGTATGTATTCCGAATTATTTAGTGCATATATACCTATCATCATCATGATCAACCCATCGCCGGCTCACTACAGAGAACGGGTCTCCTCTCAGAGTGAGAAGGGTTTTGGCCATAGTCTTCCACGCTGGCCATGTGCGGATTGGTAGACTTCACACACCTTTGAGAACATTATGGAGAACTCTCAGGCATGCAGGTTTCCTCACAATATTTTCCTTTACCGTTAAAGCAAGTGATATTTAATTAATAATTAAAACGCACATAAATCCGAAAACTTAGAGGTGCGAGCCCGAGATCGAACCCCCGACCTCCGATTAGAGGGCAGACATCCTAACCACTATAACAGCTAAAGATCGTTATTTCAATATGTATTTTGCGTTGACAACCCTACACTTAGCGCCACAGTAAATACGATTACGAGCGCTTGATTGACTAAAACCTAATCATAGCAAGCTGGGACTTTGTTCCTTTATCCGATGTTAACTTATTATAATATCCTCCATGAATTTAGAAGACGTATAGAATGTATGAGACTAATGTAATCCAAGTTATGCTTATATGAGTGCTTACGATTTAGAGTAAACTAGATGATGCTCACGACTTCGTCCGCATGGATTTAGGTTTTTAAAATAATTAAATATTATTATTATTATATTATTATATTATTATTTAATAATATTAATAAATAAATTAAGATAAATAAATTCCGTGACTAGGTATTACTTTTATCCCGGACAATTATGGAATTATCACAGGATTTTATAAAATCTAAATCCATGGTGACGTAGTTCTGGACATCATAGTATATAGACATAAGTATTTTAGTTTCAGTATAAAATAAAATATGAGACTATAGGTTAAAGTCAGTAGTGACCCTATTTCACTGTCAAGCTCCACTGCAGAAAGCAATTATGAGCGCTCGATTGACTGCTTTATCTCCACATACTGGAGTTTGTGTTACAGATTCTGCAAACGCTTACTACTAGGTTTGTTTCAGACTAAATGATTGAGTAGAATCTACTTTATACAATTCTAAAACAGATACCAACAATCATAGCTAACCGATAGGTCTAGAAGCATGGCACAATTATTTCGTTATTTTCTATAGAACAAATTCTGTTCTTAGATGTCAAATTTCGCAGAATAAATCTGGAACTAATTACCTAACGGCGCTATGTCGCCTACGTAAAGTACAGAAATCCTTTGTGGCGCTGAGTATTTGCTTTTATAATAATTATTCCGAAAGAATATTTTAGATTTGCCATTACACTTTAAACATTGTATAAAAAGACTGTTTGATAAAATTGATGAATTCCTTAATGACAAAGTTGCGTGAAGGAAATGGCTGAGCCCACGAAATGGTGTAGTGTATTGTTACATTGTTAATTAGCTACCTAACTGTTAATAATTTGAAAAAAAAAACTACTGAGTTTGTTGCCGGCTCTTCTCAGTAGACTCTGCATTCTGAACGGGGTGGTAGAGTCACAGACATAGCTCAAGAGATCTTATTTGTCCTTAATGAAATGAATAACTTTTGATTTTGACCTATTTATTTATTTCTTAAGAGGGTAAAGTAATAGGGATTGAAGTTTATATGGGAAGTATCTATACGTCATTATCGCGGTTAGAAACGTGGAATTTGGCATTTATACGTCCGCGACAGGTTGAGATGGCAATCAGGCTCATCCGCACGTCACCCGCGCTCGCCCGCACCGGGTTAGCGCGAGAGCTGTGCGGGTGTGCGGGCACCTAAGAATATTTTCATTATTTACTCATTAGACTTAAAGTTATGTGATGATGAGAACACATTAAAACCAGTTTCGTTCGATTTGAGGAGATCCTACGAAAGCGATTACAATTTTTATTGCTAGTGATTGACGAAATTAACTTTTACTGCTAACTATAAAAACACAGTAATCGGAAAACCCGCATTAGCAGAGTTAACAGGTGTTCCCGACGATGTCAAAATCTACAATAATATTTAGCAAAATTAAAATTTTACAATACATTAAAAAAATACCTAATAATTTTCTACACTTACCGAGTGTTTGCACTTGATTTGAATAAAGTTAATCACGTTTACCCGCACATGAATAATATTAATCAATATACGTCTTTGTTTAGTTTCCTGTCCGATTATATTAATTTTTGTCTATTAAAAATAACTTTGATTACTAAAACTAATGGATTCCCCTTTATCATTCTAGCGTGCTATGTACATTTTATTAATATAGTAAATGTTTGTATTGTCGAAATGTATCTAGGCCGAATAGGTTATGTTTAGTGCTAAAAAAACCCGCGCGCGGCGCTGAGGCGACCGGCGGAGGGCAACTGCCTGCGCGAAGGCGGGCGGCTGAAAGCGGCTGAACTCTGAAATTGAACCTTACGGACACTGCATGCCGCAAATGCGCTGTTCCGAATTCAAACAGCAAATTCCTTAAAGTAGAAACGAGATGGCACATAATTCAAGCGTGAACATCTATTTCTGTTATTTACTTGATGTTTTATTTATCGGTCTTCTATGTTTAAAACAGTTGAATTAATCCAGTTATTTGAGACCATTTTCTTTATATAAATCATTAAAGGGATAGCAAAGAAATACTGTATAAAAAAAACAATAAATATTAATGTTATTAAGAACTCGGCTTATACTGAAAACGTTTAGACTCTATTGTCTACAGTTTTCTTTCAGTCAGGTGTTGTGATTACAGCGCAAGTGGTCGTAATAAAAATGTTATACGCAGTAATTAAAATGACTGCCGTGCACTTTTTCCTTTACACCAACGACGTAGAATGCCATCTAAAAGACATGGGCGAAGTTGCAAAAACTAATTGGACTCATATTTTGAAAGCTGTGGAAAGTCGTATTGTTGGAGGAGCATCGGCTAGTCTTGAGCAGTACCCATTTATGGTGCAGTTTTACAATCGTGGCGGTCTCTGCGGTGGTACCATCTTGACAAGCAAAACAGTTATGACAGCGGCACATTGTTTTAGCCACAACACGAATTTGGAGGAAATGAAAATATTTTCAAGTAATCTGAATTTACATTCAAATTCTCAGGCTAGGAATGCACAATTTCTTCTAAGAAAGTTTTCTATTGCGATTTTTGCCAAGTTTACAATCTTGCGTGATGCTAATTTATAAAATGCAATCTAAAATCAAACGCATTTTAAGACAAACAAGTTTGCACAGTGTATATTGGTAGAGTTTTGCGTTTTATACCTAAAGAAACACAAAACATATTCACTAATTTCAGTTAAGAAGTTTAGTCATACAAAATAGTCCTGAAGTTTTTTTTCACCGCTCGACATGTTAAACCATAAAAGTACCTAATGCGTGCCTATAACCTCAACTGAACAAAATTTTAACATGTAGTTTCAATGACTTCCAGGCCCCCGTTTTACCTTTGATTTTAACGCACGTATTCATGAAGTTTGGAGCTTTGCTATACACGAGCAATACAATTTGAAGTATTTTTTCGCTAACGATATTGCTATTATTATAATACACGACACGTTCGTCTTTGGTCCGCAAGTTCAAAAGGCGACACTTGTTGATAGTGATGAATGGATGGATGAAAAGGAAGTATTTTTTGCAGCCGGCTGGGGAGAAACTAAAGTACGTATTTATTTTTATAAGTAAATAAAGTAAACATTTCAAAACCCTTTTTACATACCGGGGTTGCTCTACTACAATAATTATAAATATTTGATCAGTGCGGATTACTGATAATTGGGTATTTGACTACATCAAAAATAAAATTATTTCTCAGTGATTATTAAATAAAGAGTCTTCCAAAATACGTAAAATCAACGTCCTTTGTTAGTTTTAAGTGAAATAACCATTTTAAATTAACGATTAAACTAAAGAAGTACCTACGTCATTATGATGTGACGTCACATTTCAGTATTTCATAGAATGTTGCATACTAAGTGCGCGTTTTGACGTTTGATAAAAAGTCACTAATTTGACTAGTTATCTTTTTTACATACCTAATTACACTGGTTATATGATAAGTGGTTTTCTTCAGGATATAATACTCCCACAAAAACATCGTAAGATCAAAAGAGATTACTTAAAATTATAATTAAACTATTTTAACAGAATAGAGTTAGAATAGGTATATACAATAATAAAATAAAATTACAACAGTGTGTGTATGATTGTGTGTGTGTGTATGCGTGTGTGAGTGTGTGCTTATGTGTGTGTGTGTGAGCGTGTGTGTATGTGTGTGTGTGTGTAACTGGGAGTGTATGATTGCATGCATATTTAGATGTTAGCTACTTTTTTTTTTGTTTTACGATGATAGTTTCTTAATTCCTTTTTAAATTCATTGTTTGATAGGTAAAATAAGTCAAACTCAGCGAACTGGTTGTCATAAGTACGTACCAAGCGTGGAATTATAGAATTTCGCGCATAATTTGAGTTAGATTTGGGAACATTTAGAAGGCGCGTGTGACGCGTTCTTAAAGGTTGAGCATTAAATGAAAAGGCTGAGAGTAAGCTAGGACAATCGATTGAGCCGGTTAAAATTGCTTGCAGTAACAACATATCACATTGTTCCCTTCTATGTTCCAGTGAGTCGATACCGTAGTGAGTACACGCTTCCTCATAACTATTAAATTTTTTAAAGTCTTTAAAAGCTAAGTACTTAAGAAACGGCCTCTGTATGGTTTCAAGCCTATGGGCATATATTATGTATTGAGGCGACCAGATATTACACGCATATTCTAGAATACTCCGGACATACGCGAAGTAAAGTGTTTTTATGCATTCCACATTACTAAAAGAACGGGTTACCCGTTTGATGAAAGAAAAAAGCATCAAAAGAAATTACATCTTCCATAGTTATCGTAAAAAATACAAATGGAAACATTACTTAATTTTGACCCTACCAGCACGTTTTTATACGCGTCTTGAAAATCTAAGAACAGATAATAACAAAGTAAACAAATGAAAGTAGAAATAAAATAAAAAACTGACCAAGTGCAAGTCAGACACTCATTTCGTTTTCGTTTCGTTGTTCATGAGCACAATGTTACTACAACGGGAAGTACCCTACAGGTTTTCTTGACATACACGACGGACAGATGGACAGACAGACAATGAAGTGATCCCATAAGGGTTCCTTTTTTCCTTTTGAGGTACAGAACCCTAAATAATATTATAATACCAAGACTGATAGACGGCCAGTCTACAGACCCATTTCCACAGAAACATTTTATTTACTTCATATTATAATGTATGAATAAAAGTCGTTCGGCAATTTTAGTATGGCGAAGGAGTAAAAAAAAGAGGTTTACGGCAGATTCATTTACACTACGTAAATAAAAGAAAGTGTCAAGCAGACCATCAATTGGAGCTAGGTCCTGAGATGTTTTGTTTGTATGGAGATAGTGAACGGGACACCTGCCGTGGAGACTCTGGAGGGGGAGTACTGTGGAAAGGGTAAGATTGACAGTGGAAAGTTTGGCTTCGCAACATTAGTAGTACCAGAGGAAGTACCTATGCGTTGCCGGCCCTATAAGAATTTGATGATCCGCCTCTTGAAAATCTCACGTTGAAAGCTACCGCTGAAACCGCCGAAGGGAGTTGGTTCTACAATTTGTAATTGTGTGGAAAAATATTTGGCACAACGGGTAGTCGAAGTAGAACCAGGAACCAAGGTGGGGAGGGTGAAATTGCTTTCGGTAGCGTGCGCTGCGGTTGTAGAACAGGATGGGTGGAATAAGGTCAAATAACTCCTCAGAACACTCCCTCTTATACAGGCGATAGATCAAAAATAGCTTAGGTACGTCTCTCTGCAATGCCTTCCAACAATCTGATTAGTTTGGGATTGTCCGCAAGTTGGACTGCCCGCTTTTGAATCCGATCTGGTATTGAAATCAAACCCGTTATCTATTACTTAAGAAAAAAAAGTATGTATGGTTAAGTCTACCTCTTTTTACTAAGCTATTCTGATAGCAAAGAATTTGCTGTTACTCGTTGAGATTTGAAAAGTTTCGTCCTCCATATTATTCTGAAAAAGAATTGTCACAATCGGTTTAGATTAGACGAAATTATGGAGTAACGTCGACAAGAATTTTCAATAGGGTCAGCCTATTGATAAAAAATTTAATAAACAAACCCTATTGATTTTCAGGATCACAACTACTTATTCTTAATGTTAACCCAGAGTAATTATTGGCTATAAGCATCACAAGTTGCATTCAAATCGGTTCAGCAGTTTCAGCATAATACGTGCAAACATATGAGCCACATGATAAATAGATGAGCTCTATATCGATATTTAATACTTTGAATATCCGATCAAAGTTCAATTTACCCTACATATTATAGAAATCGTCGGATAAAAGTTTTATTGTAAGTGTAGGTTTTCATTGGATCTAATAAAAAATTACATGAAGTTTGAAAGCCTTGTTAGAAGATTTTTTTATTTTTAATTGAACTTTATTTTCAGCGTTATAGTCGGAATAATCTCCCACGGTCGTAATTGTACTGAACTGCCAGGAATGTACGTCAAAGTTAATTTTTTCCATTCTTGGATACGAAAGACCGTGAAATATCTCTACAAAACATTTTGTGATTTCCATAACAATAAAGGATAAACTTATTTATAACCTTGTTTTAATTGTATTTATGCATAGCTTTATTTTATAAAAAGTTAAATCAATGAAGTAGCTCTTAATTAATTTTAAGGGTTCGTTAATAATTAATTAAGATCGAACGTAATCAGTGGGGTAATATTTCATTGGCAGTTAATTTGCAGCAATCAATACGACTGCTTTGAAGATAATTGCTTAGAGTGAAAAACAAATAATACATTCAGAGAGAAAGAATATTATGTTTTATACTATAGATGTTTATTTTAAGAAATCATTTATAATTTTATACGTGCTAAGTTCATGCATAAGAATATTTAGTACGAAATCACAAAATGAATTATTTCTCAGTACATTAGAGGGTAAAATTGTAGGCGGACATCCGGTTAAAATAGAGAGTTTTCCTTTTTCTATCTTGTTCTTTAATGGTGGTTCAATATGTTCTGGGGTTATCTTGAATAGTTTGAGTATACTTACTGCAGCGCATTGTTTTCAAGTTAATAAAAATTTGGAAGAAATGGAAATTGCGATAGGTAAGTTTAACAATTAATAAGCAGCGTATAAAAAGTTTGACTGTTTTCAAATATTTAGTGAACTTGTACAATTATGAATTGTTTAGACCTTGATTTTTAATCTGTCCATTTACCACCCCGGCGATGCAAGCTATCTCTGTACCAAAATTTCGTCAAAAACCGTTAAAAGGATGGGCCGTGAAAAGCCATAGAGACATTCACACTTTTGCATTTCTACTAATAGGGTCGGTATGGTTTATTATAAAATAGTTTAAAATTCATAATAAGCATGTAAGATTTGATAGAAGGAGCAATCAAAACAATATCGACATGATTTAGGAAGCAGATACGTTCATGACTATGATGCCGAAATATTCGAAGTGCTTAGTATTGTGATACATGAGGATTACAACAAGATTATGCCTTTCGCGTCCGATATTGCTTTAATATTTCTGAAGGAGTCGATAAAGTTTGACGAGAAGAAGCAAAGAGCCGTGTTGGTTAGTAATGAGGACTGGATGAAATGTGATAATGATGAGGATTGGAAGAAATGTAAGGATAAAGATAATGTGGTTGCAGCTGGATGGGGCTGGACAAAGGTGAATTATCGCAGTAGGCCCATTAATTTATTAATATAAAACATAAAGAGCAATGCCCATATCGCATATACAAGATTTAACTTTTACCATGAATCCATACTAAAATTATAAATACGAAAGTGTTCTGTGTATCTGCCTGCTAGCTGATCACGGGCCATGGGCCGTCTGTTTCTTGACCGATTTTGATGAAATTTTGCACAGAAAAAGCTTGCATCCCAGGGATATATACATTCGGAAAATCAAAGAGTTCCCACGAGTTTAAAAATAACTCAAGTCCACATGGATGAGAATTCGCGGGCATTATCTATTTGATACAGCGATAGCTTGTATCCCGGAAATGGATATAGGCTACTTTTTATTCCAGAAAATCAAAGAGTTCCTACGGAATTTTTGATAAACCTATAATCTATATACCCACGCGGACGAAGACACGGGTATCATCTAGGTTCAATATATATTTTATGCATTTTTCCGATATGGCAATGAATAAATAAAAACCGTATTTTTTGATAGATCGTGATATTTTTACGATTTGACGAGGATGAACATATAAAATAGGAATCTATTACTCCATGCAGACAGATATTTAAAATTATCAGATTACACTATCGAAGATTATGTAAATGATAAAAGAGCGTGGATTTGACGTGCAGCTCGCTCCAGCAATGCGCTGGATATACGGCATGTGTATCATTGTACCTATATCAAATCTTTGACTGCCGAGTTTCTTGCTGGTTCTTCTCAGTAGGAGAGGTATTCCGAACCAGTGGTAGATGCATTTGAAAATTCAAAAGTACTCGTAAAAGTTTAAATGAGTAAAAATAGAAATTTCTAATTCTAACCACTATTTTTCACTTTTCAGTACATCATCATCATTATCAAGCCATCACTGGCCCACTACTGAGGACAGGTCTCCTTTTAGGATGAGAAGGGCTTAGAAGTTAGGTCATAGTTCACCACGCTGGCCTAGTACGAATTGGCAGACTTCACATACCTTTGAGAACAGTATGGAGAACTCTCTGGCATGTAAGTTTTCTCATGATGTTTTCCTTCACCGTTAAAGCAAGTGTTATTTAATTGCTTAGAATGCACATCATTCCGAAAAGTTAGAGGTGCGTGTCCGAGATCGAAACCCCGACCTCCCGACTACGAGGCGGATGTTATAACCACTAGGCTGTCACGGTTCACTTTTCAGTATGGGGGATCATTATCGGAGCTCGGTTTGCTGCAGACAACTTTGCGATACGTTCCCAGACACGAGTGCGAGAAGTTGCACGGTACGAGACTGGCCGAGGACATGTTTTGTTTGTACGGAGACGCGGCTCGAGACACCTGTAGGGGAGACTCTGGGGGAGGGGTCCTTTGGAATGGGTGAGCATCTTAACACTAAAGCTTCTGCAAATTGCTCTTTGTGTATTCGCTTAATAACAAATGCAAACGCTGACGTTGTTACGAGTACGTTACGTTATGATACAAATAACAAAACTAAACAATTTCCATAATGAAAATTACAGGATAAAGACAGAACAAAATAGGTAGTTATAACAAAATTCTAAAGGTTCCTACCTAAATATTACATAGTCAATTTTTTTAATACATAGTGTCAAAAAGCGCAGTTTCAATTCACAATAGTATGTTATTGTTGCTATCTATTGAAGTATAATAATAAGGGCCTCAGATGGGTTTGAAATTAGTCGGGACTACTCCGACAAACAAGTGAGTTTAGCCGGTCATACAAAAATAAATTTATTATGTAAATTGTTTTTTCAGGTCTGTTATCGGGATTGTTTCTCACGGAAACGGATGCGCTAAAAAAGACAAACCAAGCGTTTATATTAGTGTGTATTACCACCGTCAATGGATTGAAAGGCATATTAAGAACTTTATTAAAAATTACTGCAAATTAAAGTCTAAGAATTAAACACTGTGGCTAATTCCGTTGTGCACAATCTCTAAACTAAACTTAAATGGCACGTCTAAATATAGTGCTATCCCTTTCATAATATTGCTTGCGGAAAAGGATAGCACTAGATTTAGAACTGTTAATTTAGTTTAGTTTAGAGATTGTGTACAAGAGAATCGGCCCCAGTGGCCAAAAACTTAAATATAAAGAGCTTACAATATGAGTGGTATTAACTATTATTGCAAGAAATTAAAAAGCTAAGTATTGCGCTAAGGAATTACTTAAGCCTCCATGAATTCGTCGGAATGAATTCCCAAAAGTTTCGAGTTTTCTTTCACCACACAATACTTTGTGAGAAAACTGATAGTATTCAGCTTAATCCATCTATGAAACAACATCAATCTGATAATAATAATGTCAAATTATAATTATACTTAATAAATCCATACTAATATTATAAATGCGAAAGTGTGTGTCTGTCTGTCTGTCTGCTAGCTTTTCACGGCTCAACCGTTCAACCGATTCTGACGAAATTTGGTACAGATATAGCTTGCATCCCGGGGAAGGACATAGGCTACTTTTTATCCCCGAAAATCAAGAAGTTCCCACATAAACGGGACAGTGTGTGTCTGTCTGTCTGCTAGGTTTTCACGGCCCATCCATTTAACCGATTTTGATGAAATTTGGTACAGAGTTACCTTGTACCCCGGGGAAGGACATAAGCAAAAGAAGTCGCGGGCATCATCTAGTAATAAATGTTTTATACAATGAATTTGGTACATTATTGGCCATACATTTTTGAAAGCTTAGCATGTATAAAAGCCGGCTTTTTATATTATTACTAGGTGATGTCCGCGACTTCGGCCGCGTGGATTTAGGTTTTTAAAAATCCCGTGGGAACTCTTTGATTTTCTGGGATAAAAAGCTGCTTATGTCTATTTTCAGGATGCAAGCTACCTCTGTACCAAATTATATATAAATCGATTAAACGGATGGGCTTTTAAGAATCCCGTGGGAAATCTTTGATTTTCAGGGATAAAAAGTAGCCTATACCTTTCCTCTCTGTACCAAATTGTATCAAAATTGGTTAAACTGATGAACCGTGAAAAGCTAGCAGATAGACAGACATTCACTTGTACCTATCAAAATACTTGCCTTTCAAAGTAGGACACATTTGTAAGGATTGCAACGTTATATTCGTCCTTTCTATTTGCTCCCCATGACAAAATTCCTACCAGAATATCTTCAAATGTGGCGCCTCCACCATTGTCACTAAGTCGCCCTTCCTGAAAAAAAAAAATTAAGGAAGAGTAAGGTCCTGTTACATGACAGATACTTTAAATTACATTATGGTTCATTTGAATAAATAAATAGGTAAACTTACACTCCTATATTTTACACAGAAGTTAGATGGTGTTAGAAGACTTTTATGTGAGATTTCACATTCCGCTTTATTTATTACAATCATTTCTGACTGCAGAAGTAAATTCAAATATTTTACAGGCAAATGCTGAAACAACAAATCCGATAGTTTTATTTCAAGTCTTCACTACTTACTTCATATTAGGTGTTACAACAAAATATGATTAGTGAAAGTGACCCGCTGCGCTGCGCCGAGTTCGTATTTGTTACTTCAAACTAATCTCAGAACCTACTGTAGGGAATTTCATACAGTTTTCTCCAATAAAAGACAAGATCTAAGAAAGATATAGGCTTTAATTTAATGACTGTTCTGAATTAAGTCGAAATAGTTAAAGTTACACGAAAACATACTAGAATAGCTCTTCTCAAGCTATCCGTGCAAAGCCAGGGCGTGTCGCTTGTTGATTAAAAATATAATTTCAGTACTGGATTTGTAATTTTTGCTGGTGGGTCAGCTGGAGAAAGTTGAGCACAAGTTAAATGTTGAGAACATAGAAAGTAGAACGCCATCTCTATGACGCCTTAAGAAACAGTTTCTATTGTGAAAAGCGGGAATGGTTCGAGTTTGCTAGTATTGAGATCACTGTTCCAGAGGAGTCCTAGGATGGCTAAAGTCACGCAGCCTTTTAGAGTGGGATCACCAACTTCAGAGAAGTTTATACAGATGGCGCTATGAATTTACTAAATTCAGTTGTGTAACTTCTCTAGTTCGCAACAGCTCGAGATGGAACGTAAATTATAACGATACATTAATGAGGAACCTGGCATCGATATAAATGACAAGATATGGTCAAGCGAACAAAATATTTCACGGTTTAGAAACCAAATAAATCAGCGTCACCTCTTAGATACTAATGAACGACCCGTTTGAAATCCAGACGTCACTGAGGAGTGAGGTTGCATTGATGCATAAGCACCAATGAGTCGGTGCCATTTTGTTTGTTCAATAACCCTTATTGTTCAATAAGTCCATACGAAGTAAGAAGTCAATGGGAACTGGCGTACAAAACGATGTAATTGCACGAAATAAAAATTTACAGGGGACGCAAAAACTAAATGAAAGCTTCTGAAATTTCACTGTAACTATACCGTTATCGTTTTGATCGATATCAACTACAGACTCAATTTTAGTACAATGTTACGCCATTTTGATTTGAATTAGCTTGGATTCTAATTTGAGTGTATTTTCAGTGATCGAAATCATTAAAATTTGGATTCAATTTCGATACAGTTTTTTGCTGTTTTGTTTGGAAATAAGTTCTGATTTGTATTCATTTGTCTAAAAACGTCCGGGTAATCGCACCGTTTAGTTCGCAAGCTCCGCAATCATTACTCATATTGTAAATGCGAAAGTGTGTTTGTTTGTTGGTTTGTTGATTTGATGGTGTGTCCTTCAATCATGCCGCAATGGAGCAACAGATCGACGTGATGTTTTGCATGGATTTAGTTGATGACCCGGAGAGGGACATAGGCTACTTTTTATCCTAGAAAATCAAAGAGGTCCCACGGGACTTTCAAAAACCTAAATCCATGCGAACGAAATCGCGGGCATCAGCTAGTTAAAAAAATAACTGTGTACAAACTGGTCCTCCCCAACCAGATACTTTTATCGGCGTGCCTTCTCGTAACGCAACCTCTGATTCCACAAGTTGGGCTTTGATTACATTTCCATCGAAGAGTACATGCTCCTTTGAAAAAAACTAAACATTATTTTATCCACGCAAACTTAAAAAAAAACACTGTTCCGTCAAAACGATTTTTTTTTAAATATGGTGTAATCATAGAGATAGTATACATCATCCAAGGGTGTAATTGTAATCTACACTTTTTGAAAGTCAAATAGGTAATTAATCTAGATACCAATATTAAGAACGTAAAAGCTTCTAACTATATTTATAACTAGCTGATGCCCGCGACTGTGGATGGACCGCGTACGCGTGGATTTAGGTTTTTAAGAATCCTGTGGGAACTCTTAAATTTTCCGGGATAAAAAGTAGCCTATGTCCTTCCCCGGGTTGCAAACCTCTGTACCAAATTTCGTCAAAATCGGTTGAACGGTTAAGCCGTGAAAAGCTAGCAGACAGACAGACAGACAGACAGACACACTTTCGCATTTATAATATTAGTATGGATTACTATGTTGATCATCATGATCAAAGAGCAACCGCCGAGTTTCTTGCTGGTTCTTCTCGGTAGGAACGGCATTCCGAACCAGTGGTAAATTAAACCTGACTATTCATAAGCACTTTTAAAAAGTTTACATGAATAAAAAAACATTCTATTCTATTCTATTCTATTCTATTCTATTCAACCCATCGCCGGCTCACTACAGAGCACGGGTCTCCTCTCAGAGTAAGAAGGGGTTTGGCCGTAGTCTACCACGCTGGCCAAGTGCGGATCGGCTGACTTCACACACCTTTGAGAATATTATGGAGAACTTTCAAGCATGCAGGTTTCCTCAAGATGTTTTCCTTCACCGTTAAAGCAAGTGATATTTAAATTAATTAAAACGCATATAACTCCGAAAAATTAGAGGTGCGTGCCCGGGATCGAACCCCTGACCTCCGATTAGCACGCGAACGTTCTAACCACTAGGCTACACACAGCACAGCTGTTGATAACACCGACATAAAATAAGCTACAAGGATTCTAAACGTGCCGTGATCTGAGAAATCCTTCTCAGCGGGTATTCTTGTTGAAACCGCCATTGCACAATGTCATTAAAAACATAATTAAAGTAATTCTAAGCCTTCAGCTTTTTGCTTATAATTAGTCAGTTTGTATGCACTGCAAGTGCCAGTGATTATTATTTTGGAAGTCTCACCTTGAGAATTAGCAGTGCAATATCATTGTCCAAATTGCTCAAGTTTTGGAAATATTCATGAACTTTATATTCCAGGACGGAAATTATTTGCCTGGAAGATAAAGAGTGCCATTAAAATTCTTTGAGAAATTAGTGGTTTCCGCTAGCAATTATAATAATGGTAGCTACTTCAATGTTATCTATACTTTTAATACTATAAATGCGAAAGAGTGTATGTTTGTTTGTTCTTCCTTCACGCTCCAACTAAGCAACCAATTGACTTGATATTTGGTATACCTAGAGATAGTTGAAAGAACGGAGAGTAACATAAGCTACTTTCTATCCCGGAAAATCAAAGAGTTTCCACGGCATTTTAAAAACTTAAAACCACGCGAACGAAGTCGCTAGCATCAGATAGTTATAATATATTTCAGCCTTCTCCATTTAGGTACATAAAATCTGAATTCTGAATTAGAATAAGATCTATATTATGTTTTGCGTTGTATTTTATTATCAAATCTTATACGAATAATTTAGATTTCATCTTCAAATCTTAATAGTTAACAGTACCTACTCATATGGAGAGGTCTGAAATTTGAAGAGGTAAGCATGCTGGAGCGTTTACAGATTCTCATTTAATTCAAGTGTAGATATTTATCTTAAACGAATAAAAAAGTTGAATTGTAATATTTCTACTTATACTTACAAATTATTTTTTAAATTTTATTTGCATTGAATTGGGAAAGACAATAGTTAATTTATTACTAAGTAAGTATTCTCTTCAAATATTTTCAGTTTATCGCTCAATTTGCGCTAACCCGAGTCCATTGTCTAGTTAGAGCTGTTTCAGATTAGCATTCTATTTCGCACGTGCCTACTTCGTTTTTGAACGCGCGTAGGTATACGCACGCCTTTTGTCACATCTTGTATAAGATTTAGATAAGAAGATTACATAATACGCGCGAATCACGTTTTGTCGGAACCAATTTTACTTAGGTACCTACTACTGAACTACTACTACTATCAAATCAGACATGAGGAGATCCGACCAGAGGAACCAACATAGCTCAGCGGGTTGCGAAGCTGAAGTGGCAATGGGCAGGGCAAGTTCGAAAAACTTATAGACATTGGGGCTGGAATGGCGACCTCGCACCGGAAAGTGCAGCGTTGGAAGACCCCCCACACTAGGTGGACGGGCGACATCAAGCAGAGAGCCGCTGGATTCAGGCATGACCGTGGCGAGTCATACCTACAAGAGACCGATGCCCAGCTGTGGTCATCTGATGGTTGATGCTTCTGACTGACCGGCTAGTTTGAGCGAACACGCTGGAATAAGCGTATTCTATTTATTGAAGTACGAAATGTAGCGAGTGTGTAAGCGCTGCATATCCCGAAACGAGAGTAATACGCGCAGAGAAAACACAAATCTGAAACCGCCCTAAACTTTACCCGCTTCCAACCATAGAATTCGATCCGGCCTTCACCACAACTGGCTCTCCTTTGTTCCTCACGAAGCAAGTCGCCGCAGTGATCACAGTCCTGCTGCCAGTCAGAGTTCCGGAGCAATACTTTGAGCCGTACACTATCAACACGTGGTAGGGTAGTTGCCTAATGTCAGTAACGGGGTTGGTACTGTAACCCCAGGAGTTAACCACTGTTTCGCGTTCTGGTAAATATGTGTATGAAACCACTGGCACTGGCGATGGCGCTATATAGAGTAGCAGTAACCCAAATATAAACATGTTATTTTATAGATTTTATTTTATTTTTACCCAATAATATTGTTTTGAGGTGGTCAAAAATCTTTTGAATTATTAAGTGGCCATTGGTAGCTGGCTATTTATAAAGATATCTATATACCCATCTCACTGAGATATATACAAGTTCTGGTAAGTAATTATATTTTTTATTAGTTGATCATCCAAACATCTTTGATTTTAGCTACTAGCTTTTTTTCAAGTTACGGCAATGTAGGTTGGTTTGTGACTTTGTGTGTAATATAGTTAACTTAGAAAACTGTAAATGCTTTAGAAAAGGTAGTTGGTCAAAATATTTTTTTTTGAAATTTGATATAACATTATATTAGGCACGATTTTTTTAATGGCTATTTTTACCACAAACATAACACGTATTCAGTAATAAACATTGAGTGATAAACAAAGAAAATACCATAAAGCGGTCGCACAGCGCGTATTAAATTCTCGATTATACCTCGTCAGCCGTACAACTGATATGGAGTTATTGCTGTTGTAGGGAAAAAATATTTAACATTTTTATTTACCCTTCTCACATCTTGTTATAAAAACAGCTCTTAAGATGTGAGTCGTAAGGTATTTATTTTCGTATCAAACAGTAAAGCAACTGCAAATAAGTTTGGCGTACATTACAAGTCGTATAAATGCGGGGTATTGCGCTATATCGTAAAGGTGGCCCGCGGTGACCACACGTTAGACTGCCATTCGTGCATTTATCTTTATTATGCTTTGACTGATGGGACTTTCAGTAAACTATTTTTCCCTGTTAAAAATGTGTAGTATTTAGTGGTCGATCGTCAAGTTTAGTACATAAGCGACGTTACAATAATTTAATAACTGAATCGTAATGAAGATTTCGTAGATTTTACAACAAAATTTTACATAATATATGTAGTTGCAGTTTTCCATGCTAACGTTAGAACCTTATTCATTTCATCATTATTTTCACTTCTAATTTTTGCTTCGAGAAAATAATATTATCTAAACGGTTTTCTGTGTCTGTTAATTCTGTATTTTGTCATTTAGTATGGAGATAAACTTTCGGGAAAACATCCTGATTTGACATCCATGTAATTTGAGTAGTTTTACATACACTGCATAGTAATCACTAGTCTGAAAAGTTGAATTTAAAGTCTCAGAGCTAAGGTAGTATAGGTAATATAGGTATTAATCTGTTGCATCACGGTTCACTAGGTACGACACTGATGTAGTTTGTTTGCACCTTTAGTCCCACTCCACCGGAAAACAGAAATTCCACGCGACAGGTACTAACGCGACAGGTCGAGACAGCAATCGGGGTGGGGACGCCCCGCACACCCACACAACCTCTGCGCTAACCCGGTGTGGGATGTTGCGGATGCAGACGCCTCACACCCCAATTGCCATCTCGACCTGTCACGTATTGCAACTTTGTGACGACAGTAAAACCTTTTTTCTATTATTACAAGCGTACCTTAGCTGCCTTGTCACCATACTTGCCGTCTACAATATCTCCGGGTTAACATTCGTGTCACGTCCACGCAGGAAGTCAGAGGAATAGATTTACTTTGGCACTTTAATATGAAAGGAGCGGCATGTAATCACCCGAGGGTATATTCACTTTAGCGGAAATTATACTATAAATACATACACGTAGTTCTGCATTAACCTTGGGGGTGATTTCACTTGGTGCAATAACGTTCTAACGATTACGTTGGCTAGGTAACTTATTCGGAGTCTCCTAAAATATTTTACGTGAAAAGCTCAATCATTCAAATCAGCGTTAAATGTCATTATCTATCGGGATCACCGAGTAGTCTACGACAAGACAACGGCAAGATTAAGTCAAGACTACGACAGGTCTACAACAAGAGTACGTCAAGATTACGACAAGTCTAAGAATGTCATGTACTGTATAATATGTTTTGTTTTGGCTCTTATTAATATTTACATTCCCATTATAAACTTATCCAGTTGGTTTGTCTTTTATAGTTATTTGAAAGTAAACGCGTTTAGATTTCTAATGGATTTTATTCCATCTGTACCCGGAAAGTTTCGATCTACTCGGTCACGTATTTGCTGACGTATTTACCAGGAGTTTTGCTGTTACTTGTAAGTATCTCTTATGTTTTCCCCATATTTCTGTCTGTTCACGTAGATCCTAACGTACGTTCAAGCGAGATGAAATGTAAATAATGTTTGTAAGTATATAAAAGTATAAATAAATTAAAAATTATAAATGCAAAAGTATTGGCGCCGCAACAAAGCTACCAACGGATTAACATGATATTTTTGCATGGATTTGAAGGTCTGGCACGCGCTAGCTCTTAGTCCAGTAGTTTAAAACCTATTGCAATATTTGTGCCAGACACAAATAAATAAAACAGACCGACAAGAAAGCGAGTTAATAAAAACGTGTTAAAAATATAATTTTTAACGAAAAATATGTTCATTAAATTAGTTCTTGTAAGTTCATTTGCTTCGAGATAACATTTATACGACTTTGAAATTAAAATCGTCTCATTCAATGTGGGAGGACGTTTCAAGAAACTCATCGTATATCCTGTTTATTAAGAAAAATAAGAAACGAAGGCTACTCAAGGAATTCCTGGAGCGTGAAAAGGAAAGTTTGATTTTACGCTAAGAATTTTCATTATGCTTTTTGTAAGGCAAAACCAATGGAACCCAATCTTTGTGATAAATAGCATTTATCACAAAGAAATGTGTTAATTCTGTGATCCCATACACCCTCAATATAACCTCTGTTTATTATGTAATAGTCCATTCAAAAACAACACCACGTACGATTGTTCACTATAAGGTTAAAATATTAATACATCACGATCTTATCCAAGACGACCCTGGCCGTAAAAAAACAAAAGCATTATACAAGTGGGTTATCCTATACACTGTACAGTGTATTGTCGAATAAAATATTTGTTTATTTAAAGGGCAACGGCGGCGAAGTCGTAGCGGATAGCGCGGTGCGGCAGTCACGCGAGCGCGGCTGACTGCTACGGTGGTCGCTACGTCGTCGTTACGTCGTTACGTCAGTACTACGCGCTACGGCTACGTAATGTGGTGTTTTCTACTTTTGACTCTGTTCGTTACAGTCCAAGGACGCGCGGTAAGAATGACTTTCTTTTTCTTTCATACTGTAAGAACAACGTCGTAATTGAAAATACGCCATTTAGCGTCTCACAAATATTAGTCGACTCTTGCGAACTTTAAAAGTAGCAGGTAAAAGCCTTCGCGAGTTTATTTACCTATACGTTGTAAATATTCATAGAAATGACTACAATAATATAAGTACATATATCAAATAAGATATTCCTAGATCGCACATTCGTGTAGGTAATCTTTGTGTTGTGTGGGTAATACTTAGTCAGATATTAATATATTCCATTCCAAAAATTCCATTAAAGAACAAAATTTTATAATAAACTGATTAATCCATGAAATCTGAAAAGTTCGAGTTGAATTTAAAAAAATATTTGTGTAGTAAAAAGTATCTTAAATTCTCAAGGACATGTCGTCAACATTTCAGTTCAAGATCATTAAACTAATTTGTTAGAGACAAAATGTGAAATTAGTTTGAGGCTTTTTAAATCACGTCTGCAAAATAAATTTGGCTTTACCCAAAGTGCTTAAGCATTAATTCTTCGTGCCTGCCCCGAGCGGAGATAACTTTCTGGCGTCTTCAGAGAGATCCACGATGTAGATGTAATTTATCACTCCGTTGAACTTAACATTTTTTATATCTAATTTTCAGCATAAATGGGTGAGTAAGTAATTGCGAAATTACAAGACTTTTGTTGTAAATAACAGTAATAAAATGCAATGTGCCGCGTCTGTCCCTCTGTACGCTTAGATCTTTTAAACTACGCAATGAATTTTTGATCAATAGATAGAGTAATTCAAGAAAGGTTTATAAGTATATATTATTATTTTTTTGTGTTGATTTGTTAAAATCTGACGATAAATTATTATTCATAATGTTGGAAGAAATCAAGCCGAATGAGAGCTTTCATCGAAAATGCTATTTTATTATTTTGAAATATAACAAAATAACCACACTGACACCACATTCGTATCTACATTGCACCCGTGGGAAGCCGGGGCGGATCGCTCATTCATTAATAAAGTGGCTAATTCTGTTATACACTAAACTAAACTAAAATGACAGGGCTAAATATATTGCTATCCTTCTCATAATGCTCGCTGTGAAAAAGGATAGCATTAGATTTAGACCTGTCAATTTAGTTTAGTTCAGAGCAATGGAGCTATGAATGGAATGGAGAGTGATCTCTCTCCGAATCTCACTAAAAATAAAATATGAATATTGCTTGCCATGGTTGAAATCCAACCATAATCATTATCATCAACCGTCGTCGTCATAGACGTCTACTGCTGGACATTCGTAGAACAAATATCTTGTAAGGACTTGCGACTCGCTTGATGTCGTCCGTCCACTAGTGAGGGGTCTTCCAACGCTGCAAAATTCTGTCGGGAGGGTATAAAACAATAAGTACAAGTGTTAATTTTTCATTGAAGCCATTAAACAATGGCTTCCTTTATTCATACGACCCGACGTTCGTATTAATTTCGGTCTGACTAACACCTTTAGAGGGGCCCAGCTGTCCCCTCGGTGGTAAACTTCGACTTCCGCGTGTTACACCTACGACCATTATCGTAAATCTTAATTTAGGAAACGGTGTTATGAAAGTAATGACAATAAAATAATAATTGAACCTTCGTTGGATATGACTGTTTTGGCACAACTTTTGCTATAGGTACCTACTGAGAAAAAGGCGGGCTAGAGCATTGATGTAGGAGGAATCTAGTAGTTTCACTTATCTACGGGCCTTAATGAGACCTGTCTTAAAAGGATAATTTTTATCTTTTGACTACACAAATTTCATAGGGTAAAACACCCGCTAGTCAGCCGTGCACCAGTAGTCAGCCTTAACAGACATTATTTCCCTATAAATAGTGTTAAAATTTGTGTACACCATTAAAATAACGTTTGAACGAATCCTTGTCTCTCTATTGGCTAATACGCAGACATACAAACCAATATCATATCAATGAGACGAGCTACGCTCGTTCATTTGCACCGCCGTCACAGACATGACTAGACGCGCTATTGTTACTGTTTTTTGTCTTCAGGAAACCCGTAAAGTTTTTGGTAAGTTTTTGTGTCTATATGTTGTTATTTGCGGTGGATAATTTTATTGTGTTACAATAAAATGATTATTTTGCGATAAAATCAACTATTACATGCATTTTATTTGTTTAATATGTTGTAATTAAGGTGGCCGACTACTGGGTTTTGAATTTTAACTGTAGATCCAGTGCTCAGCCATAAGCGGCTGACTACTAGTTTTTAGGGGAATATCTTAGATTTAGCTGATATTAACGAAGCGAATAGTTCCAATTTTGCTCAATATTTTGAGCTTAACTTTTCTAAGACGAAAAGTGTATTTTACCAGTAGTCAGCCGCGTACAAATGTAATTGCATGTTAGTGGCCGACCAATGGTTTTATGAATCCAGTAACCAACCGTCAGTCCTGTTGCTCTAAATAGCACCTTAAAGCCTTTTGAAGTAGAGTTTAATTTATGTACAGTTATTTTAGACTGAAAATCACTTGTTTTAGAGTTCCATCATGTCATGAATAGGAGCTATTTCTTCTAAAGAGTGGAGACAATTTGAAAGACAAAAAGAAGAAATGAAAGAACTGAAAGGGAACGAAATATTAAATAAAAATCGTAATGAAAAAAAAAGAGAGACAAAAAAGAAAGAAGAATTACAAAAAAGGAAAGCGGAAAAGCAGTTGAGTTCTAACAAAAGTAAAAAGAGGAAGAAAAATAAGATATTATGTACTTTAAACAGAATAAGATGTTATAATTTTGAAGAGGAATTGACTAGCGATACCGAAATCAACGACCTGAAAAATATAGGATGTGATAATTGCCCTGCGATAAGTGATAAGTGCCCAGTGATAAGTGCATTTTAAATAGTACCATACCATTTAAAATGCACTGAATTCGCTGGGGATATGTATGAAAATACATATAATAAGAAATTTCTATGCCAAATATGCAAAGTAAGTGAGAGGCTGACTTTAGGGTAAGCCATGGCTGACTTGTGGAAAAATGAGGCTGAGCACTGGGAAAAAGTGCCATAATATGATTATTGTTAATTTTTTCTATAAGTCTAACAATAGTATAATATTTTGTTAATTTTTTTAGTTAATTTAATAAATAATCTTTCACAAACAAGTGGTTGTTTTTATGCATAGTGTTTAATATTTAAAATACTAATAAACAAAATTTAATCACTCACTAAAAGGCTGACTACTGGGTGTTTTACCCTACCCCTATTTCATCCCCTTAGGGGTGAGTTGTCAAAAATCCTTTCTTAGCGGATGCTTACGTCATAATAGGTATCTATCTGCATGTCGAATTTCAGCCCAATCCATCCAGTAGTTTGAGCTGTGCGTGGATAAATCTGTCAGTCAGTCAGTCAGTCACTCACCTTTTCCTTTTATATATTTTTATAAATAATAATCTTCTGTGTACGTAGCTAATTAAACAATTGATACTTTCAAATTAGCAATGGTCATTTTTAGGGTTCCGTACCTCAAAAAAAAAAAAAAAAATTTTATGTATCATAGTTTTTAAATTATCCTGCAAAATGTTGAAAAAATGCGACTGTAGTACGGAACCCTCATTGCGCGAGCCTGACTCGCACTTGACCAGTTTTTGTTTACATTTATTACAGGTACTAAAAGCCTTAAAATTCTTTTTGTATATTAAAATTCCAAGTATAAATAAATAATTCTATGTAGTTCACCAAAGAGCCATTAAAAACCGGACATGTTTAACGAAAGTGTTCAACGTTCGTGAAAATGCATTTACACTAAGCTGAAATATTTCATCGGAACTTGTTCACGGTGCTTCTACTTCTTTTCTGTTTTATTAATTTCTTCCGCTCTTTATTTCACAAGCTTTCGGTACAAGCTAATTGGGCATTCATAAATGTCTCAAGTAGCTTGACAGTAGGAAATTAGATTTTAATTTTATTTACAAATTAGGTATTTAGTATTTAGCACATGCATATAGTCAGTTAGTTTTTTTCATTTTTTTTAAAAGAACATTAGCCATGTTAAATGACTAATATTTCCCTTTTTCCTCTCCAACTAAGCGTGAAGCTTGTGCTAGGAGTAGGTACGACAATAGTGCAACGGGCGGGGTTTGAACCGTCGACCTTTCGGTTTTCAGTCCACTCCTTTACCAGTTGAGCTTTTGAGGCTCTAGAGTTAGTTAAGACGTTTGCCTCCTATTCGGTAGGTTGGAGATTTGATTTCGGGCACGCACCTCTTCGGAGTTATATATATATGCGTTTTAAACAATTAAATATTATGTATCACTTGCTAGAACGGGGAAGGAAAACTTCGTAAGAACATCTATATATCTGAGAGTTTTCCATAATGTTCTCAAAGGTGTGTGAAATCTGCCAATCCAAATCCGAGAGGAGACCTATGCTAATAGTGCGCCAGCGCGGCGATGGGTTAATCGTGACGACATGCAAATTCTAGGTATTGGAGAGATTTACTAATAATATTTTAAAAACAACAATAAACGGAACCACATTAAAGTTATTTTAAGTGTTATATTTAATAGTAAAGTGTAAGAGTATATTAAAACAAAATATGTTGTAGTGTCCTTGTATTCTTATAAAATAAACTCTATTACTTAGAAAATAAAAATCAAACAATATATTAAATAAGTGCCTACTTTTATTTTCACTACGGTCGGGTTTCGCTATTTGCATATTAAATTTTTCACAATCGTGATTGCAGAGGAGTTTGATAAAAGAACAAAAACTTTCACGGAACATTTTAATTTTAAAACGCTTAAAAACCTTTCTTAACTATTTCTGAAAGGCGTAGAATCTTAAAAAGTTGGAAGGTGATTTATGTATGTAAGTTAAATGAAATAAACGGTACTCTTCAATTTACACTGCTTACTTTACTACGGTCAGTAGGAAAGTAAGCAAAGCAAAGCCTAGTACATTTCATTCATTTTTTATAAATCTGTTAACTATGTAAGTACTATAATAGAACGATCGCATTAATCTAAGTACATATACTTATGTTTAGCTTTACTGTTTCAAATTTTGTTTGATTTAATAGGGTATTGGTATTAAGTAAAGGTGCCATTTTGGAATTTGAGACATTAGACCAAACTAAGCAGCCGTGACGCGTGGCTTTTTCGGATATCTTTTTTCAATTAATTAGTACGAGTACTTATACTTGCAAGGCTTTAAAACTTTAACTAAATCTAGATCTCTAGCGTAGCTCATTACAAATATAATATGTCAATGTGCATGCAATTGGAATGGCGACCTCGCACCAGAAGATGCAGTGTTGGAAGACCCCGAACTAGGTGGACGGATGACAACAGACGAGTCACAGGGAGCCGCTGGATTCAGGCGGCGCAAGACCGTGGCGTGTGGAAGTCTCTACAAGAGACCTATGCCCAGCTGTGGACATCTATCGGTTGATGATAATGATGATGACATGCAATCATGGCCGTCTTTATGCTTCGGCAAAGCCTATAACATACCTATAGCTACGAGTATGTAGCGAGAAAAAGAAACAGTTTTAATAAAGATTTTCTCTTTGAATTCTCTTTCTCTAGAGCCTCAATAGCTCAACCGGTAAAGGAGTGGACTGAAAACCGAAAGGTCGACGGTTCAAACCCCGCCCGTTGCACTATTGTGGTACCTACTCCTAGTACGAGCCTGACGCTTAGTTGGAGAGGAAAGGGGAATAATCACTAATAGTCATTTAATATGGCTAATATTCTTTAAAAAAAAATGCGCTTTTTAATTTGTGTAAAACTCATTGCTAAGGCTCGTGACCCATGCCATTCATCATACACCTATGTTGGTAAGGGATTATTTCGTTTTTATAAGATTTTTAAAGCTAAGACATAGATTCTGTAGAACAATGCCAACTTTTATTGCAGTTAATGCAAACGAAATGTAGTTCATTAGAAAGAGCGTTGGCACATTCTGAGACAAATGTCTAGCTTTGTACCGAACTTTGCAGCTTATGCATAAAATTAAGGAAGTCTTGCGAACTCCTTGCCTTGCCTCTGAGACAAGTTTTCTAAGCGAAATAGTTTTTCACTTTGTATTACATGTAGTTGTACCTAGTAAAATTGTATAAGTTTCAGTTTATTTTTGTCTGATTACCTACCTACTTATGAATTAATCATTTGATTAACTAATATTCTTACATTGCTTACAGTGCTGTGTGCTGCCGTTGATAGGTAGGTTTTTTGCTTATTTTTCGGTAAAATATTTACTTAAAACTATACAAAGGTTGTACCTTGTTCATTACATAAAATATTGAAACCCATGCGACTTCTATGCAATGCAAGACTTACCATTCCAAACAAAAAAAAAACTGCGGGCTGGCTGCAACTCTACTATGTCCTACTTCCATGCTGAAACTTGTTATTCTTATGTATTTATTACAACTTAAATAACTAAATAAGTAAATAAATAACCTTTTATTTGGGACCATAGCGCACAGTACAAAACAGAACAACACCAGACAAACGTACATAAACAAAACAAAAAACACAACAAAAAACAAAGCATGAAGACAAAAAGATCACAAATACTTAACTAATACGTACGGCTTTCCATGCATTTCAACCGAGAAAACCACCGCACTTATTTAGCTCCTATAGATAGTGTACGACTGTACGTGTGTAGAGGCGACGAGTTTCGCAGCCGAATTCCAGTCCATATATAGTCTTGAAGTCCAGTGTCATATCAATTTTGCAATCTTCATAGATTCTATATCGATATAGAATTTAATAAGTTTTCCTCGGAATAGCACTGCATGGAATTCCATGCATTTAATTTAATATTGAAATCTTTCACGGAATACTTAGCAGAAAGTTAACGAACTTATTATACCAGTCAAAATATGCTAGGAATGAGAGATACATGAGCTTCTGTCTTTTATGCTAGCTTATGCTTGCGACTTCGTCCGTGTGGAGTAAATAAATTCTAAACCCCTATTTTACGCTCTCAAGGAATGAATTTTCAATAATCCTTTCTTAGCAGATGTCTACGTTACAATAACTATCTGCATGTCAAATTTCGGTCCGATCCATCTAGTAGTTTAAGCTATGCATTGATAGATCAGTCAGTCAGTCCGTCAGACAGTCAGTCAGCTCTTCCTTTTAGAAATATATAAATAGATTATAGACTGCGTTATTTGCTTTCTTTGTCACACATATAATGTGTCTGTTCTCAGGTAAACATCAGTAACACATGGGTGCTGCCGGAGGAGGGCTTCCCGGTGTTCTACCGCTACTTCAGGGACCGCATCTCGTGGTACGAGGCCGATGCGGTCTGCCAGTTCCATCATGCGAACCTGGTCACTGGTGAGTTATGCATCATAATCATCAAGGAACGATAGGCTTCCACTGCTGAACAAGTCTTTTGCATGGACTTCCACACGCCACGGTCTTGCGCCGCACCGCCCGAATCCACCGGGTCCTTGCGACTCGGTTGATTTCGTCCGTCCATCTATTGCGGAGATCTTCTAACGCTGCGCTTTCCGGTGCAAGGCCGGTATTCTAGCACCTTGGGACTCCAACGTCTATCGGTTTTTCGATCTATACTCTCTGCCCACTAGAGCTATGTCAGCTACTCTGGTGCACTTAGGAATCTCCTTATTTCTGATAAATCTCAATATTAAATGATATGGCGCTCGAGGTCGTTACCGCATTTTGTCATATCATGCGGTTGTCTGTGTAAAAATGCCCTAGGGTGTGAAAAAAGTCCAGGCCGAAAAAAGGCGAACAAGCACAAAGCCTATCAACTCAAGGCTATAAGCTAAATAATACAATGTACGAAATAATTCACAGTCACGCCCTTTTTATGATATTATTATACCCACAAGGCACCCTTGTTAGGAGTAATCGAGTCGACCCAGCGAGACCTCCATTACTGTTGATGTCGTCCCGACCCCGATACCGGCCACCACTGACAAATGTACCTACGATAAAATAATATAAATATACGAGTTCAACAACCCAAAATTACGTTCATAAACAAAATACGTTCCGGCCCGTACGTGAAGTCCACAAAACGCACTTTTTTCCTTTAATATTAGGTACAAGCGGCGTACTGCGTATGAAATATTGAAATTAATTAAGTAGAGGTACGTAGAGCTTCTGCGCCAAATCTATACTGAGCAAAAAACGGCATAAAAAGTTTCTTTCAGATACGACTTTGCTTTAACCGTTCTCTGCAGCTATTTTCAGGTTTTTAACTAGATGATGCCCGCAATTACATTCGCATGGATACAGGTTTTCAAAAATCCCACGGGAACTGTGATTTTCCGAGACAAAGCCTTACCTTAAACTTATGTAGGGTTAGGGTGTAAGCTATCTCGTCTGCCCTTTTTTCGTCTGGCAATGACACGGACTGCCGAAAAAACACTTGCCTACCTTGCTCAATGGTCTAATTGCTCATCACCAACAATTAGATGTGTTTAATATATTAACATATATACGAAATCAAACTGTGTAATTATATGTAACTTTTGGTATGCGATTTGGCATTGCTGCATGCCAAGGATATTTTCTAAAAAAATCAGTAAAATCAAATCAATTCTCCATTTCAAATTTCATTCAATTCGGTTCCGTAACTGTGGCGTGAAGGAGTGACAAACATCCAAACTTTCACATTAGATTCTTTCATATTAAAGCTTAGATAAGTATTAAAGAAAGATAAGTCTGGTCTCTTAACCCGTCTTTTACCCGAGGCGATTTTGGACCATAGAAAGCAAAAGAGTTATCCGACATTTTCTCGAAACGCTTTCAACTCGAACATATAGAACTTACGTTTAATCAAACCTAAGCGAAAGCCATTAGCCCAGCCGCAAATGAGTTGTGCGAGCCCTTTGTAATTACATTGGACAACGAGCCTGTTCGCAGATTGCTAATTTTGTCGCTAATGTCCCTTGGAACAGACGCAAGCTTAACTTGTTTCTAAAGATTGTTTAGTATATTAATTAGCATTATTCCAGTAGAAAGAGAGGCGAACATATACAAACTGTCAGACTTCTTTAACGATGAGAAAAATATTTCAGGTAGGACCACCGGAAAAAGACAGAAATACTTATATTTCGTACTAGGTGATGCCAGCGACTTTATCCGCGTAAGTATTGTTTACTAAAAATCCTGTTGGAACTCTTTGATTTTTTCGGGATAAAAAGTATCATATGGCCTTTCCTGAGATAAAAGCTATCGCGGTACCAAATTTCGTCAAAATCGGTTGAACGGATGGGCCGTGAGACGCTAACAGACAGACAGACAGACACACTTTCACATTTATAATATTAGTATAGATTATGTTAGGCATAAGTACCATTTAGATCATATTCACACAAAAGTTTACCTTGCCTAAAAAAGGGCTTTTTGCTTCATGTTGCAATCACGTCGCAACGGAGCAACGGATCGACGTGATTTCTTGCATGCGTATAGTTAAAGACCTGGAGAGTGACATAGGCTACTGTTTATACCGGGAAATCAAAGAGTTCCCACGGGATTTTTATAAACCTAAATCCACGCGTACGAAGTCGCGAGCATCAGATAGTAAGCTATAAATTTTATCACGCGGGTGAATTGGCGGGTTAAAACTACTAAGAAGTATTGAACGTTGCTTTCTTTATTTTAATTTTTGACTATTCAAAGTATGAGAATTGAAAATACGAATATGTTTTTGCATTGAATATGTATTGATTGAGTACATTGTCTTTCTAGTAATATGATAAACATTCTGCTTCTACCTATTAGTCACTGGGTGATTTATGACGACATGACACCGTCTACCGACCCGTTGGTGAAATCCGATTCGAAATTGATCAATTTATATTGAAATTGCAAAAGGGAACAGACCCAAAAGAAATGTAATTTTTATTCAAAATATTGCTGATATTGCCGTTAATCCTTGATTTCGTTTTCCTTTTCAAGGTTATTTCGTTTTTCGGAAAGCTTCCCTTCTCAATAACTTTGTAAATTGATATTATAATAAGAAAAACTTAAGACCGTAATGGGTATAGGAAAATATTAGATAGAGAGAGTTAAATATAATAAGATAAGATAAATTTATTTGGCACATCAATATATATTACAAACATATTACATAATTATGATTTATGACATACACATCCGCAAAGAACGGATTTTTGAAAATTCAAACCCTAAAGCGGTCAAACAGGGGTTTGAAAATGAAGTCCACACGGACGAAACTTGTTTGCTAATTCTACTAATATGCTCTTAAAAAGCACATTATACAATAGAAGATTATTAAGCAACCACCGAGTTTCTCACTGGTTCTTATCGGTAGGAAAGGTATTCCGAACCAGTTAACGATTTAACCATTATGGATTTAACTTTAAGCATTAGTACCTAAAAGTTGATTTGGGTAAAATTCTTTCTATTTCTCTATTGGTAAGTATGAAAGAGAAAAATGTAATTATTGCACGACGAAAGGTAAACATTGTGATAACAACAATAATTCTAGAATTCACTCCAAATAATCTTTAAGTAGGTACATTTTTTTAAAATTACTATTGACGGTGCGAGCTAAACCATGAAAATCAACTAAGTATAGTTCTCCGTGAGTGGAGCAGTGGTAGCCTAGTGGTTAGGACGTCCGCCTTCTAATCGGAGGTCGGGATTTCGATCCCGGGCACGCACCTCTAACTTTTCGGAGTTATGTGCGTTTTAATTAATTTAATATCACTTGCTTTAACAGTGAAAGAAAACATCGTGAGGAAACCTGCATGCCTGAGAGTTCTCCATAATGTTCTCAAAGGTGTGTGAAGTCTACCAATCCGCACATGGCCAACGTGGTAGACTATGGCCAAAACCCTTCTCACTCTGAGACGAGACCCGTGCTCTGTAGTGAGCCGGTGATGGGTTGATCATGATGATGATGATGATAGTTCTCCGTAAAGAATAGATATTATAGGGTCGAAGCGGTAAAAAGGCAGCCGACCCTAAGCCGTTTATCAAGAAAATTTATCGTCTACGGAAAGATTTTATTTTATCTCCACGAAAAATATCGACGTTCTTTATCTCGTGAGACTGAAAAATGCAGCCATGTTTTGAGTGTTACACTTAGGTATTGGGTATCTAAATATATAAAAGAAAAAGGTGACTGACTGACTGACTGACTGACTGACTGACTGATCTATCAACGCACAGCTCAAACTACTGGACGGATCGGGCTGAAATTTGGCATGCAGATAGCTATTATGACGTAAGCATTCGCTAAGAAAGGATTTTTGAAAATTCAACCCCTAAGAGCGTGAAATAGGGGTTTGAAATTTGTGTAGTCCACGCGGACGAAGTCGCGAGCAAAAGCTAGTTTAGTCATAAAATTGGCTTATTCTACTCATTTTATTTAAATACAAAATAGGGCGTGACTGCGTGCGATAACCTAAATGCGGTGGTAAGTGACGATGTAGTCTAAACTACTAACCTGGAAGCGGTAGATTATGGCAGTTTTTTTATTAAACCCATAGCTCTAATTGTTTTTTTTTTTAAATAGATATAGCGAGCAAACGAGCAGGCGGGTCACCTGATGTTAAGTGATTACCGCCGCCCATGAACATTTGCAGCACTAGAGGAGCCACCGATGCGTTGCCGGCCTTTTAGGAATTTGTTGGTCCGCCCCTTGAATAACCCCATGTTATAATCTAGTGGGAACACCGCCGATGGGAGTTGGTTCCACAGTTTGCACGTGCGTGGAAAGAAGGATCTGGCGCAGCGGACGGTCGAAGTGCACCAGACACCCAGATGGTGAGGGTGAAATTCCTTACGGTGGCGCGGTTTATCAAATAATTGGCAGCATGATTATCCCAATACGGTGGTTACTAGGAACGGTCGGAAGCATAGGTAGTATAAATAAGCAAATAATATTTTAACGTTAAAAGAATACGTATAACTTTAGATATTATGGACTAACTATAAATGCAGTTTAGATACTAGGGACTTTGAAAATAATATAGCCGATGTACTAATGTTACAGGTGGCTTGTTAAATTTTTTTAGTACAAATATTCATAACGTAATGTAACTTTTAAGATCAATGGAACCGCGACGGCTCAGCGACCTTTATTACTCTTGTTATACCCTTCCGATATTGGCGATAGCATCCATTACAAATAAATGTGCTTATAGATAAAATAAGATAAATACCTTTTCCACCTTTCTTTCTTCTTTCAAATAAAGTTTTGATGGTTATGGCTAGATATTTAATATAGATTAGGAATATTTTTAAGAGTCTGTTCTGTTCTCTACCTAACAAAGGATAACAAATAGAAACATTGGAATGTGGAACAACATAAGGGAATCACTATCCATGTCAAAAATGCGAAAGTGTGTTTGTTTTTTTAGTGATTAGTCCTTCAATCACGTCGCAATCGAGCAATACGGATCAACCTGATTTTATTGCATGGTAGTGGCTCGTAGTTTATGGAGAGTGCCAGAGACTGCTTTCTACCCGACTGTGGCGAAGCCCAAATCAGGGTTATTATCCCGTATAATATTAAAGAGTTCCGTAATTTTTAAAAACCTAAATACACGCGGACGAATTCGTGGGACTAACTAGTATAATATAGGTACCTACTAAAATTTCATTTTAACAAACATCTAATCACAAACAAACAATAGGGACGGTGAAATTAATTTACGTACGTTCAAGTATTATTTGGAAACAAGACAACGTTGGGCCCATCGTCCTTGACGCCTTGTTCCGAACTTCTTCAATGATGTTATCGAACAAATCCTTTGTACCGTAAAAGCCTCCATAACGAAAATGAAAACTTAAATAAGACTGGAATGCCATCATTCATTTATTCCACGATACGCTACTTGGCTTTATAAGTTGACCCGCCCCTGCTTTGCTCGAATGTATTTCTGAAAATCATTTTTTATTAAAAGGAATTTTGGAAAATTAGAAGTGGAAACCTAAAATACGTATTTCTTCATTTTTAACCAATAGACCAAAATACATTAATTTTTTTTTACCCCTTTAGGGGTGTAATTTCCAAGTTTTATAAATAGCCTGCACCCCGGATGCGTTTCCTTATTGATCAATGACAATGTGCTAATGACGGTTACTTGATTAAAAAATAAAATGGAGTAATTTTAATATTCCGTATCTGCATTGCGGTACAGAGCACTTACTAAACGTTTTAATATTAAAATTAAAAGCTTTTTATTCGAGTAAAGTGAATGGACGCATCATACCGAATAGGTTTTAAAAGCGGAATGGAGATGTGAGAGCTGAAAAGTTCAAGCCTTTTAATTTCTGGATTACCTAGTTATTTTATTAATTTCTGAACCGTAATCAAATAAGTATTTAAGAAGTATAATTTATTATTCGCGACTTCATTCGCGTGGATTTAGGTTTTTAATAATTCCGTGGGAACTCTTTGATTTCCGAGATAGAAAGTAGCCTATGTCACTCTCCAGGTTATTGTTAATGCCACATGCAAAAAATCACGTCGATCCGTTGTTCCGTTGCGACGTGATTGAAGGAGAAACCTACAAAGAAACACGCTTTCACATTAATTATTATGGGTATGGATTGTGTTTTTTGTTACTTAGATGTTCATTATTTTATTTTTAAGAGAATTTTATTCGTTCGAAATGACAACAGATTAGTCTTTGTGAAAACTATTAAGAATATACAGTTTCTATCACTATAATACGTAACTATATAATTACATACCTAAATATACAGTAAAATAAGGTCTTTTTATTCAAAATCACTTTATGAAAAATGTTTGTAAGGGCAATCAAATGGAAACTATTTGATTTGTATGAAACATAATTTGGTAAAAAATCAACCTAACTTATTTTGTTCTACATAAAAGCTCTTCTGAGAAAGTTATGCGGGAATTCAAAATTTTAGATAGGTACGGTGAGACTAAAATCGTAAATAGGAGAAAAAATGATATCTCATTTATATAAAGAGTCATCCAATATTTGCGTTTATTAATTTTGTACCCGTCGGACTTTATTAGATTCCAAAGCTTATTTGGAGACCCAAAAGCTTCATGTTCGAGAAAGGATGTTTTTTCTAGAAAGTGATGAAGCTTGACGGCAGGTTATAAAGGTCCTTAAATATTTGCGTATTCAAATTTTTGAGCTTTTTATTTTTAATGATTTTATTTTCTGAATAAACTTCTTGTACAAAGATTTGTTTGAATATTTAAGAGACATCATTTAGTTGAATACAATATACCATCTTTCAGTTAAGTCGTTTAGATGAGATAGATACTTACTATTGAGATGATAGTAACCATTATTTCTACCTAATATAGGTAGGTACCTATATTACAGTCTATAGGACCAATTTAGAGATGAAAAAGAATATTCAAATAGAAAATTGTACCCTTTTTTATAAGTCTCATTCATATGTTTTACATTATATCGGAGATGAGCAACCTTTCTTTCTACGAAATGTCACTGCATTTTTATAGAGAGAGAGAGCCAGCGCGTGCCAGACTTTTAAACTTTAAGGCTGTCTGGCAGGAGGTTGCCATAATATTAAGTATCTGGCAATGCATGACGTGATTTCGAATACTATTCTGAAGAAAATATACAAAAATTAAACTTTATACTTCGACGAAAGATTTTTTACACATTTATTACCTTCTATCTCCCAAAGCCACCATGATCCAAATAAACATCCAAAAAGTTGGGGACAATATGCAGAGAAACTTTTAGCTTTTATAAAATAACGAAGGTCTGGCACGCGCTGGCTCTTAGTCCATTATATTCAATCGACAACTGATTACCGGACAGATACCTTTTGTAATTGGAACCGCAACCGAAAAGATCCATTTCACCAAGTAAGTCGTAAAACTACAAGTTCTAAAGTCGAATTTACCACTTAGTACAAGTTCTGAGGAAAGTTTAGCGCGTATCTAAAGTTGCCTGCACGTCTCACGTATCAACGAGAACACGGTCTTCACCTTCCTGGCATTTGTCGGCAGATAACTTTTGTCTTTTATGTTTCGTTGAAGCAAAAAAACTCAGCGGATAAAAGTAAATACCTAAATATATGCCAAGAAGTTAACAATATGCTGCATCTTATTATGTGTTTGAAAACGCTAGCATCAAACTTTACGGCTTTTATTACAGCTTTGAATAGCGAGCAAATGAGCAAACGAGCCACCTGATGTAAAGTGATTACCGCCGCCCATGAACATTTGCATTGCAGCACCAGAGGAACCACCAATGCGTTGCCGACTTTTCAGGAACTGCATGTTGTTTCACCCCTTGAACAACCCTATCTAACCTAATTGAAGTCTAGTGGAAAAACCGCCGAGGGGTATTGGTTCTACAGTTTTCGTGTGCGAGGAAAAAGAGATCTGGCATAATGGGTGGTCGAAGTGTGCCATACATCCAGGTGGTGCTGGTGAAAAAAAAGTTTCATAAATTAGAGCGTATAATTTTTTTACATAATCCTTCTTCTATTGGTGAAAACCGTATGAAAACCCGTACAGTAGTTTATGAGACTAGCCCGAACAAACACGAACTCACGTCGGCGGGAGAATTTAATTTATAATATCCAGTTATATATTTCAAATTAACGCCCGCGATCCCTATATCTATGTTTGACCATTATCATTAATAAATAATTACGAGTCGAGTAAATATGGTTTCAATATATTCGACAATCCTCATATCCCTCCCTATTGTATATGGCTACATATACCTATATTGCGGGATCCATATATAATAGGTTTATTAATGACTAAATACCACTAATCACCCGAAAGCTTTCAATATAATGAAAAGAGACAACATCAGTAGATAACGGTATAGGCTTGGCAGGTTTAATTAATGTTATCGGGATATATGTCCAATCAGTACACGGTATTGTTGTAGTGATACATTAGGTATTATTTGTATGATTCCTCTCTTTCAAATAACAATTAATCTCAGATAAATCAAATTATCAACAGTCATATAGTTTTGTTTGGTAGATGAGTTATATTCGCGATTTGACATTGCAAGCGCCCCGGGCGCGGGGGACGGAATGCTGAGAAAACAAAATGTATACATTCTGCAGGTTTCCTCACTATGTTTTCTTTCAGCGTTAAATCAAGTGTTGTGACTACCATCAGACAAAGCAAAAATTGACAAATTTGTTTTTGGTTAATAAATATTTTTCATATTCATTTTCATACAATTGCTTAAACCGCACATAACTCCAAAAAGTTGGAGGTGTGTGGCGTATGCCCGGGATCGAACTCCCGACCTCCCCAATAGGGGGCGGACGTTTTGAGCCCTAGGCTATCACAGGTATAACAGAAGTCGCAGGAAAACATTAATTTAGGTGTGGTAAAACTACTGTGCAAGTAAATCCGCGTTTAAGAATACAGACTCTAATAGTACCTATATATAAAAACAAAGGCTTAACATCTGTGTGACCTGAGGCGTAATCCGTCAGAGTAAAGACAGAAAATGCTCGTTTTGAAGCTGTCTGGTCTGGACAACGTAACATTTACCTACTAGAAAATATAAAACCCTTACAATGCCCGAAGCTTAATACTAAACTTTTCATCCCACCAAAATAAGCAGCAAGTATTTAACAGCCTTTTGTGTTTGTGTAGTGTTGCTGAAATGTTTCGGACGTAAAGTGAATACTTTTGTACGAGGTGCGAGTATACAAAGGTTGTACACTTCCTCTTTAATGCGAAACTCTCATTTATCCTTTAAAGAGAAATATTGTGTCTGTTTTTGACGTTATAAGTACAATTTTCATGAAGAAAACTTTTGAAACCCAATTGTAATGGTGTACGGCTACAAAACAAAATATTTAATTAAAATTATGTTCTGCATTTCGTAAGTTCTGCACTTGCCATTTAAAATGAAATTAGGTATCCATATAGTGTCTGTCAGTGTCTATCCGTCGTTATCTTTTCACGGCTCATTCGTTAAACCAATTTTGACGGGTTCAGACATTGCATGCTGTAGATGGACATAGGGTGTAGTGCTGGAAAATCAAAAAGTTTCTACTGGATTTTAAAAATCTAAATACACGCGGATAAAGTGGCAGGCATCAGTAGTAGTTGACTATGACTTCCATATTTTCTTAACGTACAGCTCAGACCACTGCAACTTTAGCATGTTAGACCCTCACTAAGAAAGGATTTGAGATGAGAAACTCCAATAGGATGTATGTATTATAATTATTTATTGTCACTGTAAAAATGTGTCTTTTTTATTCAGATACAAGTTACCCTTGACGGCAACCTCACCTGGTGGTAAGCGATGATGCAGTCTTAGATGGAAGTGGGCTAACCTGGAAGGGGTGTGGCAGTTTTTATTAAATCCGGTATGGATTTTACGGCGCCGTACCGGAACGCTAAATCGCTTGGCGGCACGGTTTTTTCGCAAAATCGTGCCGAACCGTGACAGCTGAAACCAGTACAACCAGCCACAAGCCAGTAACCGCTGATCCGTTTTTGACGGGCATAGTATGCATTCTAGAAAACTATAATATACTAGCTGCCCTGGCGAACTTCGTTCCGCCTAACAGTCGATTCAAATTTTTTAAATTTTTTTCTCCGTAAGAACCATCCCCGTATTTCAAGGAATATTATTAAAAAAAATAGCGAAATCGGTCCAGCTGTCTCGAGAAGATTTGCGATGAGCAACACATTTAGTGATTCATTTTTATATTAGGTATAGATTATCGAGAATATAGATTACTTTTGATGCCGAAAAAACAAAAAGTATCCAAGAGAATTTTTAAAAAATCCACGCGAACGTGGTTGCGGGCATAAGTTAGTAAGGTGTAAATTACTTCATGTAGGAACGCTTGGCTCTACAAAGACTATTCGCATAAAATCAGGAACAAAGCGTTATGAACAAAGCGGTGTCACATTCTTCTTTCGTTCCTCGGGGAAGAGGTATTTAAACTTGTCTTGTGAATAACTCGTGAGGAAAGAACAATACTACTAATTGCAGGACTAAAACGCTCGTTAAGTATGCGACTATCTGTGTATCTTGAGGAAGACGGGTCTCTTCAGAGATCAGATAGAGAATTCTCTTTACGACATAGTCTGTATGTCTAGTACATTGTAGGTACCTTTTTTTTAAAGCTGGGAAATGCGTTTACGCATCCGCCCTCCTGGAAGCCAGCCAGCTACCCCCACCACACGTCCGAGGCGATGTGCGCCTCGGACGTGAAATCAAAGTGATAGTGATAATCACAGCTGTACTCAGAGTCGCTAAATCGTTACTTAAGTTTAGTTAAAACGAGACAGAGCTATTTCTCAAATATAGATCTGTCTCGTTTTAACTCAATCTTAAGTAACGATAAGCGACTCTGAGTGCGGTGTAAGTCTGTGTTTTAATAAAAAAATTAAATGTCGGTGTCTAATTTTAATAAAGTAACTTTAATAGTTATTGAATAAACGTGCATTTAACTTTACTAAGAGTTTTTATAGGTAAATTAAAGGCTCGTATTTTATGTGACGCGAGGTTAGATTTACGAGTACCTATACTTTTTGCTAATGACCACAAAGTCATCATTGGCGGTGAATAAATGTATAACGAGATAAACTGAACAGGCTGAAAGCTTTTTAATTTGTTCGGACTGCCTGCATTGATCTCTATTGCCACTTGTATTGACTGACTGATTGACTGACTGATCTATCAACGCACAGCTCAAACTACTGGATGGATCGGGCTGAAATTTGGTATGCTTATAGCTATTATGAGATAGGCATCCGCTTAGAAAGGATTTTTGAAAATTGAACCCCTAAGAGGGTGAAATAGGTATTTGAAATTTGTGTAGTCCATGCGGACGAAGTCGCTAGCATAAGCTAGTTTAAAATAAAACCGGTCAAGCGCGAATCGGACTCCCACACGAAAAATTTTTTTTCATGAGAATGCAAGTGACAAGTCAGAATATCAGTTTGAGAGTTTTATACATTCTACCAATAAAGTAATAGTGTATGAATATTTGGTATTTCGTCTAAGTAGCGTAAAATTTACATAGAATAACATAAAATATTCCGTGCCATTGTACAAGATATAACATTATGTACCTACTTTTTTATTTTATTAATTGACATGGTGACTATTTTGAAATTTTTATTGTTTGTTGTTATAGCAGCAATAGAAATACACACTTTGTGAAAATTTCAACTCTATACCTATTACGGTTCATGGGATAGCTAGTACAGCTAGCTGACCGACAGACAGATGGATGGACGGACGGACAGTGGAAGATAATAGAGTCCCGTTGGCACCCTTCGGGCACTTAAAACGAGGACAAATTCTTGGGGCATGTAATATGTGCGTAGCGGTACAGACTACTTATATAAATAGGCACAATATTTAAGCACCTTTGGGTAAAACAGCACCTACGGATATGCTTCAAAATATGGCGATCCATTACCAGTCTATACACAGAAATCATTGATTGTTTTCATCATTTAGTGCTGCACCTATGTATATTATTAACAGATAACAAAATCAGGTACCTATTTACAAAATAGATAAAAATAATTAGGTACCAACATTTTATAGGAACATTGTAATAATTGGGTAATTTCTGTAATACTCTACTATTTAATCGGGAACAATAGCATTGCGGGCCATAACGAGAACAGTAAAGAAAGCAATTTGCTATTGTTCACAAAAATGGGGGGTCAAGAAAAGCACTTTTGTACCTACCAAGTTAAATTCGCAATGCTGTAGTGTGTTACGAAATAAAACATAACAAAGAGTTCTCCATAATGCTCTCAACGGTGTGATGAAGTCTTCCAATCTGCACTGGGCCAAGTTAAATTCGCAATGCTGTAGTGTCTTACGAAATAAAACATAACAAAGAGTTCTCCATAATGCTCTCAAAGGTGTGATGAAGTCTGCCAATCTGCACTGAGCCAGCGTGGCAGACTATGGCCTAAACCTCATTCTCAGAGGAGACCTGTCCTCAGTAGTGGGCTGGCGAAGGGATATCGTGATGATGATGATAATACAGTTACATACTTAATTATAATACAACCGATAATGGTTATAAATTATAATACGGTTTTACATAATCTCTAAACTTAAGGTTAACCGAAAACAATTACAAACAAAATATTGTACAAACAAATCTGCATAAATAAGACATAATATAATGAAATTAATAAATAGCCAGCTACTTTGTTCTAACTGTTATTTGAAAATAAAACAAAAGCCCAACACTTATTACTTGACGCTTTGTTGCAAGATTCTTGAAAGATCTCGTTGAACAAATCCTTTGTAACACAAATCGCCTCCATAAATCCGTAAATGAAAACTTAAATTAGGCTCAAAACGCCACCACCAGGAGATTTATTCCCCGATCTGGAATTCCACAAGTTCGCTAAGTTATGTACCGAGGAAACTTTCTCGAGGAGCATAATTTATAGGTACGGTGAATTTATTGCAGAATTTTTCAAGGCATCTTCTCCGTATTTTACCTATTTGAGACCTATACCTAAGATTCTCCGTAAATTTTCTGTTTGTACAATAACGCTTGTTCTAGTGTTAAATAGTAAGTCATCATCATGATCAACCCATCGCCGGCTCTCTACAGAGCGGCTCCTGTCACGGGTCGAGTGTGTTGGTTTTTGGCCATAGTGGCCAAGTGGGGATTGGCAAACTTCAAACACCTTTGAGAACATTATGGAGAACTCACAGGCATGTACCTATGTTTCCACAAGATGTTTTCCTTCGCCGTTAAAGCAAGTGATATTTAATAACTTAAAACGCACATAACTCCGAAAAGTTAGAGGTGCGTGCCGGGGATCGACCTCCGATTAGGAGGCGGACGTCCTCACTTCTAACCACTAGGCTATCACAGCTTGTAAGCTTGTATGTAGTAATTATTATCTTCGCAAAAGTTGTATATTCTGTTCAGTTGTTACGTCTTGATCGTTATGCTACTATTAAGTTTGAACGGGGTAAGTACGGTTGAATTAAAAACAAACATCATTGACCTGTGCTCGTATTTTAACGTATGCCAAATGGAGGTTGTATGTGTTGTCTGTTAGTTTATGCATATACGAGTACGCTAAACGTTTTAACATCAAAATTAAAAGCTTTTGAACGAGCAAAGTGAATGGGAGCATGATACCGCATGGCTTTTAAAAGGTTGAATGGAGTGGCCGAACCGCGGAAATGTTCCGGCTATTAAAATTTTTCGTTATGTAGAAATTTATTCCCGTTTTCTATACACGGAACGAATTCGATATCGATCTGCGCTCTATATTCTGCTGGTTTAAATAAACATTCTCAATGGAAATCCGTATTTCCATTCGCAACGACATACGTTTTGAAAGAGCTCTCAAAATCCATGACGTGATAAAGTACATTTGGAATTTCGTTCCTTACATATCTCATAAACCTATCTTTTATTATCTGTAATAGAAATAAGACTACTGATGTATAAAATATAAATGTCATTAAATACAAAAACAATACCTTTTTTTGGTTTCGCTGCAGTCGGGTAAAACTGCAGATGAATTACAGCTTGTTTCAGTTGTCGTAGTCAATCGATTTTTAGGGTTAGGGTTTTTGTTTTTAAAATAAGCCTGAGTATTATTTTTTAGACGTGTAAACCTTTTATCAGTCCCCATAAAGCTTGAAATTTTCTTTGCAATCTCGTTCTAAATAGTATCCTTCATCGTAAGTCGTAACACTTATCAAAATCCTACGCTTCTATCTCTACTAACACTACTATCACTTTCTCTACGCCATAAAAGCAAGTTTTATCAGGAAAATCGTAGTAAACTCTATACTGAAAAGAACATAAATAAAGAGAATTGTATTTTGTGAAAAAAGATCAAACACAGTGCACATCTTTCAAATGTATCTGTGCGATATGATGTGATACTCTTCCACATCAGGTTCAGGTTTGTTATGGAAGAGTAGTCTTTTGCTCTATAAGTTGTATTACTGATTACTGAATAATAATAATTATAATAATATATTTACATTTTATATGATTGGATTAGCGAGGGATTGAATGGAGGGTTGAGAATTTAAAAGCAATATATTCGGCATCAATAAGTGGTTTCCATAATAATTTCCCACTTATAATAATTATTATATTATTGTAATAAAATAATAATCTGCATACATCGTTTAAAACAAAATACTATAGAGGCATCATTACACAGCCTTCAAGTTTGATATTATTTTTAAAAAATCATTCCTTTTTTTATCAGGTCTGCGACGAAGTTCCTTCGCCCCCGTTGCTTACATTATTCAAGCATCTTCTCAACAGTTCAGTTTTATCCAACTTTTGTGAAAATTGCTGCTTCAACAGCTTTGAATCAACTTTTCAAATCTACTTTGTCTCGACATCCGACCTCTTCACAACTTTTGTACGTAATTATTTTTTCTATAGAATTATTCACTTAAGAGTTTAACGTTTGAGTTCACTTTTAGAATTATAAGCTAATTACCCCTTTTCAGGTTATTTCTTAAGTGAGTAGGTAAATAAAATGTCTTTACGCGCATTGGGAAAGGGCAAAACACATAAGGGTGTAAAAATTGGGACTGAAAATGAGATTTGTAAGTAGGGAACTGATCCCAAACCATCAGAAAGTTAAAGTGGCAGTGAGCAGGCCATGCTTGCCTTAGGAGCAATGGGCGCTGGAGCCGGAAAGCTCTAGACTGGAGACCGTAAGGTGGGGGCGCCCTCCAGCAAGATGGATCGACGATAAAAAGAGGGTGGTGGGAAGTGGTTAAAAGTGCTCCTTGGAAAATAGCAGGCTGAAATGATGAAAATGATGAAGTATGGAAACTCGACCAAGTTTGAATAGATCTTCTTGCACCATGCGTTTTATGTCTGAACTCTGGCCTAAGCCAAGATGGCGTTCTTAATTTTTTTTGGAAAATCTGAAGATTTCTGTTTTTGCGTTTATACATAAACTTCATTATCCATGAGAAGGTACCTATTATAACCTTTCTAAATTGCAGTTTTTCATTGAAATCAGGTTTTAGGCGTTACATTTCTCTAAATTACCTTTCATTTTATTTTTTGCTTCAAAAGTTAATTCCGTCTCCACTTTCTTTGATCTTGTATTCTTTCTGCAAATGGCAATAAAATATATTTTCTTTGAATAAGTCGTTTCAATGAAAAAGTAAGTATAGATCTTTAAATAAAATTGTTCAAGATAGTCACAATGACTTGCGGTAAATGAACTTTAAAAATCTTTTTTATTCGAAATAGATCGCTAGTAACTTTTTAGTCTCAATGGTTTGCTTTTATTGAATTTATGTAGGTAGATACTGTATTGATATCACAAAATTTCGAGATATTATTACTAAGAGGAAATATCTCGCAGGTTTGATTTTAACCATTGAGAGTTTTATTATCCCTTTCAGATAACCTTCTTGAATATATTAGGTGTAGCTACAACAGCTAATATTACCTACATTATTATTAAACATAGTCTTAAGGGGCCCGATTCATCTCTATAAGTTCTACGAAGTTTGATTCAAGGGACGGCCAGCGATTATTTATTAACCACCAGCTTGCCTTCGAGTACCCGCGGACCCGTGGGGAGATTAATAGACGACCTCGATCAAATTGCCTAATATATCCATTATTGACGATCTTATCGTTTATGATAAACTCTTATACATACGCGTACCTATCTAAAAGAGTTTATATATACAGACGTTTTCCAAAAAGGAACCCTTATAGGATCACTTCGTTGTGTATGTCTATATGTCTGTCTGTCTGTCTTACTACGGTACTTCTTAAGCATTAGGAATTATACATTCTTTAAAGTTCTTAAAAATTCAAAGTTTTTGTAGTTATTTGCAGAAACATTTTTCTACAAAGAGATGTTATTATTTAATTTCAGAAGAAATGTTTTACCTTATATTCTAATCAGGCATTTTAAAAAATGTGCTCGATATAACCTATATAAATATTGAATCGACAACAGTCCTACTCTGTTGATAGGTATTAATGCTTAAAAAAATTGCGGAGCCTTTTATCCAGCTTTTCAGATTCAGATTCGCATTTATTTTTCGCTACCGACCACCAAATCATTGCATTGACTGCGAGTGAATACAGATATTTGGTTTGAACCTGCTGAAAGCTATTTCAATTTATGCCAGCTCCCGCCTGTCAACATTTTAGGAATTTTAATGAAACCACTATTCGTGAATATGTAGTTGCCAATACTCTCGTTTCATTTTATTGGTACAAAGTTCACCAGTCGTTACATATACTTACTTACATGATTATACTATCACACCATCGTATAAGTATCACGAGTAAGTAACAGCCCGCTAAAATTTTTGTTCGGATTGACAAGTCTAATGCACGGTAACTACATAGAAGTCGTTCATTCTCATATTTACTTTTTAACGCGACTGAAGCGTAGCGCGATGGTAACTTATCCAACGCGGTGCTTAGAAGTTGTAATGCTATGAATAATTGGTATGAATGCGTTCATATTGCGAAAAACATGAGCAGAATTTAGGAGTTTGTTGTCGATCCTTTTTTAAGGACCCATCCCCGTCTCGCGGAATCCACGAGGGACCGGAGGGCTGGCAGTTACCTACCTCGGTCAGCATATTAGTAGTCTGGCCATTAAACGAGGTAACGCAGCCAGCGATCTGGGCACCCTGCCTCGTTACGGTGGTTTGTACGTACGTACATACAATTTGTAATTTTATTTTAATATTTAAGTAATTGTTATAGAATTTAGGACATTCTGGGTGCACTTACCATCACGTGTTCAGTTTTCGGGCTACATACTTACCTATACTAGAGATTTTGACGGCACTCCTCCTATATTAATAACATCCACGCAGCCAATATTAATATTTCTATGTCCACTGTGTTCTGTTCTTTTATCGATAAACGTGACGGCGGAACGTCCAGTTTATTAGGGAGTAAGATGAAGGTGCGGCTTTATTAGCGGTCTATAAATCTTAGTACAAGAGCCCATGATTAAACTTCATTCATACTTTTATAATCACTACCCATATTATAAATGCCAAAGTGTGTTTGTTTGTTGATTTGTAGGTTTATTGGTTGGATGGTTTGTTGTTTGTCCTTCAATCATGCTACAAAGGAGCAACGGATCGGCGTGATTTTTTGGATGGGTATAGTTTAAGACCTAGGTCTTAAACTATATCTAACTAACCTACTTTTTATCCCAGAAAATCAAAGAGATCCTACAGGATTTTTAAAACCTAAATCCATGCGTATGAAGGCGTGCGTATCAGCTAGTATACCTATCTATAAATTTGAAAGTGGGTCTGTTAATGGTACCAACTAATTTAAACGAAACGAAACGAATTTGACAAAGCTTGACCTGGATTTAGTATTTTATCTTGAGAAAACAAACAATTGACATAGGTCCCTAAATTCTTTTTTCCTTGCCGCACGAACCCGTTTCTTAACGACTCCTCTCATCAAGGGTTGTCTGGGAGAGATCATTTTAGCGATAAGACCCCTTTGCAGTTTAGTTTTCCTTTTGTATGTTTCTTTCTCTGCTTACGTATGTCTATATGCAATAAAGTACGTATTCAAACAAACAAACAAAGATTTTTGTTAAAACCATAAGTATACCTACTATGCATAATATGTACCTATGTATATCATATCGATATAAATTAATAAATAGGTATGTTAATCTCGCGTTAGTGGTAAAATAACCATGACCGATTTAACAACTAATAGATTGCCGAGGAGATTCTTGAATATTAAGGTAGGATTCTATCTTCAGAAAGAATAACGATGAATTTCTCATAGTTTTATTAATCACTGTTACCACTACATTCACACTAATTCATTCCTATATTGATTGAAATTTTAATGTACTTCACTAAGAAAACACCGTTGCTTACCAATCCGTAGGACATCATGACAGCTCATTAACCCAAAAAGATGGCGAGTAGCGTTTTCGCACCGAAATTTTAAATGCAAAATTTAAATGCATTTTATATTGCACTTATCAATCGCCTAAAATTTTTTTTTTTTTTGATAGTTTATTATCACTTTATGATCAAATTAAGACACAAAGACACAAAGGTTAAAATATTTCATTTCAGTAAGTATACCTAGTAATACTATTTAATAAAGAGAAACAATAGGTGCTTAGACATTTTATGATTATGATATTGTTTCGCTCTCTTACTAGACACGACGGTGATGGCCCAACGAGGTGTGCCAGTATCGATCGCGATAGCTATTTTTGTCAGAGTAACTTCATTCTAATATACAGTCTAGCTAGCTTACACAAGCAAAATGCATGCATTACTTGTTTGTCAACAAGTATCTTATCTAGGTTATTATGATCATCATCAAGCGATAGACGTCCAGTGCTAGACATAGGTCCCTTATATGGACTTCCACACGCCACAGTCTTACTTTGTACGGGATGCTTCAATGAAAGGCCGCAAATATTGATAAAAGCTCTTCTAAAAACGTATTTCACGCCTAAATCTGTGAATACATCTTTTTTCCATTTTCTTTCTAAAAAAAATTTACGGAAAAATATGGCGTTTTCAGAAATTTTTCGTTAACACACTGAAAGAAAAAAGAATGTCATATTTTTCATAATTTAAAAATTATGGCATAATTTTTCATGAAAATTAGAAAATTACTGCGAACCTAGTACAAAAAATCAAAAGTATTTTGTAGAAAAAATATGTCTGCGTTAAATTATACATTTCTAAATTATGTACCATACCTATTTTCCTTATTGCAAAAAAGGAATGTTGCAAAATTCTGCTATTTTTAGGAAACCATCATTTAATTATTTAATTAAGCTATGAAATTGTGGGGACGTAAAACAATTCACTGCGAATTTACACTCCCTAATTACTTAGGTAGGTACTGCTCACAAAATTTTATGCGCAATTTCGTAGAATCATATAACCATAACTCCACCGTATTTTATTGCTATCCTAAATCATAATCACAGCACCTACCGTGATGGATTCCCCTAAAGTAAACAATTTTGTCTCCAATATGTGCTAGGTTCAGTAGGCTTAGTAGGTAATCTCACTTACATTGATAGAATTCGAGAGTAGAAACTAAAAAACTAAAATAGACTTTAACACTTGTTTTAAAGCTCAAGTTTATAAAAATGTATATCTACAGCCAGCGCTCCAAGCGAAAGCGTTACATAATTTAAATCGGTGGTACTGAACTTTTGACTTTAAGTCAAGGTCATCTTTAGGTCCATTTTATACTGACATACCATTATAGTGTTTTGGCCCTCGCAAGCTGCGAATGGGACGTGATGCGAATGGGACGAGATACGAATGGGACGAGATGCGAATGGGGCGGGTTGCGAATGGGGCGAGTTGCGAATTGGACGAGTTGCGAATGGGACGACTTGCTAACAAACCTCGAATACTATCAACCGGCTGCTCGATTACGGTAAAATGACAGCTACTCGATCGCAATCACCTCTGATTGGTCGACGCTCGCTCACTATTGGCTACAATGCATTGTTGCAACAAGAATCACACAAATTCAACCAATCAGATCAGTTGAGATTGTGATAATTTTATTTAAGAATTGTTGTGTACACATATTTAGGGTTACCGCTTAGATTTAATCTATTGTTTTTTATTTTTATTTGGACCATTTATAGCTGAAACCTGTTTTGTGTGCCTTTATAATAAAATAAAAAAAAATAATGATTTATGCAAGTTTTACGAAATCGACCTGCAGGTCCACTACCGTGCACGGGTCTTCTTTCCGAATGAGGATGATTTTGGCCATAGTCCACTACGCTGGCCAAGTGCGGATTGGAGTGTGTGCGGACTTCACACACCTGTTAGAACAATGTGGTGGATTAATTATTCTATCTTAAAACACACAAATCTAACTCCGAAAATGTATAAATGCGTGTCCGGGATCGAGCCCCCGACGACGTCTTAAATAAGGCTATGACGGCTTATCTACACCATCAAAACTCAACGTTGGTGAAATGTAAATCTCATACTAAGCACACAGTGCATTTGGGTCAACGACATTACGAGATGTTATGAATCCAATTTCTTTAGCTCCCGCATTTCACGAAGAAAATAACCGTTGGGTAATCCAAACATGAAACGCGGTTAAATTATAATATCATTAACGTTTTTACGGTAAAAATCTAATGAAGAAGCAAAAGTTTTTGTAAACACTATTCTCGATCAACCTCAATTTTTTATTATTATTTTATTTTATTGATAGACTAGTTAGCGCTACAGGCGTGGCGTACGGTTTACTACATTTTACATATCTACATTATCCCTTATAGTTTTTTCCCCAAAACTTACTAGAGGGGATAAACCATTTTTTTTCGATTCACGCTTTTCATGATCAGGAAGCACCGACGATATGTAAGTATATTACGAAGTATATTTTTATTTATTTAAATATCTCTCTGTACCTATATGTATAGCGGGATATATTTCTATTTACTGTACTAAATTTCAACCGTATGCTTCTATAATTTTTTTTAAATGGCTGTGATACACAGATAGACGGGCAGATGGACTGTATGGAATTTTAAGGGTTACTTATTTTACTACGGAACCCCAAAAATTGATTCATACCTCACGTTTTTTTGCCCAGTAACGAAATTTAACACTGTTTGTATAGCACGTAAGTGATTTCCTTTTGTTTGCCCGGACGACCTCGTCCGATATCTCGTTAGGCCGCGTCACCCGGACACTCGACACCGGGACAAACAGCGTCCCCTTAATTGCTGTCAAACGGACAAGTGACCTGACCTGGCCTGGTGTTTTATTAATTTATTTACACACGAGGGACCTAAAGGACATTTTTGGAACGCGATTAATTAAATTTATTAACGTCTCCAGAGCACCTTGGGGCTTTCAAAAAATAGCGCTACAAATAGGTAATGGAGGGCCATCGTTAGCCCGTGAATTTCTTAGAGAATATTTTTGAAACATAGACATATTTTAGCGTTTAAACTATCGTGATTGATTTCCATTATAGGTACATATCTCACACCCGGCTTTACTCACGTGTTTAATCGAACGTTAGCGAGCGAACGAGGTCAGTTTTTGATAGCAATTAAGTAGGTACAGTTGTTTACCTTTTTAAAAGACAGTTTACATTTAACCTGGTTAAGGCGTCTGTACGGAAGTCGTGGTACTCAATACTCATATCGATTCCGACACGTCTAATCATTTTCAAGATATTATTTTGTCTATAAAACCACTAAAATAAAGAACAGGATTAAAATATTTATCGATACTTTTATCAATCTTATTCTAAAATGTTTTTTTTAATCTTTTACCTATTTATATGAATTTAAAAACAGTAACTATGAGAAACTGACTTTTTTTTCTAAGTTATAGACTAGCGATAGAGTGATGATGCAGCCTAAGATGGAGCGCGCTTGGCTAGAAGATGCCAATTCACTCTTGACTTGAAGGTACCCATATTATAATTGGAGGGCAAAACTGATGCTGGAAGGGTGTTCTAAATCTTAGCGGACTGACTGATATATCAATGACTGACTGACATATCGTTTTAAAGTGGCCGTGACACACAGAATGATGGACATACGAACAGATGGACTTGACGAAACTACTTATAAAGATTCCTTGTTTTACTATGGATTGATAACACGTCTCAGTCAAAAAGCGGCCACCATTCGCCTGTATTTACGTACTTCATCATCATGATCAACCCATAACCGGCTCACTACAGAGCACGTGTCTCCTCTCAGAGTGCGAAGGGTTTTGGCCATAGTCTACCACGCTGGCCATGTGCGGATTGGTAGACTTCACACACCTTTGAAACATTATGGAGAACTCTCAGGCATGCAGGTTTCCTCACGATGTTTTCCTTCACCGTTAAAGCAAATGATATATAATTAATTAAAACGCACATAACTCCGAAAAGTTAGAGGTGCGTGCCCGGGATCGAACCCCCGACCTCCGATTAGAAGGCGGACGTCCTAACCCCTAGGCTATCACAGCTTTACGTACTTACTTACATATTATTTTCACAGAAACATGGTGACAGAGTATCGCAAAGTAACCGCAGCTAAGCGTCTCATCCGATTAAGATTTAGCACCCTCATTAACAAGATGGAATTACTTTGCACTGCGATAAAATTTTAATGGTTTTTACTTTTCCTCGATGACATAAAAATAAATCCAGCAGTTAAACATGTTTAATGGTTAACTACAACATAAAAATGGAAGCCGGAAGGCTCTATATACAAATACATGACTATGTACTCTTCTCTTCTCTAAATAGACAACCCTAGTTTTGGGGCCGTCATATTTTTTTGAAGAAATTCAGTGGTGGATTTGTAGACTTGGCCGCCCTAGGCCCCAGGCCATGTCAAACTTAAGTAGGTACCAGCTGCCCCTTTCTCAGCACTCATCATAATTGTATTCTTCTTCTTCTTCTTCTTCCTTACCTTATCCCACGCTACATGGGTTTGGCACAACATGTCTTCTTCTTCCACTCTCTTCTGTCATCCGTTAACGTACCTACTATCCACCCCTTTTCCCCGTCATAATTATTATATTACAGACTACATAATGAATTTACTTTATATTATAACTTTTATCATAACATCAGCGAATTTTTTGCCACGATTGGTCACCCCTAATAATTATCTGGCCGCCCTAGGCCTGGGCCTACTGGGCCTTAGGGCAAATCCTCCACTATGAAGCATGCTTGAAGGTATCTATGACACCTTCGAGTACGTAAACATCTACGTATCTACAAATTAGTAGCCTACACCGCTACGCGCATACGTGTCATACTCATATCTATCCACAAGAGTACGATTTTGTGTTCACTTTTTAGAATACGAGTATGAGCTTTGCCTATCTGGAGTTTTATAATACCTTGTATTTTTTATTTTTTTTAATAGATATTGCGAGCAAACGAGCAGGCGGGTCACCTGATGTTAAGTGATTACCGCCGCCCATGAACATTTGCAGCACCAGAGGAACCACCGATGCGCTGCCGGCCTTTTAGTAATTTGTTGGTCCGCCCCTTGAATAACCCCATGTTGTAATCTAGTGGGACCACCGCCGATGGGAGTTGGTTCCACAGTTTGCACGAGCGTGGAAAGAAGGATCTGGCGCAGCGGACGGTCGAAGTGCACCAGACACCCAGGTAGTGAGGGAGAAATTCCTTACGGTATTGTACTTGTATACCTAGTAAGTAAGTATAGTAAAAAACAAAAGCGCAATCCACAGTTTTTGGACTACAACATTGCTAGCATTGATACGATCAATAATAACGCGTGTAAGTCTTCGATGGTACCTCTTTTAATGATCAAAGGTTCCAATCGTCGGTTAACTTTATCAATATTGATTAACTGGGTACTCAAGAAGGGCAAACTTAACTGAATCGTGTCAATCTAAATAACACGTCTATTACGGAGTAGTGAACGGCTCAACGACCCCCCTTAAACGCTTTGACAAATTATCAAATGTCCCTTTAACCTTTTGAAGTGAGGTACATACATATATTGGAAATTTTTACATAAAATATAAATTACATAAAAGCTTTTGCTGAGAGATAACGAGTTTAGCGCACACATTTTCACGCGCTAGGTAATGAGTAACGACTAAAGCCTTTATGTATATGGCGCAAATGCATTTCACGTACTAATAATAAATAATAGGTTCTTAATTATTAGGAGACTTGTGGGAATGTAAAGATACCTACAAATAGGCATAGCGCCAACAAAGTTAACCAATGTAGATATTACTGGGATTCAACCCCTTAATTTTGTGGCATGTCACATAACGTTTCATGGGTTATCTCTTCGAGGATATATTATGTATTATACATATGCTCGGTGTTTATATACACTGATGAAGTTAATCCTCGCAATCTACATTACAGCGCCTACTATTGGATTACTGAACGGTTCAACGCTCCCAATTTACCGCTTAACAAATTTTGGGTGAACTCTGAGCCTTCTGAATTTTGGGATTTAATTTTAAATAATTAGGCTGAGGTCTATAGAGCGTGCTTTGACTTTACACAGACTTAAGGCACAAGACACAAGCCCACACTACGAATTTTCACCGCGCGATTTTATCTGCAGAATGACGTATGTAACTTAAGTCAAGTTAGATTAGTTCAAGACTTTAGGTACAACCGGTTCGGAAAGTAGATTCTACTGAGAAGACAGGGCAAGAATAGGTTCGTAGACAGGGCAGGTACATTGAACTTTTGTTTGTATTTAGCAATCTTTTTTTAGCCTTTAATTATCATAGCACATGAAATCAAATGTAAAATAAGATAATTAATACTAAAATCTCATTAAATAATTCTACACTCTAATATTTGTATAATATAATATCGCATGCCTTGGCTGTACCATCACAATTTGACTAAGAACCACGAACCATCTGGAAACCCAAATAAGCAATAAATAATTTGATTGATTGACTGAATCAAAATATTTCTCATTTAAAAGCGTGATTAGGTTGTAAGAGAACTACTTATTTCAATTTATATTCTTCAAGTGGATCTGGTACCACATCATTAATTATGCCCCGTTTGACGGCCGCAGCTGTTTAACGACTAATTTCACCACAGAATGGAGCCTCCGGTATATTTTAACGCCGATTCAAGATTCTTGGGAAGGACTAATTAAGTTCGGGAGCGTATTGTTTCTCGTTTTTCTTATCTCGATTACATCTTATACTTGTTAGATATATATCTTAATTGACTGTAAATTAACCATAGTTGAATTTATACACAAAATAAATAATATTATCACATAATAAATCAATGGACAAATCGTACTTACATTGTGTCCATATTACGTTTTCGTACTTAGGAACTATTTACTATAGTCCGCGACAGGTCGAGATCGCAATCGGGGTGGGGAGAGCCCGCATACCCGTACAGCCCTCGCGCTAACCCAATGCGGGATAGCGCGGGTGTGCTAGGCGTTCCCCCGCCTCATACCCTGACTGCCATCTCGACCTGTCGCGAACTATATACGTATTGCATAGATTTTGATGAAAAGAAACACTTTGGTTTGATTGATTCGATTATATTATAGTTCATACAATATTATATATTTTCCGGAACGATAATAATTTTTACAAATGTAGGCATACGACATTATACATAACATTCTTATTTCTTAGTCAAAACACATTTTTAAATTCAAGTAAACAGTCTAGATGCTAGATCACGAATCAAATAAATTCGTAAGTAGGTACAGTAAGCCATATTTCTATCTGCAGAGTAAAACATACGGTGTCTGTCAGAAAGAAGTTTGGATTGGCTTTACGTGTTGTGCAAAGCCTGGCTTGGAGCTTTATCCGGCTTCTCTGTCGATACGTCGACTTACTCGGTGCCAATAATACTCAATAGCTTTCCACCGCATAGACTCGTCTGCGTAAGCTTTGTGGATGGCTGAGGATTACAATAAATCCTATTTATTCACGGCATTAGACATTCACACGTTAGAATTTCTTGATTACTTTGAAGCTTTTTTTGTTGTGAAGTAGAATAAAAGTAGTTAATGTAGAATGTAGAGTAGTAGTACGAAATCGACCACAATCTATCTACTATATACTGAATCTGCTCTTACAATTTGTATTCGAATCTCATAACAATCGAGACTTAACAAACCTATACCCACGCAAACGAACTCTCAACATCGTCTAGTAGATTTATTAAATAGAAATATTCTATTATGTCTGATTGTTACTGGCTATCGCAAAGTCAACAACCGTGGTAAGTGTTTCGTGTAATGCCATGAAAACATTTCTCTGCCTCTACGTCGTAGAGATTTCATTATAAGGAGTACGACTCCTCAAGAGTCTACGGACTCTTTGTAATGAAATACAGTAGTCCTTGATGTAGAGTGCTTTGTTATGCTTAATCTCATTTATTTTAACTTAAAAATAATCATTTAAAGGAAGATATTTGAATGGTCGCTTCCTACAGGAAACAATGTTTTCTTCGGTTTATAGACATCTATGTACCTAAATCAGAACAGCCATACTGGTACCATAGATAGGTTCTTGCTCGAACAAAAGATAATTTATGTAAGAGAAAACGAGTAAAATTTTGTCTACACGTGTTTAAAGTAATAATGAAAAACGTAATATTTTTATCGATCTTTTAATATGTAAAGAATAACAGAATAACACGAGGAGCGAAAAAATTGGCTAATTATACTTACAAATACTTTTTTCATAGGAATATTTAAGGCTACTGCATATATAAATCCCTATATATATAAGACCCTATATATATACCTAGCAAAACGGCCTAAAACTATGCTAAATTGAGTACAAAGTTTGTAATTTCCATCACTGAATACAGATCTGAACTCATTTCTAAGTAAAATGGACTAAGACTAAAATAGAGCTCAAAGTTCGTGACTTCGATCAAAACCGTACAACTACAGTAGTTTCAACAGCTTTCATATTTTAGTTTTGACTCTTCCAGTTTTTAAATTAATGCCATAACACCGTTTTGCTCATCAGCTCCTCACGTATAGGTAGATATTCTGAAAACAAACACCAAAGTTTTCTCTATTTACAACATATAAAGTAGAAACCTGGCTGGTACGCTTTCTACTCATGATATTATGTAATCCTAAAAGTTAAGCTGACTTAAATTGGCAAAGTTGTATTTAAGTTTGTGCACATACAAAGATTATCGTACGAGCACTTATCAGTTATGGAAGTAATTACATTAAGTATACGTACAACTAAGAACAACAAGTATCTAAAACTTTACTCACATGAATTAATGTGGTGAATGTTCCAGTTTTATTTAAGTAAGTAGGTATATAAATTGATGTATTTTTTTTACGTACGGAGGTAGCATTGTATCCCGGAAATTGACATAGGCAACTTTTTATCCCGGAAAATCAAAGAGTTCCCACGGGAATTTTAAACAACCTATATCCACATTAGCATGTTCGTGAACCTGAAATATATTTATTAAAATACCTACTTAAATAATAATAAACTTGATTGAATATGCATTTGAGGCTGTGCCTCTGTGGTCGTCCCCAATACCTCGCTATTAAAAGCTTTCAAAATTGGTATTACAGTTGCCAAAATTATAATATGCAAAAGAGTTCTGCAGCAAAAATTTTGCTCAGAATGACGCGTCTAGCACACAGTACGTGCAATCCATAGAGCCAAAAGGCAAATTTATACTTAACTAGCTTAAGCTAACAACTTCCTCCGCGTGGACTACACCAACTTCAAACCTCTATTTTACCCCATTACGAGTTGAATTTTCAAAAATCCTTTATTTAGCGGATGTCTACGTCATAATAGCTATCTGCATGCCAAATTTCAGCCCGATCCGTCCTGTAGTTTGGGTTGTGCGTTGATAGATCAGTCAGTCAGCTAGTCGGTCAATCTGTCAGTCAGTCAATCTGTCATTAGTCAGTCAGTCAGTCAGTCAGTCAGTAAGTCAGTATGTCAGCTTTTCCTTTTTATATATATTGATGATTTTAAAAAATGTTGCTTTTATTTATTTTCTCTGCTTCTTCCGGATGTAGGTATTTACTTAACAGAAAAGCAATAACAAAAATACACATTCCAAGAAAAGGTCTCGGACAGTGTAAACATACGAGTATTCCCGCAGGCATTGATATAAGTAGTTTTGCTGGTTGCCAGTCCCACGGGTGTCGATGCTTGGCGTATTGCCAGCTGGAATTATTGGACCCGTTACGAATTCATATTGGGCCGTATTTATTGCTATTAGTCTTCGCATCACTACATGATAAAAGACTATGGATAGTAAAATTTCATATTCAATTCTTCAACTGGAGATTAATTCAGACGTAAGGTAACTTAATTTCAATATCATGTAACCTTTCAATATAGCAAACGAATTGTATATTTATTTTATCTAGGAAACGTAATATTTTATATTATTTTACAGACTAAGTATATTGCATAGGTAGTATGTAAGCTATGCAATATGTATAAGTTTTATCTCTTTTCGATATTATTTGAGTCAAAAGGCCACGGAGAGCACAAACCGTTTAAATTCCCTGGTAGGCGGAGTTATGTAAATTACTAAGCATTACCTTTATCACGTTACATTCCCAGAGGCTTAAGTTACCTTCAAGGTAATCTCGTATGAAGGGATTTTGGAATGTTTGAGGAAATTGAAATGCAAGGATCAAGTTCTCAGTGTTAAAAGAGGTTTCTTCTATATTTTTTTCGCTATTTTATTATTAGTCGCTCAGTGCGCTATGTTAGGAGTTTATCTGCAGAATAAGATCCGAAACAAAAAAAACTGCTGGAAAACCTTAGAGGTCACTGGCATAGCTCAAACCAATAGGAGCTTGAAATAGTAGTGGGCAGCCCATGCTTCATGGGGCCGGAAAGTTCTAGAGCTGAGACCGTGAATAAGTAAGCGTACTGTGATGCCGAGGCACCCTGTAACAAGATGGACGGATCGGGCTGTTTGGCATGCAGATAGCTATTAAGACGTAGACGTCCGGAAAGAAGAATTTTTGAAAATTCAACCCTTAAAGGATAAAATAGAGGTGTGAAATTTATGTAGTAAAATCATAATTTGAGTAAGTCAGAAATAGATTCTTCCCACTTCCCTTTTAATTCAGAAAGTTCGTCAACAGATTTAAAAGAGCTGTACGATTCTTATAGTTTTCTACATAGTCAAAAGTCCAAAAGTATCTTAACTTTTTGATAGTAATAATTTAAATAATATACCCATTTAAATTGTTCTAACTTATTTCATTTAAGCCAGGGAGGTGGCCACAGATATTTAACAGCTAATTTCAGTACGGTTTGTGAAAACCTTTTCCACAATTTGCAGGCGTTTCAAGATCTGTGAATAAGCGTACGTAAGCTTTTTCGGTTAAAACAGAGGAGGACAAACTATTTTAAAAACTAGGCAAAAATTATAGTGATTTTTCCCTGAGAAAATTAAAAATACAGCTAAATATGATTGTAAGTTTGCAAACTTTTCACTGTTATTGAAAATAAGGTGTTTTAACGAATATTACGCTTTATTGAGTGGGGAAAAATTGACAATTATTTCGTTATTTCCTTAAATTAATGACCTCAGTTTTAAATATTTCTTTCCATCGACATTATAAGACTTCTATCATCATGTAGCCCCACAATTGACTTATTACTAGGTATGTTGAAAATTTCCCGAAACAAAAATATCGCTATATGCAAACAGACAGGTCACTGGGGATTTTCGTGCGGCATGAAAACCAATTTAAATTTTTAATTTGACCACAAGCCTTGGACTATGACCAAAACACGCACCGCAGTATCATGAGCCATGTTCTGTTTGCTTCCGCCGTATCACCACAATGGGTCGTGTACTTTTTAGGGTTCCGTACCCTTCGGGAGTGCCAACGAACCGTCTGTTCATCTGCTGTCAGCGAGCTGTATCTCATGACTCGTAATAGGTAGAAAGTTGAAATTTTGTTAGAGTGTATATATCTATTGCCGCTATAACACCAATTATTAATATCTAATAAGAAATTCAAAATGGCCGCCATGTACGTGAATTAAAAAAGTACATTTATATCGTGTCAGTACGATAGTACGGACGGGACGGGATTTAGAAACTGTCAGTTGTAAATTGATATTGGAGGTACCTACCAAGTAAAGACTTTTTGAACTCGAAGACCCAACTCGTCAGTCCTGATGCTGTAAGGACTTGCATTCCTAAATCGTGGTGGTCAGTAGGTATATCCTTAACTAAAAAATAAGTTAAAATATTTTTTCTCCTATTTCTTTCTAACGTTATTCTAAAAATGATACTGAAAAATGGGCATGGGATTTATAAAGATAAATCGACAACGTTTATGAACTTAATTACTTAGTTAGTTTTATAATAGGTTATATTCACAATAAACAAAAATATGTACCTTTAAATTTTAAGAGATAGGTATACGCACCTACTGTTTTTACAAAACGGTTTTAATTTAACAAAAAAAAAAACAGTAATCCGTAGCTAGCAAAATTCGATTCATAAAATCTCATAACATCATTGACCTAAATGGCAAATGCACCCAAATCTGCTTTATGTAGGGGACGATATGGTTTGGTTCGGCGGAATCCATCTCGGTCGTGTTAGGGCATCGATAAAGTATTACGAGATACGATTCGATGTAATTGTGCGTAAAGATATTTTGACAACGTTAAATGCGCTTTATCTATAACTCCTCTGCTGTTTGTGAAAGTCAAAACTAAAGAGATTCAGCCTTGAAGAGATAGGTACCTGTGTAATGAATATAGGCCAAAATTTTACCGAATTTTTACGCATATTTGGGGTTTAATAACGCGCAACTATATAAGTAACATTTAAGCCTTAGGTAAAAAATAAAATTATTTTGAAGCTACCGACCGACACTTCAGTTTTTTTTATATGTAGAAATTCAATATTCAACCTAGAATTATATTACGTTAGATTAAGTCTAGGCATCTGGTACATCTTTTGGTTATTTATATTCTTTCATTTCTGTTGGTATAATTCCGCGACAGGTCGAGGTGACAATCAGGGTATGAGGCGGGGGAATGCCTTGCACGTCCGCACGTCATCCGCGCTCGCCTGCACCGAGTTAGCGCGAGTGTTGTGCGGGTGTGCGGGGCGTTCCCTGCCCGATCGCCATCTCAACCTGTCGTCTACTATATGTATTCTTGCTCAACAATAAGGTAGGACCCGATTCGTGTCGGTGAATTAATGTCCTGTAATAACTTCTAAGGGAACTTAATGTCTAAGCTGATGAGTTATGGAGCCATTTAATAATAACTTGATGGAGCTTTTCTTTCTAAGGAGTCCTGACAAATTGCAGAAGTGGTTTTCTCATTTAAATGTCGTTTTGAGTTACTTTTGTCGATTTATATTCCTTCCCAAAACATTTTCTTTTTTCTCTGAGTGCTTGTTCGCAGATTGACTACATCATATCAAAGACGGCGGCAAATTCGCAGGACCCGGAGGTGGAAGACTTGATTTTCGGTGCTGAAAACGCAAGTGACGTCAGCAACTTTAGGCTCGCCATAAAAATACAAGTCAGCAGAGGTCACGTCAGCGCCCACCTCTAATCTAATGCCTTCATCGACATTTTCTTCGATGCCACCGAATCTTGCTCTGTCACAACCATGCTTTTTTCAATATTGGGCCATTTTTTAAAACTGTTGGCTCATTCAATAAAACAAGTGATTTTCTATCATAACAATAAATTAGATGTTCTTGAAGCTCTGATCTGTTATTTGTTGTTCTCTGCTGTGGACATGTTATAAGTATCGACAACATTATGATTCTGACAAGATTTTGACCAAAAGAAGAATCAAACTCGGCCAGCAAGACAGTTGTTCTTTATGCGCCACTAATGGATAAAAGCTGTGGGTACATACAATTCCTTTTATTTTTACTTAAAACATTTCAAGTTGTTATACGAAAATTTATGTGAGTAGTTTTAAAACATAGGTACAACAGTTATGTAGATACGCTATGCCAAAATTTTAATGGCTGGAGGTTTCAGTACTCCCGCCGCGCCGCCACTCCATTCAGCCTTTTAAAAGCCATGAAAGGTATGTGGTATCATGCTCCCATTCATTTGGCTTACATAAAGGATTTTAATTTAGGATTTATAAAGTTAGTAGATGTTCTGAATACAACGTCAGTTCTACGGTCTACCACAATATTTTGAGTAAGTACCTACCTAAATGAGAAACTATTTTATTTTTATTTTTCAGTCCTGGTACATGGATTTGATGTTTCAAATTTCAAAAGTACTTGTAAAAGTTTAATTGAATAAAAAATATTTCTCTCTTTTCCGCAAGATGCAGCCTACTGCTGTAGTGATGAAAAACTAGGAAAAACTATACTTGCAATATCAAAGTCAATTATTGTGGCAGGATTTTGTCCTGTAACATCTCAGAACACAAGATTTCAAAAAAAAAATTACTAGATGATACCCGCGACTTCGTCCGCGTGGATTTAAGTTTTTTTAATCCCATGGGACTCTTGTATTTTCCGGGATAAAAAAAGCCTATGGCCTTCCCCGGGATATAAGCTAACTCTGTGCCAAATTTCATCAAAATCTGTTGAACGGTTGAGCCTTGAAAAGCTAGCAGACAGACAGACAGACAGACACACTTTCGCATTTATAATATTAGTATGGATAAATTACACTTCTTCGGAAAGTTCAAACCGAACATTATGTTGCGAAGTAACGGAATTCAAGATCAGAGAGTACCTAAACCTCCCGGCGGCGGCATTTCGAGACTAATTTAAGTTTCCATTTACGGGATTGAGGCGTTTTATGTAACAAAGGGTTTGTTCTGCTGGGTCTTTGAGGGAAGCCCGCAACAAGCCATCAAGGATGACGAGCCAATAATTGATTTGTTTATGATTATGAATAATACTTGTGTTTTGAGTAACCTCGCCTATTTTGTTGGTACAAGGACTCTACAATCGTGAGGTCTCCAGGGGTTTCAGGTTCACACAAAAAGACTAGGAAACAAATACGATATTTGAAAGTATGCTAATCTGCACTTGGCCAGCGGCGTGGTGGAGCCACCAAGCCATAGCCTAGATTAAAACACCATGGATTTGAAAAAAAACTTGTAGTCGAATAAGCAAAACTTTTTTTATTCGACGACAAATTTGCACTGACGAAACCATTACATGAAACAAGTTTTTGTTTTCTCGAAATGCGCTTGCGTTGTCATATAGGTACTTAATTTGTTAAAGAGGAACCATTTCAACAAATATTGAAATAATGTCAAAGAATGTACCCGATTTTCTGTAGTGCGAACGCAGGTAAATTCAACAAAATAGATTCGTCACATACGACAACCTGACCACTCGCTCGACAATGCCTTATTACAGACCTGTTATCTAAAGGTAGAGTACGTCATAAAATTCCTATGACTTAACTGGGTTGTAATATTGTACTGAATTCATTACTCATATTATTTAATTTGAATTTAGAATATCCCGCACCCGAAGCAAATTCTATTCCTAAGTTCCTCCTTGCTATATAAGGAGTTTTCAGTGCATCAACGATTGCGATCTCACTTCACGTATGATGGCGTCCTTTTCACTCGCCAGGAACACGAACCATAGAGTAAAGACATGATTATTGAAAATTCCCTCCAAAGCTTATCTGCGAAATGTTATAATTATTGTAACTAGTGTTATTGAAATTAATTATTTATTTAACTTGAAATTAAAATGTCAAGGGGCGACGATGATGGCAGCAGTAATTTAACTCCAGAAACTATTAATGCTCAAAGTGTAATAAACGATTTGCTCCCAGAAACTTCTACAGACAAAAGGTTCCTATTTACGCATAAGAAGATTTTGATTTAACTGTCTCGCGATGAGTTAAAAGTAGAGTCTTGGGCGCCCCTAAACCGAGCCCTGCATTCAGGATTCTAGATGCAACACCCTCGCTACGCTCGGGAGTTACTTTAAAATCCCTTGTTACGCTTGGGATCTATCCCGACGCCTGTGGCGTAAGACATTACGCTTATGTTGAATAATCTATTAACACTCGTTACTGCAAACTCACATGGTGGTGGGTGGTTAAGTTCAACACTCTATCTATGTCATTAGATAATTCGTCCTTTAAGGTCGTCTTTTTGCCGATAATACCTACAAAAGTCATAAACATTTATCGAGTCGTTCAATTTGATAGGCAGTCAACCTTTTGCTACATGAGGTGCTAGTGACATTTCATACTCGTAGCTGAATTTAATCTAAATTTCCCCAAAGCGACGGTCTAGTGATGTAGTTTCCTATATTATACGCCTGAATTGGCCGTTATTGTACATCCGAGCTGATTCAATGAGTAAATTGCCAATTACGTTAGACTACAAACATGTTGATCGATGACTTGCTAGTTATTTTGTTAATTAGATACCTACTACACAAAAATTAAATTAATTTACTGTTACACTTTCTTGAGACATGTATTGTCATTAATTGCCCGGTTTTTAATAGACTTATATTTTATAAACTAGCTGACCCTGCGAACTTCGTTCCGCCTAACAGTCGATTCATTTTTTTTATTTATTTTTTAAATCCCCACGATTTAGGACTTCAGTACTTTGCAGCATCAGGATTGAGGAGTTAGGATCCGAAGTTCAATGATGTAGCCTATGCTTGGTACCTAAAATTATTTTGCATCATCCGCAGTTCCTGAAACATTATAGTTTAGGAGTGCTGTACCCTACATCATCAGGGTTGAAGAGTTGAGACTTGAAGTCCTACAATATGAATTCACTATGAACACTTCCTGAATCTTGATAACTCAGGCGGGCAGTAACCCTGCAGCATCAGGATTAAGGAGTTGAATCCAGAATTTTTTATGTGACCACCACGAAAACTTTTTTGTTGATTTAAAAAAAAAATTGCAAATCGGTCCAGAAACCTCGAAAAAATCGATGTAGAAAAAAGAACCACCTCCTTTTTGACAGTCGGTTAAAAACCGATTACCTTGAAATATTTACGGAACAATTTTTAAAATATCCCCTTTCTAACAAAAAAAGAATGAATGAAATCGGACTACGCGTTAATGAATTACAACTCAGTATATATTTTAACTTTCATCCCCTCTCCTACGGGAACCATGCTGAATTTCGGGATAAAAAGTATCCTATATTCTTCCTCATAGTATGACCTCAAATCGTACCAAGTTTCATTGGAATCCATTCAGTAGTTTCAGCGTGATGCGCGGCCGTGATACAGACAGACAGACAGACAGACAGACAGACAGACAGACAGACAGACAGACAGACAGATAGACAGACAGACAGACAAAAATGAAAAAAATTACAGTTTTGTGTTCAGTATCGATTATAGAGTGCCCTCGAAAAAAAATTTTCAAAATATCTTCAATGTACAGAATTTGACCTGTTACAGTTTTTTTATAAGTATTGATGATAAATCAACTTTACCAAAAATTATGCCATTTATCTTCGTTAAAAATTTCAATACTAATTCTTTGGAGATGAAGGACGAATACTTCGCCATGGCTAAAATATAAATATCTCGTGGTCATTATAATAGTTTAGTAAACAGTAGATTTTCAATTTTTATACACGGGTTTCGTACAGTAGTTTATTATTATTTATCATATCAAAGTCGGATGTTTTTAATCCGGTAATTTAATAGTATATACCTAGTAAAATACATATTTTTATAGGTCGTAGGTATATATTTTTATGAACCGTAAAATCACACAAGTTATGGACACTACAATAAGAATATACAGATTTAGAATAATAAAAACTACCTACCTACATGATTAATTATTCCCAGCAAGTTCTCTACGAGATATGATAAATTGTTTTTAAGCAAAAAGTGTTTCCTTTTACGTGTTTTGTACGCTTTTTTTAAATGTAAGTATACTTTTCCTTTGTCATGGGACTGGGAAGATTTACTGAGATTCTTTTCACATTTATTTTGCCCGTTGTCGCTTGGACTTCAAAGATTTTGCTATTCTGCCAACTACAAATAAAAGTCCTATTCGTAAATGTGCATAATGTTTATATGCATAACCGTTGCGCGTTGTAAGCATTAGTACCTACTTATTCAAATTCCATTAGTTGTCTTGTTAAGAGGTCACTGGAGGCTTCAGTAAAAGCCATCGCGTTCCAGTTACCAATACAATGACTAGAGTTCAATGATTTAATGTTCATGGTTGGTACATCTGTCATACTACCGGCCATAATTCTAACCCATTATCACCCATAGCTCTCAAATTGTAGTATAAATGCGTACAAAATGAGTTCTCACGCGTCAATTTAACTTTATGTGTCAACTGTCATGTCAAAAGTACGACTTTAGGTCTTATTTTAAAGGTGAACCGTACTTTTAACATGACAGTTCAGTGTTCACACAGAGTTAAAATGGCGCGTGAGAAGTAAAAAATTATTTTGTACGGACTATAGGTACTATAATTAAAAGTTAAAAGGTCTACTACGTCTTGTTTAGATTATTTTTCTTTCTCGACGGTCGTTCCTTTTGTAGAATTGTGTTGAATTTGTACAAATTGGACAGCATCAGTTGGTAAGACCGCCTTGGTGAGCGGCCTTGCCAATAAGATGGTATGTGGCGAGTGTTTAGATTAACTTAATGAAAATAATTTCTCAAAACTGGCTTTCCTACTATATGAATATTTTGGCAAAATAAAGGAGCATTTTCATACAATAATAACACAAAATTTTATGTTTGATATTACAAGCTATGGTTATTTAAACTTTCTACATCATGTATCTTTGCGCTTTAATTAAGTAACGCGCTAAACATATTGAAATTAGCATCCCATTGTATATTCCATATGTAAGCTCGCAAAATAAACGGTATTTTTGTAGAATAACATCTACCTAATTGACATAATATATAAAATATTTATATCATGTATAAAAGCAAAATCCACTTATTATTTGTATAGATATTATTAAAATGAGAACATGACTTATTAGATTAACATATATACCATTTACTCTAAAAATAAGGTTCAGTGCATAAAATAACACACTGCTTTAAAAAAAATTGTTCATTATTTTCTGATTTTATTCAATTAATATGGGAGCATATACAGATAATTCAACTTCAAGAGTACGCATATACAATATTTGCATGAAAACAAAATCGTAAAATGTTGGTGGGGGACAGGGGAGATTGCTTTGTTGTGATGGTGGTGGATTCAAAAGTCACGTAATCACGTAATATGTGTGGAATGAGGGTACCGAATGGGCGTGGGCCGACTTTTATGCTAAGCAACTGCTTAAGCTTGGCGATCGGGGTGTCCGGCTATAAGCGTCTATGGGTGGTGGTATGTAGGAGCATATTAATTGAATAAGAATCCAATCCAGTTTTTCTTTTCTTTTTTTGGCCTATTCTCCTTCAGCCTGCAGTGCTGATCTAACGTGATTGTCTGCTCAGTTGATAAGATAATTTAACTGGCAAAGCTGCTCAAACGACAAGAAGATTTGCTTGATTATCGCGAAAAATCCGTTTAGAAATTCAACGCGGATTTGGAGCAATCCAAGCATCTTTCCACGCGGGCATAATTTATCCATTACCTACTTAGTTCAGAATTTTGCAGTTAAGATAGAATTAAATATTCAAAAGACGAGACGTTCTTCGTTCACATAAAAGGCGCTTGCTCCATTTAATAGGCCTAATTTGTATACTGACGTAGTGGGGATGTCTCGGCTCGAAATTAAGTAAAAAGTTTCATCAAATTCGGGATACCTGTGGAATAGGCTGTAACTACAGAAAATTATCGCCCATATTACTTATGTTTGTTTTTTGGTTTATTTACGAGTATTTGTCGGTTTGATCTTCAATCATAATAACGGATCGACGTATTTTTGCATGGGTACTGGAGCGTGACATAGGTATTTTATCCATTAAAATCGAAGAGCTCTCACGGGATTCTTAAAAACCTAAATCCTCGCGGACGAAGTTACGAGCATCAGCTAGCTATTCATATACACTCCAATAATTTCATTTATTAGTGAAATTGTAGTCCAGTTAAAAACGGAATCTATTGTAAGCATGCTTGCGCAGTAGGTAATTATTCATAACTAATTTCTAATTATTAAGTACCATAAAAAACTTCTGCCTAGCCAGAATTGGATATTTAAACCCGTTCATATCTACTTTAAATCGAGTTTCTTGAAATCTCTTAAAAATCCGTTTGCTCGATTTTAAAACAATAAAACTTTCCTTTATTTGCCCTTTTTGAATAAAGCAATTATAAAACAGCCGTGTTAGTATATTAATATGTAGCCATTGGCATGAAAGGCACCTGCTTCACATAATCGACTCTATTTGAATACTGAGTGGTGACATATCGTCTCGTCTTAGAATTTAATGCAAATTTCCCCAAGCGATGTCGTAGTTTCCACTATTTCCACCTGAATTGGCTGTCAGTCAGCTTTATTGAATGAGAGGGGTTCTAAAGCTTCGTGTTCCAAACATAGCAAATACCTACTTAGTATAATGGAAAATTAGTTTTACTTTACTTTTTACTCAAATAAACTTTTGAATCGTGAAATGCTTCTACCACTGCAACTTATTCGAAATACCTTTCCTACTGAGAAGAGCCAGCAAGAAATTCAGCGGTTGCTCTTTTCAAACATTCGATTTACAATAATATTACATTATCTTAGTCCTTACTAGCTTATGCCCAGCATAATACAGCGAGACATACTTACAGATAAACATTAATTTAGACATATAAGTAAGTAAATTCACGCGACTTCATTCGCTTAGATTTCGATTTTTTTAATTCCCGTAGGAAGTTTTTGATTATCTGGGATAGAAAGTCCTATAGTAGTATATCTCTAGAATGCAAGCATATCTTTGGCTTTCATAAATATCAAACAAACAGCCATATTTCGCATATTTTATAAAACAAGTATGGATTATTATCATCCCACTAGAATCTAAGATATAGGTGTCAGAATTTGATATCGTTCATATAAGTGTGTATTTGTGTTAGCTGATCCTTCCCAACGTATGCTCTAATATTGAAGTAGCAGTTTGTACTGTTCCCGCGGGTCACATTGTTTGGAACATTACGGAATCGTCACAATTCGGGCAATTGCAAATAATATTGTCTCGATATTAATGTCAAATAGTTCCCATGAGATTAAAAAACCGGCCAAGTGCGAGTCAGGCTCGCGCAATGAGGGTTCCGTACTACAGTCGTATTTTGTCGACATTTTGCAGGATAATTCAAAAACTATGATACATAAAAATAAATAAAAATCTGTTTTAGAATGCACAGGTAAAGAACTTTCATATGATACCCCATTTGATATAGTATCTTACTTCGAAAGTTGAAAATACTAATTATTAGTTCATGACCACAATTTAATTTTTTTTGTGTGATCTGACCCTAAATTCACGGTTTTCAGATTTTTCCCCAAATGTCAGCTATAAGATCTGCCTACCTGCCAAATTTCATGATTCTAGGTCTACGGGAAGTACCCTGTAGGTTTCTTGACAGACAGACAGACAGACAACAAAGTAATCCTATAAGGGTTCCGTTTTTCCTTTTGAGGTACGGAACCCTAAAAAACCTAAATCCACGCGGATAAAGGCACGGGCACCTACCAGTAGATAACTTAATAACATTTTTTATCTGTGATGTGCATTTACTAAAGAAAACATAAGATACTTGGACATGAATACAAAAATCTAAATTAAAATATTATTTATCTTTACCCAAAATTAAAAATGCGAAAGTGTGTTTGTTTGTTTGTTCGTTGCTTTATCTTTCAACCGAATCCACGCGGACAAAGTCGCGGGCATAAGCTAGTGTCAAATATTCTGAGAGCATAAAAAATTTGACTGTAATATTTTTCAGAAAATTTTAAACTTATAAACAAATACATACAATAAATACCTATTACAACGCGACGATGTGGACAGTTACCCACCGCGTTATTGTGTTCGCAGACTGTCGTCTACCAGTGTGCCAGTGTGCCAGTCCCGCGGATTGCGATATGGCACATTGCCAGACACTTTTTGTGAACTTGCAAATAAAGCACAATTATTCATGAAGCAATATAAACCATCAATAAATATTCCGTACCAAATGTCCCATACAATAATATTATTATTTCTATTATTTTATCATTGTAATAGGAATTGTAATGAGATTAATAAAGATAGCTAGAATACGCCAGGTAGGTATGTGATGCAATAATTACATTGCAATGCCTTTTTGTCGGAATGACTTGCCGCCGCCTATTGTACGTTTTTGTTAGAAAAGAATAGAATATAATTTTATTCAAGTAAACTTTTACAAGTGCGTTTGAATCGTCAACTAGTCGAGTTCTTACCGAGAAGAACCAGCAAGCAACTCGGCGGTTGCCCTTTTCAAGTGTTCAATCAGTTTACAATATTATTATACCATACTGTACAAGCAATTGCAGCCCCGTGTATTGCTGGAGCGAGTCAAATCCACGCTTTTTTATCATTTACAATGTAATTTACAATGTAAATGATAAACCAGGCAAGTGCGAGTCAGGCTCGCGCAACGAGGGTTCCGTACTACAGTCGTATTTTTTCGACATTTTGCACGATAATTCAAAAACTATGATGCATTAAAATAAATAAAAATCTGTTTCAGAATGCACAGGTGAAGACCTTTCATATGATACCCCACTTGATATAGTTATCTTACTTCGAAAATTGAAAATACTAATTATTAGTTCATGTCCACAATTTAATTTTTTTTGTGTGATGTAACCACCAATTCACAGTTTTCAGATTTTTTCTCGAATGTCTGCTATAAGACCTACCTATCTGCCAAATTTCATGATTCTAGGTCAACGGGAAGTACCCTATACCCATACAGACAGACAGACAGACAGACAGACAACAAAGTGATCCTATAATGGTTCCGTTTTTCCTTTTGAGGTACGGAACCCTAAAAATTGAACCTAATAATGTGGCATGTCGATTGTCGATGTCGGAAAAGATTAGTCTACCTTCTAGTAGAATCGCGTTTGTTCAGAGATAAAGCCAGTACAATATGTTATCACAGCCTCACTTTATCTTCCTTTGTTATGAGTGTAAGAGGATTTATCGGGATCCTCTTCATAGAGAGCACACAATGATTTGATTTTGCTTTAAGTAATAGGCATTGCTTAGAGGTTTCGGACAGTTACAATTTATTTAATTGACACTTAACTAGGTAGGTATTTTTTTTAGGTTGTTGATGGGTACGATTCAGGTATTTTATAAATCCCATGGGTTCCAAAAAGTTCTTTGATTTTACTTACAGCATAAAAATGTCGTTTGTTTACCAATTTCATCTAGATGGGTTCAGTGGTTAAGCCGTTAAATGGTAACAGGTAAACACATAGATAGACTGATACCGAAACACTTTTGCATTTATATTGATTCTGATAATTCTGATTGTTATTTCAAAATCTCCTGCGCATGTATGAACGTAACCTATGTAAAATGACGGGTAAGTATTAGGTACTTTACTAAGTCTAGTCCTGGGATCCAGTCCAGCTCTGATTTCTGAATTAGTAATGGGATACCTAATGGAAACAGTAAACATCGTTTTGATTTCAATATCCAGAGTACTGGTTCCGGTAATTTAATCCAATAACGGTTATAATTTTGAGTAAATAAATAACAGGAATAATTTTGGCGACTTTTTTCCAATCCAGTCCAGTGTGGAGTATAGTCTACCACACTCCACATAGTTTTGAGAATAATAAGATGGAGAACTCTCAGGCATACAGGTTCCCTCACGATGTTTTCCTTCACCGTACGTACAATGGTCTCTACTAAACGCAATTCAAATTTTACTATATCTTTCCATGTCACTTATAAAGGTTTAATTGACATATCATAAAAGGTTTGCGGTCTCGTTCTCGTTCCAACAACTCTAGAAGATTATATGTTACAGGAATGAAGAGATGGATCTCCGAAGCGTCTCGGTGGCAATTCAAATTTCCTGCGGGAATCGTTGAGTAATGTAGTTTCCAAGTTAGTTCAACATTTGAATTGTGACAGTAACCATTGTCTTGTATCCACATGATTTGACACATAGAGCTAAAATGGCGCGTGAGTTTTCCTTTTGTACGGACTATACATAGAAATCGCGGGGGAACTAGGTACTCTACTCGTTTCTTGCTTACAAAATACCACAAACGTTGTAGCCACTTGAATCTCTTGGGACTACGAGTCGGCTGGCTTGATAATGTAATACAAACTACATTTCGTATTTCCTAAATCCACGTTATACGCAAAGAAATTGAAGCAGAGGCGAAGCTCTGTATAAATACGTGGCATCCGCGCTCTGGGTTTGGCAACGTTAATAAGTAATCTTTCGAAAGATTTACAATTTCGTTTTATTTAGCTACCAAAGCCTTTAAATATTAATGAATTCATATAGCAGTGTAAAAAGAAGTCAGTAGGTAGGTACTCTTATCTGAATCCATCATTATCATCATCATTATCAACTGATAGACGTCCAGTGCTCAACATAAATGTCTTGTAGGGACTTCCACATGCCACAGTTTCGCTCTATCTGAATCCAGGAGCTCCCTGTAACTCATTTAAGTCCATACTAATATTATGTGAAATGTCTATCTGTATGTTACCTTTTCACGGCCCTATTTTGATGAAAGGCAGGATAGCTTGCATCAGACGAACATAGGATACTTTTTAACCGACTTCCAAAAAGGAGGTGGTTCACAATTCGGCCCGTTGTTTTTTATGTACGTACACCAATTTAACACGAGTGTACAACTTATTTTAGGCATCGGTGGCTTAACCTAATTTTGATTGTTATTTTGGTGAAACAATAAATTATTTATTATTATTTAAATGGTTTCTGGATCGATTTGCAAATTATTTTTTAATCTACAGCACAAATTTCGGGATCCGACTCCTTAATCCTGATGCTGCAGGGTTACTAAAAAATTAAACTTTGTAGTGGTTTTGGAAGTCAGTTTTTTATATATTTTTTATTAACATATACTTTAGTAAGAATATACTTATAATCCGTCTTATTTAGAATCATTGTACCTAAATATTTTTTAAATATATAGTCGATAGTAAAATTTATTTGACTGTTAATATCACAAAATATTGAGTTGGTAGTACGCCAGTTTCACTAGTTGCCAGTCCCGCTGAGCGACGCCAATATCTGGCAATACGCCAGTGGATGCTAAATTACATTGTTTGGGTTAAAACATGGATCTGGCACTGATGTATAGAAAAACTCGTATTACATCAGAATTTTAAAAACAAGATTTTTTTAAATTAGCCTTTACTCTTTAGGACCAGTATCTACCAAAACCGAGATGGGCGAAAATGTGTTTAACAGCCAGATTATAGATTGATAATGTAAAAAAAACCGGCCAAGTGCGAGTCAGGCTCGCGCAATGAGGGTTCCGTACTACAGTCGTATTTTTTCGACATTTTGCGGGATAGTTCAAAAACTATGATACATAAAAATAAATAAAAATCTGTTTTAGAATGCACAGGTGAAGCCCTTTCATATGATACCCCATTTGATATAGTTATCTTACTTAGAAAATTGAAAATACTAATTATTAGTTCATGACAACAATTTAATTTTTTTTGTGTGATGTAACCACAAATTCACGGTTTTCAGATTTTTCCCCAAATGTCAGCTATAAGATCTACCAACCTGCCAAATTTAATGATTCTAGGTCAACGGGAAGTACCCTTCACAGACCGACAGACAGACAGACAGACAACAAAGTGATCCTATAAGGGTTCCGTTTTTCCTTTTGAGGTACGGAACCCTAAAAAATAACATGTTATGTATCAATAATGTGATTGGTTGTTAAACATATTTTGTCCATCTTTCCGTTAGTTTCCTCCAATTTTAATATAGTAGGTACCTTAAAGTCAAGAGTGAATAGGCATCTTCTAGGCAAGCGCACTCCATCTTAGGCTGCATCATCACTTGTGACCGTCTGATTGCAGCCAAGCGCTAGTCTATAAATTAAAAAAATCTTTGTTTTGGTGGTTACCGGACCTTATCAAGTGAACGGTTGACGATATAAACAAAAGCTTTTGATAACAAAATAGACAGGAGAAATACATTAACTTAATCCCAACTTTCCTTTAGAGCTCAATGAACAACGTTTTCCTATTATTGTTAATTAAGCCACCTAATGGGCCTGTCAATCAGTCTCGATTGACACCTCTTAAATAGCTTATTACTTATAGCTTAGGTACATAATGCCTGATTCCCACGGTGCGTGACTGTGCGGATTATCACGCAGCCGGCCGACGTCCACGAACAGCCACGCACCGAGCAAAAGGCTAAGACAATGACAATGACGCGACGTGTCTGCGCTACCACGGACGATACTCTTCCCACGGTTCGTCGCCGCATCTGTGTGGGCTGGTCCGCGTCTGTCTGCAATATCACGCACCGTGGGAAGTTGGTATAATACGAGAGTATTGCTTTGAGTGCTATACAATTCTTTAAAATATAAACTGCTGACTCGACGCGCCCTGGTTTGTATGATTGGACTTACCTGGGTTGATCATAGTGGTGATGAAATAAGTTGTAGGTACATGTTAAAACACTGTATAAACATTTCTCTTGAAATGTTGTAACTCATAAATGCGAAAGTGGTGGTTTGTTGGTTTGTCCTCCAGTCACGCCGCAACGGGGCAACGGATCGACGTAATTTTTTGCATGGATATAATTAAAAACCTAGAGAGTGGCATAAGCTACTTTTATCTCGAAAAATTAAAGAATCCCCACAGGATTTTTAAAAACATAAATCCACGTAGGCATTAGCCAGTACACCCTAAAAACATTATCAGCGACATGAAAACGCAGACTGAGAGAACTGCAACTGAGATATTCTATACTTACCAGTTATAAATTATTTACGTGACAGAAAATTCTACAAACTTTGAAACTAAAAGGGCTCATCGATTTAGAGTGGATGCAGAACTTTGCAAGAAAATGATATCCTTATGCAAAGAACTCCGGCACACTGCGGCAAAACGCCCATGCCCATCAATCTTACCTTCTTTCGCAACGAATAAGCCACTTCCTACTTTTGCTTGCTTTCTGAAATCACTTGCCAATAAGGATCTCATAAGTTTCCTACCAAACTTATACCTACTCATTGTATTGGATTGAATGAGGGCTTACTGATGGTCTGAAACCATTCTTCATCTTACGAGTATAAATACGAAAGCGCGTCTGATTGTTCGTTAATTAAAGCCTAATTACAAATTGATAATTATCAACACAAAATTTATATGACACGTTAGGCACAATACACTGGCAGAGCCGAGGCGTGGCATCTCTCCGCTTCAAAGCAAGCTTCATACTTTTTAGGGTTCCGTACCTCAAAATGAAAAACGGAACCCTTTCGGATCGGATCGGAACGGATCACTTTATTGTCTATCTGTCTGTCTCTCTGTCTGTCAAAAAACCTACAGAGTACTTCCCGTTGACCTAGAATCATGAAATTTGCCAGGTAGGTGGGTCTTATAGCTGAGCTGGCATACGGGGAAAAAAATCTGAAAACCGTGAATTTGTGGTTACATCACACAAAAAAAATTAAATTATGGTCATAAACTAATAATTAGTATTTTCAATTTTCAAAGTAAGATAACTACATCAAGTGGGGTATCATATGAAAGGGCTTCATCTGTGCATTCTAAAACAGATTTTTATTTATTTTTATGCATCATAGTTTTTGAATTATCGTGCAAAACGTCGAAAAAATACGACTGTGGTACGGAACCCTCGTTACGCGAGCCTGACTCGCACTTGGCCGGTTTTTTTCAAGTAGCAATGGCTTTGCGCGGCAAGCACAAGCGCACCACGCACGGCGTGCGTTATATCCATGTTATGTTGTCAGAATACCAATTTCAGCGATATTTCAAGTATAAACTTAAGAAAGACTCGGCTTGATTTCACCCCGTCCATTTATCCATACTTTACTATACTATTATAAATGCGAAAGTGTGTCTGTCTGCTAGCTTTTCACAGCCCAACAATTTAACCCATTTTATTGAAATTTGTACAGAGTTAGCTTATATCACGGGCAAGGACATAGGCTACTTTTATCCCGGAGAAGCAAAGAGTTCCCCCCATTTTTAAAAAACATGGATTTCCACGCGGATGAATTCGGGGGCATCATCTAGTAGAGAATAAATAGACGGAGTGGGATCAAGCCGAGCCTTTAGGCCTCAATATTAATTTTCTTACAAATTCCACAATTTGGCAATTAAGAAGTGTACAATGATACCCAATTTGAATGAATTATTCGATTATAATTTTTTATTTTATTACTAGCTATTAGAAGTACATAGGGTAACTTTATCGCGGTAAAATAGAACTTTCAGGATATTAAAAATTAAGACGAATTCGCGGGAAAATGCTAGGCCAAATAAATAAATAAACTTCTGCTACCAATCTGAAATTATGTCAACGTAGTTTTAATCAAAGCAATCTTGTAACTAGGCCATTGGAGGAATATTTTAGCATATTGTGTACATAAATCACCGAGTATTTAATGGTAAACTTGTTTCAGTGGACACGACGGCACAGTACGACGCTGTTCGGGCATATCTTAAAGAACTGGACATCTCGAGTGCCGTGTGGGTTGGTCTCATACGCAGCAACCCGGATGGAGACTTCACTTGGACGTAAGTATTGAAAACCACTCATCTGGTGACAGAAGGGCTGGCTCATTTTTTGTCGGATCAACCTGGCTGTCCAGCGCGGAAATGCAGCCAGTATTCTTGGCACCATTCCACGCGGGCATGATTTGTATAGTAGGTAATTAGATAAGGCTAGCTTTAAGGTTTATTGAAAACCTAGCTATTTTAACTGTACATAAATTTGCTGTGTACTGATTTACTACCATGACAACCGAGATAAAACTTCCACACTTATTATAAACTTTAAATTGAGTAAAATATCTCTTTAAATTGTCTTACCTTTTCAACTTCCCCTGCATGAAACCTTTCTTTTGGAGATCACGTCGGTCCTCGAATGCGTTAACGTTAGTGTTTAATAGTGCAAGTGCAGTAATTTATTGATTTCCTCAACAAAGATTGAAATGAAGTTTTTTTGTGTTTTTGTCATCGTCAATAGAGAGAGCCAGCGCGTGCCAGTCCTTCGTTATTTTATAAAAGCTGACAGTTTCTCTGCGTATTGTGCCCAACGCATGGAGGAGCGATCAGCGGCCATGAAATTTGGATAATAAAGGTGTAAAAAATCTTCAAAGCATAAAGTCTAATTATTTTTATATTTTCTTCGGAATAGTATTAGAAGTCATATCATGCATTACCAGGCATTTGTACATACATCTACGTTGTAACCTTTGTATTGATTGTTGTCCCTTAGAGACTACCGCGGTTTGAGCAGCGATGGGTACTGGAGCGCCGCGCCGGATGCCCGGTCGGCGCCGCTGTGCGCCGCAGCCGACCCGGCTGCCGACTACCGCTGGGAGGCCCGAGCCTGCGGAGGACCCTCCGTCGCGTCGTTCATCTGCGAGTTACCAGGTATCTTACAAAATATCTAATAAATTCTGGCTCAATACTCAAACTCAAATAATTTATTCCGATTAGGTATTATTGTTTTCACTTTCTGATTGAATTTTCATTACTATGATGTAGTGGTGATAATTAATTACTTAAACTTAAAACTAAAGCTACGAGGGTTCCAAACGCGCCCAGGTCTGAGAAAGCCCACAAAAAAACTCAGTCGGATATTCTTTTTTATTATCGCCATACAAAATCACTTATATTCGTTTGAACTGTCAAAGCGCTAGGCAACTCATTCCCAGGCTTCTTTATCAATTAAATAATCCTTTATATTGCAATAGGATACTTGAAACAATTCTGCAACGCTGGCATTAACAGTGAATCTATTAATGCACTGAAGGATGAGATGTTGTCGTTGTGTCCATCTCATAATTTAGATCGATTCTCTCATAAAGTCTCTACGAGGTGCGAACCTAAGGGCTTTATCTCGTGAGAGAACACCTCTAACAACGAATTTAAGTACTGAATAAATGTTACTTTTATAACTGTTCAATGCGATTTTACTTGGTGGGGATACCAACGCAGTCTAACGCAAAAGTGGGCCAACTCGGAAGGGGTATGACAAGCTTGATTGCGGTAAAATAGCAGCTACAATGTCACGATCGTAATCACCTCTGGTTGACGCTCGCTCTCTATTGGTCACAATGCATTGTTGCAACAAGAATACCATAAATTCAGCAAATCACAACAATTGAGATTGTAGTTTTTCCACAATCGACCAGCTGGTATTGTCCCATACCAGACATGAAACAATTTTGCTATTGACTTTACAGGGTATCCAACTCGGGACAAACCAGTGCACCTGAGATGGGCTAAGCCTATATTTACAAGAATCTTGTTTTTCAGTACCACAATGGGCGCTTGGGAATGAAGGCTGTATGGTACGAGCGCTTCCAGCACTGACGGTGTTATATTTACCTGAGAGCGCTGCTGTACAACTCACTGCAGATTGTGGTTTGGCTGGAGTAAAGAGAGTTCAATGCACCGGAAACGTGGTATGATAATTATTTCAGTAACTTTTGTTGAGAGCAAATTTTATTTCATACGTTTCACTATCGATATTAATGACAAGATATGCCCAAGTGGACATAATTTTTCACGGTTTTGGAACCAAATAAATCAGAGCCACCTCTCAGATACTAATGAACGACCCGTTTGAAATCCAGACGTCACTGAGGTTGCATTGGTGCTAAATAAACATTTTAGGACCAATGAGTCGATGCCATTTTGCTTGTTCAATGGCCCTGTCCTTACGAAGTAATATATAAGTTTTACATATAATTTCATTTTGCAGAAACGAGAAGATCTTCTTCGAGAGCTCTCTTGTGCAGAAGAAGATCAAACGACTACTTCACCAATTGTAACAACACCACTTATGTCGTGGCAGTCTGCCACAGATACAACATATTCTGATCAAGATACGAGTAATGAAGTCAATACAGAAGAAAATACTACTACTGAACATGAAGATGACATCAATCAGTTGACCTCAGTCAAACTATTATCTACAATTCAAAATGCTCGTCTAAGCACTACACAACAAGTACTGTTGACACAAACGCCATTAACAAACAAACTTTACAAAGTCCCGTTGGAGAAAAATATCAACTTGGATATAGTAAATAATAACTTGCTTAATGACATTCCGAAGATTTCTATCAGTGAAGATTTCTATACAAATACTCAATCACAAAAGTCTGATGAAAAAGATGAAAAACAGATGCAACACAAAAAATTAAACGCTGAACTAGCTCGTCTTGGAAATTTGGAAACAGTATTTAGTCAACCCACTGATCATTTTGTGCCACCTCTGGTAATGGCTAAAGCAAAAATCAGTGATGATATGACTGCATTATCAGTTGAGGAGAAACAACAACAACTTTCTGAACATCAATTCTCAGATCATAATAGTATGCAAAGAGATATTGAAAATTTCAAAGAATCCACAAGCACTGGAACATCAAACAAAGATGTAACAACTGAAAATGGAATCAATTTTAATTTATCGTTTTCAACAAATAGAATAAATGACAATCAATACTCCGGTCACACAAAGTATCTTTTGCCAAAGAAATATACAAAACATGATGAAGTCAAAACTAAAATGTTAAAGAATATTAAATTAATTAAAACTCACAAATCTTTTGTTGATACATATTCTAATAATTCTAACACAGAAGTAATTGACACAACTACAGTTAAATCTTATACACAAAACTTTCACGCCAATAATAATAATCATCAAATAGAGGAAGATACATCTCTTGAGCTAACTGTTATCATAAAAGAACCTAGAATCTACGATGAAGATAATAAAACACAAGGAAATTATTCTCAAACTATATTTTATGGACGAAAAGAACACAATTCGCCAACAAATGCAACAGTGAATAGTTTATCACCTGTTGAAAGTTTAGTAGCATCTCCAACAACAGAACACAAGGTTATAATGAACGATGAAGTAATAAAAATAGAAATTATTAACAATAACAATAAACACCCTAATATAGACGTGACAATGTTTGAATTAACAACAAAAGTTCCTGGTTCTGAAAATAAAGCTAGCAAGAATGATGATTCAGAACAACATAATAAAGATATTAAAGTGGTAAGTAATTTATCGTCAACTTTTGAAAAAGTTAAAACTCCCGATGTAACTGTTAATGACTTGATAACTGCCTCTGTCCGGACTGACATTGAAAATATCACATCAGACTCTTCAACTCGTACAACAGAAGCAACGTTAATAACGGTTACAGCAGATTTGAATACTGAGGTTGATGATAATTCAACAATTAACAGTTACAAGGACAAGAACAATACTGAAGAAGAGCCCATAGTAGTGTATAACGCATCAATAACGGAAAATAACGATGAAACTAATGAAACACATAATATTACTGAGGATACGGAGAAAAATATGACCGACACAACACCGGAAATAGAGGACTTCCAATCACCATTACTTTCCGCTGCTAATGAACCTTTACACAAACCTAACAGATCAAGGCGACCACAATCATTGAATCGAGCTAATAAGTTTAATCCATTTCGTATATTAGGTTAAATACACAATTAACATAGTAATCCTATTTTGCAACTGCCACGAAATTAACTGTACTACTAATACAATGACTGAACCAAGTGAAAACATCTGATCAAACTAGAATTAGTGTGTATTTTACAATCGCAAGTATTGTGATGGCACAGTGCACTTAGTTGATTTTCATATTGTATAAGTAGCGTTTTCAATGTTTTAAGTATGAACACATCATTAATAATATTTTTATGTAAATTTTGCACTTCGCATATTTCTCTGTTCATGTTCAGATATCATTAATCTTCTTTAACCTAATATAGCTACATTTATAATTAATGAAGTAGTCAATTCTTATATTTCAAATAGCATAGCTATAGTTACTGTTATAATTATTATTATTAAATTTCTAAGTGATAGGCAACTTGATGACGATTTAAAGAAAAATATTATTTACTACATAATAGGTACATCTAAATAAATAAAGTAATATCGTTCAAAATTTCCTATAAATAAGAATGAAAATTCATGAATCATATCATTTTAGAATAAGGATCTACAGTCTTACCATTGAAAAAACAAGTTTTAACTGATGCTTAAATTGATATTTTGACAATTTCTGCACGGGACTAGCAGTTTTAAAATAAAAACGCGTTTAACACTTGTTTAATTTTTTTTGTGGTAAGACTGAAGATTTTTTTTTTATATTTAGTTTTAAGAAGTAATTTTAAATAAATATTTTGCACAGATATAACTGTCGAAAGGAACAAACCACAAGCCATATGTCTAGCCATATTAATAACAGAGATACATCTCGCACCTCCCGTTCTCGCAACGTCCATCACGGAAGACAAATTATTAAGACGAAGATAAATTCACGGTGGTAAACGGATATGTGAGTTGTTCAACCATATTCGGTTAAAGAATTATTTATTTATTATAATGTAGTAAACTAGGATCTAAGCGTTTTATAAATAAAGATTTAGACAAAACATATATTATTATTTTTATTTAAAATCAGCATTTGAAATTCTACCTTTCCGGAGCTATGCACGTTTTCTTCAACGGTGAAGGTAAACATCGTGAGGAAACCTGCATGCCTGAGAGTTCTCCATAATATTCTCAAAGTTGTGTGAAGCCTGCCAATCTGCACTTGGCTAGCATGGTGGGCTATTACCAAACCCTTCTCATTCTGAGAGGATACCCGTTCTCAGTAGTGGGCCGTCGATGGGTTCATGATCATAATGAAATTCATGATTGTTTTCAATCAAACGTTTCCGTATTTTGTTATTATTTTATCCAAGATTAAACAGCAGAAGTTTCTCAGAAAAATTGCAATTTTTAAAATATTCGCGCCAGTCAATATTTGTGAAACACTTCAGACCCGAAGCGCTCGACTTTCAGTCCCAACTTTAATTCAATTTATTTTTCCTAAAATTCTCTTTAGAAATCATTTTACCAGAGCATAATTTTGTTTGCTTTTCTATATTTAACGAATAATAAAGCATTGATGTTTCTGATGGGAATCTATGAGCGATATTGTTACTATAAGTAGGTATATTTCCAAGTTTGAGTGTTACGAAATCGTTTAGAACAGAAATACGGAACTATACATTATACTTACAAGTACCATAACCTTTTTGTATCAAAAAATCTGCAAACCAGCAACTCTTTGAAGAAAAATCTAGAAAATGCCGCTGACACGATTCTAGAAAATCTTGAAATAGTTTGTGGTAGTGCCAGGTGTAAGCTACTTTTTAAGTAAAAGCTTTTTGTCTTCTTATTTAAAATCGTTTTCTGCATGAATGACTTATTTACTACGAGTATATTTAACTTTTTATCTTAGTACCTAGGTATATAAAACACTAAAAATGTTTTTATTAAGTTATGTCCGGTATAGACTTTGAAATCATCAAACCGATTCCATGAGAAAGGCAATAACGCAAAAATGATTTTAGATTCTAAATAATATCTGTCCCGGCTGTACTCACGTGTGTAGTCGACGTTAGCCCGACTAGTTTCGAACCCATACGGGGTCCTTTTTCAAGGGAGTAAAGGGGAAACTAATCGGGCTAACGTCGACTACACACGTGAGTACAGCCGGGACAGATTATTCAGAATGGAAATCACTCACGGTAGTTTAAATGCTAAAATGATTTTAGAGTCATTTTTCAGCGTGGTAGCACACGTCGTGTATCCACTAGTTCACTAAGTATATTATTTTGTCTTTTACTTACGTACATTTCTTTTTCTATTTTCCAGTAGATACAGTAAAATGTTCAGCATCAAAGTTCCTGAATAACGTTTCAAGTTTTGAAGTTTCCTGTACAACTGCAGAACTAATGTTATCAGTTGCGAAACTTTATTACATTAAGTGCAACGAACAATGTGAAGAAATATTACATAACTTTATCCAAAGTATATAGACTTCATTCTATAGATCTTCTTTCCACTAGGTGCGAATACCTATGTTGTTCTATCTACTTATCTATCAATTCAAGGCGGTCAAGTTTTACATATTCAGATTAGACTAGTTTCAACATCAATCTCCATGTAGGTAGGTACTTATCTCTCAGAAATATACTAAATCAGAAAAATATTATATAAACCTCGCGGTTTCACCTTCGATGCATTCGAAATGCGTAATAAATAATTTTAAAAAAATATAAATTAAGGGAATAAAAGAATTTTAAAAAAAACTGACTTCAATAACACCAAAAATAGTTTAATTTATTACCGAATATTTTAGTTTAGAGTTATTGTATGTAGTTCTAAAATAATATTTTTTGAAGTCGGTGAAGCTGAAATGGGACCACCTCTGATGTATGTCCCACAAAACAAAAAAAGAATCATCAAAATCGCTTCATAATTGACGGAGTAATCGTGTAACAAACATACAAAAAAAGTCGAATACAGTCGAATTGAGAAACTCCTTTTTTTGAGGCGTATGAGGCGGGGGGACGCCCACCCGCACGGCTGCACGTCACCCGCGCTCGCCCGCACGTGGGTTAGCACGGCCGCTGTGAGGGTGTGCGCCGCCGTTACCTCCCCGATTGGCATCTCGACCTGTCGCGTACTATATAGGTATTATCTGATTCTATACCTACATTCAAGGTCATACACTTACCTATTTTATAAATGTTGGAAGCAGAAGCGGTAGGTATTCGTAAGTTATTTAAACTTTACAAACAGCTACAATACTTTTCCAGAAAATTTTCAAAACTAGAACATTCTCTGCTGTCAATATTTGCGGAACACTTCAATGCCGCCCGCCAAAGTTTTCCTTTTAGGCTACAACTTTAATTCAATTTTCTTACAGATAAATTCTCTTTGAAACTCTTAAGGTACAATTTTTTCGATTTCCTTTATTTAAAAGAATGGATGCTCCGTGAAAATCAAATATTATTTCGATCTAGGTACGTATCCAATCCGCACTTGGCCAGCGTGGTAGACTATGACCAAAAGCCTTCTCACTCTGAGAGGAGTGAGCCGACGATGTGTTGATCATGATGATGATGACGTATCCAATACCCATTTTTGATGTAGCATAGACTCTAGACTCTGCTGAATTGCACTTCGTTACAAAATATGAACACTTTTATGTGAAAATCTCGTAAATCTGTTTTGTATCATAAATTGGAATATACTACAGTTCATTTTAAAAGGTACATCAAAAACCTCTACCAACGAAAGTACAGATTATTAATATCTAGACTGAAGCCGAAGTTCGTAAATTTAGTTCCGCTCGAATAAGCCCAGCCAAAGGATCTTTACTTAGCATTTTACGTTCACCTGTGTACGATCAAATATTTACAACGAGGTGTGCCGCGCTTTGAGTTATAAAACACGGTATGTACCTACAGTGTGTTTTTTATTTATCGAAGTTTATAACTATACTAACTGATACCCGCGACTTCGTTCGCATGGATTTAGGTTTTAAAATTCCGTGAGAACTCTTTCATTTTGCGAGACTAAAAGATGCCTATGTCACTCTCCAGGTCTTTAATTATAACCATGCAAAAATTGACATAAATAACACGCAAGGCACATACATAGTTCGAAAAAACGATAGACTTTGGGGTCCCAAGGTGCTAAAATGGCACTCTCGCACCAGAAAGCGCTGGAAGACCCCCCAGACGATAACATACGCGTCGTAGGGAGTCGCTAGATTCAGGTGCCGCAAGACCGTGGCGTGTGGAAGTTCCTACAAAAGGCCTATGTTCAGCAGTGGACACCTATTGGTTGATAATGATTATAATAGGAATGTACTACTTATTGGAAACAGTTAATGTGACTGTCCTTAGGTATGTAAGTTAAGTAGGTCCTATAAATAATTTTAGATAAGACAATGTAACTTATGTAGAGCATTATGAATGCTAACAGGCTCTTCACCCAATTGCCATACCCTAATTCTAAAGCACTTAAAGCGGGTAACAATTCTCATTATGCAAATAGCCGAATTCACCTGCTGCCCACCCGAGACATGCCGGTCCGTGTCAAACATTTGAGTTTACGGAAAAGGGATAAGTAACATAGGAAACTCAGTGATTACATAAACTGAGAGAAAATTTGTGGTATAATTGAATGGCTGTTTGCCACGCCGCGCTGTCTTGATTGAGGTCAAGTTCAGATGGATAAGTACTTATCGCACGTTGAGGACAGTTGACGCGCGTTGGACTTTTCACATGTTAAAGAGGCAAGGGCAATGCGCGGTGTGGTTCCAGTCTGTTTCGGTTGAGCATCGAATGGACATTGGCCTCCTCCACCAATAAATTAAAAATCGCTTAGCGCGCTATGGAGTGAGGATTAGCAGGCAAAAGTGGCCGATGGAATGGAAAAAAAGAAAGGACACAGACAGGTGACGCGCGGTTTAAAGTTTTTTTCTGAACACGTGGTACCGCGCGTTACAGAACGAAAGCTGACTGTATGCAAAATGTACGGCTATCTCGACGTCCGATTTAAAATCGCGCGTTAGATTTTGTCATCTGAACATAGCCAACCAAAAACCAGCCTAAGTTGAGGGAATTGGTCATAGCTATAGGCACCTTGTTGTTCTGGCGTACGACTGCCGTAACGTAACTCTATAGTCCTATTGGTTAGATTTGAAGTTTGAACCTTACGTATTTCAGTCCGTCAGACCCTTAAACCACCTCCTATTATTAAAGTTTCATTTTATTCAAATTTAATAGTTAACAAACGTTTGACTACGATTTTGAATAGTAAAACTCTTGGAATAATCCATAAGATTTATTCACCCGCTGTCTCGATAGTATGCAGTGAATCGAGCTAATTTTATTCGAATCCAGTTCAAATCTAATGAACTCTTCAGATATTGTAAGTTGAATTTATCTCGCTGTCTATCTTTTAACTATTAAGTAAGTCTGTTTTTTATGGAAATTAGATGAACCACAAACACAGAAAAACTACTCATTTCGACAACAAACAAAATTTTTACTTAATTTCATTGACTTTTGGAGACACTTCTGAAATGTTTTTATTTCGAAATAAATAATATTACTTAAGGTTCCATAAAATTGATGAGTGGATCATAAAGTAGATCGCACATGGCTGTAAGATCAGCAAGATTTGCATTCGCATACCAAGATAGTCTCTTAGAAACGACCTGCAAGAGAGACCAGAGCCGCAAAGATGTCAGCAGCGTTGAGCACATCGAACGTCTAAGATCATGTCAGTCAGTGTCTGACATCTGGTGACATCGTCAGTAACTGTTTTAAATCCACGTGACACAGCAGTCTCACGCATTTTCACTATAGTAAACTATTAGATACTTTAGTTTCCCTTAGTTTAGTTTAAACAAATAGCTTCTCGCTAAAATGCGAACTGACAATGAAATCATGATAAGAGCGAAAACCCTAACTCTAGAAGCTCTAAGGCGCCGGGCAAATCGTGTCGCTTACGCATCTCTGAGGAGCCTTCTGCGTTTCGTTAAACTAAGGAAAAGTAAGTAAAGTCTAAGTAAGTTGCGCTTCTTACGCCTCCTGAGGTTCTTGCGGATGGTCTCTTGGTGTACGATCACCATTAGGCTCTTAAGCGCGTATGAAATGATCCACTTCTCTTGTTGTATTGATAAAGTGCGGTTCCTCGAGCCAATTTCCATTCCCATCGCAATCAAAGTTGATGAACTCGCCATTGAAATCTTTTCCTCTTCGTATTTATTTTGTTGATTTGTTTTATCGGCAGCGTTTACCTGTTTTCATAACGAATTGAAGAAAGGTTTGTTTATGTAAGGGTTATGTTTGTTTTTATTAACAAGTTTTACTTCGCTTTATTAGTACTTTCGTATACTTGTTTGTTTATATTTGATTGAAAGGACGGATGAATCAATGAAGCGATGGATTTTTTTCATTAACTTCTAAGTAGGTGCGTCTTGATTTTTATAATATCGCGAATCTCATTTTCTTGGCGAACCAAGTTTATGTTAACTGTGTTTTAAGTTTCAATCTATACAATGTGGAAATTGCAAAAGGAAATGTAGAACTGCATTGTAAGCTTTACATTTCCTGCGGATGATCCGGTGTTGTAGGGGCCAGACGTGCGTCGAGTGTATTTTGGGGGATTTTTAGGGTACCGTACCTCAAAAGGAAAAACGGAACCCTTATAGGAACACTTTGTTGTCTGTCTGTCTGTCGGTCTGTCAAGAAACCTACAGGGTACTTCCCGTTAACCTAGAATCATGAAATTTGGCAGCTAGGTAGGTCTTATAGCAGACATTCGGGGAAAAATCTGAAAACCGTGAATTTGTGGTTACATCACACAAAAAATATTAAATTGTGGTCATGAACTAATAATAAAATTAGTATTTCCAATTTTCGAAGTAAGATAACTACTTATATCAAGTGGGGTATCATATGAAAGGTCTTTACCTGCACATTCTAAAACAGATTTTTATTTATTTTTATGCATCATATTTTTGAATTATCATGCAAAATGTCGAAAAAATACGACTGTAGTACGGAACCCTCGTTGTGCGAGCCTGACTCGCAGTTCACCGGTTTTTTTGTAGTGTTGCGTTGGTGGTGCGTAGGGACCTATTGCTTGCTTAGTGGCTATCTTTTCCTACATGATTAGCAGTATTTTGGGAGGGCGGGCGGTGCATATCGCATACAGCATGTTGTACCACACAAATTTCTCTATTTCAGGGGATTATAGCAAATTAAGCTGTTAGTTCCTTGTATTCAAATATTGATAGGTATTATACTGATATTGATATCATCCAATAACTAGATGGCTTAATTTTCTCGGTACATCGGTTGCGTTCAATCATCCAGAATATTGTGCTCATGTAGACGCTCCTATGCAATTATTTACACTTCACTGCAAAACTGATTTATATCCTCATTTCTAAAATCAATATGTGATGTTCAGTGTCCTAAGCAATTACTCTTATAATATTCTGCTGCAAACATAATCTTCTCGTTCTTTTTCAAAACTTTATTATGGAATTTTCTCGGTTTTTGACACAAGTGTCCTAAACATTTTACAAGCAACCAGATTTTGTTATTAATTATTAGAAGCTATTATGATCTAGTTGTAGCCTAGTAGTAACAAGGTACTATTTATCAGACGATTGTACTGGTAAAGCAACTTTGACACAAGATTGTTGTATGGGAACAGATTTGGAATTCCAATGCAATATTATCAGTGTGTGAATGCTAATTCGCACTTAGCTAGCGTAGCGGAGTGTAGTCTAAATCCTATTAGTATATATTTCCTATACTAATTCGTCGTAAAATCCCTAAAGGATAAGGTGAATTCAAAGTTAGATGCTCTACAGGAGACTAATCTTAATCAAGTTCCTACGGCTAGGTAGGTGCAATCTGACAATCTGTCGTCTAAACTAGAGAGTTCAAGCTACGCGACAGGTGCAGCTGACAGGGAATTTCTAACATGCATTTGTCGTGTTCAGACTTACAGGACGCTTTTCCAACATTTTATTTCTATTCGAATAGCAACTTTAATTTAAGTGATATTAATATTACATACAGTACAGTTCACAGTTTGTTCAAATATACACTTGTTATTTTCTTTTGTTCAAAAATAAGTCTTCTTGCCGGTATTCTTGACATCATTCCACTTGGGCATGATTTGTATAGTAATTAGATAAGGCTAGCTTTAAGTTTATTGTAATATTTTCAATAAAAAATATGAACACCAATTATTACTCTCTTGAGTAGACTTTTGAAATGACTTGACTCGTAACGTAAACGTAGACTCTACTATAATGTTCAAGACAGTGGCAAGTTTTCGTAGTCCGTAGTTCTCTACTTAGGTATAATGCGTACGTAAACGCGACATACGACACTGAGTCGCGCGATTGTAAGCAAAGTGTCGTACGTCGCAGTCGCTTAGTTCCTACCTGAAATGCTTTCCATATTATATTTGAAGCAACACTGCTTCGTATAGAGATTAATTATGGAATAGAAGTGTCGCCTTCCAAGTGTCACACATTAGAAGCGGTAGTAGATAGTATTACGTAGGTTTTAGGTAAAAAATAGCACAGGATAAACAGGACATATGCCGTTCTGTAGTAGTATGAAAAGTTTACTGGAGATCGTAGATGTTACAGCCTATGCCTACCTACGAATAGTATTCCTTCACATTATTACGAAAGCACTCTGCTTGTACGGAAATGAACTGAGCTTCTACTTTTACTCGTTTATTTTTGTACTTAAGCTATTTCTTTTAATTGCAATTCGAACATGTTGGTGGTCTCTATTATATTACTCGTGTATTTTTTAACTGGGATATTAAGGAAAAATCCAAAATCATCTAGAGATACTTACAACTAAACTGAAACAGCTGTCTTAGGGACTATTAAGTCCATTTTTGTGAACCTGTAAGAAAAACGTATTAATCGTAATCGGTAGACAATTCTGCTCCTTGATTGGCTGTGAAAAAATGTGAATAGCGCTTGCAACTAATCAAGGGACAGAATTTGCTGTGATTACGATAACGATGAATTCGTTTTCCTTACACAATCGGGAGGCTGATGGAATTATATAAACATGCATCATATTAAGTATGTATTGGAAGTGTAGCAGGAAGTGGCTTTATGTTCTCATAAATAGAACATTCTGGTGGCAGGTACTTGATAGTGCCGGTGACATTTCAATTTTCTCGTGACGAGGCCGAACTCGTTTGCGATGGGGGATGGAGGTACAGAATATGTCTTTGACAATTCAACCGGCAGATTAAACTACGTGATTGGAACTTTCAATAGGTAATTTAACTTTTTCCCTCTAGTCTAATCTCTACGTTATTATGAGCTTTTAACATAATATATTTCAACTGAAACAAAATAATATGTCAGCAGAACTTCTAATGGCAATTCAAAAAAAAATATTTTGACCTTCTCTAGAAATCTTCTCTTCGCTCTTTTATAAAAGTTATAGTTGACTAGCTGATGCCCGCGGCTTCGTCCGCGTGGAATTAGGTTTTTTTAAATTCTGGAGAGTGACATATTATGCTACATTTTATCCCGAAAAATGAATAAGTGCCCATGGGATTTTTAAAAATCTTAATCCACACGGATGAAGTCGCGAGTATCAGATAGTGATTCCATAATAATATTTTATTTTAATAATCAGATTGCAGGTAACTGAAGAATAAAGATTTCTTATACAAAACCTTCAAAACCTCAGATTTGTTGGCTATTGAAAAATAATTGGTTTCACAATTGGCATATTGAGTCAATTTAATCGAAAACACCTGTGCTGAACAAGTAAAAATATGTTCCTACTGTTGTGTTTCTTGTTTAATTAAACTCTTTATAATATTTAAGTAATTTATTTTAGATTTTCTTATTACATTTATAAACTTATTCCTGACATAACGTGACACCAAAGACCCCGAGCTAAGAGCAAACACAGAAACATTATCTATGAATGTCATAGACAACATCTTACTTTTACTACATCTTTCCCTTTTAAAATGTATACAAAACAAATTGAATGCAAGTAGAAATACACACATACCTATGTAATACATAACAACTTATCATGCTATTAATATTTTCTTAAAAAAGAAGAATTTCTACGATAAATTGCATCATTTAAATCTTTTACAAAGTATGACCTAGGAGTGGAATGTTTACCGACTATTTGTCCCTGAACCCATACCTTCCCCTTCTTTAACATACAATTATCATTGATTTCAAAATCACCTTTTTCTTTACAATTTCTGTTATAATAATTAGCATAAGTTACTTGTCTTTTTAATAAATTTTCTGTTACATTTGGTACAATTTGTGGTTTTAACAACTCATTACAAATAGGTAATTTAGTCCTAGTTCTTCGATTCATTAATAACTGAGAGGGTGAAGCATCTAATACAGGGAGGGGCGTGTTTCTATACTCTAACAATGCCTCTGATATGTCTTTTTTATCATCATAACATTTTTTAAGCATATTCTTTGCTGTCTGCACACTCTTTTCAGCTAAACCATTTGATTTAGGATATAATGGACTACTAGTTATTATTTCAAAATTCCATTCTTTTGAAAACTGTATCATTTCTTGTGATGAAAAAGGCATATTATCCACTATCAAAATTTTTGGGATACCATGAGTTATAAATATATTTTTTAATGTTTGAATTACAGTATATGAAGTTTTATTGTTAATCTGACATATTTCTATCCACTTAGAATAGTAATCCGCCAAAATTAAATATGTTTTATTTCTTAGTTCACACAGATCAATCTTCTATGAACAGATCAGACCCTATATTATAGTAAAATTGTAATTCTTTTGATAAGTACTGTTTATTTGGCCACCCATCGACAATAAATCTTTTTAAATTAACTAAATTATTATCATTATTAGTGCAGACTTTGTACTTATTCAACAATGCAGTAGGAATTTCTAAGTATTTGGATACACTGTGAACAACTTCATTTATAAAGTAGTCATGTTTATCATTTAAATTTTTATTATAAGAGCGTGACAAAAGATCAGCGATATACATGAACTTTCCAGGTAAATATTTTAAAGTAATATCATATTTACATAATTTTAATTTTATTCTTTGTAACCTACTAGACATCACTTTTGAAATATTTTTATCCATTATTGAAACAAGGGGCTTATGATCTGTATGTATTTCAATTTTTTGCCCATAAACATAGTGATGGAATCTTATAACTGAAAAGTAAATAGCGAGAAATTCTTTTTCAATCTGACTATATCTCTTTTCAGCTTCAGTTAAGCTACGTGAAGAGAAAGCTATTGGTTTATTATTCTGCATTAAGCAACAGCCTAGCCCATCTTTACTAGCATCACATTGTATAATTATTGGTAGCATAGGATCAAATGTAGATAGTACGGGAGCGTTACATATTAACTGTTTCAATTTACCTAATGCCTGACTATGTATATGAGACCAGTGCCACAAATTATTCTTCTTTAAAAGTTCTCTTAAAGGAGAAGTTATTTCTGACATATTAGGAATGAATTTATGCAAAAAATTGGCCATGCCCAATATACGCTGTAATTCAATTTTATTTTTAGGCTCTTTTATCGATTGAATTGTATCAATTAATTCTGGATCTGGTCGCATACCATTTTGAGAGAAAATATATCCTAGATATTTTATTTCTAAACATTTTAACTGTATTTTATTAGGATTAAACTTCAAATTAAACTGTTTAGCTCTTTCTAGAACTTCACATAAAGTTTCATCATGGGTTTGTTCATCTTTAGCACAAATCAAAATGTCATCAAAGTACACTATCACATTATTAATTCCTCCAAAGACTTTTTCACTTATTTTTTTCAAAAATTTTCCAAGTCAGCCATGTTATCGCGTGCACGTACTTACCTAAAAACTTTTCAGTTTTAAATATCGTTTTCGGCAAAAACATTATGAATCTAGTTTTTTCGGCTGCGCCATGTTGTGTTTCTTGTTTAATTAAACTCTTTATAATATTTAAGAAATTTATTTTAGATTTTCTTATTACATTTATAAACTTATTCCTGACATAACGTGACACCAAAGACCCCGAGCTAAGAGCAAACACAGAAACATTATCTATGAATGTCATAGACAACATCTTACTTTTACTACACCTACCTATACAAATTTTCCTTGCAATTAATGCCGAGGCAAAAGTCCATTAGCCTGGCCATTAAAAGTTGTAAAACAGAATATTGTACGTCGTACAGAGGCATGGCACCTCTAAGCTAATGAGACATGTGAGGTCGTTAGTGCCGAGTGCAGGTGAGCCTTTTGTTTATGATCTTAATAAGCTGACCTACTTAAACATGTGAGTTTCAAAGCAACGCGTGGGCTCTTATTTTTAATGTACTTACCTATTAGGTGAACCTGCGGAGCTTTACCCACATAGAATCTGTTATTTTCTCATAAACTTACTAAGAATACTTACGCTTTACTTCACCCGATAGAATCTGCATAAATGTAGCCGTAGTTGGAACTAGGCACACATCTAGAAAATAATATTACACTCGGAAGCTAAAAACAAAAAACGGGCCCAATTGAGAACCACCTCCTTTTTGGAAGTCGGTTAAAAATACTTAGAGAGTTAATTTATATAAAATATATCGGTAGTTACTCGTATCTACCTGATTAAATTTTGTGATAAAAAAATCAATGTGGCTTTCCCGTCCTCATATTTTATGGCGTTGAAACGTGGACATTGATAAAGGGCAATTCATCAATTTTAAGTCGCTCGTAAGCTATGAAAAAGGCTATGTTAGGAGTTTTTTGAAGGATAAGATTCGAAATGAAGAGATCCACAGGAGAACTGACGTCACTGACATAGCCCAAACCATCAGCAATTGAAATGGCAGTGGGCAGGCCATGGACGTAGGAGTAATGGCCACTGGAGCCAGCAAGTACTAGAATGGGGACCATGACCAAGTAAGCGTAGTATAGAGCACCTTCCAGCAAAATGGACCAACGATGTAAGGACGAAAGTGGCTGGATGAGGAAAGGCCTGTTATCAAGCCTACGTAAGTATAAGTCTTAAACACAAGGAACATTAAGCTTATCTTTTTATAGGTAACCCGATAGAACCAGAAAAAACATTTTAATTATTTTTTGTCTTTATTGCACACAAAACAAGAAAGAATAGGTACAATCTGTAGATAAAACGTGCAGCATTCAACGACGCGACGACGCATTCTGCGCACATTTGAAAACGAAGCATAGATATAACTTGGCATCTCGACTACTTAACTCTACGACTACTATACTATAATGCGCTTAAATTATCCATACTTCCATACTATATTAATATTATAAATGCGAAAGTGTGTCTGTCTGTCTGTCTGCTAGCTTTTCACGGCCCAACCGTTCAACCGATTTGGATGAAATTTGGTACAGAGTTAGCTTATATCCCGGGGAAGGATATAGGCTACTTTTTATCCCGGAAAATTGAAGAGTTCCCACGGGATTAAAAAAACAAAATCCACGCGGACGAAGTCGCGGGCATTATCTAGTTATATTATAAATGCGAAAGTGTGTCTGTCTGTCTGCTAGCCTTTCACAGCCCATCCGTTCAAGCGATTTTGATGAAACTTGGTACAGAGATAGCGTGCATCCCAGGGAAGGACATAGGCTACTTTTTATCCCGGAAAATCAAAGAGTTCCTAGGGGATTTTTAAAAACCTAAATCCACGCGGACAAAGTTGCGGGCATCATCTAGTTATGATTAAAAAATATATCCTAAACCCTTTGTGTAAATAACAATGTGGTTACATCAAAAATTTGATAACAATCTCGCTCGGAAGCTGTACGTAATTCCTCATCAAAAAGCTCTGAAAGTTCAGCAAAGTAACAAACGCGGTCATATAACTTTATTAGTTAGAGCAGCCTTAACGTTGGAAGCGGACATCATTTACACATAATATGCTAATTTATTTTGAGAGTTTAAGACCACGAAATAGTTATTAACATTAATGTTAGAATGTATTTTGACCCTGTGAATTTTACAGTAGGTTGTATAAATTGTATGTAATTTAAACAGTATTATTTCATGGTGGCTGTATAACATAACTATAATTTTACTATTAAGATCAACCTTAGTAGAGCTGGAAGTATTCACAATATTTTAAAGGATTTATAATATTATAGTTTTAATGAAATTGAATTATTGTGGGTTTTATTTTTCAGTTGACACAAATAATTAAGTAATTATCACTATTGCCTCAATACAATACAAAAAAAAATTAACTACTGATTATAGAAAAAAGACGTGTGAATATAAATCCTGAGTTTGTTTTATGTCGCGTCGTAAAGTAAGGATCCCAGATGAGGTCGAAATCAGAGGTGTTACGGATATTCGCATCCGCATCCGCAAATGCGGAACATTCGCATTAATTCAGACATCCTCATCCGCATCCTAATCTATTAATGCGGAGTTTTTACCGATGCGGATTCATATTTGCAACAAGTAACACCTGCAAAGAAAGTGGGCGGGGCCAGAGTGGCGCGTGCCTCGCGCGTTTGCTAGTTGATAACTTTGTTCGCTGACTAAGTAATCAAAAAATATACAATGGTACCCAACAGGTATGTTAAAGATATTCGCATCCGTATCCGCAAGTGCAGAACATTCGCATTCAACAAAAAATCATCTCCACGATTTTCAGCCCTTTATAATATTTAAATAACAATATTTAACCCTTTTTCAAATAGAAATGTGGAAAAAGCGTGTAAGTAGAGCTTTTGCGTAGGCAACGAACCGTTTATTAGTGTACTGGTTCATGCTCCAAATACCAATGCTACGTGTATAAATGCACTTTTGCTGTCGCAAACAACTTGATTATTTATTTTTATTTTATTCAGATACAAGTTAGCCCTTGACTGCAATCTCACCTGATTGTAAGTGATGATGGATGCCAGCTAACTTGAAAGGAGTATGGCAGTTTTATTAAACCCATTCTAATTTGGTTCCTACATGGCATTACACTTCACACTAGTGAAGTGTAAAATGCGATTTTGTCACAGATTAGTGTGGATTTTGTAGCAAGATAGGCTTTTGCTTGACGACGATCATGTTTTATGGAAGGTAACGATGATGTGAGGTTAAAACGCTTGCTTAGAAGGTGCCTATTCACTCTTGCCTTGAAGGTAGGCGCTTAAGTTATATGTGGCAGGAACCATTGACGCTGGAAGAGCGTTCCCCACTTTTGCGAACATAATAGATGTCTATCTAAGACTCCATTAGGATTTTTTTTAGAAATCTCACATTTCACGCGAGACGAGTGAAACCAAGGGCATAAATTATCAGTCCACTGCTAAAACTTCGTTTGAAGAAATTAATAGTGTAGGTATGCAAACAAGTCTCCTTTATGTGGTTTGGTCTCGGCTGTTAATTTGTAAGGATGTCAGTGATAGTGCCATTTATATGATTAGGGTAGAGGAGGGTTTCACTAAATGCCTGACATACCTACTAGATTTTGACATTAGATATAAGTAATCTTGGACAATTTCATGCGTTTACTGCAAATCTAGTGTAATGTTACTTGAGGTAGGTATAAATTCCATTTTCTATATTTTATTTTTTTGCCATAAGAAATCTTTTAAAAAATCCGACTTTTTTAATTTGTTAATCCATACTTCCATACCAATATTATAAATGCGAAAGTGTGTCTGTCTGTGTGTCTGTCTGTCTATCTGCTAGCTTTTCACGGCCCATCCGTTCAACCGATTTTGATGAAATTTGGTACAGAAATAGCTTGCATCCCGCGGAAGGACATAGACTACTTTTTATGCCGGAAAATTGAAGAGTTCTCACAGGATTTTTAAAAACTTAAATCCACGCGGACGAAGTCGCGGGCATCATCTAGTACATTATAAAATGCTTGGCCACATCATGTTTGTTAAGAAGTTGACTTCATAAGTCGACGCTTGAGTCAATATTTGTGACTGGGAACAAACAAGGCGAGGCAGTAAACATTCACCCTGAAACGTCGTAAGGACAAAGTGAATTACGACTCTGGTAGAGCATCTATGAACCGCGTGGAGTCCTAAAATATTTCATGCTTGGTGTCTTATTTTTCCGAATATACGTTACTTAAATTACAATTTATACATTTACATAAAATAAATTTCTATCTGGAATAAAAAATTAATTAAATTAACTTTAAAACTTGTTTTATTTTCATCATTATCTGTTAGTTTAATTTTATTCATCCTCTCGGTTGGTGACTTAATTTATTAGAGTTCCAATATTTCACTCGCCGAAATTCTCTTTGGAGTTCTGTCTTCGGAGTTCGGAGTATTTCAATAATAAATGTATGTATCGGAATTGTGCCTTAATTTTCCACTAGATTATCTCTGGTTTGAAATGTAATCAGATACTACTATATATGAAAATACTGACTAAAGAATACAATTTAGTTATAACCATAAAATCCAAACATTCTAAACCATATTTTCCATAATATTATACACGAGTCACGACACACGTCCCTAGTAGATGGATCATAACCGGGTGAGAGGGTGGGTGCTAAGGCTAACGCGGCGTGACGGAGTGTCGGCTAAGTGCTGCTAAATTGCTCACTGCGAAACAAGTGGAACGACGACATACATCCGTCTGCTACCTCTACATGCATGCATTTACATGTCACTCTGTAGTCTGTGTGATCTTTTCTCAAGCGCGTGTATAAAATGCTGAAAGTAATCTTGCCAGGCGTAATATTTCTGACAAAGGTGAAAATAATAAAGAGAATAGGCTTTTCAATAAAGGGTCAACATCATCATCTCAACCATCGCCAGCCCACCACTGAGACCGGTTCTCCTTCAGAGACGTTCGGTTCGGTTCGGGTTTACGCCTTAGTTCAGCATGTTGACCAAATGCAGATGCCTACATCTTTAGGACTCTTAGGTATGCAGGTTCCCTCACGATGTGTTCCTTCACCACTAAAGCAAGTAATATTTATACCAAAATTGCATTACAACTTGGAAAAGGAGTAAGATACTCTATTCCAAAAATGTACAAGTTTTTCAATTTTGTGGAATGTGTAGCGAAATAACATAAACTCGGTGCTTGTACCAAGAACGAAGACATAATCTCTTGGACTATGATGTATAAGATCAGTGGGCGTCACGAAGGCAGTAAGTTAATTTCAACGTCACACGTGGAATATCCCAAAACCTATAGGAAATTATATTTTTGATTTTCAACTGTTCTAAGAAAAAGAGACTATATTATTGCTCTGTGAAAACTGGAAATATGGACAGTTGGTGTAGTGAAAATTCTCACACACACACTGTCATAGTACTAGGAGATCATAACCGGGTGAAAGTGGAGGGCGCTATCGTAGCGTGACAGACTGCAGGCTAAGTGCTCGCTAAATTGCTCGCAACAACACATGTGGAACTATACACTCACCAGATATAGTATCTACATCCCAATCATACCTTCCAAGTAAGTACAGTTAAATAAAATCCATACTAAGTAATATTATAAAAGTTTAGATAGTGTTTGTACGTTGGACGACCCAAGCGCTGAAAGACCTTCGGGATGCCTAACGAAATAGCCTGGTTTTTTTCCGGAAAAAATTTAGTCCCACGGAAATTCTCAACGAGAAAATCCATCGGAGATTCATTAAAATTCCTCAAAGCAGAGAACCAACTTAACGGACATAGCCCAGAGAATTAGTAAGCTGAAATAGCAGAAGGCAGGGTTTGTCTTTCGTGGAACCGATAGGTAGTCGTTGGGGCTGGCCCGTTCTGGAACTCGCATATCAATAAGCGCAGTTTGCGACGACATCCAGCCCGCTGGACCAATGACCTTATTAAGTGACATATAATAAAGTGATTGTAAAATAAATAGGTTCTCTGATTTCCAAGGTGATATAATACGATCACGTCAATATCAAATTGCAAAGCTAGTTCAACTGCGAACCCTGTAATTGAACCACTTAACTGAGAACGAAGAGCATTCTTGGCAAATTCCCGAACGAAATTTAACGTCATATTCCACCACTTCGAGAAAACCGAATTCAATTTGCTTATGTAAAATTTGACTGAGATTTCTATAATAATAATACGATTTCATTCAATTTCAAGTTGGGAAGGTCGTATGTAATGAGGTTTATCATTCGTGGATATCTACTGGACCGTCGTTAATCCACTTGTCTATTTTTATTTATAAACTGAACGGCCCGCTTTTCAGTGAATTGATGATGTTTTTAAAACCTCAAAACTGAATTTTAACTAATTTCATACCAATTTTTAAAATATAAGTATATGTTCAAAAACATACCAAAATAAAATTGAGCTATCGCCAAAAAATGGGAATTTAGAAAACTGATGATTTATAAAAAAATTGCTATGTAGGATCAATATTCCTTATTCAGTGGACCAAAGTGAAAACTGAGTAAAAATAAAAATAAATAAAAATTTGAAACTGTAGTTTTTGAAAGTTCCTACGTTTTTGGCAAAAACTACTTTTTAGATACCTACGATGGCGGTATGTTATGTACTATATTAATTTGATAAATTACTAGTAGGTACGGCCACGTCGCGTCCTCTAGACATCACAAGCTGAATTAATTAGCCAATCCCATCAGTATGAGCGAGGCGTACTAAATGCCCACCCAGTCGCGTTTCAGCAGAAGCTAACGTTAATGCAAAGCACATTAGTTCAATATAGTACAGGCAATAACAACTACCATGTAGCCACCTACAAACTACATGCCCGTAGGTAAGGGCCTGGGCCTATTTAAATACTCAACAAAACAACACACTCGTACTTGAGACTTTACCCAATTACGGAACTATCCCTCACTACTGCTGTCCGCGCTAAAATGACGATGATTAAGATGCTTCAAAGATCAAAAACACTCGTCAATCGCAGATCCAGCGTACTACGTACATATTCTAATACTCTGTCTAATAGTCTGTGTAATAGAATATACTTATCAGTGACGCTGACGAACGTTGGAATTTTCTCCTGTGTTCATTGACCTCGTAAAATATGATCCTCATCTTATAACGTCATCATAAAAGCGGAGTTACTTAAAAACTCGGCTTATTCGCAAAGAAATACATCGTGGAAAATTCGAGTTTCATCAATCACAAAACTTGTAATCGCTCCATCTTTGTGAAGTTGGGAAGTTTGAAGTATCGCCTACTCGTACGACGAGCTGGGATAACCGCAGAAGTGTTACGAACTTTCTGCCAAGATTCCGTAGTATTATACTTACCCACTTTTAACATTACTGAATAAAATGAGAATTTTAGTAGGTACAGATAATGAAAACTAAGCAGGACGTAACTTGTTCCTACCTTTTCCATTCTACCATAGAACATTGAGAAACCATGAACGTTGGCACCCTTATGTGGTCGACATCCAATCTACTCGTACAAAACGTTTTTGTTGAACGTTTCTGCTACGAACCGCTAAGGTGTGGAATGCCTAAGTATAACTTTCGAATATCTCCAAGGTAAGAGTGGATAGGCAACTTCTGAACAAGCGCGTTCCAACCTAGATTCTCATCATTGCTCTGTTTCTCAGGCATGGTTGTCGCCAAGCGCAAGCCTAGCTCAGTATAAAAAAACCTACGTGCATAGAAACTTAGAAAGCAGATTTTAAAATACCACTTTAGTGATACGGCCGCCCTAGCACATTGACTCATTTATGTATGAGTAGGTATGTCCTGTATTTTGTTAGAATAGTTTTATACTACTTGGCACTAGTTAATTAAAGCCAAAGCCTATAAAACCACCTTGTTTACGCAATGAATTAATATACGCTGTCAAAACTAGTTCATAAAAGCCATAATACATACCTACGTTGCGTTTACAAAACAACCTGGTTCCCGTCCCAAGACATTCCAGTTTGTATTAAACACAAATCACTTTATTACACTTGAGGTGGCGACACGCCGGAAAATTCCTGGGCCATTCCACGAGAGTCGGATTATTTCCTTGCCTTATTGTGTATAATTCTGTACATTCCCTTATAATTTATCTTCTTCGTCCTAGTCCACTTTGGCTCAAAAAAACCGGCCAAGTGCGAGTCAGACTCGCACACCAAGCGTTCCGTACTGCAATCGTATTTTTTCGCCATTTTGCACGATAAATCAAAAACTATTAGGTATGCATAAAAATAAATAAAATCTGTTTTAGAATATACAGGTAAAGCCCTTTAATATGATACCCCATTTGGTATTTTATTATTTGTTTATGAACACATTTTAATTTTTGTTTCGTGATGTAACTACAAAATCACGGTTTTCTGTTTTTTTCCTTTACGTGTGCAGCCATAAGACCTATCTACTTACCAAATTTCATGATTCTAGGTCAACGGGAAGTACCCTCTAAGTTTCTTGCCCGACAGACAGACAGCCAACAAAGTGATTCTATAAGGGTTCCGTTTTTCCTTTTGAGGTGCGAAACCCTAAAAAATAGTTTACCAACAAACTATAGTCATTGTTGTCAAACAATATATTATATACGTCCACAGCTGGACATGGGTCTCATGTAGGATAAGTCCCGTTTGATGTGTCCCCTGGCTACCTAGAGGGGCACTCTTTCTGGACTAATTCAGTCTTCTTGGTACCTACTTTTAATTTCAGTCTAGTATTTTGTTATTCTCTTTTTAGTCGCTGGAATAAGAAATTCTAGTTTGAAATACAATCAGTTGATTGGTCTGAAATTACAGTGACACTATAACTATAATCTCAACCTTAGAGTGCTATTATATTTTTGTGCTAAAAACACGCCAAGTTTGCCTACTAGAATGGTTGAAAAGGAAATATCATAATATATTGTATAACATATAATACTAGCGACACGCCCCGGCTTTGCACGGGTACCAATTTCGTAGGAATCTCTAATTTTTTGAAAATAAAATATAGCCTATGTCACTCAGCAATGACACATACATTAACAACAATTATCAGGAATTATAAGGAACAAGACAATTATCAGGAATAACATTGTACTGGTGGAAGATTCAAAATCGGTTCCGTAGTTCCAGAGATTAGCCCCTACAAACAATTTTACAAACTTTACCTCTTTATAATATTACTAGCTGATGCCCGCGACTTCGTACGCGTGGATTTAGATGTTCAAAAATCTCTTCATTCTCCTTGAACTCTTTGACGTTCCGGGATAAAAAGTAGCCTATGTCACTCTCCAGGTCTTAGAGTATATCAATGCAAATCACGTCAATCCGTTGCACAGTTGCGACGTGATTGAAGGACAAACCAACAAACAAACACACTTTCGCATTTATAATAATTGTACTGATATACTTAGATAAGGCATAGGTATATTCACTGGTCGTTTACTTCAAATTTTACGACGCACCTGTGGGGATCATCAAATATTAACTGCGAGTTTGCCACGCATAAAGTTGTAAAAATGATACCTACCTATCTACTAAAAGGCATATAATTCAACTTTCATCATAGTAAGTGGTATGGCACGAATTGAAGTCGTAGCTAACTTTATTCTGATAAAAGGTTTTAAAATTCTTGAACCATTCGAAATACTTGTTAGTATTTTATTAATCCTTTTTATGAATCCTTGATGAAACTCCCTCGCCACTCCTCATTTCGATTCTGAATTCAAATTAGTAGCAAAATATTGGTATAGATGATGTCTTTTTTTATAACAAGCTAGATGATGCCCGCGACTTTGTCCGCGAGGATTTAGGTTTTTAAAAATTCCGTGGGAACTCTTTGATTTTCCGGGATAAAAAGTAGCCTATCTCCTTCCCCGGGCAAGCTATCGTAGTTAGTGGTAACAAATTTCATCAAAATCGGTTGAACGGATGGGCCGTGAAAGGCTAGCAGACAGACAGACACACTTTCGCATTTATAATACTAGTATGGATTCTTGACAATGATAACTGTGGTTTTGTAGCACCCAATATAACAAAAATAATGACCTGTTGTACATTCTCCTGGTTTAATAAATAATTAAAAAATCTGTTAACTTTTGATATAAGTAGTAAATTTTATTTGTTCTTAAAAGTATTCACCCATTTGTATTAATATAATTTACGACTACCTGATGGCCGCGCCTTCGTCCACGTGGATTTAGATTTTTAAGCTCCCGTGGGAACACTTTGATTTTCTGGGATAAAAGTTACCTGGTCACACTCCAGTTCGTGCAAAAAATCACGTCGATCCTTTGCCCCGTTGCGGTGTGATTGAAAGAAACACGCCGCAACAATCAAACCAGCAGACAAAGCTATTTTTGTATTTATAAAAATAAGGATAGTGATCACCATCATAATGAGGTCACATTCATCAACATGCACTCTGTAGTGCCACATTGAATTTTACCCCAGAATTTATCGAGTTACGAAGTTCAGTCATCATTTCGACGGTATGCCTCAATAATTGAGTTGGCAATTTAACCCGTCAGCGTTGATATCATATTTACGCATGCAGCGCTACGGCCTACGGGTCACAATTTTGTTACAGTATTTATATACAGTGTAAACTCTATAATTTAGTGAAATCAAAGAGACCGAGTATTAATTTATTGCGTTATAACTATAGTTTTTGCTAAACTGAGAGAACAGAGTACATAATTAAATAAAATAACAATATAAACCAAACGAGCCTTTGCTATTTCTACGTTTCAAGGAGTTTATCGTTAATAGAATAATAATAGAATTTATACTGTAGGTAGGTACCTATTTAATATTAAGTGAAGTTTGAACTGTATCTATGTAAAGCCCATGTAGAGAGATCCTAAGCAAACAAAATATGTAAAGTTAGTTGAAGCCTTAGGTAAATTTATTTACCAAAAAGAATATTAATAAAGTTTTCAGACATGACTAATAAAAGTTTATAACCCTTCGCCCTCCCACTAACATTTAAACATTTAGAGAGTTCTAAAAGTTATAATAATCAATTTTACTTGATATGAATTATATAAGCATTAAGTAACTGTAAAACCATTCGGTTAGGTAAATGATGCACATAGGTGTACTTTCTAGAACAACTGCTGCTACTAGAGCAAATCCTAAATATCGAAAGGTTTTTAAAAGTTCTAGGCGGTAAAATGTACGCCACTTTCTAGAATTAACATGAAGTCGTGAACACTGAAATGGATATACAAGTAAAGTCAAAGTCAAAGTCAAATATTTTATTCAAAATAGGTAATAAGTTACACTTTTTGATGGTCGGTTGTTGGATTTGGAAAATGACATAGTGGTGATAATTTTTACACGAACTTAAAATTAAAGCTACGAGGGTTCCAAACGCCCCCAGGTCTGAGAAGAGCCCACAACAAACTCTGCCGGGTATTATTTTTTGTAACATATACAAGTAGGTACGCTGAAAAAAGTGTACCTACCATACAAAATGACAGTCATTTTTTGTGTTGATTCGAACCAATCGATGCAACATGCGCTGGTCTTCGTGTTGATACTATGTTGGCAAATGTCACATCACCAAGTTCCGAGTACGCTCACATGACACTCAATGCTGCTATCAGCGACAAAAATCAAGTTGCTTCAAAAACAGGTCGATACTAGCACGTCCAACGTAGGTATTGTACCTACTTATATTTAGTAGAGTCAGTAGTTCTGAAACAGCGCGCTAACTTAATCAGCATTGCCACTATTTCAACTCGAAAATTTCACGATGGTAGCACAAGTGTCAAGAGACTAGTGAGTTTTCAGGTTTTAGTCCGCAATTTCACACAACCCTAATCCACAAAGTACATGAATGCATAGTAATTCTCGATCGAATTTCACCAAACTGCATACTGTGGCCACTCAAACTGCGAATTTCGTCCCGGAATTCGTCGACCGCTTCCCTTCGATATGTAAGTGGACCAATTACTGGATTTGCAGACGAAGATTAAACGAACTTTGCCAGTGTTGCGGTATTATTCGTCCCGGTGAACCGTCAGGCTTTCAAAGTTACCTACTGATATTTCTGCACCTAGCAGTTTCCGATTTCATTGGACTAGGTACTATACTTAATCAAATCTAAATCTTTATCTTAATATATGAAAGCAAAAGGTGACTGACTGACTGACTGACTTGATAGATCATCAACGCACAGCTCAAACCACTGGACGGATCGGACTGAAATTTGGCTTGCAGCTATTACGGCGTATAATCACAGAAAATATAATGTTATAATCTACATCAGCTAAGAAAGAATTTTGAAAATTCAACCCCTAAGTGAGTAAGTGATATTTAATTGCTTAAAACGCACATAACTTCGAAAAGTTAGAGGTGCGTGCCCGGGATCGAGCCCCCGACCTCTCAAAAGGAAGGCCGATGTCCTATCCTCGCTCGCCAATTTAGTTTACCTTTATTCAAATACAAAATGCATTTGCTGTAAGGTTTCTGTAAGATGACTCTCTTACTCTTTGATGCCATCGATGTATTGGTACATTGATTTTTGATGCTCGATAGGCCTTGACTCTCGGGGATGAGCCACGAACTGGAGGAATCACAATAGATCTCATTAGTAGGTCACAGTAGCCAACTACTAAAATAGCCCATCGTCAAAGAAGCCCAAATAACAAAAGAAGGTACTTTTCTACTAACATTTAAATTCTTATTTCACATAAATTCTTTATCTCGAGCTGACTCGCGTCGGAGATTTAGCTGTAGTTTCTTGGGGATTTATTGGGGGTTTCGAAGATAGCGCGTGAGAGCATCAAGGTTTGGAAAGTATATATTTACCACATTTTTTTAATTTTGTCAACTGAAATGTGAACCGTACCTACACTTTATTCACTACAAAGTGTTGCAGATTGATTGGTAAATAATTTAGATATTAATTACTAAGTAATTGAGAATAATCTCATATTGATTAATATATATAATGTTTCCACTCAATAGAGCTATTAATCATATTACATCTCCTATAGGTATACATAAAAGGAAAAGCTTACTGACTGACTGACTGAATGACTAACTGACTGCCTGATCTATCAACGCAGAGCTCAAAGTACTGGACGGATTGGGCTGAAATTTGGCATGCAAATAGCTTTTATTACGTAAGCATCCGCTAAGAAAGGATTTTTGTAAATTAAACCCCTAAGGGGGTAAAATAGATGTTTGAAATTTGTGTAGTCCACGCGGATGAAGTCGCGAGAATAAGCTAGTTATTGTATAAAACCAACCTAAAGTTATTTGCCTACTATTCGAACCGTAATAATAGAGTGTGAGAGAGTTTTACAAACTTTCGTTGTATAATTATTTTCAATTCCTAGATACCTACACTTTACCTAAAATAGAAATAAAAGAGGATGTTGGTTCAAGTTTATCTTTTATCTTTATTTCAGATTCAAGGAAATATGGAGTGGTCGGCTCGAATTAATGCAAAAAGAAAAGATTTAATTAGCGCCCACTGAAAGCGAGCTCATTTAAATTGAAGGAATAAAACTTATATTTTTATTGTACAAAAACAAAATTTACACAATGGTTGGATTTGTGAAACACTGTAGTGACTACTTTAAAGGTTCTCTAAGGCCATGATTACACCTGTAAATTTTACGCAAGTACCTAAGTAGCTTATGTAATTAATTGTCAATATTTGACAACAAATTTACGAAGGTAAATGTACTTATAAAAGTATTTACATTAGTAAATTTGTCGTAAGTTAATCATGTAAGCTACTTACGTGAGTAAAACTTACAGGTGTATCCGTGTATTAGTTCTAGTTTATTCTAGTAAGTAAGTAAAAGTTATGATCGTTCACTAAACTAATTAGCTGATTAGCTCAGCAGGCGCGTGACATACCTATTAATTATATTGTTGTCTGGAACACTAGAATGTTTTTACCAAAGCCACCAAAGAGTGCCCCGCTCGACAATCCAATTTGCAGAACAATATAATCCAGTTTTTAGCGTTCCACAACTCAAAAGAAAAAACGGAACCCTTATAGGAACATTAATTTGTTGTCTGCCTGCCTGTCTGTCTCTACGAAACTTCAACTATAGTAAGGAACCCTCGATGCGGGATTCTATCCCTATCCGCAATCAATGTATCCGTTTCCATTATTACGAAGATAAAGTTTACCATTCCCTCGGCTAGCCATATTCACGATTCCGACACTACACATAAATCGATACTTCAATCTTTCTCAAATCCAGGAAGATGGAGCGATTACAAGTTCAAAGATTGATGAAACTTGGAGTTTTCTAATGTATTTTTTGTGAATGATTCGAGCAGAAGGAAAACTTTTCAAAACAACTTTGCCTCGCGGGGCTTTCACAAAATTTTACTAGTTTTATTACTTAGTCTAAAAAAATTTAAAACAAGTTCACAGTTTTTAATTATTTTGTTTTGCTTGGTACAGCTGCTTCTTCAACGCTCTGAAAGCAAAAAGATATAACGATAGTAGATAAGTATTTGAGTATACTGCTAATTTAGTACTTAGTATGATTTTCAACGTAGGACAAATCTCAGAATATACTGTTGAATACAGACAAAATTTTTAAATCTTATAATTTAGATAGGTAGGAATCTTGGTATAGCTTGGTTAACTTTAGGCAATATTATAACCTTTTATTGGTAGAAAAGTACAGTAAAAGTAGAAAATACACCGAGAAAATGCGAAAGTGTGTTTGTTTGTTGGTTTGTTTGTTTGTCCGTCAATCGCGTCGCAACGGTGCAACAGATTCACGTGATTTTTTGCATGGGTATAGATAAAGACCTGCAGAGTGACTTTTTATCCCGGAAAATCAAAGAATTCCCACGGGATTTTTAAAAAATGTAATTCCACGCGTACGAAGTCGCGGGCATTAGCTAGTATTCTAATATTTTCTCGGTGTCTGTGCAGACCTTTTTGTTTTAATTAAAATTCAATTAACTAAGCAATTATTATTTAAGTTCCAGTAGACGTGGTTGAGTTATAAAATTATTATGATTATTACAACACTGTGTTTAAGAAAATTAAGTTTAAAATCCTGATCTTTTTGAACATTATAGTTAGCGTATTTTATGCCGCAGCTGGTCAAAGTCTCTAACTATAATTTTTGCTACTTTTTAGCCTTTAATATCTTAACTCATTCTCGTTTCTGTTTCCTTCCTCTTGTTACTAAATCTACAAAAATGCTTTAAAGTTTATAACTTTGAGTAGGTAAGGTAGGTATAAATACCTTAACTCCAAAAAACTTTCGAGAAAACGGAGGCGTGCTTCAGCATAAAGAATTAGATGAATGTTTACTACTACAGTAACAAACTTGTTTGTCATCCTGAGCAATTTACTAAGCACTTAGCCCTACACTCAGTCAATTCATATTTGAAAGAAAGAAGAAAGAAAGAAAAGACGTTTATTTTCCAAACTGTGCCATACATCACATCTTATAACTGACAGCTTGTTATTCCGGCGCTTCTTCTACCTGAACATTAAGCCCAACGTGCTTCAAGCAAAAGAAGCGCTGGAACAAACCGTCATGCGTGGCACAACCCGGAAAAGGGCCCCAGCTCAGCATTTTGCTGAAAGCACAAGAGCATACAGCGCTGATTTTCAGCTAGTACCGTGAACTACGCCACGCCACGGAGTCATAAACTATATCAACTATTAACAATAATACCACCAATACTAATTATATTGACAAACTATTTTTAGTAGTTAGTTAATAGACACTTTAAGCGGCGACCAATGACAAGTGATACTGTGTAGAAACTAGAGACTATTTCTCTATCGATACTGCTCAAGCGACTTTTGACTTTTTAGCGGGCCAATGTGATCGATCGTAGGTAACTAAAAATAGTCTACTATCTCCAATATTATAATCATTTTCCCTGAAATTCTGAATTATGTTCTCAATAATTCATGAACCAATAGGTCGATAATCTTTAGAAAAGTTCCAACTTAAAACAACAACAACTTCCAATAAATTATATATATCAAAATCGAGAGTATTTTTTGCACAGTGTGGTAAAGGAATTCTAGTAGATACCTCTTACATAAAACATGAACTAGATAATTCATTTTCCCCATAAGTCGTCTCAGGAAAGCGTCGGATGTTTGTAGCCTCCCCCTTGTTTACCCGTGTTGAAAATATTGACTCAAACAACGACTTATGCCTCGCAATCAACTTCTTAACGAAGTCTCCATGACAAACATATTTAAACAAACGACTACTTACTTAAGATTTAAAGCCACAGCTTTGCTTGTTTAACTTTTGTTTTTTAACACAATCACATCTTGGAAATTTTACTCAACATGAACATCTCATAAAAAAGGAGAAACCAACATCATCATCATCATCATGATCAACCCATAGCCGGATCACGACAGAGCCTCGGTATGAAAAGGGTTTGGCCATAGTCTACCACGCTAGCCAAGTGCGTATTGGCAGACTTCACACACCTTTAAGAACATTATGGAGAACTCGCAAGAGTCGCAGGCATGCAGGTTTCTTCACTATGTTTTCCTTCACCGTTAAAGCGAGTGATATTTAATTATTTAAAACGCACATAACTCTAATAAAAGTTAGAGGTGCGTGCCCGGGATCGAACCCTTGACTTACCGAATAGGAGGCGGACGTCGTAACCACTAGGGTGGTCTGCTTTTTTACTGAACTGAATCCAACATAGCATAGCATAATTTCTTTTAAACGCACTTACTGGTAGGTGTCATCATCAATCATCATGAAGTTCATCTTCATTATTAACTCTACAACAAATCTCTATGCATTAATAGATATTATATTATAATTTAGGTAATCTTAAAGCTACATAGGATGTTAACACTGTATAGCTTATTCCACGGAACTTGACGAAAATAATGCGGAAATATGATACGAACTTGTTTTACTCTAACAACGTCACTATTACAGTAATTGGTTCTCTAAAAGTAGGACATGACAATGGGATAAAAATATTATTATTCTCATACATTTTACCTGATATCATTATTCTTGTTGAGCTTTTTAGAAGGTACTTATACTAAATCTTTATAAGTCATCATCGCCGGCTCACTACAGAGCACGGGTCTCCTTTCAGAGTAAGAAGGGTTTTGGCCATAATCTACCACGCTGGCCAAGTGCGGATTGGCAGACTTCACACACTTTTGTAAACATTACGGAGAACTCTCAGGCATGCAGGTTTGTTCACGATGTTTTCCTTCACCGTTAAAGCAAGTGATATTTTAATTACTTAAGTTTTTAAGTACTCATAACTCCGAAAAGTTAGAGGTGCGTGCCCGGGATCGAACCCCCAACCTCCGATTGGAAGGCGGACGTCCTAACCACTAGGCTACTACAGCTTTAAAGGTACATCTATACAATAATAAATGTAATTGTAGTCGGTATCGATATCACGGCAATCTTATTAGAGAAAATACCAACATCTACATAGTCCCTATGTTGCTTTGGGAATAATTTGTAATACAATCAATAACCATCATCATGAGTCTCTTGGGATAGCTAAGCTGAAAGTTTCAACCAACCACATTTTCATAACATAACATTATTATTAGAAACTTGACCCAGATTCTAAACAGTCTTACCTTGTAGGTAGGTAGATAAATAATAGATAAATATATTGTCGTCATCTCAACCCATCGCCACCCCATTACTGCGAACTGGTTTCCTCTCAGATTAAGTAAAGTTTAGGCCATCGCCCACTACGCTAGCCAAGTGCACATTGGCAGACTTGGCACACCTATAAGGAACATAATGAAGAACTCTTAGGCATGCAGGTTTCCTCGCGATGTTTTTATCACCGCTAAAGCAAGTGATATTGAATTGGTCAAACACACAATTAACTTTATGTAGTCCACGCGGACGAAGTCGCGAGCATAAGCTAGTAGTTTCGATATAATTCTCGTGGATAGAACTACCTCACTGTGGCAGGCTCTTATTAGGACCCTCGTCTACCTAATCAGTATGCGCTCTACCATCGACATCCCAACAAATTTCCCGAACCGCCTGCGGGACGCAAGATAAACATCTTAAGAAATAAGACTGTTATACGCTGGGAGGCAAGGCACAAGTGTGGTGCTGCATAATTCCATATTATCACTTTCACTGTCACTACATAAGTTAGCATAACCAGAGATAATTTAAAAATTAGCTCTGGTATAACTAAAACTCACTATATTGTATGAAATTAAGTAAGACCGCTGGATCTCTTTGAGAACACTTATCAGAAAAGTTGTGAACGGATTTTAAATATTTTTTTACCCAGATTTTCAATCCCTACATTATATTACCCAAGATAACCCGTGCGATGCGAAGTCAGTTAGTACGAAGGTACCTAACATGAAACGTTAAGAGAAAGCTTAATCGTGGCCGGCAGTAGGTACTGAAATGTTATAGAACTCTTAGCCATATCCATAGTCAATCTATAAAGAAATCAGTGAGAGATTACGTAGAAACAGTTCATTCACAAAATCCGATCCTAAAGAATTTTTATAATCATACAGATCTACAGTAGAAATTCTGTTTTTAAATCGCCATTTTTATGTTTGTTACACGCATGGTAAATTAATTACTGTTCATAAACCACGCACAACATTCTAGGTAAGTACATGCCTCTAAAGTTTATTACAAGGTATACTTACAATAGTTTCAAACGTCTACAGGCTCTATGGCTAATTAACATAACGAGTTAATAGCGCACGGTGTTGAAAGCACTCGTATAGCTGTTCTATGGTCGGTTTTAACTAATAAATATGACCGCGTTAGTTACTTAGATATTACTAGCTAAAAGCTCCTGAGGGACTTTATTACTAGCACTTTACATAATAAACTTTAGTTTAAACTCCTCAAAGGAAGCCTTATTAGAATGGGAGGTAGTAACGTTGCAAAGGAAAAAGCTATTTCATAACGGCTGATATAATCAAAGCATGGTTTTTAATCTAAGCATGGTTTGTTCCCATCATCATTACCATCCTTTAAGGAGCTGATGAACGCAATAGTATAATTACAGAATACACTTCTGATTTTTGTCTTTAAGGTGATTTGATAGACCCAGCCGCGAAAATTCAAATTTTAGTTAGTTTTCCGAAAATAGTAGACTAATCATACATCGAAGGCTTATGGTAATGAGTTTTGCGCGCATAACATTTATGCATCTACATGTTTTTCCATAAAACTTTGGTCAAAAATACTCATTTACTTCATATTTGTGCAAATCTGGCAAAATTCAGAAAATTATTTTTCAAAAACAAGTTTTTTAAGTTACGTATATATACGACCTGATTTTGACAAAATATTACATACCTACTACTACTATTATATACCTACTACCTATATAGTAAGACCTTATTACTGTCCAAGCCGGAAATAAAGCAATTGCCGGCCGAGTACATCTAATCTCCTCCTGCTATTATGTGATTAATGGAAAGGAGTCGCAACCCTCAGCAGTGAGGAATGCGACTATAAAGAAGAAGACCTAATATTAGAAGGATGAGGCGAAGTCAAGAACTTCCATAGTGAATTTAAAAGAATGAGGGGCCATCCGAGCCGTGTCTCGTTTGTTTCGTCCTCTTAAACAGTTTAAACGGTGTATAAATCGCACGAATTTGTTAGCGGAATAGCAGAGCGCAATTTGTATTAAGTCGTTAAACACTGGAAAAACTCGCAGCAGTAAAGTGCAATTTAAACTGTCCCCTCGCAAAAACAAACGAGTCACATGTTTGTTTAGGAAACTTTGCCTATTTTCTGTGAAAACAAAGTCGCAACCTATAGCAATTCATGTAATAATAACTTACTATTGTTTAACTTCAGCAGGTATCTGGTAACATGGTCTAAAACCCTGTTTTCATTATTGCCTTTCTGGATGGATGGTTTCAAAGTCCATAACAGAAACAGGTAGGTAGAAACATTTTTTGTGTTTCATAAATATTAAGATAAGATAAAGGAGAATGACAGATCCTGACCCACCAATTTACACACAATATAAATTAATGATAATTATCCTAGTATTAAATAACCACTTAAAAATTAAAAATTGTGATTTTAAACTTGCGGATGATTTTATTAATTTCCATTTAGTTTCACAATATTATAGATAAATTGCATATAACCTAGAATCATTGTGACTTAAACTTAGATTTAATGAAAAACCGCAAGTTCTAGAGGTTTTAAATCCTATGTTTAGTTATCAGTGATGAAAAAGCAACAAAATGCTCCATAAAGCATACGTGTAAACGATTTTTATATAATAAAATGGGTCACGGTTCTATAGAAATTCTGTCATTGTCCTTTAATAAAAATACGTACCTACTGCGTACGTAGTAGTGTACCCAACATCTTCAAGAAGGTTTTAATTTTTATACAAAAACTGGATGAGGTGTTTGATTAGAATCCTGAGCAAATAGAAAAGATTGACAATGACACAGAAATGTGTTTGTTTCTAGCAAAGAAATTTTAAGTACTACTTCTTAGTACAACAAGAATAATTACTTTCTATATCGATGGTTTCTAGTTATTATAAAATTGATATAAGACGGAGATAATAAAAGTAGGAACATCTTACAACAGTAGCTCGTTACTTAGATATAAAAACGAAGTGGGGAGATAACAAATGAATTGCGAGCATCGTGCCCTAGACGACGAAGTGCGAGGACAAATGATTTGAATAATGGGCACTCGCTTTTTATGTTTGATTAATTAATTTCCTCGCGCTTCATTACAATTATAATATGAAATGTAGATATATTTATATTATTTACGCAAAGATATTGTTAAACTCCAGATAGGCATATCAATATAATTGTCTGGCGTGTTCGTCAATTTAGGATTAAACTAAGAGTTCCCTCGCTCTAGTTCCAATTTCCAATACCATTTGGTGTAAACATTGATATGAGCTTACTGAAAGTGTCATAGGTACACTTTCCACTTCCAGGTTAGCGTGCCTAGCGTGCGACGTGCGTTCCAATAGTAAATGAAAAAATTCAATGCAGACACTGATAGTCGCAGGCTCCGCGGGCCATAATATTATAGTAGTAACAGCAGCATGCTTGCTAGGCGCTCCTTACATTGCATATAAATAAAAAATATACCTACACAAATAAGTAACAAGCATGTTTTATTATAAGGAAAAAATATTATACCTAACTATTATAACGACAAAAATAGGATTAGAAAAATAAACTAGAATTAAGCAAAATGTTTTTAAGCAAAGTTATAATAGTGTCATAGAATTAAGAATTAATCTAAGGAATCAAAATAAGACTTTTATTTATTTATTTATAACAGCAGCATGCATTGAGTTTGAAGCCAGGGTAGGCATTAGTAAGGTATTTATCTATTTACTGGCAGGTCATAATGAAAATGAGATTGGGCTTGATTGATTTCAACTAGGGTAAGGAGTGCTTTTATACCTCTATGACCTGCACGCCATAGTGTAGTAATTAAATTCATACAATCTGACCTGCATCACAGACTATTTCTTTTGATTCGCGTATAGGACAGTCTATTTTAAATTACAGTTTTTTGTGCACACTGAAACGGCACTAATGATGCCGTATTCTTCCCGCGCCTCATTACACTCGCGCTTAAGTTCATTTACTTTCCAATATTGAAAAATCGGCTAAGTGTGCGTTGGACTCGCACACGAAGGATTCCGTATCATCGTAAAAGGTAACGTGTAATACCACTGAATTGTTTTTAATTTGTATAGCGGCTACTTTGAAATTCGCCATCTTGATTATTATTTGTTGTTATAGCGGCAATAGAAATACACATTCTGTGAAAATTTCAACCCTGTACCTACATGTTATTTACGGTTCATGAGGTACAGCCCTCTGACAGACAGACGGAAGGACGAACAGACGAACAGACAAGGTAGGCTTAGTACTAGGATCCCACTGGCGCCCTTCGGGTGCGGAAATCTAAGATGAGCCGGGAAAGAGTAGATTAATGGTGTAGCCTGGTTTAAGTCTCTTTCTCTACTTTTTCTCTCTGCGTCATCTTCTTCAATGCTGAAGAATCACCATCACTTGATATTCCTCCATTTTGATCTGTCCTCGCCAGTAAAGTAGATACAGCTTTAGACACTTGTCGGTAAATGTTGCGTTTCTCTATTTAACTTATATAAGTTCATCTTCGAAGTTTTTATGTTTGCCCTGAAAGGCTGAACACGTCATTCTTCCAACTTATCCTAACAGTTCTTTATTTTCAATAGAGTACGAAGATCTTTAGCTTAATCAGCAAATCCTGCATAAACTACCGGCATAGGGAGACATGATAAGTTGAAAAATACCATTACGTATACCCTAAGTAGGTCAGCTTTTTAAAATTCGTCTTTTGTGAACTCTGGCTCGACGCTAACGATCCCTTATTCATCACACGGCTCGTTATGCTCGCACTTAAGATTATTTACTTTCCCATTTAATGAATGAAAAAATAGATGGTGCAATATTATTATAATTATCCTTCTCGTATTGGTACAAGTAAGTACTTACTTAAGCCAGTAGGTATAGGTACTCACTTTCGGTTGCACACAGATCTCTTTAAGATACCCTCTCTAGACAGGAATTCAAAAAGCTTCTGCGCCTCTTAAGATGCTTGGTTTTGTTATAATAATAAAATTGTGTGCATTTTTATTCTAGGCAGTGCCTACTTTGTTACTAAAACTTGACACAAGCATACATGATGCTTTCAGCATCAGCGATTGGTGATTTTGCGACTTCATCGATGTAGATTCGCGTTTTAAGACTTTCTGTGTTCGATCAATACAGTGATTGAATAATAAATACAATCAATCAATCGCTGCAGCTAGAGATTGTATATGTGCAGAGCAGAGTATAGACGTTCAACCACGGCACCGAACTTCCGAAAAGCATCTAAATCGCCGATCACTGGTGTTGTTAAAAGCATCGTGTCTGCTATGATAAGGTCATGGTAGCTATCGACGCTATGCTGCATGACCTGTCTACCTATATTATGCTTATCTAGCCTATGTCTAGCCTAGTGGCCAAGTAATCAGATTTCCAATCACGATTTACGTAATCTGCCGTTTGCCGGTTCACTTGTCAAAGACATCTGACCAGTGTCCCAGCCTAGTGACGAGAAGATTAAAATGTCACAAGCAGTAAGTAACTGACTTGAGTTTAGCAGTAAAACAAGGAACACTTATAGTTTTCTCCAGTTCATCTGTCCGTCTGTCTGTGTGTCATGGCCATTTTAATAACAAACTATATAGGTACCTAAGAACTGAAAAGTTAAAGTTTAGCTTAGTTATAACAACCTTTTACCACTACATACAAGCACTAAGTAACTGAACCCCACGATAATGATTACAATTAATGAATTAATATCCAGAACCATCCATACTAATATTATGTATGCGAAAGAGTGTCTGTCTGTCTGTAAATCTGCTAGCATTTCACGGCCCATCTGTTTATCCGTTTTTGACGAAATTTAGGTACTATAGCTTGCATCCAAGTTCCCAGGGAAGGATGTAGGTATATACTCCTTTCCTCCTACTTTTTATCCCGGAAAATCAAGTAGTTACTACGGGATACTTAAAAAAACCTAAATTCACGTGAACGAAGGCGCGAGTATCATCTAATTAGGACTGAGTGAGCATCCTGGAGACGGACATAGGCTATTTTTTATCCTGGAAAATCAAAGAGTTCGAACAGGAGTTCATCAAAAGCTACTTAAATGCACGCGGACGAAGTGGCAGGCATCATCTAGTAGGTACTATAAGATAAATAAATAAAAAGAGATAATTTAGTATTTCTACTATTCAAGTAGGTACATTTATAAGCTGTCTTAAAAGCCTAGTAACCCTACTCGTTGTCCTTCTACTTTGAAGACAGCTGAAAGACACTTTAATGATGGGAACTTGGAAAGCCGCACTCCAGAGGCACTTTGTCGCCTCAGCTCTTTCCGACAGGTGTCACTGTGATTGCCGCCTTTGCTAAAGTCTTAAAAGACAAGTGTTTTGTACAGTGAGCTCCCTATCTCTGCGAATCAAGAATAATTGGCTATTTTTCTACTTTTGAATCGCGCGAAGCTACTATGTAATATATTATAATATGTAAAATAATAAGCATTAGTAAGGTGTGATGTCAAAATGCTACCTAAATCGTCATCTCTGTCTAATCAGAAATATTTAAATGCAACTTTTTTGTTATTTGATCGATTTATTTAGTTTTTTCAGTTTACGTCATTATTTTTATCCTAGTTTATAATAAAGTAAAATAAAAAAATTGGAGTCAAATACCCAATTGTTATCTTATTTCAGCGTCTTGAATTTATCGTTTTGCGCAGAATTGAAAATTCTAAAACGTCTCCAACCTGACCTCTACTATTCTACTAACAAGTACGCTGGACCTGCGTTTGTCGACCTGCTTTTGAATTGACTTGATTTTCGCCAATTTTCGTTTTGGAGGTCGAAACCCTTCCTGCCCGATGATTGGTTTAAGATTTCACTAATCTTAAATCAATCATCCCCTGGAATCATAAAACGAACTTATTTTTGTTCAAATAATTTCTATAACAATACGTAATGTCGTGAATTTACTGAATGAAATGAATTTGTAATAAACGCGCTTTCATTTTATATTAATTGATGTCCATGACCGCTGGATGACCCCTCACTTTATATAATTTTCCATGTACCTATCTCAATGTCAAAATACTACTTCTCTGTTGTATTTCCTCTTTATACACAAAGTTGTACACACGTGTGTCTACTTATTTAATTATTTTAAACTAGCGTATGCTCGCGACTTCCGCGTGGACTACACAAAGGAGATTGCCCGTGAACGGGCCCTCTCTTGTGGCATCGTGTCGAACGTCTATTTTACCCCCTTAGGGGTTGAATTTTCAAAAATCCTTTCTTAGCGGATGTCTACGTCATAAGAGCTATCTGCATGCAAAATTTCAGCCTGATCCGTCCAGTCGTTTGAGCTGTGCGTTGATAGATCAGTCAGTAAGTCAGTCAGTCAGTCACCTTTTCCTTTTACATATTAAGACAAGCAACATGTATGATAATAATATCTCCTCGTGCAATAGGTATAGGTATAAAGTGTTGCTTATTGAAATTCATGATTATTATTATTTCTGAATGAACAATATTAACCGTAACTTTGAAAGTTTCATTATAAATTACGAGATGATACCCGCGACTTCGTCCGCGTGAGTTTCAGTTTTTTTTAAATCCCGTGGGAACTCATCAATTTTCCGGGATATAAGCTAACTCTGTACCAAATTTCATCAAAGTTGGTTGAACGGTTGGGCCGTGACAGACAGCAGACAGACAGACAGACAGACACACTTTCGCATTTATAATATTAAGTATGGATGTAGGTACAATTCGCATAATTAAAGAGCTCATAACCGCATGCCGATACGAAAATAAAACAATTCATGGGACAGCACAGAGGTTGTACTTCGTTTGATAAATAAACGCCAAAATCCCTCGGATGCCAGCGATTTAGCGATATTTTATTTGGATAATCCTATAAAGAGCTTATATCGTGATTTGCATAGATTGTTTTATAAAATACCAGATTATTGTTCCCGGTCCTCAGATTATCCCGCTATATGTGTCTGCTTTAATAATGTTTTTACGGTAATTCTTGTATTTCAAAAAGTACAACAATGTTCATGTGTATTCTTCAGTCTCCAGTTTGTTGACAACTTTTAAGAAAAAAAACGCACTGTTTTTTTGTTGGTGTAGAAACCATGGGTTTGTACTTCGTAGGGCGAGAATGCTAGATCCTTCATCCCATCTCACGGAGTCGATGCTACGGGTGACCGGAGGGGCCGGCCGCTACCTCGGCCACCAGTTTTGTTTTTGTAATTTAGCGAGGTTACGCTACTTCTGGGCTTTACTTCGTTATATGCAGTGGTATCACATCACACTATCACACTTAAATTATAAAGGCGAAAGTTTGTGTGTATGTGAGTATGTTTGTTGCTCTTTCCCGCAAAAGCTACTAAACAGATTTGGCTAAAACTCAGAATGGAGATAGATTATACCCTGGATTAACACATAAGCTACTTTTAATACCGTAAAAATTCATGGTTCCCGTGGGTGGTGCAAGGTACTGAACTCCAAGTACGAACTCCGTGGGGATTCGGGAATTTCTGATGGTGAATTAATATTTTAGGTACCAAGCAACAGCTGTATAATTAAAGTCCAAGCTAGAACTCCGTACAAACTTATTCACCGCGAATAACACCGCGGTGATACCGCGTAAATGATATTTTTAATTTGTAATTTTATATTAAACTGACTTGTTTTTAAGAAGTCGAAAAATAATCGAACAAATCCTTAATTTTTGATAGTATGCAATCTGAGCAAATCTGAATATGAAATTAATGAACTGAGCGTTGAACACTGTCATTCAGGTATAAAATGCCAATCAAAATGTTCATTAAATGGAGTGGTATGAGTATAAAAACTTTTCTAGTGAATTTGCGCAGTAGATATCGATACAGCGGGCGAAGTGGTTTATTCAATTCGCGCTCAAGAGCATTGCGACGGAAACCACTCAGCCATTTTATGTTGAAAAATGTTGTTTCATAACGAGAGTTTTTATTCTGTTGTTTTGGAGCAGCTTCGCTACTGATATACCTATGTTGATGCGGACAAAGTACACGTCTTCACAGTTGATAGAATGACTAGAACCGTAAACCGACAAATCCGAAAGGTAGCAGGTTGTACAATTTCAAACCGTTGAGCAATTTTTCGTACAGCCTAGTTGTTGATTCGTCACGTCAAGCTTACGGTTAATTGGAAGGGAAAGAGGAATATTAGTCACTAGTTGACCCGCCCTGCCCTGGCTATGCTGCAACGGAATATCCGAAAGTTCTTTCTTAATATGGACGTATGGACGTATGGATTCTTTACGTTATAGAGCAAATTACATGCAAACTCTAGTTTCTAACCAAGTGGTTTGAGCTGTGCGTTGATGTAGGTACTTAATAAGTATAAAGTTATGACTTATGAGTCAGTGAATTTCCCCTTTTTTGAATGACACTGGCTTTTTCGCGCGACTTAATCCACGTGATATAAATTTATAGCCTATAGCACTCGGAGATAATATAGCTATCTATCAGTAAAAGTATTTCAAGAATCAGATCATTAGTTCTGGAGATTACCCTCTACATCCAAACTTACAAACTGTGCCTGTTTATAATATCAGTGTAGATGATTTATTATAGATGTACGGGAGCGGTGTGCAGGCTCGACCGTACCAAAGGGGAGATCTCCCACCGAGCGGTTGGTTGTGCTCGGTAGCGCCAGCTGGGCCGACGGTCATGTCTTGAAACTTCTATATATTGTCCAGATTGCAGAACACTCTGTTAGTGCGAGTACTGTCGGCGGTACATTTGTTCGGGACTATGTCATCGATTGAACAGCGCCATCTAGTTTCTATTGTGGCAACCGCCACATAGACATGGCTATATGCTTTTAAAAAAATCTAACTACACACTACACTAAAACTACAACTAACTCACTACACCCGGTCTTCCTCCGTTCCATCATCCATTTAACACATTAAAAGCGAATATCATTTCCTTAGCATAGGCAGGTACCCACCACATCACAGTCAGAATTCAAAGATAAAAATAATATTATTTTTCACAATCGTACCCGTAAGTAGGTATACAATTTCTGACAACTAGGTATACTTGGAAGTACTAATAACTTCTGATATATCTACAATTCTTAAATCAGCCTGAATTGTGGACCGTAAGTGATAATATTATGGTAAAACATGCCTGGTGGCGAACAGATAACGTACAGTACCTAACATTTTCGAACGGGGTTTGTTTTTGTGAGGATACAAAAAGAAACAAAGCACTGCGACGTTATCATTTCTCACAGCTCATGAGGGTTTGTTTGGAAAGTGTCAGCCTTGGTTTATCCAACCTCCAAGCGCGCAAAGGTCAGAGAGTTAGCAGTGTAATTTTTCGGAGATCCTCGTACATAAATCTGCCACTAAAAAGTTTTCCAATGTAAACTGCATGGTAGATTTACGGCAATGGTGGCAGTGGTGGCACTACAACTTGAAAAAGGCTCTCCTCCTACAAGCAGCTTAGCACGAAATTTGACCCTGGCGTTCAGTAGGAATAAAAAGAAGAGTCTAAGGGCTTCCTGCCATGCCTATGCCCAAAAGTCATTTCAAAAGGTGAATCACCGACATGATGAATTTTTTATCATATTAGGACCCTCTCTCTCAATATCTACTTTTGCAATCAAATGTTATATATACGAAAATTTGTCTGTCTGTATGTTTATTATTTTGTCATGACTCTTCCGCTTAACCGATTTTGACTTTTGGTAGAGAGATAGCCTTTCATCTCAGATGGACATTTGTTAACATGTCATTAAAATGTTACTTTTTATCCCGGAAAGTCAAATAGGTCCAACGGGATTTTAAAAAACTTTAATCTACGCATCGCTTAGTAGGTACCTACGCAGTTTTTAGGGTTTCGTACCTCAAAAGGAAAAACGTCTGTCTGTCTGTCGGTCTGTCAGGAAAACTACAGGGTACTTCCCGTTGGCCTAGAATCTTGAAATTTGGCAGGTAGGTAGATCTTATAGCTGACATTTGGGGAAAAAATCTGAAAACCGTGAATTTGTGGTTACATCACACAAAAAAAATTAAATTTTGGTCATGAACTAATAATTAGTATTTTCAATTCTCTAAGTAAGATAACTATATCAAGTGGGGTATCATATGGAAGGTCTTCACCTGTGCATTCTAAAACAGATTTTTATTTATTTTTATGTAACATAGTTTTTGAATTATCCTGCAAAATGTCGTAAAAATACGACTGTAGTACCCTCATTGCGCGAGCCTGACTTGCACTTGGCCGGTTTTTTTTCTAATAAAATGTAACATATAGATTATATTCTAATCTAGGTATTACCAACGCTTCCACGTAGCTCTATAATAGCGGCACGCTATGATGGCCGGTTTGACGTTTGTCCGCTCATGAAGTTCCGTATTAATTGATAACGACTTTGAAGGAAATAATTGTATTACTTTATTGACGATAGTGATGTGCAGAGATTCATAAATTTTATCGAATGTAGTTTTAGGTTTAGGACTCAAAATTTATTTATTAAATTGATTTCTTAAATGTATACAAGTGTAGAAAAATCAGTTTGCACCATTTAAGGGGTGAATGTACTTGTGAATATGAACAATTTTCACTATGTGGACAAACCTCTGAAATCGCAAAAAAATATCAATAAATTTTTAAAAATGGAATCTAATACGATCGTCACATAGGATCGCTGGCTAGCACAACTACTACCTCCGGCAAACTCGCGTCAATGCTCAATGCAAAACAAAGCAGTTTCGAATTGACGTTGCTTCGAAAAGTATAAACTGTCAGTGCAATGCGATTGTGATATAGTTTTGACCTGGCTTTGGATTTCAAATATTGATACTGCATTACTGTTGACCCTTGCTCGTTAATTTGGACTCTGTTCAAGCCCTTTGTTGTGGATTTCGTCGATATGACCGAACGTACGCAGAGAACTGTTCTAAATAGTCAGACACGTGAGTTCCTAATACGCCTTCGTAACTATTTCGATCGTGAAGCTCAAAATGGAGGGCCAATTTTACCTATAACGTCAGTGGTTGAACGCGTAGCTGATGCGCTTAATATTGGACAACGAACTGTTAGACGGATAACTAAAAAAAAATATGGCGAGACTGGCACAGAAGAAAATAAACTTCACACACCAAAAAAGAGAAAACGAGCAAAACCAGTCGTAGGCATCGATAGCTTTGATGCCGATGCTATCCGAAGACATGTTTACGGCTACTATTTACAGAAGGAGTATCCAACAAGAAAAAAGTTGGTGCATTCACTGAAGGAAGCTGGATTATTCTTCGGTGGGGAAAGTTCTTTAACGAAGATTTTGAAGACCATTGGATTTCGATACAAAAAATGTAACAAACGCAAAATATTGATGGAAAGATTTGATATAGCGATGGCAAGGTATACTTTTTTACGGCAAGTGAAAGAAATCAAAAATTGGCAAAATGTTGTGTTCTTGGATGAAACATGGCTTAATGCTAACCATACTGTAGGCCGTTCTTGGAACGATGACACAGCAGCATCTACTTCCAAAGTTCCTGTAGGAAAAGGATCGCGACTTATAATTTGTCACGCCGGAACCATCAACGGGTTTGTCGAAGGTTCTCTCATGGCTTTTGCGTCAAAAACCACTGGAGACTATCATGAAGACATGAATGGAGAAAAGTTTACTGAATGGTTTACCTCAATGTTGTGTAGCCTCCCTGAACCATCTATTATAATTATGGACAACGCCCCATACCACTCGATGCAAATTGACAAGCCACCTGCCCAATCCCAAAAGAAAGCTGATATCGTCGCATGGCTTCGTAAAAATGGCGTAGATGCAAACATGAATATGTTAAAAGCGGAATTAGTACGTCTTTTAAAAGAAAACAAACCAACCAAGATCCGATACGTCATTGACGAAATAGCATTAGAACATGGGCACAGAGTTATACGGTTACCGCCTTACCATTGTGAGTATAATGCGATTGAGTTGGTGTGGGCTCAAATTAAGGGATATGCTGCAAGACACAATACAGAACCCCCATTTACCACAAAAAAAATGCTAAAATTATTAGAAGAAGCTTGTGAACATGTGACTAAAGGAGACTGGGAAAAGGTTGTGAATAGAACTGTTAAATTAATAAGGGAAGATTATGAAAGAGATGTGAAAATAGATAATATTATAGAAAACGAACATATAATTATTAATGTATGTGATGATAGCAGTGACGACAGTGAAAATAGTAGTATGGACGAATCTGATTAATTATGGCCTTTTGTGGCACCTTTTTCGGTATCTTTTGTATTCATATGTTTCTTGTGTGCATATAAAGTATGTATATTCATTTTCGTTCAAATATTCAGTTCGTTCAAATAAATTAAATAAACATATACATTTTTGTTTTATTAAACCTATTTAATCAGGTACAAAAACAAAACTTAATTGTTTTTTGTTCGAGAATAAATTGACATTCCACATCACTATTGTAATGTGTCAAACCGGCCATCATAGCGTGCCGCTAGTGTAGCTATAATATATGCTGTGGTAGTAGTACCAACGAAAAACTCCACTAGAAACATATTTCAGTGTTAAAATATTCATTATAACATATCGTTTTCGATGTGGCAAAGGTAATAAAGAGTTGGGCACGTGGATCCGGGGCAATAAATCGCGTTAGTCCCGTGATTCATGGCTACACCGGGAATATACGATTATGTCGGCCACTCCCAACACAATACGCCCTTTCACTGTGGAGTAGAAATGGGAAATACAAAATTGTTACTTGCTGAAACTATCTGTATAGTCAACTACATGATGCACGCGACTTCGTCCGCCCCGGGATTATTAAAAAACGTGAATGTTTTTTTAAAAATCGGGTCTATCTCCGTGATGCCAGCTATTTATTATCTGTACCAAATTTAACCACTAAAAGATGTCAGACCGACAGACAGACACACAAATTTCACAAGGTGCTGGAATGGCGACCTCGCATCGGAAGGCGCAGCGTTGGAAGACCCCCCACTATATGGACGGATGACATCAGACGAGTCGCAGGGAGCCGCTGGATTCAGGCGGCGCAAGACCTTGACGTGTGGACTGTGGTAGTCCCTACAAAAGACCTATGTCCAGCAATGGACGTCTATCGTTGATGATGATGATGATGATGATGATGATGATATTATTCTCGGGGTTGCTATAGAGTACAATACCATCCATTGGGATAGGGGGCACTAAAGGGGGTGTTCCTGAAACTCTAAGTTAAAATTTCAGAGCTCGAAAATCATTTTTTTAAATAAAATTAATCACTTTAATCACAATTAGCATTTAATCAAAATCGCAAAATACAATAGCTACTGTCATAGGTTACCACCGTTAACACCTGTAATACTTTTTTTTTACTGATTTTACGGCTCTGGGTTCTAATCTATAATACTTTTGCTGCTGCTGTACAGACTACAGACCAGTAAAGTAAACTTTTTTTTTCTAAACGGCTTTAAAGCGAGTCTTCTGGCGTAGCCTGTTTTAAAAAACTTAAGGATTGGGTAGGTTAGGGGGGGGGGGGGGGGGTTTATCCCCTTCTAACCTAACCATTCCGAGTCGGAGTGCCCCAAGTCCCGAGCTCGCTTCGCTCGCTCTTGATGGTGGGAGCGGGGGGGAGGAAAGAGACCCCCCACCATAGTGGTGGTCTCTTCTCGTCGACCGGGGCCCGTCGACGGAGCCCCGCTTCGCGGGGCTCCTTTTTTCTGGGTGGTAAAAAAAGAAATAACCCACGAAGGGGATGGCGGGGTCTTACAGACCCCGCCATCCCCTTCTAACCTAACCGTTCCGAGTCGGAGTGCCCCAAGTCCCGAGCTCGCTTCGCTCGCTCTTGATGGTGGGAGCGGGGGGGAGGAAAGAGACCCCCCACCATAGTAGTGGTCTCTTCTCGTCGACCGGGGCCCGTCGACCGGGGCCCGTCGACGGAGCCCCGCTTCGCGGGGCTCCTTTTTTCTGGGTGGTAAAAAAAGAAATAACCCACGAAGGGGATGGCGGGGTCTTACAGACCCCGCCATCCCCTTCTAACCTAACCGTTCCGAGTCGGAGTGCCCCAAGTCCCGAGCTCGCTTCGCTCGCTCTTGATGGTGGGAGCGGGGGGGAGGAAAGAGACCCCCCACCATAGTGGTGGTCTCTTCTCGTCGACCGGGGCCCGTCGACGGAGCCCCGCTTCGCGGGGCTCCTTTTTTCTGGGTGGTAAAAAAAGAAATAACCCACGAAGGGGATGGCGGGGTCTTACAGACCCCGCCATCCCCTTCTAACCTAACCCTTCCGAGTCGGAGTGCCCCAAGTCCCGAGCTCGCTTCGCTCGCTCTTGATGGTGGGAGCGGGGGGGAGGTATAGATTAGAACCCAGAGCCGTAAAACCAGTTAAAAAAAAAAGTATCTTGCTAAGTTTACTTTATTGGTCTTTGGTTCCCAGCAAGATTATTATAGATCCCAGAGCCGTAAAACCAGTTAAAAAAAAAAGTATTATAGGTTTATGTTATGGTAATCTTTATATGTGTTCGTAGTTCATACTTTGCGGTTTTGTGTTTCTAAAAATGCTAGGGACCTAATTAATTTCATTTTATTTACATAAATCTGTATAAAATACGCGATTACGTGTCTTGAAATTAAGAAATTACGTAAAGATCAGTGCAAATTAATATCTTTCCAGTGAATATTAACGAAATCTATGTAGTAATCGTGTTTTCTATTTATAATGTTAATCATTTTAAAATTGTATAAATGTCTATAAATACGTGTCTCCGAAACTTGAAATTACAGATATGTAAAGTGCAAATGAACCTCTTTATACTGAATATTACCGCTATACCTATATAGTATAATATTCGTGAATAAATAGTGGTGAACCTTTCTATAGTGGAGCCTTATTCTCGATGAATAATCACGTCGCTCTAATCTAGACTCTCCGACTAGAAATAATAATAATACCTATGAACCAGAGCATTCTTAATTCTTTGGATTTTTTTTTTGAATTTCCAAAGAAATAAGAATGAAACTGCCTGTGGTGCAGTGCTAATTGTATTTGCAAATTGCAACTTCGATATGATTGCTAAAAGTCATTGTTATTGAGATTGTGTCTTCGACAATTCGATTTTCATCCAATTTGGACTAAACTCTAAATATTGGAATCGGAATGGTATTAGACGATGTCAGAATGATAATTGCGCGTGCTTTTCTACCTACATTACTTTACTATTTAAGCTTATTTTTTGTTTAAGATGCAATTAACACGAATTTAAGAGGTTACGTAACTTCTTTTAAATTACACAAAGAAATTATTGTCCGTAAAAAATGACTCCTCACGCGCCATTTTAACTCTATGACTTTAATGCAATAATTTTAACTCTATGGCTAAAATATCATGTCAAAAGTACGATTCACCTTTAAAATAAGGACTAAGATCATACTTTTCACATGAAATTTGACACAAAAAGTCAAAATGGAGGTGAGGAGACATTTTTAACGCAAAGTTTAGGTTTTTTTTAAAAAGAATATGCAGCCATTTTGATCGTGACTAATATTTTCCTTTACCCTCCAACTAAGCGTAGGTAAAGCTTGTGCTAAGAGTAGGCAGGTGAGGTTTGATCCGCCGACCTTGCGGAATTCAGTCTGCTCTACCGTCACACGAGTAGATATATAGACTATCTACTCGTGTGCTACCGTCGTCGTCGCGGTCGTTGAGTTATGGCTCTTACTAATTCCCATACTTAATACTTTTTGATTTTTTGGGATAATTAATTTACCGCTAACTAATAACAAACGAAAAATTACCAACGGGGATCCGTTGATTTTTTGTTGCGTGATTGTGGTTAAAGAATTTTATTCTCAAAAGAAATCAGATACACAAATTTCACTTAATGAGAAATTATAGTAACAAACATAAGCTAATTTTATCTTTCGGCACAGCGCGGTGGTAAGCATCAACACGTGATTGAAGGTGAAAGGTGTGAAAAATGGCAGGCTATCCCGCAGAAATAGTGTGTTTTCCCGGAATAAAAAATAGAAATAATAAGTCCAGTAATAAAGAGAATAAGTCCAGGTCCTTACTAGTTAGATATGCAAAAAAGTCACGTCGATGTATTTATTTTCGTTGCGGCGTGGTTGAAGGACAAACATACACTCTTTATTAATGCTAAATTCTAATCTTTTGTTATTTATTTACATACCTGCTTTAGTTCCAATAGCTAGAATAGCTAAATATGTAATTATTCCTTCCTTCTACCTCTCTCACTCTGAGAGGAGACCTGTGCTCTGTAGTGAGCCGGCAATGGGTTGATTATTATGACTTGTATCTCGATCTCGTTCATTTTTTGTAAATCGGAAATAGGAGACTGAATACGATATTAGTCACAAAACGTATACCTACGCCTTTCGAAGGCTTTCACGAGGAAATCAAAAAGGTTATTGAATAACCTTTTTTCTGACAAAATCCATCAAATTCTACCTTTATCTTGACCCGTATATTTTCATTTACATATATTGTTCCGTTTACTTACTGTACAGTTAGACCTCCTTATTACTTTTGAAGTAGACCGGTAACTAATCTTTTCCCGCGAATTCGTTTACGTAATTCCTTCGCCTATAATACTCGGGGGTAATGCAGCTATTTATCAGTGAAAGAGTTTTTAGACTCTGATCATCAAGTCCGGATATTAGGAAACCCCTACATCCAAAAGACAATGCCCATTCAAGTATGAACAAATGTACTGTCTTCAAGATTTTTGTATCACCATCAAATCAAATTCTATCTGTTCGTGTTCAATGACGTCATTTGTAGAAAATATTAACGAAAACGGTTTCCGCATTTCAGAAATATTAACCATAGCAAATGGCAATATTATGAGGTTAGGTTAGGTTACACTCAAAATGGTTAACGCCCACCGAGATTTTCGTCTCTGTCATTTGTATAGGATTAAGTAACAGAGAGAGCGTTATACTAACTTCTTTCCGTGGATAGAGTGTACCTCACAGCTGAAAATAGCAATTTTCTCGGACTTATGTCATGTCAACGCCAAATTATTGCCCGTAGGAAGGAAAATGCACGACAAATGGTCCATAAAGCCTGTCTGTAATTTAAAAATGAGATGTAAAGATGTCGTTGTCGTCACGTTCAGCCGCAGAAGCGTCACTCAACGTTCGCTCACTGACTCGACAAAAATTCGTTTTGCTCCACCACCCTTTGTAATAAGTTCCTTACTAGACACTTAGTGATTGTATTTGCCTTGTTAGGCGTTTTTGCATTTACTGATGATTCTTAACTTTTTTTCCCAGATAGTATTCAATTCAAAAGCATCAACTCGCGCACAATTTGTGCTTGAAATATTTGTGCATGTGCAATGTGCACCAATTGCACATTGCATAAATATTTCAAGGTGCATTTTCATAGCGGCGATTTTGAAATTTTTAATATTTGTTGTTATAGCCGCAACAGAAATAAACATTTTGTGAAAATTTCAACTCTATCTATTACGGTTCATGAGATACAGCGCGCTGACAGACAGCCGGACGGACGGACGGAGCGGAGGCTTAGTAATAGGGTCCCATTGGCGCCCTTCGGGTACGAAACTTAAAAAATTAATTACTGACACTGGCTATTGAATCTGAAAGTAAGATGTAAAGGCGTGACTCCTAACGTATTGCGGTCACGTTTCCCACTGGAGACGTCGCGTCGTTCAGCACTCGTTGACTGACTCGGAAAATATTCGTTTTGCTCTATAACCCCATTGTTATAAGTTCCTTACTCAGCCCTTGCAATCGGTGAAATAATAAATGTTCTTTTTGTCTCACTTTCTAAAGGAGATTGGTATGTTTATTTAGGTATTTTTTCAACGAGCGAATATAAATCACTACCCATATTATCACTACCAATATTATAAATGTGAAAGTGTGTTTGTTTGTTGTTTGTTGGTTTATTGGTTTGTTGGTTTGCCCTTCAATCAGGCCGCAACGGAGCAAGGGATCGACCTGATTTTTGGCATGGATATAGTTGAAGACCTGGAGAGTGACATAGGCTACTTTTTATCACTATTTGCGTAGGCAGATTAATTTTAAGAGAAGGCTCTTTGTACTGAGTACAAAGCAGTGCAATTTCAATTAGCGCTCTAATAAATCTTGTTTCTTAAAATTATGAAGTATTTTATACGGAGTAGACAAGTACCTACCATAATATTATTATGGATATTTAGGATTCCTCAATCCAGATTTGAAAGAAAGGGTATTAATAATTTCTTTAAAAGTACCTACTTCATGATTATCATTACCAACCGATAGACGTCCACAGCTGCAAAGGTCTCTTCTAGGAACTTCCACACGCTACGCTTTTGCACTGCTTGAATCCAGCGAGTCCTTATGATATGACTTATTTGATGTCATCGTGATGTCATCTGTCCACCTAGTGGAGGATCTTCCAACGCTGCGCGTCCTCCTCAACCTCAACGTCTATTGGTTTTTCGAACTATGTGCCGGGTGCCCTGCCCATCACCACTTCAGCTTCGCAACCCGTAATGCTGTCGGTGCTGGTACCTACTTAGTTGTCTATATTTACGTCTAACATTTGAACTTTTCTGAGAAAAAAAATCTAACTTTATCCGTGAAATGTTTAAATGTGAATTCCTGAAAATAGATTTCATGTACGGAACAATTTATGCGGACTAACGAACGTTCCCAACATTTTTTTAATTTATTCAGAATCTTCATTGTTCTCGTACAAGGGGTAGGATTGAGGTTGTGGCCACTGTAATATTCAACCTTCATCCGCGATGTTTTATTTAACCGCCCGCCCGCTTCAATATTCATCACATTACTGACTCCACTCTTTGTTCTTGAATAATATACACAATTCCCGTTTATATTCCAGAGACGGCAGACTGAGGTCGTAGTTCGAACTTTTTATGAACTTTTACCTTTAGATGTGAAAGTTATTTTAAATTATTCTAGGAACCGCCATGTTTCTAGCAGTTTTAACGTTTTTATTTATGTTCAGAGACTTCTTTATCCTTTTAATAATTCTCAAGTGTGAAAAAAATTATAATATTTTTTTTATACTTAATACTATTGTTGTACGGAGTACGGACTATACTTACCTTACCATACTTGCACAATTTGATTTATTTGTCAAAACTCAAGTTCAAGATTAAACAGTGTGTATAGTTCGTAAAAAATGACTCCTCACAAGAGTGTTATTTTAAGCATTTTAATTTTATTTATTTTAGCTATTTTAAATCTATGGAACAACTGTCATGTCAAAAGTATCGACTAAATAAAAATCGACTAAAATTTGACAAAAAAAAGTTAAAATGGCGCATGAGGAGTTAAATTTTACGAGCTATATGGTTATGGTTGATGACGGTGTATGATGGTTAAATGATTTATGATATCTAGAGAACCTAGTGTAAAGTGTTTGTACAGAAGTGATAAAAGCTACAAACAGATGAAATAAGCTCGAATACCTTCGCAAGCGAACATCAAAGGAGCGATCACAAAGAGGAGCGCGCGCGATTACACCCGACCCGACGGCCGACACATAAGCATTCTGTCGCCAATAGAAATCAGATAGAAAATTGAATAAAATTCGGATTTTTGAAAAATTTTGCTTTGACAACTTTGAACGAGTTGCATTGAACTTTACATTTATTCAGAGTACATAGTATCTTTCTGTTCCTGTATACATACCAAAAGTCAGAGTACGATATTATGTCGAGTCTGCCAACCCATATTTGGCCAGTGTGCTGGACTATGGCTAAAACTCAGTAGTGGGCCGGCGAAGCGTTGATTTGATGATGATGTTGATGACGTAGTGGTTCAAAAATGGCATAGCAGATTTTTAAATTTGTAACTTTTTTGGTTTCTGTCGTTATAAGTCCCACAAATTGCTATTGCGCTGGAACCATGTCTCATTTCCATCGAAATGACGTCATTTTGACGTCAGCCGAAATGAAAAATATACCATCCGCTCGAAACTTCAGTTTTGTGCTGACGTCACTAAAATGGCGGCCACGCGCATTAGCAATTTGCGGGACTTATACGATAATGCGCTAAATCACTTTATACTAGCAATGACTGAAGTTCCAGAACACTTTCTGCTTACTTACCTGTTCTGCTTACTTGTTCAAAGGCCTTTATGTGTATAAAGTTTCTTGCTTATAAATTATGTTATGGAAATTATTGTCTGCATGTGGAGTTAGTTCCATCCGGCTGACCGGTGGCAGGCATCGGCAAAGCCTGATCGATTGTACGCTCCAATAACTCTCGTCCTACGCTCAGAAGCTTGCTATATTAAGCATTATAAAAATACTAGCGACCCGCCCCAACTTCGCATGGGTGGAATGTAGATACCTACTAATGTAGTTTCATTGAGGTGTCATTGCCTCGGAAACTCTCAAATGAGAGGATTTTTTTCCAGACCTAATTCACATTATTTCAATTTCTCTACGGATCTCTAATTTTTTGAGAATTAAACTATAGCTCTTAAATCACTCTATCTGTTGGTGAAAACCACATTAAAATCCGTTGCATACTTTAAAAGATCTACGCGTTCATACATACATACATACAGACAGCGGGAAGCGACTTTATTTTATACTATGTAGAGATACTATAAGCGCATAACTTCTTTAGCTTTAGCCTCAACCTCAATAGCTCAACGGTTGAGGAGCGGACTGAATTCCGAAAGATCGGCGGTTCAAACCCCACCCGTTCCACTATTGTCGTACTTACTCCTAGCACAAGCTTTACTTTTCTTTTATTAAAAAAAATAAAAAAAAATCCGGTTCCGTAGCCGAATGGCAATTAACGGAACCCATATAGATTCGTCATGTCTGTCTGTCTGTCCGTCCGTATGTCACAGCCACTTTTTTCCGAAGCTAAGCTTATAAGAGCTATACTGTTGAAACTTGGTAAGTAGATGTATTCTGTGCACTTGGCCGTTTTTTGTTATAGAAATTGTTGATTGCCGTTGAAATAGACAACGTTTCAGAGACTTAATTCGACGCTAGCCCTACTATCCTAGGAAAATATAAGGGTCCAAATGACCCGTTATTGTTCAAACAAATGGACACTCATTAATTCTTCTTAATCCGGGCGAAAAACTGTGCGGGTGCCGGGTAGTGAGATAAACAGCGAGGGTGGCGGGTCAATACTAATCTGTTAAATTCGCCCGACTCACATAAATCTGCTACAATAACCGTAAAACTGTCCACCTGTACATCTCACTAATCCCCGAGACATGAATCAGGCCATGATCGAATTGAAAAGCTTCTGGATTTATTATTTTGTCGCTACAATACCTTTCAGGAAAGATTTACTTCATTTGTCGCTTTGTTGGCTATTTCTTTTGTGTATTATTGGATAATATAACGGGTTCATTTATTTAGGAGCCAGCAAAATATCTAACACAAAAAATAAAAAAAACATTACTTTTTGAATTAAAACACTCAACAATTGGTTATTTGACTCCAATTTTTTTATTACTTTATTATAAACTAGGATAAAAATAATGACGTAAACTGAAAAAAAATAATTAAATCGATCAAATAACAAAAAAGTTATAAGCATTTAAATATTTCTGATTAGACAGAGATAGCGATATAGCATTTTGACGTCACACCTTACTAATGCCATAGTAGCTTCGTGCGGTTTCATACAAATTTTCGTTTTGCGAGAAAGGGATAGAAGACCCTCCCACTCCAAAATTAAAATGCCTGTAACTTTGTAAATCTTTGTTGGATTTTAATATATTTTTCAGCGTAGGTAGGTACGTCATTATTTTTATCCTATAGTCTATTTATAATAGGTAAAGTAATAATATTTATCAATTTCAAAAGTAGGAAAATACCCAATTTTGGCTCAATGAGGTCACAAAATGATGATGATGTCGTAACAAAGAATATTCCCGCACCCATTTTGAACTGACTTCCAGAAAAGAAGAGGGCCTCAAATAATTTTTTTTTTTGGGATCACTATAGGTACTTATTATAATAATATTTAAGTCTCCTACCGCACTTAGTTTGTGTTTGTTCGAGCGAATGTCATTACTCATTATACAATACTTAAAAATAAACTATTTTTAAGTATTGTATAATGAGTAATGACATAATGAGGAGAATATCTAAAAAGGTAAAAGTTAGGGCGTTTGTGCACTCATACGTGAATTCACGGATTCCGTAAAAATACGAATTGCAGAAGTTCGTATTTTGTATGACGGCCACTTTGAAGAATCACGGATACGAACCAAATACGGATGAGTGCACAAACGCCCTAAAGGTGAAAATAAGTAACCGGTATAGGTATGATGATAATGGTCAGAAAAAATTGTACCATCTGAGAGCTTTCATGGTGTGTGCTGTGTAAATAGTTAAAGCTGTAGCACGAAAACAAATACCTATCTACCTATAGGTAGTGGAATAGTTCCTATCCCGTGCAAAGCCGGAGCGGGTCGTTAGAGTCTAATAAACTAGCCCGAAGGTTTTACAAAACACGAATTCCGAACAGATACAGCAATCCTAAAGCTTTTAAAGCTTTAGGATTGCTGTATTTAAGCTTTAAAGTATAATTTTTTTTAAATAGGGTTAAAACTTTCCAGCGAAATACATTTTTATCGCAACAAAACATTTTGGAGAAGTTATATATAATATACCTACGCTTCGTAGCCCGCCTGGTTACGACCTCAATCACCTGCGCTGACACGCTCTTCGGATGACGAATTGAGCACGTCTCGGTGTGTACTCAGACTAGATTATACAAAGGGAGACCGTACTTAGACTTGCGTAAGGGAACTTACTTAGTAGTAGACCACTTGAGAGTACTCGAAATATTGTACTTAATGCTACTTGTAATTATGGCATTGTCATATTACGGTATTTGACTAGGTCAAAAATAAATTACTTATTTCTCAGTGATTGTGAATATTTAAATTAAATAGTCTTCCAAAATACGTACAATTCACGTTCTTTGTTAGTTTTTCGAGTGATAACCATTTTAAATTATCGACTAAACTAAAAAAGCACGTCAAGTGATTGTGACGCCACATACCGGTAGGTATTTCATAGAATCTCGCATAATAAGCGCGCGTTTTGACGTTTGATAAAAAGTTACTGATTTGACTAGCTGTCAAATGCAAGTTATTATCGTGGCTTAAACTTTTACTAGCCTTCTCTTTTTATCGCCTAAATTTTTCTCTTGTATCTCTCTTTCATACTTACGCCGGAGCCGTCGAAGGGGCTACTAGAGTTAAGTACCTATATTTCTCGGCCTGGTAGATGCATATAACTGAAAACTAGGAACATTGAAGGCACAATAATTTAAGTTGTTTATTTATGTAGTCAACGTTCTAAAGCTAGTTCAAACAGTTCCGAAGCAAAATACCAACTTTTTATAACAAAAAGAAAATCCTTTATAAACTGTAGGAAACTGAGCATAACAAAGAACAACCTATGTAGTGGAATTTTCAAAAGTTTTCAAACAATTGTATATTCAGGAATATTTTTCAAAGCCTATGTACAACTTGTGTAATGCTTCGCGGAGTTTTAAGAATCCCGTGGGAAATCTTTGATTTTCCGGGACAAATAGCCTATCTCCATCGCCGGGAATCGGGGTGCAAACTATCTGTGCAGTTTCGTCAAAATCGGTAGAACAGATGGGGCATGAAAAACTAGCAGACAGATAGACACACTTTCGAAATTATAATGTTAAGATACTTAGTACTAATAACTTTCATAATAAAATTATTATATTACATATCTTTCATTTTAAACCATTACTTGACTTGCTTAAACAAAATTTGATGCCTAGGTATTTACAAAAATCATTCTTTGGTTGGCAAGACCGACCGCGGTAGCTGACACGACTGACGACTCGGGAGTTGGCCAGTTGGGACGTCCGACCACAGGGCGACGCAGGCAGCGGGGGGTACGGCGCGTATGTGGCGCGTGTGTAGCGCGGGTGTTGCGCGTGTGTGGCGCGTGTTTGGCGCGTGTTTAGCGCGTGTGTGACTAATGCTACCCAGCATAATATACAGTACAGCTGCAAAACTTAATATGGTAAGCGAAACAATTAAATTAAAACTTATGGTGATTATTTTTGTGGTGAACATATAACTTCTACCAATTTATAAGCGCACGTAATGTCGACCGGGCACAGCGATTCGTGTCGTGACTTTGTACTGAACAGACCGAGTACCTACGTTTTCTTCGAAACGGAAATGAGATTTCCCGACTGCTATAATAGCTTTTCACGGATTACTCCAAGCTCGTTTCGAGGTAAGATTTTCCTTAAAGAGTTTTATTACTCTTAATACACAGTGGCTTTTAACTACTATCATAGTAATTTCATGATGACAACACTTTTTTCATGTGGTAGCAGAGTGAACTAGTAGCCTACCTATAACTGTATTTGTACAGTAAATAAACAAGCATTCTTGGACGAAGTTGCGGGCATTACTTATCTTGTTTGAAAACAAAGGACATGGATTTTAAGTATATTAGAAGACCCTTTATTCAATAATCACTGAGAAATAATTTATTTTTGACATAGTCAAACACCGTAGGTGCCTATTGTATGACTTGAAAACTTATCGGATAGCGATACGGAGTCTCCTACTACCTTTTTCGGGATATCTTGAATTTTTTATATTAAGCATGTGAAAGCTACACACTCTACACAGTCGGTATGTGAGTGCTTGAACTTAATAATAGTATAACGTACCTACTCTATTCTTCCAGAGGTTAAAATAAAAAAGGGTCAACCCACCTTTACTGCCGGCGTAAATTCACGCTAAAGCAGCTTAAGTGAGTCGTGTAACTTTTCCTTTCAAAGCATAAAATAGAACCTCACGTAAAAGCATAACAGGCTAACTTTTACACTTTAACTTTCCGGATGGGTTTCACTTTTTTCGACTTTAGAATTGTTGAGCTAAATTCTTCTAAAGTTTTTCTTTATAATATTGGTTGGGGAGGTTTCTACAGAAATGTTACTTACAGAAGATCCTTTTATATTTGGAATACATATACACCTAAGTAGTATACAGAACTATGAAGTAGCATTTTCTCCGACAAGCACTTTTTTCATGATAGATCTATCTTTGGTAAATGTTATTGAAAAGAAAGATTGCCATTTGAAATCTATTTCAACTTCCACAAAACTTTAAAATGATAATAAAAGTTGTAACGAGAAAATATATCGAGAGGCATGATAGGCACTCAAACTTAGGCTCACGGAGGAATAGAGAGTTCTAGCGAAAATTGCTTTATGAACGTCAAGTGTTGTTACTGCAGCGATATGAAACGAAATGGAAGGGTGCAGCGGGCGTGCGCGTTGGGAAATTGCAATATCCGGGCCGTCTCACTTAACACAAATATCAACTTACTGGATAAAACACAGTGTTGTGCAATGTTCCGATCCGAATGCGAGAAAATATGGTTTCAAATTGCTGTACTTATTACTAACCATATTATTGTAAATGCGAAAGTGTGTTTGTTTGTTATACATTTTTATGCTATTGTTATACATTTCGGGCCTGCACCGCTGTTGGTCTCGTAATCCGACGAACTTTAAGTTGTTGAAACGGTCATCTCTCCTTGAAGTACACCGTTTCCTGCCTTGCCTTCTCCTCCTCGCTAGAGAATTCGTCAATCTGTACCGTTGGATGCTATGATGAATCGTTGATAACGATCGACGAAGTCTTGTAGCAAACGATCTGTAGGATTGACCATTTCTTCTCATTTCATGTGCCCTTTATTTCTGATAGTGTTAAATCAGGCATACTTAGATGCTCGTAACTGAACAATATGCGAGAAAACACAAAAAAACTGCAATATTATAATGTTTTTCAAATTAAATTTACGAACTTTACGAAAACAGAAAATCAACTTCGAAACAGTCGATACAGATGTAAGAAAGAAAATTAAAACAAACGAATGAAAAAAATGCCTGTCGACTAATGTTCCGTTTTCAAATTAAACCTAAAATTAAAAAAGTAAAGTGTTACGAAAAAATACATTAATTCTTCCTTTTTTGTGTTCCGCTAATTCTGCCGGCGTGTGTATTATAAAATAATGTTAAAGCTTGGATGTTTGGATGTTTGTTACTTCTTTTTTCACGCTATACAAAGACTGAATCGATTTGACTAAAACTTCGTCTTAATTATATCCCAAAAAATCAAAGAGTTTCCACGTGTTTTTCAAAAATCTAAATCGTGATGGGTTATCAGTCACGTGGTAGTCAATACTGTTACTGCATGTTCCTACTTCTATAGTATTATTAATTTACTATCGCAAGTAGGTACATGATAGGTATTATTATGTCAAATGAATATATAGATAATCATACATACAATACATACTACATAGGCAGTAATAAAAAGTTAATGTGCTCTAAAAATTCAACAAACAACATAGTTGTGAATTGCGTTGTTTAACTTTAGTGCAAATTGCTTAGTTTGAATGCTGCTGTAGGGCGGGAAATTTTTATTTTGTTTGCACTCGTACCGTATCCAGTAAACCCAATATCACAGGGATCAGGCCTAGCGGGAGATTGGATCTCACGAGCCAGCTTAACTAAACTTCATTAGTCAAGTTTGCGTAGGTACATACATTGAATAACTGCATTACTCGTACATGCATGCGCCGGCTAATAACAAACTCGGCGCCCTAGGCGAATTACAGGAGGTCGCGACCCTTGAGATCAAAATTTCAGAAGTAAATAAAACCCAAATGACCATTCCAATAATAATTTACATGTAGGTATAAAGTTTTGTTTAGGCGACGCAAATTTTGTACTGTCCCGGACAGGAGGATGTTAATTACATATTTTGTACATATTTCGGGTGATTTCAAAGCAAGTGTGAAATTTTTCTTCAATTTTTCAGAAATGATGTTTGCTCATGTAGATAAAGAAATATTAAATACGCTTATTAAAATGAATACGAATATTAAAATGAAAGCGAACAGGAAATCAGATCCAGATACCTACGGAATATCTTGAGCCAGTACGTTTGATTCTTTATAAGTTTGCAAAGAAACGCTGAGGCACTAGATATGTGAGCGAAGCGAACGCGTGAATTTTCTTTATTTTGCAGAAACAATGGTACTTAGGCACTCAGGGCGGCGCTTCTACTACAATTTCATTATAGTGTTACTATAACTTAGTATACTTTTAAATTTTTCATTACTATGTCGTTATGCTACGCACAGAAGAGAAATGAGCGAGCTAACCTCCCTCGCTCGCCTACACTAGCCAAATTCCTATCGCCCTAGGTGGTTGCCTAGTTGGCATTTATAGTTACGGGCCGGCCCTGCATACATGGACGCATGGACGATATATTCAAATGAATTTTGTTTCCATATTGATTGGCTTGATTCAAAAACTGTTTACACAGTAATTGCCATGATTGCGTATGCGACATAAAATATGGTTTGTTTTATTTAATTTAAATTGATGATGTGTTTTTGTAAACATTGAATTGAACGTTATTTGTGCGGTAAATTATGCGAACTAACCCAATAAAAGCCAACCAGGAATAATTTTGATGATGTTTATTTTATAAAAACCGGCCAAGTGCGAGTCAGACCCGCGCACCGAGAGTCCCGTACTTTTTTGTCATTTTACACGATAAATCAAAAATTGATGACAGGACTGACAGACCGTACCCACGGACGGACAGCGGAGGAGTCCCGTTGGCACCTTTCACATACGGAACCCTAAAAATTTGAATTGAGGTATTTAACTAGAGTTGATAAGCATTGTTTTTATACCTCTGTGTGTGAGAGCCCAGCATCAGAAGTAAATTTTTCTACCACGTTTCGAATTAACCGAAAAGTTTTGCACACCGAGTAGTAAGCAAAACGTCTGTGGTTTTGCATTTCTTGAAATCCAGTGTATCGCTATAGTTAATAACAATATGGTAACCATACACTAATAAAAGGCATAGTAAACGATTCGTTCCTCCTGATTAGGCTTTTCACGTAGGTACCATTGATTAATTTAAGTTGGTAAACATGTCGAAGTGTTACGTTTCACGTTTATATTTCTTATTCGTGTATTTAATGTGTTTTTTTCTGCGCATTTTATGTTATCAGAAGGATTTAAAGAATCTCAGAGAAAATATTCAATTATATTCAAGACGTTCTAATGGTAGAGATTAGTGTTTATTTTACCTACACGTATAATAATACTTAGCTAAGAAAATATATTGCTTATGATAATTAATTATTGTAGGTATTTGCTAACATTTATATAATTCTTTTGAATTATGAATATTAATTTTTTTATTTCCAAAAAATTCACCTACTCCTCTCAGAATGAGAAGGGGTTTCCCCTTAATCCAACAAGCTGGCCACGGCCACGCTGGCGGATTGGCTGACTTCACACACCTCCGGAAATATTATAATTAGATACTAGGTAGGTATCTAGAGACCTCACAAGCATGCAGGTTTCCTCACGATGTTATTCTTCACCATTAAAGCATTATAATCGCTTAAAACACACGTAAGTCCGAAAAGTTAGAGGCCCGGGATTGAACCCCCGACGACTTCGCGTTTTTACAGTTTTTGTTTACAGGCAAATAAATGAATAAAAAGGAACGTAAACAATTTATTCAATAGGTAATAATAATTAAGCTTTATATTTCAATCTGTACATGTGGTTACTTATTTATATTTTACAAACTTCATATACTTATTTGTTAGTCGTTTTAGTAAATAGATTATAAGTTAGTGTTAGTTTGTTAGCGTGTTAGTCTTTGATGGATCCCAAAGTCTGAGTGAAAGCTTCCTCCATTCCTTTCCACTTTTACCTGTTTTGGGCAGCATACCTACATCCAATCTCTTCCAACCACTTCTATTATGCCTTGAGACCACTGTTTCTGGGGACCCCAATTTATTCAATAGCTGTTGAGAGGAAATAGAAATGAAAATTAAATTTCAGATGGTTTATGGAAGAACTGCGCTCGGGGTCGTGGCGTGTGTATAAAGAGCAGAGCTTGCCCTTGGGAGAGGGTACTACCAGAAACAGACAAGGATGAATGCTTGGAGCACAACAAAAACTCCCTCTGTTGCCAAGTTACTCGCGTTCGAATGCCCGTTGATATTTTTGATGTGTATAGTTAGAAACCCGGTCAAGTACGGAACCGTCGTACAAGGTATACCTAACACTTATATGTCGAACATTGCAAGTTAATTACGGACTGTGCCCCGCACGGACAGAGACATAGACAGACAACGAAGTGATCCTATAAGGGTTCCTAGGGAACAGGACAGGTTGAGATGACACGTCACCCGCACTCGCCCGCACCGGCTTTTGGACGTTTTCCGAAAACATTTTCGAATTGAATTTGGAATGGTTTTCAAAACATGTTTGTGATTGGTTGGTGACTCAAAATTAGATTTTCGTCTCTGTCATTTTTGTGTCGGATTACAACATAACAGAGAGAGTCTTGAGAGAGTATTTTACTAACATCTATCCGTGGATAGACCACAAAATTAAGGACGGCGCATCGTATCGTTGGTTCTGACTTCTGACACTTGTCTTTTATTAAAGAAGAGGATTCTCATTTCACTAAACCAATAAGAAAGGGAAAATGGACATCTCGTTTAATTAATTCTATGGCGGATTTCGTTTGTTCTGACATGGCTTTGACCTTAATTATTTAGAACTTGGTTACTCAGTCTGTTTGACTGACAAAGGCCCTTCCTTAATAATTATTGCACTCCTTGATTTCGCAATTAAATTATTTTATTAATAATTTATTCAACCAACCTTGAGAATTATTATACCCATACCTAGAATTATTAGACCATAGTCTACCACGCTGGCCATGTGCGGATTGGTAGACTTCACACACCTTTGAGAACATTATGGAGAACTCTCAGGCATGCAGGTTTCCTCACGATGTTTTCCTTCAGCGGTAAAGCAAGTGATATTTAATTAATTAAAACGCACATAACTCCGAAAAGTTAGAGGTGCGTGCCCGGGATCGAACCCCCGACCTCCGATTAGAAGGCGGACGTCCTAACCACTAGGCTACCACAGCTTATATGAGAGAGTATAGACATATCTAATATATCTGAGTAGGTATTACTGTGCCCTTATAGAATAAACGTCAGATAACTAGATCTTGTTAATTTTAAAAATACCTCTGTATTTTCTAAGTTTATGTTCTAACATATGTAAGTAGTAGGGCTTCTGGTGGGTAGAGATCTCTACCTTGTGTATAAACTAAATAAATAAACTGAAGGAAGGCGGACCACAATAATATTATTGCTAAATATTACACAAACAAATAAGTACATCATCATCATCATCATGATCAACCCATCGCCGGCTCACAACAGAGCACGGGTCTCCTCTCAGAGTGAGAAGGGTCTGGCCATAGTCTACCACGCTGGCCATGTGCGGATTGGTAGACTTCACACGCCTTTGAGAACATTATGGAGAACTCTTAGGCATGCAAGTTTCCTCACGATGTTTTCCTTCACCGTTAAAGCAAGTGATATTTAATTGCTTAAAACGTACATACCTCCGAAAATTTGTAGGTACGTGCCTGGGATCGAACCCCCGACCTCCGATTAGCAGGCGGACGTCCTAACCACTAGGCTATCACAGCTTACGTAACTTAAGTACACTACATACCTGCTATAAAATAATAATTTATTTTTACTTATAGCTTTTTAAAAATAGTTTTTGCATAAGATAGAGATTATTAGAGTTTTTGCTAACATTTTTTGTAAAGGAGCAACAGACTGCCTATCAAAGTAGGTAGGTAGGTAGGTAGGTAGGTACCTATAACATTTTATATACAACTACACACAGTTCATAAATTAATAACGACTAATAATTATAATCATAATAATTAAAATCTAACCCAGCCTTAAATTATACAAAATATCAACCAAATATATCAAAATTGATTAATTAGTCAAAAAAGATTTGGGCTCGTCCGGGATTTGAACCCGGGACCTCTCGCACCCTAAGCGAAAATCATACCCCTAGACCAACGAGCCAACTGCCGATTTGGACGAAAAAAATAATCCAATTTTTTAAGTAAGCATTGAACTTTTTAATACTTTCACTTATCGATAAAGTATACTTCACAAAACAAGTAGGTAGGTATGTAGTACAATCTGAACATGCGGCGTACGACTGCGCATTGTACAAAAACAAATCGCTTCTGGGCTGGTTTTTGTAAGTAATTATATTTAATCCTCAGCAAAATGCGCAAACTATATGCAATTTCAAATTTAACTAAGCTGTGGAGCTAAGTAAGTACAGTACGCGACAGAAAGTAATGTACCTACCTACATCGGCCTGTAGAATGACATTTCGACGTTGTAGAGCGTTGTCTCTGTCAGTCACACCTATATGAAGGTTTGTCGGTCTCAATGACTGGAACAATGCTCTACAAATCTGCTATTTCCTTCTAAATGTCGAAGTGTTTTGCGCGTACTTTATCAGAATTGTTATCATGATTGAAATAATTTGTTGCACAAAACATTTCATAAGTTTATTAGGTAGATACCTTACCTAAGTACATTACTTTTTATTAACTTTAGCTATATCAATAAAAATATCCTTGTTATTCACTCTTTATCGCTTTCATTATAAAAACAAAAACTAAATTAAAAAGAGGGCTCGTCCGGGATTTGAACCCGGGACCTCTCGCACCCAAAGCGAGAATCATACCCCTAGACCAACGAGCCGCTTGAAGTTGATGTTAAAATTGCGATTCAGAGTACATTCACTTTTTAAACTGGTGAATAACCTTTTCGTAACATAATAAAAAAAACCGGCAAAGTGGGAGTCAGACTCGCGCACCGACGACGCTTCAGCCGTCGTATTTTTTCGACATTTTGCACGATATATCAAAAACTATTATGCATAAAAATAAATGAAAATCTGTTTCAGAATGTAGTATGTACCTACTAGTAAAAGCACTTTCATATTATGATACCCGACTTGGTAGGTATATTATATACCTACCTATAAAATAACGAAGGTCTGGCCTTTAAAGCTTCCAAGTCTATAAGGTGTATTCTTCTAATTAAAAGTTTCAAAAGCCCTAATTAGCCAGATCCGGGCATTGAAACTTTTTGCAAACAAAATGCAGATGTTAATTTACATAATGAATTTCATAAACTTTAGGGAGCATTTGAAAAGTACCTACTTAACGCACAAGAGGGAAAATTCTTAAAAATAAGACCCAAATCTCGAGACAATTACCAGAGCCTACGGTAGTAATTACTGGCTCTCGGGAGGGTACAGACTTACAGAGAGATAAGAGCTTTAAGCATAATTCACATAAAACGAGAACTCTAACTCGCTTAGAATATAATTATTAGTGCACTGGGAACCATAGCTGAGAGTTCCTGAAGCTAAAGTTGACACTCAGGTGTACGGTCGGCCTCAGAATTCGAGTAGCAATTCCGCAAAACGATTGCATCAAAAACCAGTCGTACTTATGACTTTTTTCTATAAACACCATAAACACGCCACACAAACAGTCAGATGTGCGCACAACCGTGCCGTGCAGTGCTAAACTAGTTTTGACCTTTGACTGTACCTACTGTAACCAGTGATAAACTCAAACACAAACTCAACTCAAACTCAAATTATTTATTCAGAATTGATAAAATTTTACGCTTCCTGATTGTCATAAATTTTTATGATAATAAATCTATCACTGTAACAGAAATATATGTAACCACATGCGCACACCCACACGCGCACACAGACACACACACATACGCACGCATACACATTACACATACATAGTAATCCGGATATAAAATAGGCACCTTCCAGGTAAACTCTCATCTTACGCCACATCATCACTTTCCGTGTGATTGTGGTCAAGCCTGTGCCTAAGTATTATGAATTAAAAAACCACGTGTTTGATATTTTGTTTGTGAAATATTCGTAAAAATCAAATTAAAAAAAAATCAAACCTAGGTACTGTGCATTTCTTTTGCCTTATAAAAAAGCTTGCTTAATATCATTCGTAGCCATTCGTAGCACTTCATAACTCACAATTTCTACGTATGTAGGTAGGTTAGGTAGGTAAGTGCCTGTAAGTGCACACAGAAACTGTAAGCGATTTCATCTCATGGTCCATTTTTCTCCAAAAGGAAATGAGATTTCATGTGTCATATATGCGCATAATGGTTTTTCGTGGATTAGGTCCACATAGTTTTATAATCCGATGTTGCCTTTGGAGGTAAAATCGGATTTTAAATCTCTGTGGACCTAATCACATCATTGATGACGTGTTGATTTTAAACCTAGGTAATTTAAACAAAAAGAATTGGTTTATGCTATTGGAAAAATGTTCACTGTGACTATCTATCTAATCTCTAAACTAAACAAAAATTAGTGGTCTAAATCTATTGCTTTTCCACATCTTACATCTTTTTCACAATGCTTCCTGCGGAAAAGGATAGCACTAGATTTAGACCTGACAATTTAGTTTAGTTTAGAGATTGTGTACTAAAGAATCGGCCCCAATGACTATTTAAATTATAAATTATTATTGGGATTTTATTTGCAGATAACAGGAGAGTAAAAGACATTGCTATAGGTTCAGAACACACTTTATGTTTAGCTGATGACAACACACTGTGGGCTTGGGGCTGGAATGAACATGCCAACACTGGCACAGACCTAAAAGAAAATAATGTATTCCTTCCAACTAGAGTGTCAACAGAAAACACAATCAATATTACAAAAATCTATGCAGGGGGTGCCCATAACTTTTTTACTACAGATGTTAATGAGAATGAAACTGATGCTCCACTAGCAAGTGAATAGTAAACTTAATTAAGGTTCATGATGGTATAATACTATAATAATAATAAAACTCAAAAGCTGCAGCAGGCCACCCAACGAAAGTTCTGTCGGCAAAACTAAGCTCACTCTCGCTCACTCATACGGCCATTTCATCGCAGCATTTGTTAACTTATTATATTTTAGCCAAAATATCTAACATTCGCTTCAATAGAACCTTTTCCTTCATAATAAATATAGAAAAGAATACATATAATATTCTGAAAATTATAAAATAACATCTATCACAAGAAAATATGTTGATGCCATTTCCTTCCTCTATTCAAATATAATATTATACATAAGGTTATGTTGATATTATTGTGTAATATATTGCAATACAGGTTATCAATACAAATTTAAAAAAAAAGTGCTGTGATGTTCATTTAACTTAAATTATTTATACAACAATACTGGTTCGTGTCGTCATATATATAGGAAAGTATAGGATAGGTGCCCACATGCATAGTCCACGACGCTGACCAATTGCGAAATGCCAGACTAATTAAACTATAGTGAACAATATAATAATTATTAACATAAATGAACAGTAGAAAAGCAACGTGAGCAGAACAATGATAAAGTAATATATTTTCATGGTTCGTAAACCTAAAATTTCATTACAAGCTACAGCTAGCGAATATTTTAGAATTCGGTCCGCGTTTCGCCGTGGAAATACAATCAAGCGTGAACTTTTAATTCTGAAGAGAACCGAAATTTACATTTTAGGGAGGCAAAACTCTTTATCTTCGCGGGAAAAATGCAAATCACGTTCAGATAAAGGAATCGTGATAATGATTTATTTATAAATATAAAAACATAGGAAACATCTACCTACCTTATATAATTGCTTTATCTTCAATATCATCCATAGGATGATTTCGTTTATGATCATTTTTAGGGTTCCGTATTTATTACTATTCATCATCATCATCATCATCATCAGCCTGTGGACGTCCACTGTTGGACATAGGCCTTCCCTAAAGAGCGCCACCACACCCGGTCCTCAGCCTTCCTCATCCAGTCACTTCCCGCCAGCCTCTTTATATCGTCGGTCCATCGTGCTGGAGGGCGTTTACTATTACTTTTAATTAGGGCTATTATCCTACCGTCCGTCTGTCAGCGGGTTGTACCTATGTCGTAATATGCAGAGACTTGAAATTTTCACAGAATATGTATTTCTATTGCCACTAATAAACTAATTACAACAACAAATAACAAAAATTTCAAAGTGGCCACCATGAAAATTCTAAATAAATAAAGTGTTACTTCTTGTACGAGTACGATGGTACGGAAGTCGGAACCCATTGTGTGCGAGTTTAACTCGCACTTGACCGATTTTTTCACTGGTCGACTAAACAGTCAACAGTCATGTCATCTCCAGTACTCAGCCTAAGTGGGTTTTTTTTATATATTATTTAATAGAGAATAATATAATAATGCTTTTTAAAACCATAATAGTACTTACCTAGGTAGGTAGGTACATCATTGAGGAAATTATGAAAATTGCACCGGCTTCGTTTTTAATTTACCTCAACATTAAACATTCCCACTTCACCTCGTTTCCTACGCCACTTTCTGGTCGTACAACGACCTCAGCCGGAGGCATCTTAGTTTACCTTTTGAAAAACCGCAGCGGAATAAAAGCTGTGGAGATGTAGAGCGAGCGTTGACCGTTTAAATTGCACTAGGAATAGGGTTGTCACTTGTTCGTTATATTGTATTATGATCTATATTATTCTGTCAATATAAAAACATTGATGGCCCTAAAATTGCCTTACCAATTACCATTTACCAATTACCTTTACATTGATATCGTTTGCAATTTGCATAATATCAAGCTACGGTCTACAAGATCTATTGTAACTTGGAAACACTGGTTGCATGTCACCCACTGCGAAAGAGTCGGCTCGCTCGTTGTTACAGTCACACTAGGGTTTCGTACCAGGACAAGGCAATCGGGAATTCCAGGGAAATACGGCGTTCCTCGGGAATGTTTCGAAATTTACCGGGAACTTTTTTATAGGCAATGATACCCCACATGGTAGCGAAAAAAAATTTTTCCGACTCCTTTTTCATACTATGAATTGCCCCTGAAAAAAAATTTAATTGAATTTCTAATTCTAAGTCTACGAGCTAGAGACCCGTGACAGACAGACAGTAGAGTAACAATGATAGAGCTCCAATTCACCCTTTGGGTACGGAATCCTAAAAATGAAGAAGCGACGCGAGCTTCTGAGGGCCAGTCCGCGTAAAAAATTCATTTCGCCTCGCAGACATATTTTATTAATAAATTAATAGTCCGTAGGAACTAGGACGTAGGTACACTGCGGATAAGTATTAAAATATTTAGGATCGGTCAGACTTAAGAGCGGAGCGAGACCAATAATTAATCTAGATGGACTTAGGCTTTGTGACATGACCCTATCTTAAGTATGTATTTATATTGTATTTCGTACAAAATTCCCTAAAGGTGGAATGGCGTAGGCATACCGCATAGGCTTAGAATTATTTTTTCGCTACTAAACCTATGGGCGTAGGTAGTGAAATATATTGAGACCATAGCGGCAGAGATAGGTAGGTATACCTATACGGCGCAAATCGTAGGTACAGTGCGACAAGGCTATCTTGGCGCGTGGCGAAAATTGGAACTAACGTTGCCGTCAAGCGTAGATAGAATAATTGGTAGATTTAAGTACTGTGAAACCGCGTATGAGATAACGATAGCACGACGTAACGACAAACAACACGACAATATTATTACCATTGTTTAGTAGTCAATATTTGTATTAACCGATCAACAATATTTGTATTAAACGTTTTTTATGTGAAACCAGGTAAATAACTCATAAGAAATACAATTACGCCACGAATTCTCAAAGTTTGTTTCGCAACTAAAGTTGCATGCCTTGTATGTAAGTTATATGTATTCTTGAAAAAAATCAGTTACACGATAAGTGACAAAAAATAGGTTAGCTGCGTCTCTGTTTATCACATTAGTAACTTTATCTATGCTCTCTTTTTAGTGTGAATGAGAAAGCAAACGTTCCCTGTATCTACCTTTATTACTCTATCTACGCCGTCAAGTGTCCCTTTTGTTCTTGTTTGAATATTCTTACGAACAAGAATCCAGAGACATTAGTTTAAAAAGTTTATTAATTGACAATGACATTGTCATGACAGTGTCATTGACATTGATTTGTTTTCGTGACTACCTCACGTTTGTTTTTATCTGAGGCATAGATATGTCGTCTGAGGCGTGTCTGAGGCACGAATGTATATTCCAAGTCTGAGGTTTTTAGGTTCGATTCTAGGGTCTGTGATTGTAGGTTTAGGGATGCAAGATTTATAAAAATATCGATACATCGATGTCGAAATGTATAAATATATTGGTCTAGTATGCCAATATATCAATATTTTTTATGTATATATATTATGTATAGTATGAAAACCTCGTAAATAGATAATCAGCTCATAGTTATTTCATTTGAATTGAAATTATTTTCAACACATTTTGTTTACTCGTACATACCTACTAGACATGTGTCCGCTATAGCTTAACTTAACTGAAAACCGCTGCCGTGCCTATAGCGTACCATAGCGTTATTGTCGTAGCTAGCAACGGTTTTCAGTTATCATCTATGACGAACCACCTGACAACGCAACACTGCCAACTGGCAACCGACAATGCATTGTTTGGTTTTTGGGTAACTAGAAACGCAATAATTATGCCTTCTCTTTCTTTCTTTCACTGAAAGCTGAGAAGGAGCGGTTATTGGCTACCGGCTTAGTAACTAAGAACTTGGTAAACCAAAGCCGACCTTATCTCTATTACGCTAAGGCTTAACTGTACAAGTACTTGTCCATTACACTTTGATCTATCATTCTAAATACAGTTAGCCTTAGAGTAATAGAGATAAGGTCCTCTTTGGTTTATCAATCTTTATGAAATGTTTTTGGTTAACTGGACTGTGGCAAACTATTCGTGCAGGCGTCCACTATAGTTTGACCTATGTCAATGATCAAATTAAACTTTACTGCTATGAACTTAAGGTTGTGATTACTTCACGATATTCATGAAAGTAAAATTGGTTTTATTTTAGTGAATATGCGCGCGCTAGCTATACAGACGGTATTGATACGGCAGCTAGCTTAGTTACTACTACGGAAACCGCTGCGCGTTGCGCATATTAAATTAGTTGAAACACAACTCTGATACCGATATTCGGCAACGGTTAACAATATCGGTATTGAAACTAAGTAACTGTTGATTAACCGTTGCCGTAAATAGCCAATAACGCCCATCTTTAATACCTACCGGTAATTTATCGGTAAGTACCTATCGATTGCACCACATCACTATTAAAGAGCCGTTAAAACAGGCAACACACGAAACGTCATTTAACATTTAAAATATATATTTAGGTTGTTTTTTTATAGTTTAGTTTTGCTAACTTTCAATTTTCAGCATAGTTTTAAATAAGTACTTACCTCTTTAATAAATTTTTGCTGATATATTAAAACTCTTGTAGTTTTTCATTGTTATTATGTGGTGTTGGGTAAGAAACTCATTTTTTACCATAATATAATATTATTATCATCTACCTTATCTTTTTAGATATCTTCTAAATATATAAAAGAAAAAGGTGACTGACTGACTGATCTATCAAAGCACAGCTCAAACTATTGAACGGATTGGGCTGAAATTTGGCATGCAGGTAGCTATTATGACGTAGGCATCCGCTAAGAAGGAAGGATTTTTTGAAAATTCAACCTCTAACGGGGTGAAATAGGGGTTTGAAATTTGTGTAGTCCACGCGGACGAAGTCGCGGGCATTAGCTAGTTCATAATAAATATATTGATAACATTAATTATTGATTTATAGGGTGCTAACTCACATGGCCAGCTAGGTATTAATTTGACCAGTGAACAAGTGGAAAAGCCCATTGAAGTGACAACAGAATGTGAGAGGGCCACAAAACAAATTGCCTGTGGTGGTGGTCATTCATTGCTGTTAGATGCTGAAGGAAAACTCTTCTCATGCGGATGGAATTCCAGAAAGCAATTAGGTTACGAAAAAGAATCGCACATATTTCAGCGAGTTTGGTCATTAAGTGGTATACACTTCACTAATATAGCATGCGGTTGGGATTTCAGTTGTGGTGTTACAGATGACCATTTTTTATTTGTATGGGGCTCAAACAGTCACGGCCAGCTAGGTTTACCAAAAAATTACTTTCCAGATGAAGTGAATCCTACTAGATTGCATGTTAATGCATGCTCCGTGTCAATGGGGTTAAGGCATACAGCGATTATAAATTCAAAAGGTGAAGTATGGACAACAGGCTGTGGCAGGCACGGCCAGCTAGGCTTGGGTCATGATGTTTTACATAGTGATAGATTTAAAAAAGTACCATTGTTAACCAATATATCACACATAGCATGTGGACAGAACCATACAGTAGCATGGTGTAATGAAGAAAAGACACTGTATGTGTGGGGCGATAACAGATATCAACAGTTACTATTGAAGTCTGATAAGTATAGACACATTTTCAAGCCAGAAAAAATTGATATAGATGTGAAACAAAATGTTAAAAAACTAATTAGTGGCTGGACTCACTTTCTACTTTGGCTTCAGGATGGTTTCCTACTGACTTGGGGGAAAAATAACTGTGGCCAACTGGGGAACATAAATTATCATTCAGGAAAAATCTTTCATGTAACTTTACCAGGTAAATAAAACAAAACTTCTATACACAGAATAAATAATCAAACCATTTAAGATAATGTGGCTAATTCCTTTGTACACAATCTCTAAACTAAACTAAAATAATCTAAATCTATTGCTATCCCTTTCATAATGTTGCTTGCGGAAAAGGAAAGCACTAGATTTAGACCTGTTAATTTAGTTTAGTTTAGAGATTGTGTACTAAAGAATCGGCCCCAATGACTATTTAAATTATAAATTATTATTGGGATTTTATTTGCAGATAACAGGAGAGTAAAAGACATTGCTATAGGTTCAGAACACACTTTATGTTTAGCTGATGACAACACACTGTGGGCTTGGGGCTGGAATGAACATGCCAACACTGGCACAGACCTAAAAGAAAATAATGTATTCCTTCCAACTAGAGTGTCAACAGAAAACACAATCAATATTACAAAAATCTATGCAGGGGGTGCCCATAACTTTTTTACTACAGATGTTAATGAGAATGAAACTGATGCTCCACTAGCAAGTGAATAGTAAACTTAATTAAGGTTCATGATGGTATAATACTATAATAATAATAAAACTCAAAAGCTGCAGCAGGCCACCCAACGAAAGTTCTGTCGGCAAAACTAAGCTCACTCTCGCTCACTCATACGGCCATTTCATCGCAGCATTTGTTAACTTATTATATTTTAGCCAAAATATCTAACATTCGCTTCAATAGAACCTTTTCCTTCATAATAAATATAGAAAAGAATACATAATATAATATTCTGAAAATTATAAAATAACATCTATCACAAGAAAATATGTTGATGCCATTTCCTTCCTCTATTCAAATATAATATTATACATAAGGTTATGTTGATATTATTGTGTAATATATTGCAATACAGGTTATCAATACAAATTTTAAAAAAAAGTGCTGTGATGTTCATTTAACTTAAATTATTTATACAACAATACTGGTTCAAATACATTTTTATTTGAATTTTAAATACAAAACACTGAAACATAATAAAGATCAGCTACATTGTTTGCAGCTACAAACTAGAAAGAAATTTTAAATTACAAATTAGTAGAAAGCAATGGAATATTAATTAAAATAAGTATCACTTAAATATATAAATTACTAGATGATGCCCACAACTTCATACACCTGGGTTAAGGTTTATTAAAAATCCTGTGCAAACTCATTAATTTTCTGGAATAAAAGTAGACTATGCCCATTGCCAATATGCCAATTCTGTACCTTTCATCCAAATTGGTGATTTATTTGACATTTAAATATTTATATACTATAGTATAAGAATATTGTGCTACTTTTCACTGAAAATAAATTTAAAAATTAAATATCTCCAAAAGACCAATAATATAATGTAGTGATTAATGACTACTTTAAAAGACAATTTAGATCTTTATAAATGCAAGCTCAGCAGGGTGATTTGCTAACTCAGTGTCTACTGTCTAACACTGAATGATAGCCACCAAGCTTATTTGACATTTATTTTTAATCTATTGAAGGCTTTCTATGAAAAATTATAACCAACCAATGTCAAATAAGCTTGGTGGCTATCATTCAGTGTTAGCAAATCTGTCTGCTTAGGTGGCTTATTTGGTTTCAGACTGTTAATATTGCTACCTCTTTCTTTCCCCTTTTTGTGTTTTGCGCTTTTCTTTTTTCTCTTCTTTTAATGCCTTCTGCTTCTCTCTGGAATAAAAAAAGATGATGTTTAACTCAAAATACACAAGATGCCAGTTGTTGTCAAAACTTGATCTTGCCATTTAGTTGTACACACTTTAAAAGATATTATGTTCAGATATCCATACTAATATTATAAATGTGAAAGTGTGTCTTTTTGTCTGCTAGCTTTTCACAGCCCATCTGTTTCACTAATTTGGACAAAATTTGGTATGGAGAAAGCTTGCATCCCAGGGAGGGCCATAGGCTACTTTTTGTCTTGGAAAATTGAAGATTTCCCACAGGATTTTTAAAAAGTTGAATCCACTTGGACGCAGGCATCATCTAGTATTTAAAAAAGTACCTAATATTACATTTTTTTAATCACTACCCATATTATAAATGCGAAAGTGTGTTTGTTTGTTGGTTTATTGGTTTGTCCTTCAATCACGTTGCAACGGATCGACGTGATTTTTTGCATGGGTATAGTTCAAGACCAGGAGAGTGCCATAGGCTACTTTTTATCCCGGAAAATCAAAGGATTCCACAGGATTTTTAAAAATCTAAACCCACATGTATGAAGTTGCTGGCATCAGCTAGTTTTTAAATAAATATGCTGAGAATTCATGTTTTATTATACTAGCTAATAACCATATATATAGCATGCCTCCACCTATTGCATGTTGATGATACTATGTCAGAAACATTCATGACAATATGAGGAGCAATGTACAAATGTATGATATGTAACAAACACATTAACTTTTACTATAAGAATACATATAAAATCTTTACCTGTCTTCCTTGTCTCTCTCTTTTTTACGTTGAGCCTCAAGTCGACCCTGCTCTCTACGTTCCCTAGCAGCAGCAGCGACATCTAAAGCATTTGTGTTTTTGACTAAATCTTGGCAATCTGGCACCTCTTCTTTCTCTTGATCTTCCTGCAAATTTAAATGTATTTAAGTGCCCAGAAATACGCACAACACACGGAAACGTTTAAGTGCGGAACCCAGCCCAGAGTGAAGAAGTGCCCAGAAATGAAACTGAAAGTTCCTCCTTAGCTCAAGAAAATTTATTTATATTTCTAGCTCAAAATCATGTATTTACTACTTATACTATTCATTTCATTTTCGCATTAGGGCTACCTGTAAGGACAGTGTACATATAATGAAGAAAATTAGTGTACATGTTTCTTCTTACCTCATTATCAGAGAGCTGACTATATTGAGATAATATTGCTTCACGTATTTTTTTCTCTTCGTCAGTATACTCCCGTCGGCTAGTAGTTGCTAGTGATTGAGATTCTAACAATTTAGTCAACTGAATATCTACATCTTTAGGTTTTGGTATTTCTTCTTTAGGCTTACAGAGTTCCCATTTATCTATAATTTCGTTAACGTGAACTGATATATCTCTTTCCTGTAAGTAATTAGAGATTTTATTTTATTCAGAAAATAAAATATTCTAACCACAAACTAGCTATGTAAATAACATACCACAATCTCAGATAGTATGCCTTCTAAAGCATCTTTCTTCTCATCTATCGAATCTTCGCTTTCCAAAATACCAGATATGTAAGACCCAAATACGCCTTCGTCTGTTTTTAATGATTTTAATTTATCAATCAACCATGGCTCAAATTCGCTCACCGCAGCCGCCATGTTGACAATCTTTTGTCAGACAATGATCACAGACACAGAGTACTTTGTAAATATAAATCATATAAATATAAGAAAACTATGGTTGACAACACCGAAAAAAGACGGTTGACAAGCACCGACCATAGAGCACCATCCGTCCCATCCTCTATGGTCCCATCCATACGTACAAGTCTGTAAAAAGCAAGTAAATAACTAATGAGAAATACAATTACGCCACGAATTCTCAAAGTTTGTTTTGCAACTAAAGTTGCATTTCTTGTATGTATTCTTGAAAAAAAATCGGTTACACGGTAAGGGACAAAAAATAGGTTAGCTGCGTCTCTGTTTATCACATTAGTAACTTTATCTGTGCTCTCTTTTTAGTGTGAATGAGAAAGCAAACGTTCCTTTACTTGGATGAATTATACATTTACTCTTTGGATGAATTGTACATTACACTACAGTGCGACAAGGCTATCTTGGCGCGTGGTGAAAATCGGAACTAACTTTGCCGTCAAGTCTTCCCTATAGGAATAGTCTGCCCAAAGAATTTCTAAGTACTAGGTACTTCGTAGTACAACAGTCTGTCTTTGTTCTCTAACAGCGCCCCCCTGTCAATGTCATTCAAGTGCCAAGAGAGCCTTGTCGCACTGTATCTCTATGACTAAAATTGTGCTAAAATCCATAAATCCCATGATAAATCAATAAAATCGTCCTTGTGACATGAAATTTGATACAAAAAGTTAAAACAGCGCCTAAAGAGTAAAAATGCGTTAGAGTAGGTTTGCTGCCATTATGCTCTCCCACATGCTTGCGACAAACAGCAAACAACAAGCAGTGACAAGCGTGTAGGCCCTACCGCGGTTGTTTGACAGCTACAATGTCACGATCGCAGTCGTCTCTGATTGGTTAATGCTCGATCACTATTGGACAATCGCCCTACTGTGGCTCTACCGCGGTTGTTTGACAGCTACAATGTCACGATCGCAATCATCTCTGATTGGTTAATGCTCGCTCACTGTTGGCCACAATGCATTGTTGCTCATTGTTGCAACAAGAATCGCACAAATTCAGCCAATCAGAACTATTGAGATTGTAATAATGATTGATGCAGGTTTTAGACAATCGCCCCGCTGGTATTTTTGCTGTCAACGGGTGAGCTCCCGTTGACAGCAAAAATGTTGTGTGATCTGATTGGCAGGCAAGCCAAACGGCAAACACTGACGTATAAAAAGTACGCTGTGGTGTTTGCTGTTTGTCGCAAGCATGTGGAGCCAGCATAATAATCACTCACCATAGATCATAGACGTAGTATTCTATAAACCTATTTGTTTTCTTTATAATCTGCTCGTCATTTTATTGTCTATGATTGTTCGTTCCCTGTTAGGTTGATTACTAAGCAAATTCAAAGAAAGAAAGAAATTATTTAAATAAGAAAAATGTCGGCTAGATATGATAGAGCTATTACTGTTTTTTCTCCGGACGGCCATTTATTACAAGTAGAGTACGCACAAGAAGCCGTACGCAAAGGGTCGACCGCGGTAAGTCTTTGCAAATTGTTTTTCAAAAATCTAGTTTATGGAGCATTTTAAATCAAATAAAACTATTATTTACAGGTCGGCGTCAGAGGTAAGGATGTTGTTGTATTAGGTGTGGAAAAAAAATCTGTCGCAAAGCTTCAAGAAGAAAGGACCGTAAGAAAAATTTGCTTGTTGGATGATCACGTTGTTATGGCCTTTGCTGGCTTGACTGCAGACGCGCGTATTCTCATAAACCGCGCTCAAATTGAGTGTCAATCTCATAAACTAACAGTAGAAGACCCGGTTACATTAGAATACATCACTAGATATATTGCAAGCCTCAAGCAAAAGTATACCCAGAGTAATGGAAGACGTCCATTTGGGATATCTTGTCTCATTGGAGGTTTTGACTATGATGGTTTTCCACACTTGTTCCAAACTGAACCCTCTGGCATTTATTATGAATGGAAAGCTAATGCCACTGGTCGTTCGGCAAAAACTGTACGTGAATTTTTGGAAAAAAATTACACTGCAGAAGAGGTTGCTTCCGAGAATGGTGCAGTTAAGGTATTTATCACATTTTTATTTTCCTGAAAGTTCAAAACTATCCAATGGGTTCATTAAGTAATATAATAAATAATTATTATTTATCTGTTAAACAGTACTTGATATGGCATAAACTTATATTATAGCAATAAAAGATGCTTTTTTTAATAAATTAAAATTTAAAAAATATATATGAACTCTTAGTAAAGTTTATAATATTTGCAGCTTGCAATTCGTGCACTGCTGGAAGTTGTTCAATCTGGCCAGAAAAACTTAGAAATAGCAGTGATGAGACGCAATCAACCTATGCAAATGTTGGACTTGGACACCATTAACTCCTATGTGTCTGTCATTGAAAAGGAGAAGGAAGAAGAAGCTGAGAAGAAAAAGCAGAAAAAATGAGATACTTTTATATTACTTTAATACATGGCAGAAATTACTAGCGTTACTTCATTTCTATCCAAAAGAATAAATAAAATAAATCAAAATAATTATGAATTCAACAAATTCATAGTTTGATAGATCTGAGAGTAGAGTTCCCGAAAATTTGAGACTTCTTGGTTAGAATTTCTATTAGACATCATATCGTTCAATATTTGCTCCCATTCACTATTATAGTGACTTATATCTTCATTATTTTTCTGTAATTCAAAGAAAATAATAAGCATAAGTAACACTAATGTAATTTATGTAATACATTGAAAATTAGGGGAGCCGATGAGTATTTAAAAGAGGAAGAAGAGCATAAGAAATTGGATAAGTTTTTAAAAATATGCATGTTGCATATACCCCACCCCACCTTTTAAATTTACAGGTCAATACAACAAAAAAAACTATATATAGTATATACATACAGAAAAACTTATCACTTAAAAAAACCTTAAAAATATGCATAAATATATATTAGTAAAGGTCTAATGATTTGAGTCTAATCTAAAATGTCTTTTAGCTTTATCTATCAAGTTATTTAAAAATGCTGTTAAAGCAATCCTCATGTCAATAGAATAATATATAAAAATATAATTTACCTCCAACATTAAAACATCATCATTGTGTTCATTACTCACTGAAGGCAAAACACAATTTAAAGAATTGCATTCTGGCTGACTTTCATTCGAGTTTATTACAATGCCTTGGTCTGTTTCACTGTCAATATAAAACTCTGCTAGCAACTCAACACCGGTAGTATCTTCATTTTGTCCATCAAGGTCTGGCATGCTTAAGAATTGTTCAGATGCAGGAATATTGTTCTGACGGCATGCATCAACAGAAAAATCTATAAGACCTTCTTGAGGTAAATGCTTTATCCTGGGGAAACACAGTATGACTTAATTTGGTTAAAATATTCTATTGTACTATTTAATAAAAAAAATTGTTTGACAGATGAAACATTGCATAGGTATGAGTGACAGAGATAACGCTCTACAAAGCAGAAATCTCTTTCTAAATGTTGATGTGCAATATTTCCTGCTGGGGATTGTATAGACTGACATTAATATCCATGTGGATTTACTTACCCATATTTATCATCATTGCAGCTTTCAGGTTTTAATATGTGGATGGGATCTGTATGGAATGTGAAATAATAATAAATGGAAGAGGATAAGGAAAGGCAAAAAACTAAAATATAAAATATAGGAAGAAATTGGGAAAGAACCTGGTTGTGTCAGTTCATTTGAAGTATTGATAACTGTATTCTTTGTTATTTCCACATATCCAACTTCTTTTTCTTCATCTTCACAGTAATCCTCACAAACATCTGAAACAATAAGGAAAAAACTAAGTTTGCCTGTTTAAAAAACTTCCTTACATTACCTTTCCTTTCAATAGCTAAACTTTGCCACCAAAAATGTAAACAGTATGCTGCAGAAAGTAATGTACACCAACTTGAGTGAACTAATGATGCACAACCATCTAATAGTAATAATAAAAACATGTTTTAACGTGCAATAACAGACAGATTTAAGTGCCAAATCCTGTCCAGAACGACAACTGATTTTCAGGTATTGTATAGGCCAAATTAATTTAAATGTGTGTATAAAATTACCGTCACATCCAGATTTCGATTCTGATTTTGCAGAGTTCAAGACAAGTAAATCCTGGGCTGCCTTTTGTAATGCTATGCGCAACGCCCGGCGTGCCTTTTGCAAAGGAGAAATGCATACCAATTGATCAATGGAGGTCTAAAAGGAGTTAAACAGATTATGATAACTTAATCTTATTCGTATTTATATACCTAACTAGTTACTAGGAACATACTTTTAGTTTAAAAGTTTTTTTCACTGTCAAGGCTTTTCTGGTAATTTTATTCAATAACTCAGGTCTTCCGTATTGAAAGTTATCGTGAATAAACTCGTGCATATAAGGATTACTAGAATTACACAAAGGGTCTTGGAGATGAGAAGTAACTTTGCGAAACCCATACAAGTTCAACTGCCTGATGAAACTTGAAATGTTAGTAGTTTTGAATATTGAATGATCGCACTGTAAATAGTTCTGAAGAATTTTGTAATTCAACAAAATTGTACGACCCGTTCCACCCCATAATATCGCGTCTGTCCCCAAGTCTAGCATATACGAAAGCTTTTGCGGAAAACGCATTTGATTAATAATATTCTTTGCCTCCTGCATTTAAGAAAATTATGCAAATTATTTATAATTATAAAATAAATGAAATTTTAGGCCCAAAATTGAGCAGAATTGAAACTCGCGCTGTAATGTGCTGTAATGGCGGCTGAAGGCAATCTTACTCTATGGTCCGGATTACTGCTCAGGTCTAGGTCTATGGCTGAGGATTTCTGTCACATTAAAAACGGTGAGCTTAAAAGGCATTTACATGATCGGAACCAACCACCAATAGAGGAACCAGAACCTTGGATGCATCAATCAAACTGGACCCCAGTCTACACAGTAGTATGGTTGGATCGACTTTTCAGTGTATATATACAGTATACACTAGTTACTAAATACTAATAGAGTTTTAACAGCTACATTTCGAAACATGGCTTAATTTTTCAAAATTTCATAAAATTTGTATAATTCCCGCAAATTGCTATTGCGCTGGAACCATGTCTCATTAACATCGGAAGACGTCATTTTGACGTATATTAAAGCAAAAAATATATCCCATCAGCTCGAAACTTCAGTCTAATGCTGACGTCACTAAAATGGCGGCCACGTGCAATAGCAATTTGCGGGACTTATAATGCATTAACATCTAAGTTTAAGTGAGAAAGAAAAAATAAAAACAAAACACCGTAGTGGTCGACGGAAACTAAATGGCGCAGCCCAATGGGCAAACAGTTGTCCACACGATCGCAGCTCAACTCATGACATCTATTTACCCTTGGTAGCCAGAGATGACCTTCAACCAAGGTGGTTGAAGGTCGTCCAGTTTTCAACCTATAGTACGCGACAGGTCGAGATGAGAAAATCTTCGTTTTAGGATCGATAAAATTCAATTAAATAAATAATATACTTTGAGAAAACATATTTTTATTATAGGACATGTTAGAGTGACATTTCAAATTTTAAAAAGAATTAGAATAAAATAGACAGCCAGTGTGACACATAAATTAATACAAAACCTTCTTTAACATCCTCCCGTTTTGAGAAATTTATGTCACCAAGCCGATTAACTTACAAATAAACATAAGTCTAGGCTTATGGATAGGCTTAGTTAGAATATCTGCACATTGATATTCTGTGGGAACATATTTGACTTCAAGATCATTTTCTGAAACTAATTCTCTGACATAAAAATGTCTTAAAGCAATATGTTTCGTACGTCGATGAAGCTCTGGATTTTGAGAAATTTTTATAGCTGCATCATTATCAATTTGCAGCTTGGGAATTTCTTTTAATTTGGTAACTTCATTAAACAGTCTCTTAAGCCATACAATTTCACGAGCTGCTTCACTAGCTGCTACGAGCTCCGCTTCAGTACTCGAAATTGCTACTGATGTTTGCTTCCGACTTGCCCAAGCAATTACTCCTCCAGCATACATACACAGAATTCCAGATGTAGAGCGTCCTGTGTTTGGATCTCCACCGTGATCTGCGTCACTATAACATTCTAAGATTCCAGACTTGTAATCTTTCTTATATACAATTCCAAAATCTATTGTTCCTTTGATGTAACGAAAAATGCGCTTGACCTTTTGTACGTCTTCTGTAGTGGGATTAGCAAGTGACCTGGATACAAAACTTACAGCGTACGATATATCTGGTCTGCTTGCTGTCATCAAGTATGCTAATGCACCAACAGCTTCTCTATAAGGAAACTTAACATCATTCTCCTTTTCAGAATCTGTATGAGCTTCTTTAATAATTGGAGTATTGACTGCTTTACAGTCACTCATCCCAAAGCGTTCTAGTAGCTTTTGAGCATAATGCTTTTGTGAAACTACAATTCCACCATGTTTATCACTAGAAAGTTCTAAACCAAGAAAGTAATTAGCTGGTTTAGTGGTTATCTTGAACCTACTTCTCAATTCAGCTATAAACTTCTCAGAATCTTTCTGATTTGTTGATGCAACAAGTCCATCATCAACATAGAGCGCTAGAATAATTTTATTGCCTCGTCGATTTCTAATAAACAAACATGGATCTGTGTCACATTGTTTAAAGCCAATATTTTTCAGATAGTCGACAATACATTTGTTCCAACATCTGGGAGCCTGTTTAAGCCCGTATAGACTTCTCTTCAATTTACAGACTTTATTTGTGCCATCACTATAGCCTTCTGGTTGTTTCATATAGATATCTTCTTCTAATAAACCATTCAAAAAGGCAGTTGTTACATCAAACTGTAAGAGAGATAGTCCTTCGTTTGCAGCGATGCTTAAAATTGACCTAATAGTTGAGATTCTAGCAACAGGGCTAAATGTTTCCTCATAATCAATTCCCTTCTCCTGAGTATAACCTCTTGCTACAAGTCTAGCTTTATATTTGTCGAGGCTTCCATCAGCATTGGTCTTCTTTTTATAGATCCATTTACAAGAAATAAGCTTTCTGTCTTTCGGTTTATCCACAAGTATCCAAGTTTTATTCTCTTTCAGAGAATTTAGCTCACTTTCCATAGCTTTCAACCATTCAGCTTTTTCAGAACTATTTATAGCTTGTTTATATGTTTCAGGTTCGCCTAAATCATTTACAACAGTAGATATAAAATAGTCATCGAATCGCACTGGTGGTCTTAGTATAGATCTATCTCGAAGAGTTCTTGTTTCAGGAATTTCTTCATCCTCAGAATCAGAGGAATTAGGAGTAACATATGATTCATTAGACTCGTCTTCATTTTGACTGATGATTTCATTTCCATTAGTCGACGAAGTGGGAATTACTTCATGTGAGCTTGAATCTGGAGCATTCAATGTTTGAGGCATACTAGAAACAGCATCATCTTGTAATACATCCTCCCTTGCATTGAACATTGGATGATTTTCATTAGTCTTAGGGAAGTGAATTTCTATACTTTGTTCATCTGCTTCAGTTGCATCTGAATCTAATCCAATTGATCTAATAATCGACTCATTAAATGTTACATCCCTCGATCTGATTAATTTAACATTGCCGTTATTATCACAGCCCAGTAATCTGTAACCATCATTACCATCATAACCAATGAGAATACATTTATCGGCTTTTTTGGAGAGTTTTGTTCGCTTTTGTTTTGGAACGTGAGCGTAACATTCACTACCAATTATCCTTAAATGTTTAATGGATGGTTTTTGTCCAAACCATAACTCAAATGGTGATTTACCTTCTGTAGAAGTCGGTCCAGTTCTGTTCAGAACATAAGCAGCAGTGTTGACAAGCTCTGACCAACAAGCAAGTGGAAGTTCTTCATGAGCATGCATCATAGTACGAGCAGCCTCAACTAAAGTTCTGTTATCTCTTTCACAACACCCATTTTGCTCTGGTGTATATGGCATTATCAATCTTTGCTGAATACCATGAGACTTTAAAATATTTTCTACAGCCTCGTTATGAAATTCTCCACCATTATCGCTGAGAATTGTTTTTATTACATGACCAGCAGTCTTTGTTTCATTAATCATCTGTACAAGCTTATCTTTAACTTCAAACTTGTTTTTGATAAAATAAATTTGACGATACTTGCTGTAATCATCTTTAAAAAGTACAAAATAGCGAAATTTACTGAAAGAATTTGGGAACGGACCACACACATCAGTATGTATAATCTCTCCTGGTACTTTAGCTCTTTCTCTTGTTCCAAATTTACATCTGTGTGTTTTACCATAGACACATCCTGTGCATAATTGAGAATCGAGTTTTACTTTGATACCAAGTTCCTTTTCTAACAAAAGTTTTACATGTCTTTTATTCTGGTGACAAAATCGTTCGTGATACAGTTGTAGGATATTATCATTAGATACAGTGTTCAATTCAGGAGTTTGTCTTTTAATTGCTTGTATATTTAACTTATACAGACCTCCATTTTTAACGCGTTTTCCAATTAAATTAATTTTTCCTTTTACTTTCAACATACACGATTCTCTTTCAGATATAAAGACACTGTCCTCAAGTTTGTCTTGTGCGGCAAGAACAGAAAATAAATTTCTTTTTATTTCAGGTACATACCATACGTCACAAAGCCTTATATATTCTTGCTGTCCATGAACGTCTGCTATTATATCAACTGTACCTTTACCGATAGCTTGTATTTTAGCGCCATTTGCAGTTGTAACCGATTGGTTATTAGTAAAATATTGAAATGTAGAAAATATGTCATTGCAACAAGAGACATGGCTAGTTGCACCATTGTCGACATACCAATTCTCATCATCTCTTTCAATTACATTTACTGTTTCATTCGTTTCAATCTGCATTAGTGAAAGTGTAAAGTTGGCATCTTTAGCTTTACTTGTTGATGGATTTTGTGGCTTAGGAGGTTTACCATCCGATATCCACTTATAACAGCTTTTGACTTTGTGTCCAGTAAGGCCGCAATAACCACATTTTTTCTTTTTATTCATTTTACTATGTACAACTAGTGCTTCAGTATTTTCTTCTTTATTTGTAAGCGATCGTTCATAAGCGCAAATTTGAGCTGTCAAATTATCAATATTACGATCCTTTTTAGACATAAGCATCCAACTAGATTTAAATGGAAAATAGCTGTCATCAGGTAAAGTTTCTAAGATCTTGCAGATGAGTAAAATCTCTGGAAGGTCATATTTTTCTTTATCTTGAAGATCATCTTTTTCAGATTTTTGTAGTTCTACTTTCAATTCATGCCATATATTTTTCAATTTAGATATATGCATTGACATGTCATGAGAAGGATCTTTACGATAGCCGAAGAAACTGTAGCATAGTGTATAGCTTTTATCTTCAGATGTACCATCAAACAGAGTGTGCAATTCTTCCCAAACCTGTTTAGCATTTGTGAATCTCATCACTTTTTGTAGAGTAGCATCTGACATATTAGCCATTAAAATGAACATTGCAGTATTGTTTATCTCATTGTATGCTTTTTGATAAGAATCAAAAACTTCTGCTGATGCTGTGCTATCCGGTTCCTTTGGTTTGTTTAGATTGCCATTTATCGCATCTAAGCATCCGCCAGTACCTCTTAGCATTAACAGTACCTTGCAGCGCCATGTTGTCCAATTTTCCTTTCCTTCTAAACGACCAATATCAATTTTGAAGCTCGTGGATGAATTCCATGAAGACGACATTTTGATAAATCTTGTTAGAATTTTTAAAGAAAATAGAAATTATAGCTTATCTCTGCTCTAAAATAATTCTTGAATTTATTTTCGATCTGCTACCATATTAGGTCCGTTTTAGGATCGATAAAATTCAATTAAATAAATAATATACTTTGAGAAAACATATTTTTATTATAGGACATGTTAGAGTGACATTTCCTATAATAAAAATATGTTTTCTCAAAGTATATTATTTATTTAATTGAATTTTATCGATCCTAAAACGGACTCTAATAGTCCCTATCCCCATTGCCAACTTGACCTGTCGCGAACTACCTATACGTCTATACGGCTGATTTTAACATGAACTCAACCAAGGTGACCTTTGTTGGTGATTGGTTAGGATCGTCTGGAAGGCCTTTAATTTGCGTTTGTAGAAACATGCAACACTTTTTTTTCTTCTTCGTCCAATCACTTGTGTCTGTCAAATGTCACTTGTCACTCGATGCTTGTCACAAAAATGAAGCAAAAATAAAAGCATAAAATTTTTGATAAAAATACACATAAAAATGTACATATGCAACTTCTAGCAAAGAGAATATAATCATGCAACAAAGTACGTTGTACTTTTGAGTTTTTGAGTTCTTTCTTTTTATCAAAGCTTTTTATAAATTTTATATTCCTGTGTTAAATTCATTTAAATCTTATCAAAAATAGTAAAAATGAATAAAACAAGGTAAGTGCAGTAACAGTTTTCTAGTGAGTCTTAACATAGTACTGATTTAATTTTTCCATAAGACAATCTTTTACATAGGTACCAATATTATTATTATTAAACTGTTTTAGATTTTCTATGTTGTTGTTGGAGCCTGGTGAGATATATTTTGAGGATTATTCTTGCTCAATGAACACAGTAAATTTACAAGGTACTAAAGCTGCAAAACAGGGTCGTTTAAAACTGTGTTCCAAATCCTTAGTTTTTGAACCTAGGGAATGCGATTATCCATTAATAAAGCTACACTTTAAAGAATGCACAGAGGTTGATACAGTAAACACACATGATGCAAGAAATGTGATTAAAGTGAGAGTTAGCCAGTATGCAGAAATGTTGGACGGAAATATATTGGCACCATACAAGTTCCAATATGAGAGCAAAGACTTTTTTTTCTTCTTTGATTTTTCATCTGCGGAAGAATGTCTAAGTCAGATGCAACAACTTTTGAGAGCGTCAACACTACATGCTCCAGAGCACAATAGTATGATTGCAACTATTCTTCACTCACGCTACATGAGGATGGTTTTTGACCCTGTCATGATGGATGATTACACTGAAAAGATCATATGTGAATTTCAGACTGAAAAAATATCTCCATTAGTCAGGCATCATGGCAAGCTAGCTCTGACACCTACTACTCTATATTTTCAACCCTTCAGTAATATAGAAAATGTAAGTAAACTATGTACTACATTAGTACACAGAAGCCAACTTTAAGGTAATTGTAGGGGATAAAGTTGATAGAATCAGGGGAGTTTATTAAATTTTAGACGTCAGTGCTTTATGAGCTGAATTGCACTTTATTGTGTAACAAGAGTTGCTATTTATTTAAATGTCTCTGTGGAGTAAGTCTTCTGTACCTGTAAGGTTCTGTTAAGTATTCCGTGCTACTACTACAAAATTAGTAGTAGTAGACAAGTTAGTTTTACAAGTTAGTTTTATTGTTAAATTTAGCCATTATTTACAGAGTCCAATCTTAAAAATGAAACTTGATGAAATGAGAAGGATATACAAACGAAGATTTTTACTAAGGCAAGTTGTATGTATCAGTGTATGTTTATATTTATTTTGTTCATTAAATTGCTTGGCTCTATGCTTATTAGTCAGCTTCTGCAGTAGTATGTTATCTAAAGCCTTTGTGACTAATTAGTAATGCCATAATTGCAACATACTTGTTAACATTATTTAGTACCTACTTTATAATTTAACATTTTAAAATCATAAATATCCGTGATATTCTGATGAATAATATTACATAATACTAGCTGATGCCCGCGACTTCGTCCGCGTGGATTTAAATTTTTCAAAATCACGCGGGAACTCTTTGATTTTCCAGGATAAAAAGTAGCCTATGTGTTAATCCAGGGTATAATTTATCTCCATTCCAAATTTCATCCAAATCCGTTCAGCCATTTTTGCGTGATTGAGTAATAAATATTCAAACATCCACACTTTCACATTTATAATATTAGTAGGATTGCATTTTTTGGGACTTATTGTTTTTTTTTATAAATAGTTTTTTAACAAAGCCTAAATTAAAAAACGCTTGCATAGTTCTGAGTTTTCTAAAATTAAAAAAATATATATTAATAGTAGTTAAATAGTACTTATTTATTGTTATAAACTTTTAGGGTCTTGAAATATATAGTGCAGAGGAAAATCCTACATCTCATTTGTATTTGTCATTTCAAAGTGAGAATGACAGAGATAGAGTCTACCGGATATTGGAAGAATCACCAAATGTTAATTTAGAAAGAGTGCATGTAGAAGAGATGACTCTCCAGTGGCAGAACGGGGTTGTTTCCAATTATGATTACTTAATGTATCTGAACTGGTAAGTTACTTATCATCTCACAATCGCCCGCCCACTATACTAAATATGGGTCTCTTCTCGGAAAGAGAAGTATCTAGGCCATGACATGTTACAATCTCTCTTTTGTATCCATCTCTCGCATTGTGACATCATCAATAGCCTAGTGGTTAAACCGTCCGCCTTCTTTTCGGAAGGTCGGAGGTTCGATCCCAGCCACACACCTCTAATTTTTCTGAATTATGTAAAAATATCACTTGCTTTAATGGTGGAGGAAAACATTGTGAGAATACTTGCATGCCTGAGTTCTTCATGTTCTCAAAGGTGTGTGAAGTCTGCCAGTCTGCATTAGGCGAGCGTGGCAGACTGGCCTAATCCCTTCTCACTCTGAGAGGAGACCCGTGCTCAGTAGTGGGCCGGTAATGGGTTGATCATGATGATGATGATGATGTACACCAGCAACCTATATCTGTCGCCGGAACGCAAGCTAACTCACTGTGCCAAACCAAATAGATGATGTCCACGCCTTCTTCCTTGTGGATTTAGGTTTTTTAGAAATCACTTTGTTTTTCTGGGACAAAAAGTAGCCTTATGTCCTTCCCTGAAATGCAAGCTATCACTGTACAAAAAACGCTTAAATTGATGTGCCTTGAAAAGCTAGCAGACAGACATACTCACATTTGTGATCCTTGAAATTAATTTTATGTCAACAGAACCCTATTACTAAGCCTCCGCTGTCCGTTCATCCATCTGTCTGTTTGTCAATGAGCTGTATCTCATGAACTGTAATAGGTAAAGATTAGAAATTTTCACTGAGTATGTATTTCTATTGCAGCTATAACAACAAGTAATAAAAATTTTCAAAATGGCCGCCACGTACGTTAAAAAATTGTTAAAAAAGTGCTATTTATTATATGTATGATAATACGGAACCCTTTCGTGTATGAGTCTGAGTCGCACTTGACGGATTTTTATTTTACCTACTCTTAGCCTTTCAGATAGAAGCAGAAATGATCTCACACAGTATCCCATATTCCCGTGGGTGGTGGCAGACTATATCTCGGATAGTTTAGACCTCGAAAGTGCGGAAACATTCAGGGATTTGTCCAAACCAATGGGAGCCCTAAACCCAGACAGACTGGAAAAATTACTTGGGAGGTATCATGAGATGTCAGACCCAAAGTTTTTATATGGATCCCATTATTCTGCACCTGGTCTCGTTTTATTTTATCTTGTGAGTTTTTGTATATTAACTACACTAGGGTGACCAATCAACACTGAGCTATGCTGCGCTGTGCTGTGCTATGCTCTATCGCTCTTCTTAGACTAACGAAAATACAAAAAACCCTGCTGTGCTGCGCTTTGTACGGCTGTGCTGTATTTAAAACATAGCAAGTATCGCTCGCTCGAGTGTGAGTTTGAAATCCGAGCCAAAAGCAAGGTTTTTAATAGTATCATACGAGTGTTTCATGACTGCTCAAATTGATCCAAAATATATTTTTTTAAAGTTGCCTCATCTTGAGGCAAACTGAAACTCAGAGGTCTTCTCGTCCGTTTCTACTATATACTCGATTCTGACCATTGCTCCTTTGAGCCGACAAAGGAAAAAAATACAATGGCGCGACATGCCTCAGGTTGAGGCAACCTGCCGCATGCTGGACACCGAGGAGTTGTACGAAGCCATTTTCCTTCCGGGATCAGTTTTCCCCTCCACTTTTACTTTCATCTTAGGCTACAATATCACTTGCCAGCAGGTCTGATTGCAGCCAGTTCATAAATTAAAAAAAAATAGCAGAAAAAAATATTACAGTCAATATCGCTCGTAGATATCGAAGTGATAATGGCATATGTGATATAAAATAATGTGATAATGACATATCATTATCACATTACGGCAGTTTTATTTGAAGATCACTTTTCATGTGTATATTATTTTTATGATTGTTCTTAACTTTATCAGGGTTATCATCTATTCGGACTAGGATAACCGCCGCCGCGCGCCGCCCGTCCTGAATTTTCCTTGCAAGGCTCGCTCGTCATTGCATTGTAAATCTCGCTCAATCTTCCGTCTATCTCGCTTGCACTTGTGCGAATGTATGTCGCGCTGTTAAAGTCTCACAGCACACCGTTGAAGAAAAAACATAGCATCAGAAAGTTAGCTGACTAGGACAGTACAGCGCAGCATAGCTCAATGTTGAATGGTCATCCTTACGCTTGCAGCAGTAGCGAGCACTTCATTTACGCAATGCGAATAAGTCACTTCCTTCTATATGATTGGATGCGATGGCAATGACTTTCAATTTCATCAAAAACCTTGAAGTAAAAAGTAAGTAAAAGTAAAATATTCTTTACTAGCTGACCCGCCCCGGCTTCGCTCGGGTGGAGTATTTCGGACTGGGAGTGTCATCGTGAAGCCGTTGCTTGATACCTAAAATATCAATTCACTATCAGAAATTCTAAAATCCCCACGATTTTAGTACTTTACTACTTTAGCATCAGGATTGAGGAGTTAGGATCCGAAGTTCAATGATGTAGCCTATGCTTGATACCTAAATTAATTTTGCATCATCCGCAGTTACTGAAAGGAGTATTATAGTATATATATTTAGGAGTGCTGTACCCTACATCATCAGGGTTGAGGAGTTGGGACTTGAAGTCTGAGAATAAAGTCGTTGCTTGGTACCTACAATATGAATTCACTATGAACACTTCCTAAATCTTGATAACTCAGGCGGGCAGTAACGCTGCAGCATCAGGATTAAGGAGTTGAATCCAGAATTTTTTATGTGACCACCACGAAATCTTTTTTTGTTAATTAAAAAAAATTGCAAATCGGTCCAGAAACCTCGAAAAAATCGATGTAGAAAAAAGAACCACCTGCTTTTTGACAGACGGTTAAAAACCGATGACCTTGAAATATTTACGGAACAATCTTTTAAATATCCCCTTTCTAACAAAAAAAGAATGAATGAAATCGGACTACGCGTTGATGAATTCCAACTCAGTATACATTTTAACTTTCATCCCCTCTCCTACGGGAACCATGCTGAATTTCGGGATAAAAAGTATCCTATGTTCTTCCTCATAGTATGACCTCAAATCGTACCAAGATTCATTGGAATCCATTCAGTAGTTTCAGCGTGATGCGCGGCCGTGATACAGACAGACAGACAGACAGATAGACAGACAGACAAAAATGAAAAAAATTACAGTTTTGGGTTCAGTATCGATTATAGAGTGCCCTCGAAAAAAATTTTTCAAAATATCTTCAATGTACAGAATTTGACCTGTTACAGTTTTATTATAAGTATTGATATTGATTGTACACCAAAACCAAAACAATAGAAATATAACAAAGATGTTTGCAAGTACAATAGGCGGTCTTATCGCTAAAATGGTGATCTCTTCCAGGCAACCTTAGGGTAGAGGATATTAAAATTAAAGAAAGCGGAAGGGGTGTACTAATTAAATAAAGTAAATGTAAAGTAAAGTAGTATAATGTATAATCTAAAGTAGTATAAAACCGCCCGGGATCGAATCCCCGACCTCCGAGGCGGACGTCCTAACCACTAGGCTATCACAGCTTAACCTAACAGCACTTTTCGTTAAAATCGGTTAAACCCGTGAAAGGGTAACAGAGAGACAGACACACTTCACTTTCGCGTTTATAATATTAGTATAGATGGATATATGTAAATGCAAAATTCGTAGTTCATCATGCTTGTGGTATTTAAGTTTATAAAGTTATAAAGTTTATAAGGTTAATAAAGTTATTGTTTTCTCTTTAGGTAAGAAAATATCCCCAGTACATGTTATGTTTGCAAAACGGAAGATTCGACCATCCAGACAGAATGTTTAATTCAGTGAAAGATGTTTATAACAATTGTTTGAAGAATATGTCCGACTTCAAGGTACTTTATAATTTATAGCTGACTAGCTGATGCCCGCAACTTCGTCCGCGTGAATTTACATTTTTCAAAATCCCGCGGGAACTCTGATATTCCGGGATAAAAAGAAGCTTATGTAGCCCGCGGGATTTTGAAAAACGTAAATCCACGCGGACGAAGTCGCGGGTATCAGCTAGTACACCAATATTTTAAGTTTAATTTTCACACGAATGTAGATAAAGTCCGTTCATCGTAACTTGACGCGTAAGAGTATATTGGCACAATTGCTTTGTTTTCTTTATTCCTTAGAAATCAACGATCAACGAACAATATTATAGTTATTGGTAAGCATTCTCACAAATCTCAGGTGGAAAGTGCATACCTAAATACGTAAGAAAGTATGTAACACAAGATAGAAGTCGGTTTTGTTTTGAATAATCTTATTATTTATTTGAAGGAACTGGTCCCGGAATTCTACGACACAAGTGCAAAAGGAGATTTTCTAGTAAACATTTATGACATAGATTTTGGCATGAGGCACGACGGAAGTAAAGTCGATAATGTGAATCTACCCCCGTGGGCAAATTCGCCCGAGGACTTCGTGCGCAAACTGAGGGAAGCCCTGGAGTCTCAGTACGTGTCTAGATATTTACATCTATGGATAGATCTTATATTTGGGTACAAGCAGAGAGGTGAAGAGGCTGTGAAAGCTAATAATGGTTTGTAAGTTAAATCCTAACTCTTGCTTTTGCCTTTTTTTGAATATGTACAATTATTACGAAAGATACCGGCCAAATGCGAGTCAGACTCGCGCACCGAGGGTTCAGTCGTATTTTTCGACATTTTGCACGATAAATCAAAAACTGCTATGCATAAAATAAATAAAAATATGTTTTAGAATGTACAGGTAAAGCCCTTTCATATGATACGCCACTTGGTATAGTTATATCTAACTTTGAAAATTCAAAATACTAATATTTGTTCATTTGTTTGGGCCGTGAAAAGCTAGCAGATGGACAGACAGACAGACAGACAGACACACTTTCGCAATTATAATATGCTAATTAATAATAAATAATAAATAAACGTTTATTTGCTGGAATGTGGGTACATGTAGACTAGATGATGCCCGCTGTTTTGCTCGCATGGATTTAGGTTTTCTATAAATCCCACAGGAACATCTTCCGGGATAAAAAGTAATCTATGCTAGTTAATTTAAACGAATTTTGTCAGAATCGGTTAAAAGGATGGGTCTTTAAAAATCCTGGGGGAACACTTTGATTTTCAGGGATGAAAAGTAGCCCTATATCCATCCCCGGAATGCAAGCTATCCCTGTACCAAATTTAATTAAAATCGCTTAAACGGATGGGACGTGAAAAGCTAGCACACCGGACAGACACACTTTCGCATTTATAATATTAGTAGGGAAGTATGGATTAGTATGGATAATTTGATATTTTATAAAAAAAAAATTGTCTTACAGTATTCCACCACGTCTGTTACGAGGGTTCAGTCGATCTCGATTGCATTTACGACATGAACGACCGGCACGCTTTCGAGGTGCAAATAATGGAGTTCGGTCAAGTACCTAAGCAACTGTTCACCAAACCGCACGTCAGGAAAATCATGCAGCATATCACCAAACAGCTATCTACAAAAGATTACGAAAATAATGAGTATAGTTTGGAATGTATAGACACTATTTGGTTGCATAAAGAAGCGGTGAATTGTGTGTTAAGGAAGGAAGATAGGATTATATCCGTGTGCAAGGATGGCACGCTCAAAGTATACGATATGGTGCAGAGGAAGCAAATCCGGAGCGTCATACTGAGTTCGACGCCTCTGAGCTGTTGTGTGATGGTCGATGAGCATTTAGTGGCTGTTGGATCATGGGATAATGAAATGTGAGGTCCTCTTGATTTTTATTACTATTTATCTGCATTATATCTAAACTAGCTTAGGACGGTTTCAGACTAGCGTATTATACGCGCGTATAAGCTCGTTTTTGAAAGCGCATGTAGGCGCGTAAAGGCGCGCCTTTTGGCACACGATCAACTCGTACGAGCGTTGACGCGCTTTTAAGCTCGTATAAGCGCGAGTACTCGCCGAAATATGCCCGTATTCGCGCGTCCGGTTTTTTGAAGCGCGTATGTAGCGCGCGTGTAAGCGCGTATGCTGAAACGACCGTATACGCGCAAAAAAATACGCTAGTCTGAAACCGCCCTTATGCTCTATGAGCGTGGTAATCTGATTGGTCTGCTGAATACAGCTCGGCGGGGTGATTACGTAAAATGTTGCAGTAGCAACAGCAACGCGACAGCAGTAACTTTTACAAGTATTTTTGAATCGTCAGATGCATCTTACCACTGGTTCGGAACGCCTTATCTACCGAGAAGAACCTTATTAAAATTGATTGTAATATGTTTTCAGTTACCTTTACGATGTTGAATACGGACGAGTGGTGGAGAGCTTCCGCGCGCACGACGATTCGGTTAACTGTCTAAAATGGCTGCCTAAAGGTAAATAAATCCTCAACCAAACTTTAATTTCTAATTCATCATCATCAAAAACCGATAGACGTCCACTGCAGGACATACGTCTCTTGTAGGGACTTCCACACGCCACGGTCTTGCGCCGCCTGAATCCAGCGGCTCCCTGCGACTCGTCTGATGTAGTCTGTCCCAGCGCTGCGCCTTCCGGGGCGAAGTCGCCATTCCAGCATCTTGGGACTCCTACGTCTATCGGTTTTCCAAACCATTGACACTTTAGCTTTGCAACCCGTTGAGCTATGTTGTTTACTCTAGTTGATCTCCTCATTTCTGATTTGATCATGTAGAGAAACTCCAAGCATAGCTCTTTCCATCGCCCGCTGAGTGACTCTGAGCTTTCTTATAAGTTAATTTCTAATTACGTTTTAAAAATTCCATGGAATTTCTTTCATTTTTCCAAGTTACAAAGTAGTCTATGTCTGTCTCTAGAATGATCTCTGTACCAAATAGATGATGCCCGCAACTTTGTCCACGTGGATTATTATGTTCAGATTAGTAAATTAAACACTTGAGTTCGCCATTAGAAAATGTAGTCACTAGGTAGTGTCAACATGAACTGAGATTGTCATACACTTTCGCCACCTGCCGAATTCACTCATCATCATCATGATCAGCGCATCGCCGGCTCACTACAGAGCACGGGTCTCCTCTCACAGTGAGAAGGGTTTTGGCCATTATAGTCTACCACGCTGGCCAAGTACGGATTGGCAGACTTAACACACTTTTGAGAACATTGTGGAGAACTCTCAGGCATGCAGGTTTCCTCACGATGTTTTCCTTCACCGTTAAAGCAAGTGATATTTTAATTACTTAAAAACGCACGTAACTCCGAAAAGTTAGAGGTGCGTGCCCGGGATCGAACCCCCGACCTCCGATTGGAAGGCGGACGTCCTAACCACTAGGCTACCACAGCTTACATTAACTTTATTCAAACAACGAAGTAAGAAGTAGGTACCTACCCTAAACACAAACTTTAATACTCTTTGCTACCCCTATACATAACGTGGATTAAGTTTATGTCCCGTGGGAACTCTGACATTCCGGCATAAAAAGTTGGTTGTGTCTGAGTGTGAGGAGCAAGTTATCTCTGTGCCCGTCAGAATCGGCTGAATGGATGGGCGGATCAGACAGACAGATACTTTCGAATTTATAATATTATCTAGCTGATCCTCGCGGCTTCGCCCGCGTAGATTTAGTTTATGTCACTCAGGAATAATGTAGCTTTCTACTGGTGAAAGAATTTTTAAAATCGGTTCAGTAGTTCCAAAGATTACCCCATTACGACATTACCTCTTTATATAATAGTATAGATATAGATATAGATTACGGATCTGGTTTGTTCCAGAACGTTTATTGGTGTCGGGCGGGTGGGACGGCGTGGTGCGCGTGTGGGGCAGCGTGGGCCGGGTCGGACAAGCGCTGCGCGGGCTTAAGGCGGAGTTCGACCACGATGGGAAAATCAGCACCGTTGCTTACCGGTAAGTAAATTCTCACACGGGCAAGGTCGGCTCTAGCCCATGTAGCGCCCGGAAGTAATCAATAACTATACATTATAAATAATAATTATATTTCATATACCTTTCTTCAAATGTTTTTCCTTCAAATGTCAAATTACTGATGACAGAGAAAGACAAAACAGAGTATAACAGAGTATAAGTATTCCAGGTTTATTTGTTAGAGGGTATAGGTACAACGTACCTACCTAAAACGCAAAACCTACAACTTTAAAAATCATAATATTTTGAAATCATAAAAGAGTGGTCACAATTTTGTGGATTGAGTTTCACAATTGTCACAATAGCGTTCTTTGGAAATTTTGTTTGAAAACCCGTCTGGGCATCGGGATATAACGTTAGCAATGCAAAACTTTGTAATGAAATTCAAGCAAGCATGATCTGTGCCCAATGAACTGTGCCGCGCCGCGTGATATGACTAAAATCATTACAATAAAAGTCTCACCGCGTGAGATGTTAGTTATGTTGCGGCTGGCAACTTAAGTTGCGTTGCCGTCTTCCCTTTTTGTGAAAGGCCTAACTGTCCCTGCGTTGTGATATTGTGTCAATGGGTTGTGGTACTAAGGGTCTTCAGTTCCATTTATCTATATACTAGCGACCCGGCTTGCGGAGATTAGCGCAGACCGGCAATTCCGGTGGACTGACTAAATATTATGAAATGACTAGTGATAATATAAAAGGGAAAACTAAATGACATAACAGCTAAAACCTCTGCTTCAAATTGCCTGAATAGATCGATGAATAACTCATTACGCAAGTTCAAGGTCAGTTTTTTTCATTTGATGGCATTTGTACAACCTCGAGCTTGCACTCATGATTCATGAATCGTTTACATAAAAAATGTTGAAAATGTCTGCCCATTTGCACGCTATTTTTTTTAAACTCTGTTTTTGTTAATGTATCGAACTGCATTTGCAGTGTCGTTTGTTTGACATTTTATTCCCTTTGAGAAAATTTTAAAATACTATAATTGTGTTAAAAAAATTGCCGAAATTTTGCAATTCAATATATCAAGAGATTCTTCACATGCAGAAAGTAATGTGCATCGACCTTTAGAAGGAGATAGCGAATTTGTAGAGCATTGTCTCTGTCGTTGACTCTGACAAAACGTCATATAGGTATGAGTGACAGAGACAACGCTCTACAGAGCCGAAATGTCATTCTAAAGGCCGATATACATAACAGTGCGACAAGGCTCTCTTGGCACTTGAATGACATTGACAGGAGGGCGCTGTTGGAGAACAAAGGCTTAGAATATTCAAACAAGAACAAAGGGGACACTTGACGGCAACGTTAGTTCCGACTTTCGCCACGCGTCAAGATACCCTTGTCGCACTGTACTTTATGCCGCGTACTGTATTTAATGTTTTTTTGGTACACTTCGTAAGTGATATCAAAAGCTTTTCTTTTGTGGCACACTTTAGGTACGAATGTAAATTTTTCCAGGTACAGACGACACTTGCTAGACATAATAGCCGGCACGAGTGACGGCGAAGTGTTTATGTGGGACTATTCGACCAAGGAGCTAATAAACAAAATTGCTGTACACTCCTCGCCTGTCATCAGCGTATGTCTGCTCTGTGAAGACAGGATAGTAACTGTCAGTGAGAGCGGAGAATTGAATGTTACGGACCTGACTGTTTTTAATTCGGTGAGCTCATTTCATTTCATTCATTTCATCATCGTTTTCAGGGAAAATGGCAACAAAGGAACCCTTATGGTACAACTGAGTCTACTAATAATGCTTGACATGCAATTTAAATAATTGTTTCTAATCTTATTGCAAACAAGCTTATGCTTGCGACTTCGTTCGCGTGGACTACACAAATTTCAAACCTCTATTTCACCCCCTTAGGGGTTGAATTTACAAAAATCCTTTCTTAGCGGATGCCTACGTCATAATAGCTATCTGCATGCCAAATTTCAGCCCGATCTGTCCAGTAGTTTGAGCTGTGTGTTGATAGATCAATCAGTCAGTCACCTTTACCTTTTATATATTTAGATGAAATGATTCAAAACATTATTAGCTGTTAAGATTAAGTACAAAAGAGGTTGAAATGGGCAAAAAATCACACGAAAGGGCTTCACATTATTATTTTGCGCCTGCTGTGCCTATTGCGATTTCAGCTTCGCGATTTGTTGAGTTTGTTGGCTACTTGTTCTTCTAACTTGTTATAGAATTAAAAAAACATTGTTTGTTCCAGGTCTACCAAAAGCAAGTGTCGTCCACGATAACCTCGCTGTGCTGCGACGACGCCAGCGTGCTCTGGCTCGGCGGCGCGGGCTCGCTGCTGCAGTGGAATATGACCGCCGTCGCGCAGCTGAGCGAGCTCAAAGCTCACGACGGTAATGATAAGAGCCTAAATAGCTCAACCGGTAAAGGAGTGGACTGAAAACCGACGGTCGACGGTTCAAACCCTGCCCGTTGCACTATTAATGGTCGTACCTACTCCTAGCACAAGCCTGACGCTTAGTTGGAGAAGAAAGGGGAATATTAGTCATTTAACATGGCTTATATTCTTTAAAAAAAAAAACTTCGCCCAGGTGAACTAAAGAAAGTGTCATACTCATACCAAAAATATTGGTGACAATGTATTACTTCGTATGTATTATGATATCGTCCCGTATTACGTCTCAAATATGATTGAAATAATTAGTGACTTCTTATTAATTTATGTAATTAATAAATAGTATTCTCCATTTATACCTTTAAATAGGACGCTTGTTTTAAGAGTACCATAACAGCCTAATGGGTGAAGGTTATGACTTATGGCTAACACTAAACACTTACGTACCTATTTACTTGCAAATCAATAAAAATCCAATTTACGCTTGTTTCAGATTTAATCCGGAGCATACACTTGGATTCTACGTCGAAGACCCTTATTACGGCTAGTGATGATAAGTCGATTAAAGTGTGGCAACTTACGCAGATACCCTGACCATATTATAATCACTACCTAAATGATAAATGCGAAAGTGTGTTTGTTGGTTTGTCCTTCAATTACGTCGCAACGGAACAACTTGATTTTTTGCATGGGTATAGATAGTTAAAGACCTGGGGAGTGGCTTTTTATCCCGGAAAATTAAAGAATTCCGACGGGATTTTTAAAACCTAAATCCACGCCGACGAAGTATCGGGCATCAGCTAGTATTTTTTTTTCAGTATTAGCAGAGGTATTAGATACATACCTATCTGTATTTAGTTCGCGTTATAGTTGTTGCATTTCACGAAGGCGAGTGGCTCATGCTTGTGTGTAAGTCGTATCGGTATAAGTAAGGTACAGTACATGTGTGCCTTTGCGAGCGCTTGCTCATGCAAATTATCAGCCAACCACCGGTGATTGCGATTATGCTCTCTGTAGTTATCATACTTTGGTGCTACCTAGTTTTCAGATCTCAAAGTCAAACAATTTATTGGAATGGAGATAGATTATACCCTGGATTATTACATAGGCTACTTGTTATCCCGGAAAATCAAAGATTTCCCGCGGGATTTTGAAAAACGTGAATCCACGCGGACGAAGTCGCGGGCATCAGTAGGTAATAAATTACACTTTTTGATGGTCAGTTGTTGGATTTGTAAGATGATAATTTTTAAGCTATAATCTATCAAATTTATACCATTTATTTCCTTAGGTTGTGTCTAATATAAGTAGTAAGTATTATTATGCCCAGCAATATGAAATAATAAAATATATTAGATATAATTATTTTTATTTAATGTACCTACAGACAATAAAGTGATAATGCAATGTAAAGGTTGTTTAAATTCTCATGTTTCTAAAATTAACCGTAATTTTAATAGATTCGAGGAGTAAAACTACAGTACGCGGCAGAAAGTAATGTACATTCGCCTTTAGAATGACATTTCGGCTTGGTAAAGCGTTGTCTCTGTCACTCATACTTATATGACCACAGAGATAGTATAAAATATTCATCTAAGTATATGACGTGTTGTCGGTCTCAACGAAAGAGAAAGCTCTACAAACCTATTTCCTTCTAAACGTCGATGTAGGTACATTACTTTTTGCCACATACTGTACTTCTCTATCTCTATCAGGAAACTGTCCCGTCCTCTAACTCTTGTGACAGAATATTTTCTTTTTTTGAAATAACACATTTACATTAATAAATCATCAATATTTTAATATCACACCAAGTAGATAAAGACACCAAGAGTAAAAAGTATAAAAGTACCTAGACAGGTCGAGACGGCAATCGGGGTGGCAACGTCCCGCCGCACACCCGCGTCTACCCCCAGTGCGAGGCGCCCCCCCCCCCCCCTTAAACCCCGATTGCCATCTTAACCTGTCGCGTAACTGCCTCATTGGTCTTCTAGTTCTAGTGGTTAGCATGTTCGACTGCAGATGACGAGGTCCTGGGTTCGATTCCCGGGTCGGGCCAAAAAGTTTGTAAGATATTAGAAATTCTCAATACCTCTGTACGTACTAACTAGAAGTTGGCGGTGTTTCACCCCCGTGCCTCGGAGAGCACGTAAAGTCGTCGGTCCTGCGCCTGATCTCTCTCCGGTCGTGTCGGATTTCCGTCTCATCGGGCTATGAGAGTGTGGAAACAGAGTGCACCTGTGTTTGCGCACACACGTGCACTATATCTCCCGCGCAGTTGGCTAATCTCTATGGAGATTGGCCGCGCCGTGGCTGAAAATTCGGTCGGGAGGACATTACTATGTAGATAGGTACTTCATCATGATCAACCCATCATCGCCGGCTCACTACAGAGCACGGGTCTCCTCTCAGAGTGAGAACGGTTTGGCCATAGTCTAACACGCTGGCAATGTTCGAATTGGTAGACTTAACAGTTCACACACCTTTGAGAACATTATGGAGAACTCTCAGGCATGCAAGTTTCCTCACGATGTTTTTCTTCACCGTTAAAGAAAGTGATATTTAATTCAAACGCACATAACTCCGAAAAGTAACTTGGATAATAAATAATAACCTATTTTTAAAGCGCGATATCGCGTATCTATATAGTACGCGACAGGTCGAGCTGGCAATCCAGGTATGAGGCGGTCCCCACCCCGATTGCCATCCAGATCTGTGGCGTACTATACCTACCTAAGTAGGTAATACACACAAATGAACAAATATATCATATTTCTAATCAATATAATTATTATTATAAACTTAATGACATGATAATTTATTAAAAGGATAAAAGACAACAATTAATTCGACTACACTGTAACAGATTCTACCATAGTCTTTTTTATAAGTTCACCAAAGTTTTCAGTAGTGTCACTTGTTTCACCTTCCACTGGGCTTGCAGTTGGCTCCGGTTGCAAAGCTGGTGTGTCTGGAGTCACCTGCATTGAGTGGTCCAAGTTCAACAGGGTATTGTGACTAAACCAGTTTTCATCGTTTTCAACAGCTTGCAACTTATTGCTTTGCTGATATGGCATCGTTATTAATGTTGTATATTGAGTTTCAATTTTGTTTTCAGTATTTTCACACTCTGTGGTATTTTTGTACATTTCATAATGATGCGGCACAGCTTGGTACTGCATGGTACTGTGTTCAGACATGCTCGTGCTAGGTTTATGCATATAATCATACATGTGGCCGTATTGGTTGAGCATTGACATTTGAGAGTTATGAGCAAACTCTTCAAAACTAGAAGCTGAAATATTTTGTAAACTCTTAAATTGGTGAGTGGATGGGTGTACTTGGTCATAAGAATAATTCAGATCGCACGTGTATCTTTGCATGTTATTTGAAATTGTGGTGAATTCCATTGTATTAACAGCTGAGTAAGGTGGTCCTTTCCCTTGTAGTATGTTGGATGTGTTTGTGTAAGGGTTGTGCATAATATGTTCAGATTTGTTCTCGTACCCCAATATGGTTGGTTTTAAATTAGCTTCAGTTCTGAAAGCAAATGCTGTGTTACTTTGTGTGTTCGATGGATTTATATGGTTAACATTATCAAAATTGCTAGAACACAAATTCATTTCCAATTTCTGTAGATTATTGTTACATACAACTTCTTGATGACTGTGGCAGTTTTCTTTTTCATATGAATTAGGTACACAGGTCGAAGAAACAATTGCATTGTGTGCTTCAGCCCATTTTCTCTTGGCAGCCTCCTGGTTTTCTTCATTTTTCCTCTCGAGACCTATTCTCATAAGAGTGTTGATAAAGTGTGTTCTAACCCTGATTGGATTAAACTCGACCCTTCCAGTAGTGTTACCGCAGCCTTCTCTTGTACATCCACAGGGAAAGTTTAATCTATCCACTTGACACTTGATGCCAGCCAAACTACACGAGCAGCTATCTGGATTGCATGCACCTTTGCAAGCACATCCACAAAACTCACGAGATGAGCGTATATCTCGACATTCATCTTTCTCGTAGCCTTCAATTTTCCTTACTCCCGCTGCTCTTAACAATGCTCTCCTTTGTCTAGTAGGTACAGGTTGCAAGAAATAATAACTGTCCAAATCTAATTCCGATTCAGATATGTCGCTGGTTTCCTCTTCCGTGTCACTATCTTCACTGGAAGAAAGAGAGACTCCTTCGAGCAAGTGACGTTCACTTTTTAATTGCTGTAAAACCTGCCTGTGCAATCTTCTTTGTTCCATGGCATGTTCGGGCAGGGTGAATTTCTGTACATGATTGTGTTCCCATTCCATGCCTAAGGTGGAGCCTCCCTGTGATGGAACACATGAAAACCCTTGGGCCCTGGGGAAATAAAACACTGTAACACTATCAAATTGTATACAGTGCTTTTTTCTTTTATGTACGGATTCATTTTCCAGTACCTCTTCAATCTTTCTTTTGAGACTACTTTTTTGCGGTTTTTCAATTACTACAATAGTATTTGGTTCCGAATTGTCTTGATTAGTAATGTTATCTGATGAACTGATGTTTATATCTTCTTCATCTGGTACTGGACACTTTTGGTCACTACCACTTGGCAGTGAGAGATTAAAGCTTGGTTGCTTTACATCTTCTGGTGTTTCAGACCCAAGTCCTGAGTCGCTGCCATCAGACCGGTCCTGGGCGAATTCTTTGTCATTAAGTGTGCTATCGGGTGGAAGACTGCCCAATGCAGAATCTTCACTATCTGCTGATGCAGTATCTGTTTTGATGTCCTCAATGTCACTTAAAGTATCATTGTCATCTAACTTAGCAGCATAATCTATCTTACTATCACTGCTCTCGTAAAACGGAGAGCTATTACTATTTGTGTTAGTTTGTTCTTCACTGCAGCTAAGATATTCACTGTTAGTGTCACTATCACTATTTTTTTCGTGTTTTATCACAGGTTCACATTCCTTTTCCTCAGTTAGAACTGCAGAGTTTTTATTGCTTAAGGCTTGGTTTTGCTCTTCTGTATCATCCATTGTAGCAGTTTTGAAAGCAACGCCGTCCACTTGTATCTGAAATAAAACAAATAGGCAGTTTATTAACTGTAAAAATAAAAGTAGGTTCATAATTTACAGCAACTGAACTTGTATGTAATCTGAAATGCCAAATGTTTAAGTACCTACCTATAGGTACAGTGTTCGAAAGTAAGTTAAAAACTATTGGCAACTAAAGTTCGGTTGAAGGCACCCGTCGGGCTTAAACGGGGCAGCATTATAAATCAAACAAAATGATAATACAAAACCGGTACCTGTTCAAAAGCCCGTGGCCTCAACGGGCTTCACCGGCATTCGAATGTGTGTCTTCGAATTCTCCAGTCCATTGTGAGTCACTGCTAAGATTTGTGGTCGTGTATTTCAATCTGCTCCGATCAGTAGTCAACATTCAAGCAGAGTCATAATTTTTATTAATTTGGTTACCAAAGTTCATTTCATTACACAAATATCTCTTCTACGTTGTAGGCAATAAGCTTCTTTTTACCACTCGCCATTCACTGATGACGCGCTGTACCGTTCCCTATTTATTTATTTTCTTCTTTATTTTGATAGTCGTTTCACAAAGAATTTCACGGATAAGTCACTTTTGTCAGTTCTCTTTTTGAAATATACGATATTCGCACACGATCTAGTGAGGCAATATTTTTAAAAGTCACATCAACACAATTAAATTGGTCAAAGAGAGCCTACTTTACAATATCAGATTGCCGTTCCCACTCGTGTAACCGTGCACCCGTGCACGACGACTCTCGGACAACTCACAACGCAGACAAGTTTGAATACGGTCGAACGCAAACGTTGGCTAACGTGGTGGAGAACGTAGGTTAGAGAAGGCTTTTCAATTTGGGCGCTTATAACTTGCGTTGTTCGACGTGACGTTATTTCCCCCTGTACTCCTCCCCCCCAGCCTTGCGACCCTCAACAACACCGCGTTCACCCATCGAACGAGCGCAAGCGCGATCCGTCTATCGCCTATAAAATGTTATACCAGCCTAACGACATAAATATCGCCAGTTTGTTGGTTTTCCTGTAGGTACCTACAATGCGACAAAGCTCTCTTGGCACTTGAATGACATTGACAGGGGGGCACTGTTGGAGAACAAAAGCTTGTATCCGGACCCTATCCAGTTTCCACATCTAAAAACCATAATTTCCATTTTGGAAACGTTATATTTGAGTCCACTACTTAAAGCGTATTTTTCACAAACATTTAACAGCTTCTGTAGCCCCTTGATAGAGGGACAGAGTAGCACCATATTATTATCATCAGCGTAAAAAATCGTATTATTAAATTGAAGAGCGCTCCTTGCGGATGGAAAAATAAGAATATTGTAGTTAATGATGTAGTTGCAATACAATAGTTATTTGTTATGCAAGGGTGCAAAGATGTTATTTTGTCCCGAGAATTCAAAGACTCGAGTGCAAATAAAGCACCCGTGCGAAACACACAACTTTTCATCTCACTACAGCGAGGAAAACACTAGCACTCTTATTAATAAACATAGACTAGAGCGGTATTAACTTTATTCCAAGTTGTAAAGGTTCGTACGCACCTGAGCGGCGCGGCGCGGCGCTTCAGTCCGACTGCAGAACGCGTCACCTCAGGCCGCTCGACGGTGCCTACCGCACTACAACTTCAGTACGCGGCACCTCGCGTCACTTGCGCGTCACTTTTATACCCGTTCGCGTACGAGCGCGAAGCGCCGCGCCGCGCCGCTGGGTATGTCGCACTAGCGTCACTGCACTGCGCGTCGCTTCGCTGCGCTTCAAAATATTCTCTCCAGCCGTGCCGCGCGGCAACGCGCGGTGAAGCGCTGTGCAGCGCCGCTCTAGTGCGATATGCGCCATACAAAATGATAGAAATGATATTTTGAAGCTCTGTGCCGCGACGTGCAGCTCGCTGAAGCGCCGCGCCGCGCCGCTCAGGTGCGTACGAACCTTAAGTCTGCAGTAGCTACATTTCGTAGGTATTAATAAACATAGAGTAAGGAGGAAGTAAAATAATGCGACTCTACTCTCGGTGTAAAATTTACTCCTCGGTGCCACATGGTTTAACGACTGACTAAGCATAATCTACGCACTAAGTATGCATATTTTGACCATCAGCCATAGCGTTTATGTTTGTTGTGTATGATAATAATCAATAAAATGATTTTTGATTAATGATATTTGTGTTTTCATATCATAAGTTTGTAACGCAAAGTAGAAATGTACTTACCTACAAGATCAATTCAGATTATTTCATTGATAATATAAAGTGAAACTGAAGCGTTTTCTGAGTAATTAATTGCCATCAATACTTCCAAATTCCCAAACAAAAATGGCGGTGCAAGTTATCAGCTGTTGTGAAGTCAATGTCAACAAAAAATACTGTCACAGTTATAGGTCCGCTGGTCTATATCGTCTATCACTGTCACACACAGCATTCAGTTCGTTCGCTGACTCTCTCTTTTACTTTTTAATAAAGGGGCTGCCACACGTGCACGCTGTCATTCTGAAGTAAGGCTGGCATTGTTAAATCGGGCTTATTCCATGTTTATTAATAAGATTGTTAAAACGAAGCTAATACTACGTTGGTCCTGGAAGTAACTAGTCCAAGTGTAGCTTAGGATAATGCTTGAAGTAAGCATTTTTTATTAATAAGGGTGTAGATGCTCGATACAAGAGGCGCCAGTACCGTGGAGGTTTCAATAAAAAGTTTCTATATTAATATTAACAGCCACAAGTCAGGCGGTGAAGGAGGTTCTAATTCAAGAAGATTCTATACTTATACGAATATAGTTTTTTCCGGTGCGTTTAGAATTCAAATTTAAAATTCTTAGAATAAAAAAAATATTTTTCATAATTCAACGAACTTCATTATATTGTTTACTCAATAAAGCTGAAACGGAGTAGGTAGGTAGGTATTATGTTTAATTTAATTAACTAAAAATAAATTTTCCTACTTGTCACTTAATACTTGTGAATAATAATAAATAGTAAAGACAGTAAGGACGAACCGCGTTTCTGAACGTTTCATTATCACGTAGTATTTTTAATAGAAAAAAATTAAGTAGGTACGCAACCATAGACGACAGTTCGTCATGTTCGAATTTCAACTGGTACTTTGCGCCCTAGGGAGCAAAATTACCACTTTCCACTCAGATTTCAAAGTGCAAAAGGATTGTTTCCGAGCGAGTGAGATGAAAATAAAATTGTTTCCTATATTCGGGCTTATCTGGTTAACGGTAAACTGAGTAAAATATATAATATACCCGTTTACCCTAAAAGTGGGAGCTTTATTAGGCTTACAACATTATGGTAGGTGAACTCGACAGGCCTCGCTCAACATAAACTCTTGGCTATACCTACGTCATAGTATGAACATAATAATCATGACTGTAAGTACGTTGTATGCATCTACCTACATTAAAAAAATACGTACTGACTATTCTGTCTGTTCAGTCCATAGTTGGAAACAACAGCTGTTACTAGGTACCTACTTACCACAATTCTCTTAAAAGGTGCAGCGGGGGTTGTTACGACTGGTTGGTACCTAAGGCACTCTTCTGTGCCTAAACCATGAAGCAAAAGTTTAAACATCAAAATTGAATAATATTATGTGATATTGTGGCTAATTCCTTTGTACACAATCTCTAAACTAAACTAAAATAGCACGTCTAAATCTATTGCTGTCCCTTTCATGATGTTGCTTGCTGAAAAGGATAGCACTAGATTTAGACCTGTTAATTTCGTTTAGTTTAGAGATTGTGTACTAGAGAATCGGCCCCATTATCATACTCAAAATCGAATTTAACCTTGATGTTAACTGTAGGTACCTAACGGTCATTTTTTGAAGACTTTTATAAAAAACCGGCCAAGTGCGAGTCAGGCTCGCCCAATGAATGTTCCGTGCTACAGTCGTATTTTTTCGACATCTTGTGTAAGGGTGGTAAATTGGGCGGAATAGAAATATACCCGGATACGGAATAATCTACCACCTTACAAAGATTAGAGGAAAAAAAAATAATTTTAATTTACTTTACTTGATCTATCTACCTAGTAAAGAATAGAAGCTAGCCGTCGACTCCCTTGTAATGTATATGAGGTGTTATAAATGAAATTTGCTAGATGTTAGGCAAAATTGTTTTTAATGTAACTTTTACCGGGGTCGCTTAATACATAGTGATGGCTAATAATGCTTAGTTATTCTAGCTTAATGCCAAGACTTAATTTAGATACATTAGAATGCCTTAGGTAGATAGTACATAAAATCTATGTTTTAAATTTAAGATGCCATTGGCATGGAATAGACAATGACACAGTAAAATTCATAAAGTTGTTTCAAAATAAAAGCTCAGTAGTAAAGACAGGGTTCTTACTGTACACATACACTAAGAAGGTTCACTAAACTGTCCCAGGATACAAACATTTGCTTACTTGTAGGTGCGAAGACTGCAAGGTAGCTGGACGGCATCGGCCAAGCTCCCAAAACTCGATTTAACTTGATTCTTCACAACCGAAATGTTTCATTACAAAGATTTTCACCAAGTCTTATCCATAGCAATTAAGTTGTCAACGTGAATGTGCAAAAGAAATAAATACGAAAACCGAAAACGTAAAAACGGAAAACTAAAACGTAAAACTGAAGCTAAACGTAAAACGTAAACGTAAACTAAAAACGGAAACCCTATTGAACTCCTGGCCACCAATGGTTTTCAGGAGTCCCCCACAACCCATTATCCTCATTTATTTGGGAAGGTAAAATAACTGGAACATAATTGATGAAACATTGAAATACGTTAGGATGATTAAATTTATAACTATTGTATTTTCCCAGGCGAAGCCATGGGCGAAAAAGAGTGAGATTTTCCTGGAACGAAAAAAATTCGTCTTCACATGTTGACTCCAGAAAAATTCTAAATCTCACCAATCGGTGTTGCCTGACGCAACCCGAGTGTGGCCGCTCTCATTTAGTTTGATCATAAAGCCAATTCATTTTTGAGTATTTGCGGAACCTAAGGATATATTATAAGAACCGTTTTGTTAATGACTTAACAATAAACAAATGATATTATGGTTTTATTTAATTATTTTGTTTTATTTTTACGACAATTGACAACGAAGCAAACGCCATCTATTGTGGCTCGAATGAACTCTGAACATCGACCCACGCGTAGTTCTGCACCTTGATGCTAGGTGGCACCAACATACTTTGAACAAAATAGATTCTTCAATTCTTCTTCAATGTACAAAGAACGCATTCTTCAATGTATTAAATGCTACCTCTGCCTGTTCGCTCCACTCAAATTTAGGTGCGTTCTTTCCTTTACTCGTTAGTCTATTGAGTGGTGCAGCGATGGTTGAAAAATTCCTAATAAAGCGCCTGTACCAAGAACAAGTGCCTAGGAAAATCTTTACCTCCTGTGCAGTTTTTGGGGTCGGAAAGTTCAAAACTGCGGCAACTTTTCCAGGATCTGTGCGTAAACCAAATTCATCCACTATATACCCTAAATATTTCAATGAGTTTCTAAAAAAATTACATTTATCAAAATTTATGGATAGTTGAGCCATTTTTAGTTTATCCAGAACTCTGTTTAATAAAATTAAATGGGTTTCAAAATCAGCAGAACAAATAACAATATCATCTATATAACAAAATACTATTCCATTTTCAATATCACTACAAAAATTTTGATTAAATAACTGGTCCATTAACCTCTGCTGTCGTGCTGGTGCACCGCATAGGCCAAACGGCATGACTTTAAATTTGAATAACCCTCTACCAGGAACTGTAAAACTGGTTTTTTCCTGAGAGTCGTCAGCTAACGGAATTTGCCAGAAACTTGAACTTAAATCAATCGATGATAAAAACCTTGCCTCTTTCAAGCTATCTAGAATTTGTGGAATGTACGGTATTGAGTATGAATCCCCCTTTGTCACTGAATTTAATTTCCTGCAATCTAGGCAAAATCTCCAGTCTCCATTTGCCTTTTTCACTAAAATTGCTGGGTTATTCCAAGGGCTTTCACTCGGAGTAACTACGTCCATTTCCAGCATCCTATCTAACTCTTTACTTAAAGCTTCCTTCTTTTCGGGAGAAAGTGGATATTGTTTTATTTTTATTGGCAAGGCATCACCGGTGTCAATAACATGTTCAATTAATTTTGTTCTACCCAATCCAATTTTCTGTGAAGAAATATTTAAAAATTTATTTACTACAGATTGGGCTAATTCTTTCTGTTGAGATGATAAGTTTTCAAAAGAAGTGATGGTATGAATTTGTTCATTATCAATCGCACAAATATTGTAAAATTGAGAAGGTGCCTTAATTAATTCTAAATTATCAAAAATGCCAGGGGCTAACTGAAATGTTTTCCAAAAGTCACAGCCAAAAATAACATCCGCTATTATAGAGGGTACTACAAAAAATTTTATTATGTGAGTTACGGAATTATAAGTAATCGGAATAAACATATAACCCATGCAATCAAGTTTGTCTCCATTTGCCACTGAAAATGTGGTATCAATACCGCTATGCAATTTATAACCGAATCTCAAAAAAACCTTGTGCGCCTGGTTACCCAAAATTGACGCGCAAGCACCGGAATCTAGTAAACCTGTAATCTCAAAACCGTCAACAAAAACCTTTAAATGTGGCCTAAAGTCTCGTTTATCCACTGAATACAGAACTGTGTCAGGTAAAAGGGATGTTTTGTTGTTAATGACCAAGTTCTTTACTTGTGTCTCTGCACAGTTCTTACTAATTAGTTTTTTGAATTTTTGTCCGGAGCGGGTTTACTAATCGCCTTTTTACTACAACTTGGACATGTCTTTACTGTAAAGTTCTGACGTCCACACGAAAAACATCTAATAAATTTCGGAACTGTCCTGCAAAATTTAAAGGAATGGTTACCCTTGCCGCACTTGTAACATAGTTGTTTATTTGTTTTCGTAAAATCAGTGCCTTTACTTGTATCAACCTTAGGTGCAGGTGTGACTGAAAGTGTGTTTATCTGTTTTGTCACTTGTTTGTAAGCAAACTCTGAACTTAAAGTTGCCTTACTGTTAGTAGGCTCAGAAAATAAGGCGGAACGCTGCCTCGCAGCCTCTAGTTTGCGACACTTTTCCTTCAACATTGCGACAGACTTAATGTCAACAAGAGCTAATTGTTCTGAGTAAAAAGGGCGAATATTATGTAATAAAATTTGTAACTTTTGTTCTTCGGAAAGTGGTGTTGACAACCTTGAAAACATGCCAAACATTACAGCGAAATAGATAGACACAGGTTCTTCAGAGCCTTGTGTTCTTGCTCGAATTTCACCTAGCAACCTGTAGTCATAATCTACTGCATCAAATTCCTCTAAAAATAAAGTTTTCAATTCTGACCAAGACGAAACTTGACATTTGTTGCCTCTGTACCATAACAATGCTCGGCCTGTAAAAAGATGAAATGCAGAAACAAATAATTTTCCATCTGAAACGCCATAAGATCTTTTATATTCCTCAACGCGTTCGATGAAACTGCGCGGATCACCCTGTCCGTTGAAATGTAACTTCCACTTGGCAACATTTTTATCACCAGTGCAGTCAACGGCGGTACTCTCGGAATCCAGTGATTCGTCGTGAGACGACTCATTGTCAGCATCTAATCTGGAAATCAAACTCTGCAACTTTGTATGTAATTCACTCTTCCTACTTATTAAGCTGAGTTCGGAACACTGTATTCTCAAAATTCTAAAGTACAAATGTGAAGCTAAAGCTTTAGACCTACAGAGGGCATGTCTATCTTTAGTGTCAGAACACTTTTTTAATAAATCTTCTAAGTCTTGAAGTTTTTTAGTAATAACCCCTAACTCACTTTCAGAAGAGAAATCTGTCTCTAAAATTGATTCAGAAGGAATTTCCTGAATTAATTGTTTTAACTGTTTCTTTAAACCTAGCACTGTAGGTGCTGGAGTTTCGGAACGAATGGATACCTCATAACACAATTCGTCCTTCAAAAGTGAATGAAACTGGGCAAAAGTCTGTTCCATTGTGTTAAGTCAAAACACATTTAACAAAATATCGAGCTTGTGTAACTGTCTATGTTTAGCCTTATACCAATTGGTTAAACACAAACACAAAAGAAGTTATTTAAACTATTAAATATACACAAGCAAAATACACAACAAAAACAATATTCTTAAGTCTATCCTAACCTATTTTATCAATTATGTTCCTATTCCAAAATATTGTTAATAATACAAGCACATATTATTACTATAGTAAACAAAATATAACAAAATAAACTTCCCAAAATTGAATAAATGATTGTAAGGTGCAGTATCACCTTTATGAGTACACAGTGTGTTACAACCTTTACAATTACAAAAGTAAACAGGCAGCAAAGTTGCAATGAACTCTGACTAGCATATTATCTTTCAAAAAAAACAAAGAGATTGTGCAATGGTTTGATGGCTGTTACTTTACACTTTTAACACATAACCTAAAATACAACAAAATCTGTTTCTAAATGTCACTTTAAACTACCAGCATTCAATTAAACTTAACATGTTTTGTGTGTGAAGTAGCTTTTATCATAACCTTAACACAGCTCTAAACAAAATTTCAACAAAATAATGAAGTATCAAGTCACTGAAAAAAAAAATTGTTCATAACTTCATACTTGAACTTAATGTAATCTCTGAATATAGTTTATATATTTAGTTTCACAAGTTGTAACTCTTAGTATTTATAAATGTATGTGTGTAACTAGTTAACAGCATATAGCGTTTCAAAACTTTAATTATACTAAGTTACCGGAATTTTCTTACATAAGATGTACTTACTATTGAAAGCAATACCCAACAACAACTCAGTTAAGCAATGTTTATTACTAAACTGAAGGCAAACATTCACTTATACACCTCCAAGGTAAGTCAAATAACATAATTGAACGGCATAAGCACCATTTATAATGTGTTAATTAAATAAGAAAAAAAAACCAATGTTGGACTATACTCAGAAAATTACTTAACCTATCAGACAAAATTTCTAACTATTAGTTATTATTTAGTTAGTTAACCATAAAAAAAAACAGCTTAGAGCTCTTTGCAATGTGTCACCACTTAGAAAATTGTACAATCAGCGGAGTACATTTCATAAAATTCACAAAATTTCTCAAAATATACTGAAATAACTATATAAAAAAAACGTTCGGGCGCCATTTGTAAGGGTGGTAAATTGGGCGGAATAGAAATATACCCGGATACGGAATAATCTACCACCTTACAAAGATTAGAGGAAAAAAAAATAATTTTAATTTACTTTACTTGATCTATCTACCTAGTAAAGAATAGAAGCTAGCCGTCGACTCCCTTGTAATGTATATGAGGTGTTATAAATGAAATTTGCTAGATGTTAGGCAAAATTGTTTTTAATGTAACTTTTACCGGGGTCGCTTAATACATAGTGATGGCTAATAATGCTTAGTTATTCTAGCTTAATGCCAAGACTTAATTTAGATACATTAGAATGCCTTAGGTAGATAGTACATAAAATCTATGTTTTAAATTTAAGATGCCATTGGCATGGAATAGACAATGACACAGTAAAATTCATAAAGTTGTTTCAAAATAAAAGCTCAGTAGTAAAGACAGGGTTCTTACTGTACACATACACTAAGAAGGTTCACTAAACTGTCCCAGGATACAAACATTTGCTTACTTGTAGGTGCGAAGACTGCAAGGTAGCTGGACGGCATCGGCCAAGCTCCCAAAACTCGATTTAACTTGATTCTTCACAACCGAAATGTTTCATTACAAAGATTTTCACCAAGTCTTATCCATAGCAATTAAGTTGTCAACGTGAATGTGCAAAAGAAATAAATACGAAAACCGAAAACGTAAAAACGGAAAACTAAAACGTAAAACTGAAGCTAAACGTAAAACGTAAACGTAAACTAAAAACGGAAACCCTATTGAACTCCTGGCCACCAATGGTTTTCAGGAGTCCCCCACAACCCATTATCCTCATTTATTTGGGAAGGTAAAATAACTGGAACATAATTGATGAAACATTGAAATACGTTAGGATGATTAAATTTATAACTATTGTATTTTCCCAGGCGAAGCCATGGGCGAAAAAGAGTGAGATTTTCCTGGAACGAAAAAAATTCGTCTTCACATGTTGACTCCAGAAAAATTCTAAATCTCACCAATCGGTGTTGCCTGACGCAACCCGAGTGTGGCCGCTCTCATTTAGTTTGATCATAAAGCCAATTCATTTTTGAGTATTTGCGGAACCTAAGGATATATTATAAGAACCGTTTTGTTAATGACTTAACAATAAACAAATGATATTATGGTTTTATTTAATTATTTTGTTTTATTTTTACGACAATTGACAACGAAGCAAACGCCATCTATTGTGGCTCGAATGAACTCTGAACATCGACCCACGCGTAGTTCTGCACCTTGATGCTAGGTGGCACCAACATACTTTGAACAAAATAGATTTTAATTAAAAGCGAAACGCTAATTAGTAGTTCAAAATTTACAACGTCACACTTGCACGATAATTCAAAAACTACCATGATGCATAAAAATAAATAAAAATCGGTTTTAGAATTCACCGGTGAAACCCTTTCATATGATACCCCACGTGATATAATTATAGTTCTTGCATTTCACGAGGGCGAGTGGCTCATGCTTGTGTTGAAGACTTGAAGTCGTATCGGTATAAGTAATGTACAGTAAATGTGTATGTTTGCGACCGCTTGCTCGCGATTGATTGGTCCGACATGCACGCACACTTACGCAATGCCCATGTATACGACGTAACCACAAGTAAAGTTCACTCGTCTTCGTGAATTGCAAGAAATGTATCTTACTTCGAAATTTGAAAATACTAATTTTTAGTTCATGACTACAATTTAATTTTTTTGTGTGTTGTGTTACAAATTCACGGTTTTCAGATTTTGCCCCTAATGTCTGCTATAAGACCTACCTACCTGCCAAACACGATTTTAGGTCAACGGGAAGTACCTGCAGGTTTCTTGACAGACCGACAGACAGACAGACAATAAATTGATCCTCTAAGGGTTCCTTTTTCCTTTTGAGGTACGGAACCCTAATATTTTGCGCGCAAAACAAATACCTACCTGAAGTTGAGGCGTTCGTAGTTAGGTACCTACGACTGCACATTGTATAAAAACAGATCTCAGCCGATCTTGTATGTATCCATCTACCTATAGTCTATTAGGTACTTGCGCAAACCGCCATGTTGCAACTTCACATTGGACTACTTGTTTTATACGACTACGACACTATACCTACTACCCGTATGTCATAATACCTACTCATAATTACATATTATGTGAAACCGATGTACGCGACCGACATATTCAGCGTAGAGAGAATTCAGGTCCAAAACAGGCCTATCTATCCTGGATCCCCCAGTCACTCGAGCCTACCTAACTACTCTTTAAAAAAAGAATATTAGCCATGTTAATCTTGTAACATTCCCAACTAAGCGTTTAAGCTTGAGCTAGGTCAAAGACATAATATTGTCTTTGGAGTAGGTACGACAATGGTGCAATGCAACGGGTGCGGTATGAACCTGTGAACCGCTGAACTTTCGGATTTCAGTCCGCTCCTTTAACCGTTGAACTATTGAGGCGTAATACTTTATGATAAGGATCCACGTGCTTGAACTCCTTTATATATAGGTAATTAACTTATTACCAGTGGCGTGCATAGGGTTTAAAGCCAGGGTAAGCAGTAGTTAGGTAAGCAAGTCAAAGAATAATGAGCATTGAGCAATTTCAACCGAATTAACTATTTCTTGGGTAAGCAGCGCTTTTATGCCTCTATGAGTTGCACGCCACTGCTTATTACCTACCTATCTTGCGCGACAGGTTGAGATGGCAATCGGGAAGGAAACGCCCTGCAAACCCGCACAGCCCCCACGCTAACCCAAACCCGGTGTGGGAGAGCGCGGGTGATGTGCGGGGCATCACCCCGCTTCATACCCCGAATGCCATCTCGACCTGTCACGAACTAGAGGTACCTACCTACTTCCTATATAGTATAGGTACTATAGGTACCTATACTATATAGTATAGGTACCTATAGTACCTATACCTAATATAGGTAGCTGATGGCCGCGACACACGAGTAGATAGGTGGTCGCGACTTCGTAGGTACTCGTGGATTTAAATTTTCCAAAAATCCCATGGGAATACTTTGATTTTCCGCGATAAAAAGTCACCTATGTCACTCTCCACGTCTTCAACTATATCCATGCAAAAAATCAGGTCAATCTGTTGCTCCGTTGCGGCGTGATTCAAGGACAAATCAATATACCAACAAACAAAATATAGGACACTTTCGCATTTATAATATGGGTAGTAATACCTAGGTATACTGCAATCTTATCAAAACACGATTACTCTCGTAATGCGAGTGATAACGAGTTAGTACATACTAGTTATTTAATTTAAATCAAAATTTTTAGTCTAGAATTCGATCTGAATGCAAGGTGAGTTAATGTTATACTAAAGTCGTATGCCGAGCCGCATGAATTCATAATAATGAAATAAAAATAGCATTGCGTTACTCAAGGTAATTGACGTACCTATATTATATTCATCTATTTTAAGCAAGATAGAGGTTCATTATACTAATAATTATACATATTTGTATTTGTAAGATATAGAAAGCTGCGCGCTCGCTGCTCAATTAAACAAAAAAATGGGTCAAGTGCGAGTCGGACTTGCACATGAATGGTTTCGCCGTACCATCGATCGTACAAGAAATAACATTAATTTTTTTTAATTTTCATAGCAGTCATTTGAAATTTTCATTATTATTTTGTTGTTATAGCGGCAATAAAAATGCACTTTCTGTGAAAATTTCGCCTCTCTACCTATTATAGTTCACGAGATATAGCCCGCTGACAGACAGACGGAACGGACGGACGGACAGCGGATGCTTAGTAATAGGGTCTCTTTGGGCACCCTACGGGTACGGAGCCCTGAGGCGCCATCTCCACGGAGGAGAGCATCGCGGCGACGCGATATGTGGCGATAGTCTTTCCGTGTGACAGAATTCGATACAAACTATCGCCGCGATAGCAGGTGAGTACGTATCTAAATATATAAAAGGAAAAGGTGACTGACTGACTGATTTACTGACTGACTGATCTATCAACGCTGAGCTCAAACTACTGGACGGATTGGGCTGAAATTTGACATAGCGGATTCCTTCATCATAATAGCTATCTAGCTATTATGATGAAGGAATCCGCTAAGAAAGGATTTTTGAAAATTCAACCCCTAAGGGGGTGAAATTGGGGCTTTAAATTTATGTAGTCCACGCGAACGAAGTCGCGAGCATAGGCTAGTTACTAGTATAATATTCTATGACGATAGTACGGAGAATGGAGATTGGCTCATAGAATTTGCATTGAATTTCGTCACACGGCGAGACTATCGCCGCAATTCTCTCGTCCGTGGAGATGGCGCCTAAAAAAACAATGTCATGTGAAGGTTTCATTTTATCAATCTGCAGCACAATCAATTATACCTACCCATACTTGCTCTTAATAATTAATAGCGCCGTATTAGGGACTAACTTATATGCTCGCGACTTCATCCGCATGGATTACAGCCAATTCTAAACCCCAATTTCATCCCTTTAGGGGTTTAATTTTTAAAAATCCTTTCTTAGCGGATGCGTACGTCATAAAAGCTATCTGCATGCCTTTCAGCCCGATCCGCCCAGTAGTTGCGCTGTGCGTTGATAGATCACTCAACCAGTCAGTCGCCTCTTTCTTTTATATATTTCGAAGATGTAGGACTACTGTTAGGTACTTTGATCTGTGAAGACACTAGTCTACGGTCACTACGGTCTAAGAAGACGCTACAACTTAAGTACAACCAAGACTCATCTTGTGGATAATGTTTGTTAAACTGTTTATTTTAGATTGTTCTCGTCACCAGTCACGACTCAAGACTAATTAGGTACATCTTAGTGCATGGTTTACAATATGGGAGCGTTCTTCAAGTAAATTGGCACTCTGCTGCGCTAGACATAATATAGGACGAGGCGTCTATACGTACGCAGCACCATGTATACGATAATCAATAGATATTTTCAGGAGGCTTTCGCGGAGGGCGAAAGCGACGCTTGCATAAAGCCGTCTCTCTCTCGCCTGTAATTTGTACGGGCCATGCAAAAACTTGCGATAAATCTTTTAGTTACGCAAAGAAAGGATGACATAAGTTTGATTGGTCTGTTTGTCTGTCTATGGCATCGTAACGTTTCAACAGGTACCTACCTACACCGATTTCAAGCGCTTTATAAATGTGAGTAGTTAGGTAGGTATTTTTAACCGAGCAAACGCCATCATAATATTATGTCGAAGCGAGACAACAATAGTTGTTTAACTTACTACTTTAGAGGATTCCGTAGAACCATAAAAATAACTCGTAAGGTAGGTACCTATATCTAGAAATGCTCGTGCTTTTTCAATTTAAGACGTGCCTAGGTATTTTGAAAGAAGATTGGATTTCCACATACCAGACATACGTACGATGTCGCACATTTTATAAGTATGAACTCGTAGCATTAATTTAACACCGTAGAAATACACCCATACCTACTTGAAAAAATTGTTTTCAATACCGCCGTCTATCCTGAGTAGGTACCGAGTTCTGCATAGCATTACGTCTACATCTTCAGATTTGTGTTTTAGTTTATTACGAAGTTGTCTCAAGGAGTGCTATATTCCTATCATTCACGTAGGACGCTAAGCTCGCTCGAGCCGGCACTGCTACCACATTAAATTTTTATTTATTTTATTGACATCTAAATGAAATTTGGAGGGCTACAAATAAACAAGTTTTTGAAGCGAAGCTGTAATAAAAATAGATCCATCAATAGAATACGAAATATTGTGTATAGTAGTGTCAGGAAGTGTAGAGATTTATCTATTTTCTTAGTATATACTACCCTCACTGCCAAGCCCTATGTACTCTGTAGGACTGTAGTGCTATAACGTAGGTATATAGTCCAACGCCGTATCGCTTCGTACCTAGGCACTATAAATACGAAGCCTGCATCATCGGCCTTAAACATTCACATGGTAACAACGAAAATCAAACTTTTCACAAGACTGCCAAAAAAGGAGCGTATTGTTTTCAGGGTTCATGTGTGTTTCTTTATTCGACCATAACTTCTAAATCCCCAAATAGATTTGGATGTATGGGGTATCGTTAAAATCCTTACATTATCCCGAGTGATGCTGGCTATAAATATTTTGAAACAAAAAACAATATGGCAGGGCAGTCGTGTTTTTAATTTTTTATTAAGTAAGTACTAGCTTATGCCCGCGACTTCGCATACTCCGCGTGGACTACACAAATTTCGAACCCTTATTTTACCCCCTTAGGGGTTGAATTTTCAAAAATCCTTTCATAGCGGATGTCTACGTCATAATAGCTCTCGGCATGCCAAATTTCAGGCCGATCCATCCAGTAGTTGTGCGTTGATAAATCAGTCAGTCAGTCAGTTAATCACCTTTTCGTTTTACATATAATTAGATTATTTGTTACACCAGCTGTTTTGAAATAAATAAATTATTGCTAAAGCGTGTCGCGTGTGCGAGTCGCCAAAGCTGCAAAGGCGCGGGCGCTTGGGAAGTATTTTCTTTATCTAATCAGTAGGTACCTACGACGATATCTACTCATGTGGTATAGATATATATTCGGGTGATCTTAGCATGCATAATCACATATCGGTACTACTGATGTCCTCTGCATATGTATTTCTTCTACTGCGTGCCCTTTGTTACTGATGTTCTTTTTGCTAACTACTAACTACTGACAGACGTCCGATCGAACCCCTGACCTGCCGAGTAGGAATTCGGGAAATCGGATTCGATCCCAGGCACGCACCTCTAACTTTTCGAAGTTATGTGCGTTTTATGCAGTTAAATATCACTTGATTTGTGAAGGAAAACATCGTGAACCTGCATACCTAAGGGTTCTCCATAATTTTCTTAAAGGTGTGTGAAATCTGCCAATGCGCACTTGGTCATCGTGGTATAGCTAAACCCCTTCTTATTCTGAGAAGAGAGCCGTGTTCAGTAGTGAGCCGGCGATGGGTTGATCATGCATTCACACGGTGCGGTGGCGGGTGCGGCGCGGGCGCGTTCAGCGTTCACATGGTAACATAGAAAGTAAACAGTTTCATACTCATTTAGTGTCGTAATATCCATTAAAAAGCCGAGTTGACATGAATAAATTATTTTTATTACAGTCGTAGGTATCTACTTATATGATGTAGGTGTTCAGGGCGGGCGGGAAGCGAGGGTGGCAGACGGGGGTAGATTAAATTTCGTACCACATAGCATATAGCTACGCTGCCTCAAGCTCACTTGTATTCATCACCGTTAGGGTTGGAATTGCTTCCCGGCGTATTTCATCTCACAATGCTGTTTCACGTACCTAAGTATAAATGGGAAATATACTACAGGTGAAAATATATGAAGGAAATAAGCTATTTTTGTTAATATACCTAAACATTTATTTACCTACGCTGCACTATGTAGGAAAGTAGAATGATCAATTTTATTATTATATATTCTAGGTAGGTATATTATATAAAAGGAAAAGCTGACTAATTGATCCATCAACGCACAACTCAAACTACTGGACGGATCTAGCTGAAATTTGGCATACAATAATTGCAAATAGTTATTATGAAATAGACATTCGCTAAGAAAGGATTTTTGACAATTCCATCTCTAAGGGGGTAAAATAGGGGTTTCGCAGTCCACGTGGACGAAAGTCGCAGGAATAAGCTATAAATATTATGTAGATAAGTATCTTTTCACAATCCAGATTCCAGAGTATTTTTAGGTTTCTGGACCGATTTGGTTTTTTTTTTTTTAAATCAACAGTAGAAGTTTTCGTGGTGGTCCCATAAAATTTTTGCTCAACTTTTCTGATGCGAACAAGGGCGGATCCAAGGGGGGGGTCACGGGGGTCATGACCCCCCCCTGGGCTGCGTCCAGGACCTAGGTGGACCACTAATTAAAATTGTTAAACATAATGTTTTTTATATTTTTATATACCTAAATTTTATGTAAGTTCCTTCAATACTTAATCAATTTAATATAATATTTTGTATGATGCCAAAAACATTATGTTCTTGCGAACAAACGCATCCAAAATTTGAATTTTACCGCGCCACCGCTACCTTTCATCGAGATGTCACATTTCGTGTGTCGTTCTTCAATTATTGAAGAACATCACACGGCACTTGCCCAGGGCCCACGATCGATTAGGGCCCAGTAGTCCCTGCCAGATCACCAAACTATAACAGACCAACCGATATTTTAATACCCAAAAACATATTGATTTCGATAAAATCAACGGTCAAAAAAGCCATCTCAAACAAAGGACCGTAGAGATTGTTAAATAGTCTTATATCCGATCTTTATTGCCTTTACGCAAATGATAGAATATTTCATTCTTTTTCACACTTTTTAAAAAATTCCCGACAGTAAAAACCTCTAAAAGTAAAAAATAATATGTATTATATACCTATAATGTATTGGTCGGATTGGTCCTTTACGTTTATTATTTATAGTAAAGTTTTTATTATCCAAGCGCTCGTTGCATCTGGGGACCCCTAAAGATAATAGAACTATTCTTTATACAACAGATGACTTTATAGTTTTTAGTACAAAATTTTTGGCATTTATCTATATCGTAATACAATATTTCTGACATTTATCTTTTCTTTTTTTGTAAATAATGTCATAAATTTTGCGCTCGCTTCGCTCGCACGTACGGTCCACTACGATTAAAAATCCCTTCCGAGATGCAAGCTATCACTGAGTAGTACCTACCTACCTACATTTGGCCATGAAAAAGTACCTAACAAGATGATAGACAGACAGAAAATTTCGCGCTCGCTTCGCTCGCGCTTTTGCTCTGTATTAGTTGTTGCCCGCCCGCAACCTTGTCCGCATTGATTTAGGTTTTCAAAAAACCGTAGGAACTCTTTGTTTTTTCGCATAAAAAGTGTATGCAGGTTTCCGGGATGAAAGCTTTCTCTGTGTAGTACCTGGTCAAAAAGATAGACCGTCAAATGGTAACAGATAAGTAGATAGACACGCTTTCGCATTTATAATATTAGTAGCTACCTTATGATTTTATCGTAAATATATGAAAAATTTCGCGCTCGCTTCGCTCGCGCTTTTACTTTATATTGGTTGATGCCCGCAACTTCGTCCACATAGATTTAGTTTTTTAAAATTTCCGTGAGAACCCTTTCATTTTCCGGGATATAAAGCCGTTTCCGAGTGTAAACTATCTCTGAATAGTACCAAATTTTGATTTAGAATATGGACTTTGAAAAGGTAACCGATAGATAGAAACATTCGCATTTATAATACGTCTTGAACGTGACTTATCTGCTTTCTTTGCCTATTCCAAGAAAATAGTACCTACTCTGTCATGATCATAGGGGCCCCGTTATTCTAATGTGCCCAGGGCCTCCAATAGGTTAAAGACGGCCCTGCGTGCGGGTGTGCGGGGCGTCCCCCCCCCAACCCCCGCTCGTCATACCCCGATTACCAACTCGACCTGTCGCAAGAGGTCGAGATGTTGTGACTTGACCACGACTATGTGACCCCCCCCTGGCACCAAAGCTGGATCCGCCCTTGGATGCGAACCGCTAAGGTGTGCAATGTAGCCCTCCCGGCGTCCGTGTTTCCTGCCACCTATAGGTATAACCCAAATGCCTTCAAGGGCAAGAGTGAATAACCATCTTCTAGGCAAGTAGGTACGCTCCAACCCAGACCTCATCATTGTCTCATGCTTGTCGTCAAGCGCTAGCCTAGGGCCTTTTAGTAAGGTCCTATTAGCCTATTCCTATTAGCTCATTAGGTACTATTAGCCTATTCCTACTAACCTATTCGTAATAAAAAAAACCGGCCAAGTGCGAGTCGGACTCGCGCACTGAGGGTCCCGTGCTACAATCGTACTTTTTCGTCATTTTGCACGGAAATATAAAAACTATTATGCTAACTATTGTAACCACAAATTCAAGGTTTTCGGATTTATTCCTTTACTTGTACTATAAGACCTGTGGCTCTACCGCGGTTGTTTGACAGCTACAATGTCACGATCGCAATCATCTCTGATTGGTTAATGCTCGCTCACTATTGGCCACAATGCATAGTTGCAACAAGAAAACCACAAATTCAGCCAATCAGAACAATTGAGATTGTAATAATGATTGATGCAGGTTTTAGAAAATCGCCCTGCTGATGATTCTAGGTCAACGGAAAGTACCCTATAGGGTTTCTTGGCAGACACGACGGACAGAGCGACAGACAGACAGACAACAAAGTGATCTTATAAGGGTTGCTTTTACCGTTTACGGCACGGAACTCTAAAAATAAACAGGCTGATAGTACTGAATTTATCAAATTCTTGCTGCAACTGCGCAAAGCTGCAAGTGAGGGTCGGCCAATCAAAGTTGATTGCGACCGTCACGCTGTACCTAACTATTGGTGGTAGAACACTAATAGTTAGGTACAGTGTTTGATTTTTTCAGGAATCTTTTCAGGAATTAAGATGACATCATAAAGAGCTGGTCTTCTCTCAGAATGAGAAGAGTTTAGGCTTTTCACCACGCTAGCCAAGTACGGATTTCTTACATAATTATCGTCAACCAAGAAACGGCATAAACACTTTAAACTACTAAAATTGAGCAAAAAGCTCATCATTTCGATCACTAATTACAAACACGAACTCATTTCCAAGCTGAAAACTGTGCTAAAATTGAGTCCAAAGTTCGCGATTTCGATCAAAACGGTGAAAATTTCAGCAGCTTTCGGTTTTTTGCTCCTCCTACAATTTTTTTATTTCAAGCATTTACCTAAGTATACCGTTTTGTTGACCACCTTTTCAAAATGTCTAGCATAATTTTGTTTTGAGTTAGTGTACCACAGCCGACGAGTAATTAATTATACGCCTCTAGATAATAGGTTCAGATTTCTGAAACCAGTGCAGAGACGTTGAAACATACCTATAATAGGTATATAATAATTCTATAGGTATGATATTAATATTAGGTGCCTAGTGCAGCCTACATTCTCCGAGGTGTGGTCTCTTTGAGTTGACTCATAGCAAGTGTATATAGGTACCTAACCCTGTGGCATGGACCTACAGCGACGCCATCTCTTTATGCCGCAAAGAACTTCTTGAACATTGGTGCTAAGCTTGATAAAGGCGCTATCTATTTCTCTTTCTATTTCTAAGTTCAGGCAGGTTCAGGGTAGAGTTGTATGAATATTTTTAGAAACCATCTGCACTCTGCCATCTGTGCGATGTATCTGTGTAACTTTTGAACCCTTTAAACCTAGTTCAAGTATAAAATACTGGCGGCCTGTTCCAACTTCCACGGGTTATACAAAATATTAATTATTATAAAGCCTCTGTCTAACTACAAACTCACAAGATTAGCACTTTCTTTATAATATTACTTAGGTAGTACATATAGCTATTATCACAGATTTAGGAGCTGAAATTAAAAATATTGAAAAATCCATACTTTACTCTATACTTATTTATTTTTTAGTCACAATATTAGGTACCTACTATAAATAATTGCATATAATCATAATATTTTATCAATACAGGTTATTGCTAATAACAATCACAATTTACTTTGGCTTATAAGAAATAATGTTCTAACTATTTTATTTTTATCAAAAGACATACCTAGATGGATAAACCTAGATAAACAGACGTTGTGTAAGTTGCCTATGTACCTACCTAAAGGTAATGTAAGGAAGGTAGGAAGAATACTTAGCTGTACCTACTTATAATGCGTCCGAACTACCAATAGGAAAAAGTTTCCGTCATGTTGTGACGTCCGAACTAGAAATTATTATTAAAATATTCAGACATAAATACAAAAATATTTTTTCCGTGCAAACCGTAATTTCAGTGATTTCCAAATGACAGTTGGGTAGATAGAGGAAAATAGGCTTTCGTATTTTTAGTTCGCGCACATTATCAGTAGGTAGGTACCCTTATTATAAATGCGAAAGTGTGTTTGTTTGTTGGTTTGTCCTTCAATCAGGTTGCAACGGTGCAACGAATTAACGTGATTTTTTGCATGGGTAGGTATAGATAAAGACCTGGAGAGTGACATAGGCTATATATCCCGGAAATATTTTTATCCCGGAAAATCAAAGAGTTCCCACGGGATTTTCATAAAACCTGATTCCACGCGGACGAAGTCGCGGGCATCAGGCAGTAATTATTATAATTCGTCGAATTTTATTTTCTTTACTCATTTTCTCCACACAACAAAATATATACATAGTCATGTATTACCTACATATTTATTTCGAAAAGATTGTATTCTATATACAGGGTGTCAATCTATATATGTATAATATTCTACAGGTATTTAAGAGGATAGTCGTAAATTTTCATACAAAAAGCAATAACGTTTTTCTCTCCGTAAATCCTACCTACTCCAATTTTCATAACTTTTAGAAATGTTGTAGCTAGAACTTGAGCTTGATAGAACTTGTCTAAAATAATATGAATATTTACAAAATGTAAAAGTTTCCTTCGAAATTAATATTTGTAACTTAGTGTCAAAAGGTGAAAACCACAGCATTAATCCACTTACCTGCCTCTTAATTATATCAAACTGACTCTTATCATATTAGGTATAATAATAATATTATGTACCTATATTATTATAAATAAAATAATTAATTAAGATCTGAAACGAAGAATACATAAGTACTAACTATTGTGTACTACGTAAAGAAGCGACACCCACTCGACCCCACACCCGAAGAGTACATATTATGTAAAGCGGTGTCCTTGTCCCGCTTGATTTACGTATAGCGCTGTCCTTGTCAATAAATGATTAAAATATCTATTCACTTTATTAAGTGTCCGGGGGTGTCTGAAATAAGTATAAAGGTTACTGAATATACCTAATGATTAGATACGCAAGTAAGTACCTACGTAATATAAAAGTGCAGGTATATATTTAAAAAAAAAGTTAATAGGTACATAAAATTATACGAATTCAATCTTAATAAATAGTAAATATACCTACTAGTACAAACATTTGGCACATGCATTCACAGTTACCTCTTTTCAGAGATAAATTCTTAAATTACAGTTCTTAAAGTTTTGAAGAGCTTGTAAAACGACTCCACATACCTACTTAATATGTTGGATAGAAGCAGGTGTTACTTTGTGATGATAATATAAGGTATCACAAGCTTAATTCGTTCTAATCCGCTAAAACAGACAAATCTGTATGGTACTCCGTGGTACCTATAGTTCGCGACAGGTCAAGATGGTAATCGGGTATGAAGCGTCACCCGCGTTCCCCTGCACCGGGTTAGTGCAGGGGCTGGGTCAATACAAACCATCAACACACAACACCACACAAATCTTCTGTAGGCTTACTACAAGATTTTACGTATCGCAACGTTGATAGTATTCGAGCATCGAAATACTTCAGTATTGAAGAAAAACGGACCTTAAATTCCTAGTTTTAAAGCTCAAGTTCGTCCATACATTTACAGCTAGCGCTTCAAGCGGAAACGTTGCGAAATTAAAATCAGTGCTATTGAATTTTTGACTTAAATTCAAGGACCTTACGATCCATTTTGCTTTGACGTTTTTGTGTTTCGACTCTCAAATACAATCAACGTTGGCGAGACATAAAATCTTATACTAAGCGTACTGAAACGTCCACGTACGGTTCACTCCGATACCGGAGCATCCATATAAACCTACATAGACTCTTTTGGCTTTGCCGTAGTCGGGTAAAAATGCAACTCAATAACAACTACACTTCGTAATAATTATTGTGCATTGTGGAGTTAAGTGTGCATCTCCTGAGCACGTTCCGGTGTCGAAGGTACGTTGAGTGTGTGTTCCAGAAGATTTTCATGATGTTGTGTGTTGGTGGTGTGTACTGTCAACTGTGTATTGCTTGCCTCTCCTAGTTCTTTATCGTGGGAGGGTGGGCGGTGAATATTGCATGCTGCACGTTGTAACATACAGATTTCGAAATTGTTATTGCAATTTTCAACACGGGAATTGCCTTTAAATTGAAAAGCGTTGCATGCGCGTATACCTATGATGCGTATAGAACGCGCTTCAATTTGTACTCCTTACTTTGTGTAGCTTAGCTTTCAAACAACTATGCCAGCTACAACATATTTTAGGTTCACAGTTCACACCGAAAACTAAGAGATATTCCTTTAATATGACCACATTCCACAGTGACGGACTACATACGTCGATATTCCATGCCCGTTTTTCATAAAGGTATACCTAGTTATTATGCAGTGCAGTATATTACGGAAATTACGACAGCTGCATCACTTAAGGCGTTTGTGCACCCATTTGATGACCCCGTGATTTTACGGATCCATGAAAAAAATACGAATCGAATGTACGTATTTGTATGACGGCCACTTCGAAGAATCACGGATACGAACCGAATACGGATGAGTGTACAAGCGCCCTAACGAAGAAAGTTCAGACAATAATTTGAATAGGTAGGTTTTATATTTTTCTCAAGTTAATAAAATAATTATAAATAAAGATTTTCTCCTGCAGCAGGTAGAGCGATTTACAAGTTTTCCAAATGTTCTCTAATAATACCTACCATTTGGTTTGAATATACCTAAGTAATTAATACCTAATTTTCCGTAATAAATTATACAAATATGAGTTTAAATACGTTCACATATTAGTATAACCGTTCATTAGGTACTAAAAGTAAGTACCTACTTAGATTACTTTCATTATTTTAATAATAATTAATATAAATAAAATATGAGCACTTTACCCTTGCTTATCTAATGTTCATTCGAACAATGTTCGAACAACAACTTATTATTATAAATAACATAAACATACAAAAGGTGAAACCTCATATTATTTTTATTCTTCAGCTACATTTAGTTAATATAATATGTAAGTACCTACACACGCCGCGCCGTGCCCGGTAGAATTAGCGGAACACAAAAAAGGAAGAATTAATGTATTTTTTCGTAACACTGGCCGCTTATATTACTTTTTTTAATTTTAGGTCTAATTTGAAAACAGAACATTTGTCGACAGTCATTTTTTTCACTCGTTTGTTTTAATTTTTCATTCATATAATATAATAATCATTTAAGAATTTTAAATGAGTAGAAAAAGAAATAAATCTTAGTACAAAAACAATGCCCCTGCATTAATCACAGATGCAAAATATATTTCCGGCACATTGCTGCAGAGTTAGAGGCGCGTCTTTTGTAACTTTACAATAATTACAAACACTTGTTTCAAAGCAAACTTTATGGGTCAATTCATATTATATTGACATACTTGTAGAGTCAAAGCGAATCGAAGTTCCAATTTATAATACACATACTTGATCTTCATCTGTACAACATAATGCACCCATGCAATTTATACTTACCTACTGAAAAGAAAAAGCGAGCATTTTTCTTAGTTGTTTCGTGTACCTTACGTTGTAGAGGCAGACGTCATCATATTGACACCCAATGTATGTAAAATTTTCGTTTCGATTCGCTTCGAGTCTGTGTAAACAATTGATCTTTTCCTTTTTGCTTCACACAAATAATTATACTAATTAGGTACATTACATAATGGAGATAAGGAACAGTAGTCAGTGCAGTAGGTAGGTAGGTACTTTGAAATATTTTAGAAAATACGCGAATCCATCTCTGCGCGAATGTGCCTTGAAATATATTTTCTGCTTCTGTACCAAAGTACGACTAGGTACCTACCTACTATCTAGTAAATGTTTAAAACTAAAAAGATTTTTGTTTGACAAAACAACTAAAGTCTAAATATTATTTATAAATAATACCTCATACCTAATTAGGTACCTATTACATATAGTATTCTAAAATCTAATAGACATTGAATTGACGAGTTATGGCAGGTATAATTAATAATTTTAATATAATTATACATAGTAGAAATTCAAAATAATCGTATAATTCTGTAATTCCTACTCTTTATACAAATCTACCTAGTTATCTTAATATTTATGAATTTTCAAGTATTGACTTAGTACATAAGGTTTAAGGATTGGGCAAACAAAATGCGAGACGACAGTGTCGATTCTGCCCACGTTGGTAACCAATGTTTCGTAAAGAGCTAAGAAATAAGATTTAAGTATATCTCGTCTTTTCGTAACTAGTTATTAATTAAGAATATTTTATCCGGGTTTGTAAATCGTAACGGAATAAGATTAAAAATACGTAGTTTCGTAACTGGTTAGGTACTAATCATAAGCATATTTTTTCGGGGTGTTTAACGAAATATAAGATTAATCATGTCTTTTTGTACCAGGTTAGTACCAACGCTGGTTCCATCTAACGTGGATGGAACCAGCGTGTCGAGTGTCTACAAAGAATCATAATCATGAAGAAGTTCACAATGCATGCGTAGATTTCAAAAAACTTAAAAAAACTTCCGAAAAATATTTAAATCAAGATAATATTCCATGTTATGTAATATCTGTACGAAAGTTCTGTTTTCCCATAGCCTCCTCAACCTCAATTAACGATTTGAATTTTCTTATTTTACTTATTAGAAAAACGTAAAATACTTATTTAACTGCTAGATAGATAAGTTTTTTATTCAAACATAAAGGGTTTTCAATTTTGTTTAGTGAATTTATCACTGCACTGGTTCGGACTGTCTGGCCCTGCTGAGTTTCTTCTTGCTGAGCTTTCTTTTTAGTAAAATCTTTTTCAAGTCGAGCCAATATGCCACAAGTTGGCCTACATGAAATAAAATAATTTAAATTTTGAATTTTTTACGTAATTAGTGTGACGTTCTATCGCATTGCTGTCGTCACGCTTTGTGTTTGTCCAGGGTTTAATTGGTTATTTCTACGGTTCACTCTTAACGATCGGATCTCAAGACGGAGGGTCTGGCGGGGCGGGCGGTCCCGCAGTGGGCGGCTGCAGGAGCTTCGCAGCAGCTGGTAAACCGGCCAGGTCGAACCCTGGAGGCGGCACTATTCCGGCGGCTGTCGCCGTGCCTTGTAAGTACGCTACTAACCTGGAAATTAGGGAGATAAGGAAACAAATTATGGAGAACTATATTTGTTTATTTATTTTTGTTTTATTTATTTTGTAAAAAAAACTTAAAACTAAAACATAAATTTATTCGTAAGCGTAAGCGTAAAGTTTGCTAGGAGTTCGGACTGAGTATAGAAACTACGACATAATTAATATGGGTAAGATTTGAATTTACGATTTTGAGATTTTGAGTTTCGTAGACTATAGAAGGTAAATGCGAAAAAACCAATTTTTTATGTAGGCGTTTGTGATCTTACCTCCTCAGTTCCTCAAGTGCGCTGGCCTGCATAAGGATGTAGTTTTTGGCTAAAAGCAGTGTTGCTATTTTGGAAAGTTTCCTCACAGAAGGTGAATGGGCGTATGGTATCACGCTCCGTAGTTCATCTAAGGCGTCGTTCTGAAATTGATAAATAAAATAAGATAAGACAAAGAAAGAGAGTCAGGAGGGATGAAAATGTCAAGTGAGCCACAATCTAGATGACGGTCACGAGCAATTTGCTTTTATTGCTTCTGCAATAATTATAGCAGCTTATTAGAAGAAGTCTTTTTCTTCTATGCTGATGCCCCGTGTCTACGAAAAAGTGTTATTTAATTTCGGGCTTTGTTCGTATACCTACAAAGCTTTTTCAAAATATCAGCGTTAGATGATTTAAAAAATACCGTGTTTTATTATACCGAAATTTATGTATTGCATAAGAGTCTAAACTCTAGAGTAAAACTTGCAGAAGTCAGCTCAGGTAAGTTGCACCTAACTAGAAGATTTGTGTGGTATTGTAATTTGTTTGGTACGTATTGCTCGTTTGATGTTGGATGCTTGCTTTTCTGAATGTATGCAAGAGGGCGGGAGGTGCATATTATCATCGCATGCTGCACCTTATACCATACATTTCTCTGTTTTGGAGGATTATTAGCCAATTATATTGCACATTGGTAGGTACTTACTAAATCGTGCATTCTTCTTCGTTCTCGTGCGTTTATGTTCAGTCGTACATTTTTACCTTGTCGCATTTTCTGTTTCGATTTCCCATCTCCGATTGGTCTGAAAAATAAAGATATTTTATTTAACTTTTCATTCCGGCTTTATTTAACTAATACTGTAAATACAGGACTAGTGGAATAAGCAGTGCGAATTAAATATGACAAGAGGTAGTAGGTAAGTCAGATTTTTTAAATTCGAAGACAAGATAGCGCATGACGGTGAACTCACTTGATGGTAAGTGACGATGCAGTCTGTGATAGAAGCGTGTTAAGCCTGGAAAAGCTTCCAGTTTAACAAACTTATATTTCTAATCGTTTTCTATAAGTCCTCGTCCTGGTATAGATGGTAACTACCCTCGGCCGAAACTTTTCACTAGATGTAGCCTGAGCCAATTTAGAGATTATAAATTCTCAAGTAGACAAGCAAGAAAAAAACTTCCATACACCACTACGCCAGGAGGTCGTTGAATGCTATGTACTAACTGTATTAGCGATTTCTAACCCCCGCGGGATTATATACAGGCGGCTCCAGTGAAGGGAAGCGTAACAAGTGCTTCTCGTACTGAATGGAGTGCATTGAACGGGGTTGTACTTTGCCGTATGTCACATCTACTAACGATCACTAGGGTCATAGATAAGTATTTAGGGCAGCTATTCGACTTATATTTTAGTGTAGTTACTAGTTAGTATGAGGGTAGAGCACAGAGATAGATGGTGTTCTGTGGGGTAGAGTAACATAACTGCGGGAGTTACCTACGAAATTTATAATACTGTATGCGAAAATCTCTTAGAAAAGTTGTCTTTCTGTAACCACCTACTTAGTAACTTTCGTGGAGTAATATTTCTCCATTTCTTACTTATGTTATCTTGTTTCGTTTTAACTTTTTTAATACAAAGTAGGATAGCAACAATAACAGAAAAATCTAAATTAGCAGATTTTTCTAATGTTATTGTTGTTATCTTAACAACTAAGTACCTACTTATTGTATATCGGGAGACAGACTGGGATATTTCATGGCACAGGAGATCGTAGTTCATGTACTTTACTTCTTTATATTGTTTCAACAGTAACTTGAGGATTGAAGAATTAAGTAATTCATCTTATTTTCATATACAATATACCTAACATAACATACATTGTACATCATAGTTTATATGTATACCTTCTTGCGCATTTGACGCATGCGTAAATGAATGGTAAATAAAACATATGTTTTGGACGGTAGCAATACATATCTATACCTATACAAAGTAGGATAACTAACCTTTGACCATAGCTCGTTCCTGGTTCCGGCTGGTTTTCGTCAGTGGGATAGCAATGTTGCGGAGGCGGAGGCTGGCCTCCTTGCATGTAGAAGCCGCCGAGGCCGACAGCACCCAGCGGCGTCCGTCTCCCCGGCACCGACTGCGGAGGAGAGTGCGACTCGCCCAGAGGCACTCCTTCCCAAGACCTCCGCCCCTCCATTATAAAAAACTAGCACATAACACTAAAAAGGTTCAGGTTTTATTTGATAAAAAAAGTTGTCTATGATAATTTAAAAACACATAATACTGGCAGGAGTATTGACGGACGTTTGAATTTGGAACGGCGTTGACAGACTGTGAAGCTGTGCGGCGAGAAGTCGAGGCGGTCCGCGGATCGATCAGGGCACGCAGCTGGGGCGCGCACCCCTCTGATCTCCGGCATTGTTCGGGATGCGAATGTGATTTATATTGTCGTACCCATCGAATCGGTGCGTCTATTGTTCTGAGTATTGTAGTCATGATGCTTGTACAATTAATATTCAATTTCATACCTATATTTATTTAAAACATTGGTAGGCCTTTATATACACCTATAGTACTAGCTTTATCCCGCGACTTCGTTTGCGTAATGACCAATCACAATGCACTCGGGAATAATATAGGAATTTATCGTTAAGTAGTTCCGGTGATTACCTCCTAAATCCAACTATTTATTAGTTTAGACTTTTGTTACAAAGTCTAACACTATTCCAACTATTTATTAGTGTAGTCTTTTGTTACAAATGCACTAACGAGTAGCGAGTAGGCTTTAACTCTAAGCATAAAATTTTCTTCCGTACAGCCATAATACTTATATACTCATTATGTCCATAAAGCAGTAATCATATTAGGTAGGTACCTATAATTATTTAGTAGAGTATATAGTTGAAAATATGCAGCGAAAAATATCTTCTGATTTTTCTTCCGAAGGCATTTCTATATTAAACTACTTTTCCTTTACTGGATTACCTATCGAGTCGGCAAACTGCGATATTCTTACCGAAACCCTAGTCTTTTAACTCAAAGACTAACTCGTATTACTATTCCCATTGCCAACATTTATAGGTAGTTAGATATATGAGGTCCCAAGGCGACGGATGGCAACCTGAGACCTAAGGATTTAAACCATTGCGCATACGCACTTCTACAATACGGAATTCCCTTCCGGCTTCCGTTTTCCCCTCTAGTTATATTGGGACTTCTAAAAGAAGAATGAAAGGCACTTCTGCAGTTGCGCTTCACCTAGACTGCATTATCACCTACTAGCTGCCTATACTAAGTAATAATTAATTATTATTGCTGTTATTGCAGTCAAGCGCATGTCTATAATACTTATACTAGTTTTAAAAGGTTACGAAGTTAGGTAGGTAGGTATTTATTTGAAAAAACAAAGTAAAGCTTAGAGCATTTCTTAGTTGAAGGAAGACAAATGAAAACAAATCAATTATCGGTATTTCAGACCGAATCATGCAGCCGTTATATCTTGTTTTGATTTAATTTATTCTGCAGTTTCGTAAGTGGGTTAAATGCATATAGGCCTCATAATATTCAATCATCCATACTGGCTTTACGCTTTGTTGTTTCAGGGATTTCCACACCGCGATCGCGTCGGCGAACCACTCGGAAGGAAAGTTTGATAAGTTTTCAAAGATACCAATTCTAAAATTATCTGTAAAGTGTGAAGCGTTGAGTGCTGTTGTTGTTTACTAAAATTTATATAAGACTGAGTACCACCAACCTCAGTACAGTCGTATCGTACAGTACCTATACCTCACCTATACCTACTAAAACTGCAATGGGTACCTACTTTACTTTTCCTTATATTACTGTCTGTGGTAGGTCGGGTAGTTTACTATCTGTCGTAGATACGAGTACAATCAGGTATTTATTCTGAGAGTACAATAATTATTCAGTGACATTACATTCTGTTTGCAATTATGAAACAGAAGTTGCATTTAGATCTATCTCGCGTAATGGTATGTTCCTACCTACTATTGTAATATTCATGAGCTTACAAAGTTCGCGCTTACCCTAATAAAATTGCGGGATGGTTTCTGTACATATAGATATAGTTATTATTTTGATTTTTTTATCAGGGGAAGCCAGGAAGAAGCTTTATTGTCGATAGAGAGCCCAAAACAGTATTTTTTTGTATGTTTTCCTGTTCGCGCAGTTCGCTGAAACTATTGAAATGGATTTGATTCCAAATCCATTTTCATATTTAATAGCTAAAACTCTTGGTTCACAATTTTATTAATTACCTACAGTATGAGAACATCTTCGGGATAGGGGCTGATAATTTTGCATAACTCGTCAATTACTGTGAATTTACACTCTCTTTTTTATTGGAAAAGTTGTATCATCCGGTTAGCTGTTATACATATATCTAAAGGTGAGGATCTGGCGATATGGATCGGAGATGGAGGATGGAAGTCCTCAACGGATTCTTCTATCTAATAGTTTGATTATTGGAAACACTCTTAAAACTGTCGATTCTGGATTTGTAGATACAGACCTACAACTTATAGGTAAATAGGTAGGTACTATAGTAGAGTTACCTACACATAGATCTAGATTTCATTTATTCTATAGAGTTGAGTTTCCACACAATAAAGACGATTTCAGGGCTGCAGTTCCTGACAAAATGAAAACAAAGAAATCCATTATTAATTAAATTTAATTCATTAACATACTATTATTTACATCTTATTAGCAATCAGTTCATATTTCTTTTTCTCTTAAAACTACTTATTATTATAATCTTTAGCCATCCTTTTTCATTTTAATATCATTTTTTTCAGAACGTTTAAGTATTTAGTCGATGGAAACTGATTGAAGAAATCAGCGAATATCGCTGAATTAAAACCAAAATAATACCTAGCTAGTTTAAATGAAAAGAAATTCAACCTAAATAGGTAAGTATATTATAAAAAGTTATCCTAATGGTAACCATAAATAGAATTCTATTAGACATGATTTATTTTACGCCAAGCACGGCCAATATATAAATATTGTTATTGATTCCATCAATCAGTATTTCCATTAACAATTAGGTACTTTACTATCAACCTAACATCATAATATTAGGATGTTTTTCAACACATATAAATCAGCAATCATTTTCAATATTTAACATTCAATATTTGGTTCTTTGGTATTTCTAATAAATACACTAACTAGGTACATTATGTTAATAATGTAATTTCTCATAGCTTGGTAATGCGTATCATACATAGAAAGATAACATTCATTTCATTCTACAATGTCTTTTCACAGCCTATACCTAATGACTAGACTTGACTATAATGTATTTTGAAGTGTAGATACATAAAAATGTTTTTCAGCTGAAAACCGTACCACGGATGTTAAGTTTGATAGAGATATTTTTCCTTTTAACCTAAATAGGCATTCGCTTGACTGCAATCACACCGAATAAAAGAAGATGGTGATGCCTTAGGTGCTTGCCTAACAGGTCCCTATTCACTCTTCGACAGAAAAGATACAAACTCACTGGATATAAATGGATTTCTAGATATTTAAAAATGAGTCTGAAGTCTGAATAAGAATAAGTCAATATTTCTATGTACCTACATAATCGTTTGACGTAGGTCCCTACTTACCTAAATAAATTATTCAAATGTTTATTATTCATTGTAGTGATGTCACAACACAAAAACTTATAGTTTCGATAAAAGATGAATATTGGATTATCTATTGTGTGGCTGGCCTAAGATTGTAATAAGATTAAAACTAATCTTAAGAATAGTAATACTGTGCAAAAGTAGAAAAGATTATTTTATAAAAATTTTGCTACACTTAAGATTACCAAGAACAAACTATTTCATCAGTAGCTTCGAAGTTCGTAATAATGAAATTAGCCATTTACAGTAATTTCATATTTGAATAATATGCCAATATTTTAAACAGAGAATAATTGTAATACGAGAACACTAGATTAAAGCTGGTAACATAGGTACTTATAACACGAGAACCGACTTGACGCGTGTTGAGTCATTCTAATCCTTTTTTAATCATATCTATTATTGTAGCTTATTCTATGACCAGAAGTAGGTATACTAAAAATTCAATACTAGATATGTGACGACGTATAGTATGAGTATGAGACCACATTAAGTCCAGGGACAAAATTAACTGAATTCTACGAGCGGAAAAACGCTCGCGCTAATTTTGTTTGTCTTCTGGAATCCCGCTGGGTTTGTCCCTGTACTTAAGATACTGTTCATATTTTTTTGCACAATAATGAAAACTTCTTAAATGTATAAATGCTTAAGTTATGACCAGTTGTAATTATTTTTTGAACTTATTTTTTATGTAATTATCAACATTTATATTATTTCTTTGAAATATATTTATAATATTAAAAACTATTTTGAATATGTTTCAATAATTTATAAATATTTTAGGCACATTCATTACATGTTGTGCATTAAAGAACAATAATTTTAGGTAAATATTTGATACGTATAAAATTTATGCACCTACCTTACAAATACAATTAATCTTTGGCACATTTAGCTATGCATATAAGTATATGGGCCCTTGCTAATAAAGATTTATCTGCTTATAAATGTCAAATGTATTATGAGTTGACAGAAATAAGAATTTTGATTACTGAGGGCCGTACTCAGGTATCTTTACTCAACGATGACTCCAAGATAAGATTATTGTCAAGACTTACGATAGAGACTGCATGTGTACGTATTTTGAACATTTATTGTTGTACTTAAAACTATTATTTACATTTACATAGCATCGATAAAGTAGGTACATCACTAAATCAAAGTTTAAGTGACGGGCTTTTAAAGCTTATAAAATGCACCAACTTTTAATGATTTTACCCAGTGACTTTATAATATGTAGTACATTAAATCCATAAGTAAGTACGCATGAAAATTATTATGCACCTATAGCTGTAGAGCTCCTTTGTCACTCTGTAGTGTTTTATAGAAAATACTTCTAATACCAACTACCAAGCACCCTCAAAGTTAATTACGTAAGTAAAACACGCTGGTAACGTGTATCGAAATTACCTACTTTTGCTACATGTCGTTAATATTATTATCATACTTTTCTATCTATTGGAATTAGAAAGTTCTCATTTGCATGTTATAGATGGCTACGGTAAACCACTCTATAGAGGCAATGAGACATTGCCTATTACAAATCATTCAGTACTCTTATTATTGAAAACCTACTTCTAACAGTAAAGTCTTAAGAGTAAATCCTTGCACAGTTTGCCTAAAATTTTACGCACGCCACCATATCGGAGACTATCTTTAACCCGCGACTTCATTCGCGTAATTTATAACCTATAGCACTCTGGGATAATGTAGCGAAGTATACATAATATCAAAGAATTTTTAAAATCGGATCATAGTTTCGGAGATTATCCCCTTAAATCGAAACTTACTAACTTTACCTCTTTATAATATATAATTAAATGTAGACTGGTGGTCCGAAACACGTAGTCTAGGAAGTTCTAGAGTTAAACACTAAGCGAGTAACGTTGCACAGAACATTGTTTGGCACTGAATCTGCACGAACGCTCATTTTGAGCTAAAAGTTTTTCATGCTGCTTGTACAGTAGTTTTCAGGTAAAAAGAACGCTGGAAGACAGCGAAGGTTTTGTCTGCGCATAGATACTGTTTTCTTACACTACTCAGGAAACAATAGGTTGACTTCATAGTTCATAGCACATGAGTAAAGATTGGGATCTCTACTCATGTGCTAATGTGGAAGTTCATCAAATAGATTGATAAATCGCCAGCACAGGCCAGCGGTCTTTTTACAAGAAACGAATTATAAGCATTGAATTTTTACTAATGCACTGTAATGTAAGTCCGTTTCGGTCACAGTTTAGCTGGTAGACAGTGGTGTGGGTGACAGGAATCGCGCCGGCACTGGCAGGCAGACGAGGCAAGCGGCGCCCGTGAGGCGTCAGCGCGCTCGGTGCGCCGGTTCCGCTTCCGGTCAGGGCGCGGCGGCCGCGAGGGGCGGGCGCGACGGCGCGGGCACGCGGGGGCAGGCCACTACCGACCCGCGGGTGCTGTGGCTGTTGTTTGCTGCACCACCTGGAAGAATGGAAAACTGACTCAGTATTTTCATTCATGGCTAAATTGTCTATTGATTTTTTTCACGCATTAAGATCGGTTGTGACATGTTTATATTATTTTTTAAAGATATTTTTAGATCATTCAAAGTAGATACCGGCATGGGTTTAGTTATCTAAAGTCTCATTATTGGGTATCTATGTAGGTATGTAATTACACATCTCGTATTGTCATACCCAAAGATATTATAGAAATCCAGATAGGCAAAGGTCATGAAGATGATTTCGTATCCTTTGTTGTATGACATATACGCGTATTGTGTGTTGTTTCGGATTGAATATGCGGCGTAGGTCCTACTGGCCATTAAGTGATTAAACCATTAAGTTACTCCCCGATATATTAATCAATCTCCTGGTTGTCACATACGCGTAGCAACACAAACTAAAGATATAGGCGCGGGGTTTCCCCACTTTTTGTCACCTTCGAGCGTGCTTCAAAAAATGGCGGTCCGATACCAGGGTTTATCATGCCCACAAGTAATAACTTATAGGTAAGTACATAATATAATTTTGATGAAATATAATGGCCCTATCAAGTATCAACCTATGGTCTGGACTCTGGAGAGTGCGCGTATGTGACTATACTATAGCAAAGCTAAATTTAGTTATAAGTTGAACTAACCTATAAGCGATCCCAGCATTTTGGTGACAGAGAACTTTCTCGTCCTCTGCGGGGTGCGCACCTCGGCCAGCAGGCGGTCGACGCAGCGGTAGAGGTCACCCGAGTTGTCGGCTACGCTCGCTTCGCTGAACGACGCGCCGTGGGCCGCACTAATTGCTTGACCCTCTTTTGTTGGCACCTGTGACAAATAAAGAAATGCTTTATTATTTTTGTTACAATAAAACAGGTTGTCAAATGACTAGTCTATTATTTAACACTAAGGCCAAACGGCTGGACGATCTAGGTAGCCTATTTGTATTTGTAGGCGCGATTCGATTGTAAGTAGGAAAAAAGCTGTAGTTGGACAGCGTTACGCATAAAACTTCTACTATAGTTGTTTTATCACTATCCCTTAGGTATTATAAATTCGAAAGTGTGTTTGTTTGTTGGTTTATCTTTTATCACGCCGAGAAAACGGGGAGCAAAGGATCGACGTGAATTTTTCTTGGCTATAGTTAGACACCTGGAGGGTGACAGGCCATTTTTATTTACCGGAAAATCAAAAATCCCACGAGATTAAAAAAAAACTAAATCCACACGGATGAAACTAAAATGTTAATACTAGGGTAGAGAATAGAGATACTAGTAGGGTAGAGATACAGGGTAGATTATATGTCATATTCTAGGTTAAAACAAAAATTAAAAGTCACTAGGAATGAAGGTGTTTAACACCTCGTTCAGGTTAAAATTAGTGCATCATCATTTTGCCATAAGGTCTTAGTCAAGCGCAAAGTTTTCAAAACAAAAACTTCGATCTCTCCGACTGAGTGAGAGACGTTGACTCATCTTTTACAAACAGTCCACTTATAGCACCAGACACGTATTGAAGCATTTATCTTAGTTTAGGTATACACGAGATTGTTTCGAGTGCACTATCTTATATTTTCTCTTCGATAGTTTACTAACAAACTCCGCTAGGAGAGTGTGTTTTATTTATGGAACAGAAAAATTTAAAGAATTTTATTCAAATAAATCAAAGAATTTCCAACTTCCCACGGAGTTTTTGAAAAACCTAAAATAACGCGGATGAAGTCACTGCATCGCTCGTCTAGTCACTACCCATATTATGAATACGAAAGTGTGTTGGTTTGTTGGTTAGTCCTTCAATCACGTCGGAACGGAGCAACGAATCGACGTGATCTTTTGAATGGGTAGGTATTAGAATAGACTTTTTATCCCAGAAAATCAAAGAGTTCCCACGTGATTTTTAAAAACCTAAATCCACGCGTATTAAGTAGCAAATTATATTATTGTATAAGTACATATTTCTATGTAGCTATCAACTCTTAGATCGAAACACCAAAAAGCTTAAACAAAATATTCAAATGGCTGTTTACATTTTCATTAAGCAATTACATAGAGAACGAATGCTTGAGACGTCGCGTATTGTAGACAAAAGCGTAGGTTGGAAGCCCGACTTGAAGTTCAGAACGACAGAAATAGCATCGATATAGTAGCGATCGCATAAAGCCTGATGAATCGTTGTTCTACCCACTTCCTTGCAAGGGACTAATAACACGTCTTATGTTTAGAAACTTTTATAGTTATTTGTCTGTACTGAGATGTGACTACCCTAGCTTGGAACTGGCATGAAGTGGGTTATACGTGATGAATATTAAATTTAAGCTTAATGGGCCGCCTACATAATGTATTATGCAAGAGATATTCATGCTACTTTCGTATATTCTACAAAGATAATCCCTCCAAACTATGAGTAGGATTTATAGGGATGACTTTTCGCCTTGTGATGTCTTGGTTGGAAATACAATAATATTGTTTGGATTAGATACCTATATCTATTATTTTTAATAATAAATTTTCATTAGATTTTGTATTCGTTTTAAGAATTGGTGCAAAATGCAATGCATTTTCCGTTAAACCGTAATTTACGAGTTACAGTTGGCAGAGGTCATTTCACTTTACTTTAGATTTGCTTTGGATGCATTATAATAAATTCATGGTAGGACGCACGCCTACGAAATATAAATATGTAGGTGTAGGTGGGAATTGGGATGGCTACATTGAATGCCTGTGTCGAAACGACTATATGACTACGTATAGGTAAAGATAGGTACAATGTATAAACTTAATTGTAATAGACTCCAATTTCTAAACTTTCCAAATTGAAAAGTATATTTTTTAAATCAAGAAATTCCCACTCATGTTCTTTATCTGTGAAAGTTTCATCGAAAATTTTTATTTTCGGTGAAATTCGTGAATTGCACGAGAATGGAGCCTTACTGATATTTTAAGGATATAGGAAATGATCAGATTACTTAGTGAGTGCACGTAGGATATGGATGTAATCCCACAGTAAATGTCAAACGGTCATGCAAGCAACCCACGCGGTTACATAAACGCTTCTCGTTCAAGATCGTATTGGAAATTCAAGGCAAATTTTCAAACATTTCAACTAGGTATGATTTGTTGTGGTTTTGTATTTTTGTTTCAGTGTAATTTTAGCAATGGTGCGCGAATGTGATTTAACCGGGAAATAACCTTAACAATGATTTATTGCATCGTTAAGACGTAGCCATCTGCCATAAGTTTCGTATCCACTAGAGATAATGGTTTGACACACCGCAAACAGAGATGCCTCGACCTTCCTCAACTAGGCATGCCGCGCTATGAGAAAAATTTCGACGAGTCATAAATTGTGTACAGTTTTCTGTCTCACTAAAAAAATCCTCAGCCTGAAAAGTGAGTTTTTAGTAGAGACGGGCGGGTAAACGTATCCATTTGTAAAGCTTCAGAGGCTGCTCGGCCTGAAGTTGCCCAAATGCTTCAAACCGAGACTGGTACGCAGATACAAGTAGTGTGAAGTGTTTTGCCCCAAAATAAAAAAATACGCAACCGTTATATACATACTAAACTCATAGGCATCTTGTAGTTAAATTAAACATACTCATAGATGAGCTCAGAGTAAGGATGGTATGTTACTCATAGTCATCTCGTAGTTAAAAAGTTCACAACTAACCTGTCTCAGATGATCTAAGTCTGTTTTGTTTCCTAACAACGCAAGGGGCATGCCAGTGGATGCTGCAGTGGGTCCGTGAGCCGGGCTACCATTTGAGGGTGTCCTTTTCAGCGTATTTAAGATTTCTTGGGCGTACTCGAAGCTACTTCTATCCGTCACTGAATATACAAGTAGGCACGCATCAGCCCATTGGATCTGAAACAAGAGATATGATGTTATAGTTTTGTAATTTGAAGTCGTCTCTGGTCTTATAGATGGGATGTCCTCGGCGTGAATCCCGGCAGGGTCAATTTGAGAATTTATAATGCCTTAATTGGCTTAGATTTATTCTGGCACCAACAGCAGTTAAGGTAAGGCTCTGTTAGCATCTGTGAATATTCGAAGTTCTAGAAGCAGACAGATTCAGGAGCTGATTGAGGCTCATAAATATGCCAATATCTTTTTTACAATATTTACCACTGTCGGGGGACATTTTCCTGGAAAATGATATATAAAAGTCTTAAACAGTTCATACAGCCTAAGTTTTTTAGCTCGCGAAACCTTACCGCACCCACCCGAACAGAAAAGATATCAGGAAAATTCCAGATAAGGGTCCTTTTATCTATATTATACATAGACATAGAGTAAACCGTCAGGTGAGATCACAGGGTGAGATAAATCGAGATCGTAAATTATGCGTAATGCGTAATATGACGAAATGCGACGTTAGTAGGGGCTGTATTGGATTATATTGCGCATATGAGATAGAGATAAGTGCTATACGCGGGGTGCCATAATATTTCATTTGCATAATAAAGTTAAGCTTTTACTGCTTTTAGCGTAACATAAAGTATTTACATGAACCAATCGACATGACCTTACTCAATACGATGAAAAAAAGCTTACTTTGGGCTAGCTAATAAAATGAAACACTAAAAATGTTTAAAATAAGTAGTTTAAAATACACTAATATTATACTAGAGCTAAAGTTTGAATGTAGGTGCTAGTTTGGATGCTTTGATTTTGCAAATTCTTTCACTAACAGATAGGATGCATTATACCAGAGTGTTATAGTTTTTAGTATATATTATATAAACAATAATAAAGTTTTATCTTTTATTGCTTTTAACTTAACACAAATTACCGCAGGTACCAGGAAAAATAACCAGAGAAGGAAGGTTTAGTCTGTCAGTCGCCGAGAGAGCCTCAGCGAAATTGGGCATGTCAATAAAATTATTGGCATCCATGAGGATTTCCTTTCACCCCGGAAAAAAGCGTAACATAAAGTATTTAGATGAACCAATCGGCGATCGATTTGACGACAGGATGGACAAAAGCTTACTTTGCCTAGACAATGAAACAAAACTAAAACTTTTTTATAACATTACCTACCTAGGTAGTTTTACCAAATTAGTGTAACCGGAGTCCTGACCGTGTATGCGGAAGCAGCTACAGTATCTGACATCCTGACGGGTTAACCCATATAGAAATAGATTCAAGTGCCGTATCTATGTGAGACGCACCTAGCCGAAAGTAGAGCATTTCTGACATTAATTAATTAAACGTGTATTTTAAATACTTACTTACTTTACTTGGCGCCACTGTGAGATGTTTATTAAAACTTTGTTAATAGAATTTATAGTTAGAATAATCCCTATATATACCTACATAATAACAAATTAAGGAAATAAGTATTTAATACATTTTGGAGACTTTGAATACGTTTTGGATATTTTGGCAGCATAATATTATGATAAGACATTTGTTTTTCAAAAAAAAATAGCTAAATTTAAATTCTTTATTTTGCAATTTTTTTTAAGGTAAATCTTGTATCCTTGATAGAACAATAGAGTCCAGACACAAAGCAAAAGACTATACCTATTAATAATAGCGTGAATCAGTAGATAGCTACAATTGTTATCTATTCAGTGGTGAAGCCAGACCTTTCGGTATACTTGCATACATATTATATTCGCCCTTGAATGCGAGATATAAAAAAAATATCGATCACTACCTTCGACAAATTGTCGCCATATGAAACTATTATCATAATATCGTAATATATCTATATGACATATTATAACACAATATAACAAGTGAAAGGATTGTGATTTAGGTGAAGGACAGTAGTGGAAACCAAAATGCTATAATATGAACAGCTGTTATCTTTTATGTGCCTGTGTTCTTTTAGAAGCCATGTTTCTCTTAAAAAATTATGAACGAATAATATTAAGTAACTTTTCTCCAAGAAAGAAAGAAGACGCAAACGAGGTGCGCTTTCAAACGTCTACGCACTTTAGCTTTAAAATTATTAATTTAACATAACACTATAAACAAGGTGAGTCAGAACGCAGAAGCGTGGTGCGAGCACGTGCGGGTCACTGGAGCGACTTCACTCCTCATGCCACTCGTATTATATTCGCGGCGATTAACCCACTTGCCAGAACGTTAAATGGGTTCAGTCTCAGTTTAATCTACGATTTTGTTTATGGGATACAAAGTACAAACAGCCATAATTTGACTCCTCCAAATGGTACCGATAACAGACAAATAGGTGAAAGTATTCGATGTGTATCGCGGTGAAAAATTGAGTTATCCGCACATTTTGTTTATGGCACGGTTACACGGAAGTTACAGTTTAGTGCAACAGTAAAACATTTGAAATAAAAACTCATGCTCGTTTGTTAATTTAGACTCGTATAACGACCTGACCTCGGGAAATTATTGTTGTTATTCTAAAAGAAAAGTCGTATAAATATCCTTAATCTTTACGTGATTTACTAACTGTATTATTGTTTAGGGGTGCCAAAGGCCGCCGCCGCGCGGTTAGATTTGTGAAGGTGAATATTACTGATTGAACGAGGTCATCGTGCTGCATTAACCTACATCTTATGATTGAATTGAGTTCAGTTTTTATTGCTGTTATAATCAATATTTGCTTCAGTTTTAGCTATAAAATTTACCCAAAAGGTCAAGAAGATAAGGGTTTTCGACCATTAGATTGAATTAGATATTCGAAGGCTGATTGAACGATTGATTTACACATACAATGGTTACTGAGTTTTACACGAAATGTAAGGTTGTTCTTTCGTTTTCCTCTGCTAGTTTTAGTATTATAATTTAATTTAATACTAGTCCAGTTCGTTTTCGACTTAGTCTAACCTTGTATGTAGGTTGGACGGACACAATGGTTACTTTGTGATCAATATAATATTGTGGGAGTTAAATAAATTTACCTGTTCTGCCGGAAACTTGTCAGCGTTGGAGCCAGATACGTCTATCACCTCCAACTCCACTGGAGTGCCGTTTATTGGCACAGTTTGTCTGTATAGTAGATCTGTGGATTAAAATATTTCAATAAGCAAACTGTACCTATAGCCACAGAAGATATAATCTATAGCTGAGTATATATCGATCGCTAAATGTACGGGTGGTTTTGACAGCAATGATGTACCTTTACCAATTATTGTCGTATCTTTATAAATAGGATTTAATTTTCCACTCACCTGTATTTGAATGGTATTCGCCGATGTATCTCCTGGTAAGGTACCTCACGATGAGAGCTGCAACAAAAAAAACTTAATTAATATAAAATTAATCTTTGGATCACAACAATCTAGAATATCGCTTATCTCGGTAGAATCAGACCTAATTAATTACTTTTATATATACTTTTACTGTATCTACTTGTTATTTGAGCAAGATTTTCTTTATTAATAACTCAAAATCAGGTATGTTTGTCCGAAAATATTATTTTTCAGCCTAAGTATAAAAGATGGAATACGTGAGGTTCCTGTAGTAATAATAAATTGGTAAAATAAATGTGAACAGAATCGCTATTTGTCCCACTTTTATAGGAAAGATAAAAATACCAAAACCTCAAAATAAACCTCTTGAAAGAAAATGTATAATGGTCGCCAAAAATGTCTCGCTAGATTGTGCCGACAAGGAAAACCGATAAAATTAACACCTACATTTGAATAACTGATATAAGATTTTGTGGTGCAATTTATAAGATTGATAGGTTCAGTGGCAAGTTGAGATGCTGAAGGAAACACTCTGGATTATATCAGTCTTACGGTTCACTGGTACCTACTAAGCTTGTAGTTTACGTAATACTTTCTAGGTCATTCTATCATGTTACAGCATTTTTCGTATGACTAATCTTCTAGGATTTTCACGTACCTAATTTCATTTTATGATTATAATAAACCATTATGCATATATTACACATCGGCTTTACTCACGTGTTTAGTCGACGGTAGCCCGACTAGTTTCCATGGGTTTGAAACTAGTCGGGCGAACGTCGACTAAGCACGTGAATAAAGCCGGTGTGTGATATATGTAGGTATAATGGAAATCACTCACGATAGTTTAAATGCTATAATAAACTAGTTGATGCCCGCAACTCCGTACACGTGGATTTAGGTTTTTAAAAATTCCGCGATAAAAAGACCTGGAGAGGCATAGGCGCCTCTCCAGGTCTCTAACTGTACCCAAGAATAAAATTACGTCAATCCGTTGCTCCGTTGCGACGTGATTGAAGGTCAAACCAACAAAGCAACAAACAAACACTCTTTCACATTTATAACATGGGTAGTGATTTAATATTTAAATGGTCGTTATGTATGTCTATCATTATGTTGGATTGAATGTTGGAAAGTGGTAACAGACTAGTGGTTAAGACGTTTTCCTTCTAATCAGGGGTCTGATCCCAGGCACGTAACTTTAACTTTACGGAGTTATGTGCGTTTTAAGCAATTAAATTTAATTTGCTTTAACTGTGAAGGAAAACATCGTGAAGAAACTTGCATGTCTGAGAGTTCTCCATAATGCTCTCAAAGGTGTGTGAAGTCAGCCAATCCGCACTTGGCCAGCGTGGTAGACTATGGCCAAACCCTTCTCATTCTGAGAGGAGACCCGTGCGCAGTAGTGAGCTGGCGATGGGTTGATCATGATGATGATGAGTTTTGATTGTCTATAGGTATGTGAAACGGGCCTAAATTTTTTAATTATACTACATAGCTAAAAACATGCGAACGTTTTGGACGTGAAAGCTCTGGGCATAGAATACTAACTATACTACCTACTTGGTTTGTTGGTGACATCGATCGCTGTGTTTGTGACAAGACAAGAAAAGACAAGAAAGCTTTGTCCTTAAATATTGCATTTACTCGTGTACCTTCTAACGTTTAAGTAATCAAACCGGCATATTAACAAATTTACCGGGCACTTCTGCATAAAAGAATTTGTTTGTGACATCTCTAAATATAAAAATTCTTTTTGTACAAATTGTTTGCGGAATATTATGTTATGAAAGTTTGCGCAGAAAAGTCATAAAATAAGCACTCTTTTAGCTCGGCTCGACTTCATACGAAGAACTTGTGTATGAAAAGTTAGTGGAATAAAAAACCTAACTTTATTTAACCACTTGTGCCCACTTCATCCGTGTCAAATGTGATGCATTGTATAATGTATATATACCTTGCTCGAGGAAAAATGATGGTGGAAATTAAATTATTTACCTACTTAGAAGTTTAGGAGCTAAACGGTAACATGTAAGTATTACAACAAATAAAATTTTAAACGCGGATTGATACTTTGTTTTATATATTCAGAAATGGTTAAAAAATATTATTTTGATTTATTTAAAACTAGATGATGCTCGCGACTTCATCCGCGTGGATTTCGGCTTTTTAAAATCCCGTGGGGACTTTAATTTTCCGAGATAAAAGTAGCCTACCCCGGAATGTAAGCTACCTCTGTACCATATTTCATCGGAATCGGTTAAAGAAATGCTAGCAGACAGGCAGACAGACACACTTTCGCATTTATAACATTAGTATAGATAGGTATTTAATTCCGAAAAGTTATGATTGCACGGAGTAAAATTTGAGTGATGTTACCGCACTTTGGACTTGGATGGTCATAAAATAAACGATGTTTACGGATAGTTGTAGGATGATAATATTATTGTGGCGAAAAAAATCACGGAAACTGAAAGATTACTCATAATATTATGTTGGTTTTCATAATAAACTTCAGAAGGGCATAAGTTATTAAACACGTGTAGGTATAGAATAAAGTCAAAGACTGTTTTGTTATACTTACTCACTTATTCAATTAATTCCCTTTTCTTTAGAGAGGGAAATTAGTTAAAAAATAATAATATGTTGTAGTCCATTATTACTTATTAGTACAACATCATCATCATGATGATCAGCCCATCTCCGGGTCACTACTGAGTACGGGCCTCCTCTAATAATGAGAACAGTTTGGCCATGGTCCAGCACGCTGGCCAACTGAGGATTGGCAAACTTCACACACCTTTGAGATTATTATGGAAACTCTCACAGGCTTCCTCACGATGTAAATTCTTCACCGTTAGTTCAATCGCAAAAAACTCAGAAATGTTAGCTGCGTGCCCGGGATAGAATCCTCGACCTCCCGAATAGGAGGCGGACGTCTTAACCACTAGGCTAACACAGCTATAATATTATTACGAGCCTAGTATTATATCTATCTAGTATTATCGCATTAAAAGACCGCTATTAAATTAGTCCATCCTAGACGCCATAAAGATATTTTCGGATGAAAAATTAAATAAAAAATATCAAGTAAAAAATTAAACTATGTACTTGATATTAGTGGATAGGCAGTGTATTAATTTTTAACATAAAGACTTAAAAACCTAAGCTCTGCCAAAGTTTCTTTAGTTTCGATTTTTGTCCAGGATTGTTTTTAGCGTTTTTGCAATATTTTCGCTCATCATCGTGAAGATAGGCCATTGGCTTATTTTCAAATTTTTACAAACTCATAAAATATAATATGATACGATAATGTATTGCATTAATGAGGCCACATCAACACCTTTGTCCATTAAGATGTTCTTGAATCATTTATTGAGGTGGAATAATTTTAGATCTTTAGGTACTCGATGAGTAATTTGCACAGTTTCAAATTTCTGTAATGCGATAAAAGTAAAAGTGGACCGAAAATATTTTCAAACTATAAACCATTTAAACATAATAATATGATAGACGCTGAAAGGCATTTGGGTCATACGATGTTATCTATGAACACACGAGATATTTCAAAAGTTATGATTGTTAATGTATTTTATGTAGGTAGGTATACCTACAGCACTATGACTTCTGAATTCTCTTTTTGACGAGTGCTAAAAATAAGTTACCTAGCAGATGTTTTAAATATTGTATTAAAACTAAAAGTTTAATAGTGATTGTGATTTGTTTAGCTTTGTTACTCACATTAATATCGCATAACTTTTGATGATGGATTTATTTTAATTCATTAGTGAGGGAAATATTAATATCAATCAAATCTATATTGGTTCGGGAATGTTGACGGGTGAAAAATAAATAGAGTAGCGGTTTTGCTCACCGGACTTGCCAACTCTGGAGCTGCCAATGACGGCGATGCGCACTCGCGGAGGGCACGCGCGCTCGTCCCTCATGGCTGGGTCTGCTGTAACAAACACAATGTAAAGGTATAATATAACAATATTAATCTATATGGATAGGTAGGATAGGTTTTTAAGAATATCGCGGGAGCTCCTTGATTTTCCGGAACAAAAAGTAGCCTAAGTAGCCTACGTAATTCAGAGTAGGTATATAAGCTATTTCCATTCCAATTTTCAGTCAAATCGGTTCAGTCATTGTGACGCGAAGGTGTCACAAACATCCAAACTTTCACATTTATAATATTAGTAAGACAGGATGTACCTCATTAAATATTATAACGTAACACAGGCATCGGCACTACCATTTCCATATAGAATGAAGTAACATAGAATTTTATAAAAGCTGAAAAAGAAAGGCCAATCTATCATGAGCGAAGCGAGATCAATTTTTTTAAACATGTAACAGACACTGGGAGGCTTGAATCATTATTATTTTATTTTTCTGTGAAAATACTTGCACATTGTGCACTTGGCGTACCTCCAAAGATTTAAATATAGCCAGAGGGTGCAAGTAAACCCTCTTGCGTACCCTGTCTACAATAAATTATCTATTTATGAATAAATAATAAATAGGATTGTTCTAAGAGAAGCTCGTCAGATCTAATAGATAGGTACTTACAACATTATTTCTAAGAAATTAAATTATATTTGCCGATGCATAGTTATAGAATTCTGCTTATTCATCTCAATTTCTATTTTCTTAATCTTTACATCGCAGTCATTGTTTAATATTAGTTTTGCCCTTTCTGACAACCAACTATTTTAAGAAAACATACGGCCGTAAAACCACAAAAATTTGTTTGATTGTCTTGAACCTCTTCCAAGTACTTAATCTAAAAGCAGCGGGATAATCTAAACGTTCTTAGTTTCATTCATTAAAGGTATAGTACGCGGCAGGTTGAAATGGCAATCGGGGTATGAGGCGGGGAGACGTCCCGCACACCCGCACGTCACCCGCGCTCGCCCGCACCGAGTTAGCACGTGGGCTTTGCGGGGTGTTTCCTCCCCGATTGCCATTTCAACCTGTCGCGTACTATAGATAGTTCTTGCTCTTCGATGACGTCTACCCACTTGCGCGCATACTGTATAGGTACGAGTTACAAAAATATGTCAAAATATCTTTATGAATTATGATTTATGACTTTTCACAAGAATTTCTAAAAATCCACTTTACTCCTACTACTCATCGACATCTACTACTCTACGAAGGTCTACTTTATAGAGAAGAACATGCATCTCAAGATTCTAGATTTAGTGCGGTTTAACACTTTGATTTGTGTACGTATATTGTGTCAGTCAGTCAGGCTCTTCTTTTAATTACTATAATGGTATAAAAGTATTTAAATCCGTTGTAGCTAGTATCTACCTAAGTAGATATTAAAAAAAAAAAAAAAAAGATTCCGACGAATTGAGAACATCCTCCTTTTTTTGAAGTCGGTTAAAAAGGATTGCAATAAAAAGAGATGTAAATAAATCTAATTCCGGACTGCGAAAAAGAGATATTTTTGTACCTACTCCACTGAATGTAAACGCATTCTTATTTTCAGCCGTTCTGAGTTTCTAGTTCAGTTTAATGTAAAACACGATCAATTTCAAATAATACTAAATAGAAAGGATAAGAGCGGCGTGATTTGCATAAAGATCAGCTTTGATAAAAAAATGCAAAATCCTTTGATATTTTTAAAGAAAAATCTCTACAAAAGACTTAGCTACTGGATAAATAAGAAAAAGCTGACTGACTGATCTGATACTGACTGATCTAATACTGACTGATAGAAAATTTAATCCCTAAAGACGTAAAATAGGGGTTTGTAATTTGTGTAGTCCACGCGGACGAAGTCGCGGGCTTAAGCTAGTAATATGTATAACGAACTCTAGGAAGGGGTTCACATATAGGGGTCGCATAAAAACCGTGATGCGGCAGAAGCCGCCCTTATGTCAGTGCAGCTTCGCAGTGTGATGTGTAACTTTTTCCATAAAAACATCTAAGCAGGCATTTTCGAGGCAGCAAATGTCGTCGCGCTTTCTGTGGGTCTAGGCTTTCATTCACAAAAATCCCGCCAACATCGCAATGGGGCTTGATGGATATTAATAGAAAGGCGATGCTTTACGTCAGCACTTGTCTCCCAAACGGTTGAATAACCGTAGACGAGTTTGCAAGTGACATCGTAAACAATGACGTAGGTAATGAAATCTAAAGCGCAAGTAAATAGAATATTACTAATTTCATATTTATCTCAGATTTATCCTTATTGAATTGTGCAAGCAAGCACGTAATTTTCATAAGAACCATCCTACCTATAAGTAGGTACCTACCATCAGTCGTGTATAACGCGTAAAATTTAACTCTTCACGTGCCATTTTTACTTTTTGTGTCAAATTTCATGTCAAAAGTACCTACGTCATTTTAGTCCATATTTTAAAGGTAAACCGTACTTTTGACATGACAGTTGACCCATAGATTTAAAATGGCGCGTGAGGAGTCATTTTGTACGGACTATTATGTTGATTAAATATTAGGTCTATGTTATTGGATTAGGACCGATCGTGACTGCCTTCAGATCATCACATAGGTACCACACCATCACAGGCGTGCCCGAAATTTAAGACAAAGTGCCAAGCGCTTATTTCCCTTTCATTCCTCTGTCAATCAATACATGGTCAATACCACGAGAGTAGTATAATCCTTGGTCATTACTAACATATTAAGTTATTTGCTCTTTCGAACGATTCTCTGTCCTGTCGAAGTCCTGTTGGCGCACTATTCGGACGACCGGGGGTTCGGTTTCTGGCACGCTATACACATGGTGGAATATAGCCAAACCCCTTCTCATTCTAGAGGAGATCCGTTCTGAGTAGTGGGCTGGCAATGGGTTGATCATGATAATGACGACGAAATCAAAGTCCATGAAGTCGCGGGGACCATCTATAGTAAATTATATTTTAAGCTTTCGTTTATTCGAGTAAATCAAATTCCTTTCACTCACTCGTTTATTGTTGGCACTCGAGCAATGCACGATGTTGCAATTAAAAGTCGCTTTATTTCGATAACAAATCTGGTTATCTGTCATGATTTTTATTGACGGCTTCTAAAACTTATGAAGGACGAAACAAATTTTACAACTGATTTTTAGGTGTTTTTAACTTTTGAGTATTAAAAGACGACCGAGGAAAGTGTACTTACCTATAGAGTTAGTGGCAGCTAGCAACCAACGACGTGTGGCAACTGGTAACCTTTTATTAAATTGCGTAAAATCTGGCTATGCTTTCTTATATTTAAAAATAACGGAATTTCACTGCAGTTTGAACATAATACAAAAGTATCTACCTTTCTGTTACCTTTTCTACAGACAACATCCCGGAGACGGATATAGGCTAATTTTTATGCCTGACAATCAGAGTGTCTATACGGGATTATCAAAGGCCCATTTTGAAGATTTGAAAGATTCCTACATGATATTTAGAAACCTTTAGGTAGGTACTTAGTACTTACCTATTTTAAAATTTTACAATTTTAGAAAGACCTTTGTAGAACAAATAAATCATTTTCATTTTTCATTTTTACCTATTCACGCGGGCGAAGTCACGGGCATCATATTATATGATAAAAAATAAATTATACAGCATAATATAATATCTAATTGAGATGATACAATCCGAAACGTAGAACGCAATACAAAACTACGATGTCCGTCTGGATAACATATTTAATACCTATTGCAATAAATTTTCTTGTTTATTATTGTAGGTAGTCATTTCATTTTAAAAACCGGGAAACTTTGTCAGCACCTTCGCCGGCAGTAGGCTGCCTTTCCACCAAAGATGTGCTACGTTGCTAAGCTACGGATGGGTGTAAAACCCACCAATAGGATCGCTTGATTTTCATAGCATAGCTTAGCTCTGGCGGAAAGTGGTTCAATGTATTTTTAATCCACTGTGCAACGCAAAAGAGTGGTTATTTAGATACTAGTTGAAATGAGGGATCCGAACCAAGGATGCGAGCTAAGGACACGAGCTAATGATGAGAACTAGGTATGTGCGAGTGGTGTAGCTATGGGAAATATTTTTTTTTAATTTATAGACTAGAGCGCGCTTGCCTAGAAGATGCCTATTCACTCTTGACTTGAATGTATCTATATTAAAATTGGAGAGGAATACTGATGCCCCACAGCCAATGAATGAGGGTCTGTTTTACAATCTCCAGATAAACTTTATCTAACAAATAAATTTAACGTTATGAAAGTTTTTGTATTGGGAATCTGTCAAAATGACAAATTTATCCGTTAAATAAAGTTTATTTGGCAGGCATGAAACAGGCTCTAAGTGTAGGTACTTTAGTTACTACAAAACGCATCTTCATAAATAATCTTACCCGCTCCGGTATACCTCTTAGCTTTGGTGGGCAATAAACACATCGTATACGAGTAGTTCCACAGCTTAGCTTTAATCTCGCTCACCGCTGCTACAGCGCACATCTCTGGTGGTTAGGCAGCCTTACCGTCGCGACGATGTCAAGCTTTTATTTATGGTCGGCGCCAACGAATAAAATAATTTCCACTCTTGTAAAAAAACGCCGGATGCTGCCAAGCTTTTGCTTTTGACGCAGCAGCAGAAAGTTAAATGCTTGGCTAAATGTGCAAGAAAGGTGCAAATCGATATGCAAAAAATTTTATAATGTTTTATTTTTATTTTTGCGTGTTCGAAATTTTCTTTTCTGAATAGCTCTGCCAAGAGGCTAACGGCCAGATACTGAAAGATATATATCTACGCCTATACGTATGTATGTGAATTTAAATTTTGTTATAATATTGGTTGTACGTAATAAATTAAGAGCCTTCCAAAATTCCTAAAAATTAATTGATTGTTTTTGGATATAATTTGGTGTATCTATGGACAAAATGACAAAAATCGGTGTATATTTAAAAGGAGTGCATTTAAATTAAGGTATTTCGTACAATATTTTCTTGTACCTAATTCTCCATGTAAATGAAGACTGAATTGAAATATTAACCAGCAAAAAATGCAACTTTGTTGACACATTCTATGTACCTACTGTGTCTGTGGTTTTCCCAGATTTCCGTAAAAATATGTTTTTAAGCTACACGGGCTCAAAGATTTATTTTTTAATCAAATTCCTATGGGGAGCTTCTCAGTACTAAGTGACATTTCAGTAAACGGCTGTAGCTGTAGGTAAATCGCCAAAACTCCCATTCCTTTTCAAATAAATCTACATAAGTAATAAACATAAGCCAATCAATATTATTTACTTAGATAATAATCTGAGAAACGTGTAGATACAGGCCACGTTCCTTTCACTAACAGAACGTCTTTCAAAACTAGTTGATTATCAAGTAAATAGCTCAAAGTCTTTACATAATGAATTATAATGATAGCTACTGATACTGTAACAGGCACGTGGATTCGAGGACCACCCGTAGAGATGTTTGTGCTTATCACAGGTCCACATTGCCTCCAGACAACTTATAGGTGAAGGTTACCTAGTAGGTGCTATTATCCAACATCTCTATATCTAAATAAAGTCACTTCCCGCTGTCTGTATGTATGTATGTATGTAGGTATGAACGCGTAGATCTTTTAAACTACGCAATGGATTTTAATGCGGTTTTCACCAATAGATAGAGTGATTTAAGAGGAAGGTTTATAGGTATAGTTTGATCCTCAAAAAATTGTAGATCTCTAGGGAAATTGAAATAATGTGAATTAGATCAGAAAAAATCCTCTCATTTGAGAGTTTCCGCGGCGTGCGCTGCCTAAATGGTCAAAGTTACACGAAAACAATGTATGGTAAAATAATTGTTTCTCTTAGAGCCCTCGCCCACGGCGACTTTTTGTAGCGATACAGTAGCGATGCTGTCGCGCTTCCGCATCGATACAGTCGCGAAGCGGTCGCTAGCTGTGTGCCCTCGCCCACGGTCTTAGATTCAGTCGCGATGCAAACGCGATACTGTCGCGCTTCCGTCTCGATGCAAACGAGAAAAAAATGTTGCACTGATGCTTGGTTCTCTATTCATGCGCCACCCTCCCTCCGTTCTTTCCCCGATGTCGTCCGACAAGGTCGCGCGTTTGCATCGATACAGTCGCGATGCAGTAGCGCGTTGCTAATCCGACTAACAGGCGTTACTAGTGATGCTGGCGTGAGTTTAGTAAACGCGCGACAGCATCGCTACAAAAAGTCGCCATGGGCGAGGGCTATTAAAAAGTTCTAGAAAAAAGTCCGCGATATTATCATATATGTATCTTTTAAGATGTTAAAAACGCAATCTCTCGTTGGCTCTATTATAATTATTTATTTTTCCAATATCTCTCGTTATCTCGTTATTCTCTCATGTTTCGGTTTTCAAATAAAAAACAATTAAAAAGTTTTAAAGTTCTTAGTTCAAAGCGTTGTATAACCACTTGTAAAATTACCAATGTTGCTCCAAATGTCTTATAGGCTTCATGTTCAATTCTAATATAATTTCAATAAAAGAGCGTATCAATTACTATCAACTCTATATTGCCTTTAGAAATTTTGGTGAAAATTTTGAGTAAATATTATATCAAACTTTAAGGTTAAACGTAGGCGTAGATTTTTTATTGAAGGGCGGTTTGTACTTTACTTTATAACAAATTATGGTTATAATATTAGTCACAGTTAGATGAGTCGAGGCGTGGGATGTGGGTAAATCTCTTACGCTATACGAAATAGAAATTCATATTTAAAAAATTAAACATGAAAATTGTTGAAATGTAAGTAGTTTGTAATTGTAACAAGTTTCTATTGAATAACGAGTAGGTGTAGTCAATCATATTATTATGAGTATGTAAAAAAACGTATCAAATGTTCCATCGTATTGGTCTCGCTCCGCTCTACATCGTACAAGTGATAGCTATGATGTGACTTAGTTAACATTATTATAGTTTGAACAATTTTTAATTTTAATTTTTAGGGTTCCGTACCTCAAAAGGAAAAACGGAACCCTTATAGGATCTGTTGTCTGTCTGTCTGTCTGTCAAGAAACCTACAGGGTACTTCCCGTTGACCTAGAATCATGAAATTTGGCAGGTAGGTAGATCTTATAGCTGACATTTGGGGAAAAATCTGAAAATCGTGAATTTAGGGTTAGATCACACAAAAAAAATTAAATTGTGGTCATGAACTAATAATTAGTATTTTCAACTTTCGAAGTGAGTGACTATATCAAGTGGGGTATCATATGAAAGGTCTTTACCTGTACATTCTAAAACAGATTTTTATTTATTTTTATGCATCATAGTTTTTGAATTATCGTGCAAAATCTCGAAAAAATACGACTGCAGTACGGAACCCTCATTGCGCGAGCCTGACTCGCACTTGGCCGGTTTTTTTTGGTGATATACCTAACTACAAATTCACGGTTTTTGGGTTTTTTTCTTTAATTGAGCTAACTCAGGTCAATCAAGTCTACGGCACTTTTTTATTACCTTATTTCATAATTCTTGGTCAACGGGATCTTATAGGTTTTGATTAACTTGTCTTGACCGACAGGACAGCCCGTAGGTACCACTTTGTTATTAGGTTGATAAATGACTAAAGCCAAGCCACCAGAAAACCAAAGAGACTTGTCAACTAATTTGGAAATCAAGATAATTTGAATCATTTTCGAACCAACAGTATTGGGATTCGAGTGGAACTACTTATTTAGCTGTTGTTTGTTGCCTCTACCCAGCAGAGCGTTATTTATAATATGGTTCTCTTTGTCTAAGAATAGAACTTTACAAATTAACCAATCAACAAGCCATTTCCAATCTACTGAACATGAAAGAAATTTAATATTGTCTCCGGGTTACACAATAACAATGTTAAGTCCTTGTTTACATATTATTATTGATTTTGCCTAAATACCTCAATGCCTTTGCTGTGTCACGAAGGTTTTGGCCTTCAAATAAAGGCGCCTATTCCCATAGTCTCAAGTTTATAAGGCAATTCAAGGTTCGGGAGCCAAGTTTCAAAGATTCCTTTGACATTGATAGTAATTCGAGGTCTCGATGCTCACTTCCTTGTTTACATTATTAAGTGATACTTAAATAAATCAATAATAGTGAGTAGTAAGATTAATTGTTTAGATAATTAATGCGATCAAGACCGTATTATATCATAAGTCACAATGAACAATAATCTTATAATGTGTGTTACCTACTTATTACTAGATTGCCACAGACCAGAAATTGGAGTAAGATTTGTCATTATATAATTTTAGTTAGATAAGTGCTATTTTTTACTATGCAATATCCGGCGTCCCAAAACTGGATTTCATCTTTCGCGGTGTCGTTAGCCGCGTTTTTATAAAAGATCAAAGACTTTGTTGCTCTTGCGGATACTTTCAGTCATATATCGCTCAAAGATCACAATGAAAGTAATAAACCTACTGAACGAGATTTGAAGAACACCTAAGGAGGAAACGGTAAATATTTGTTTTACGTAAGTATACCGCACTTGGTAAGCCATAAACTGGTTTCTAACATAATAAATCTTTTTTTAAAATTACAATACGACTACAACCAGAAGAACAGTTGTGAAAAACATATTTTTCGTAAAAACATAAATGTTTGTTTGTTTGTTTTACTATAATGTAAATGTATAATACAAATGGGATGACTGTCTAAAGAGGAAAATCTCACATTTTTCGCGACACCTAAATTTAAATACCTAGTATGTACTACATATTATATTTGATGAGTAAAATATTATTAGACACAAATCTTTTTAAAGATATTAACTATAATGACAACCAATATAAGCCTATTATAGGTATATATAGGACGGGTAGAACTTAAGTTTTTGTGTATCTATATTGGTTTGAAACTAGTCGGGCAAACTCATATATTCAAATATTTATAATAATCAATATTATAACTTCAAAACGCTAAAATTTAAATATATTAAAAGAAAAGGCGACTAACTGACTGACTGACTGATCTACCAACGCACACCTCAAACTACTGGACGGATATTTGGCATGCAGATGGCTATTATGACGTAGAAATCCGCTAAGAAAAGATTTTTGAAAATAATTAATTTCCTAAGAGGGTAAAGTAGGAGTTTGTGAGTTTGAGTTTGTGTACTAAGTCCACGCGGACGAAGGCGTGGGCATATGCATTTATACGCATGGCATAGGTATGCATGAAATAAAGCCAATTTCTTTATTTTATTTAATAAACGCATCATGCAGTGATTATTTTTTAGCTTGAGCAAGAATGCCACAAAATATTGAGCTGTTACAAGTATTTTGAAATAATTTGGTTTGTTTACGGCATTGTTGGCGGGCATTAATGATTGACTAGCTGACACCCGCGACTTCGTCCGCGTGGAATTAGGTTTTTTAAAAATCCCGTAAGAACTTACTGATTTTCCGGGATAAAAATCCTATGTCACTATCCGGGTCTTTTACTGTACCCATGCAAAAAATAACTCCATCCGTTGCTCCGTTGCGACGTGATTGAAGGACAAACCAATAGACCAACAAACAAACACACTTTCGCATTTATAATACGGGTAGTGATATGAAAATAAATAATGCAGCCATGAAATATTCAATGCCAATAAGCACTCAATGTCAATAACCATTCAATGCTTATTAACACTATATTTTTACCCAAATGCATCGTTGTGTTGGATTAGTAGGCATGTTGATTGTGGACCGATTTATATTTAGTCCACGAGGTGAACGCCTCCTGGAACTTGGAGCCACAGTTCGGCCATTATCTAGCCAACTATATTTTATGAGACTCGTTTGACATGCGCAATTTATGTTTTGTAAAAATTATATTTTCTGAATATTGTCTCGTTGTCAAATTACGGAGGAATGTTGACAACGAGATTTTTATTTGACAAGCATTATTTAAGAAAAATAAGCTTTTGTCAAACGTAAAACTGAGGTTTATGTAGGTACTACCTATCTTAGATATTTCAAACTTCGGGTGTATCCAAGTATCGGTTAAACCGCCCAGTATAAACTGATGCAACTGTTCTGTTACTGAATGTCTAATCGTCTTCAATCTTGTTAAACGCAACTTAACACACAGGTGTCGTCAACGTCGTCGTCCTGATCAACTGATGGTCATAGATCTCTTGTAGGGACTTCCATTCGTCACGATCTTGCGCCACCTTAATCCAACGGCTCCCTGCGACTTGTTTGGTGTAGTCTGTCCACCTGGAGAATGCCAACGCTCCGCTTTACTGTGTGAGGTTGCCATATCCCAGCACCTTGGGACCCCATCGTCTATCCAACCAAACTATGTGCCCGCCTATTATCATTTCCGTTTCGCATAACTGAGCTACGAGTATCTATGTCGATTACTTTGATTCTTCTACGGAACTCCTCAATTCTGACTTGATCACGTAGAGAAACTACGTGATCAAGTCAGAATTGAACAGATCTCTCCATTGTTCGCTGAGTAACTTTGAGCTTTCATAAGAAGTTATTTGCCGAATTCATCTCTACTAGGCAGCGTTTGGGAAACTGAGATGTCATCGCGTCCAAAATTCCTCAGTGCCTTAAAACCAAACTCGAAAGAGTTGAACAGTGCATGTTGCCAGAGATATGGATCCGAGACATGGTTTTACAGGTATATTCCTGTAATATACTATATAGTTAATTGTAGGCTACTTTGGTGCTTGCCTTGTCTCGTGTTGAAAAAATATTTACTATTGAATGATTTACGTAGTTTGTTTGTACTATTAAAAACAAGAGTTTAAATCTTTACGGCACAGTTTTATATGCGTTACGAGTACATTCATTCATCGCTTACGAAACTTTTATACAAAACAGAATAGTTGAAGGTCTTTTATCAAATTATTCCATTCCTAAAATATTTTTTACTTCTGGCATTGATTTAGAGGTTTGTATACATAATTCATCAAGGCATTCATTCATTCATTTCTTGTTACTTACATCGTTATATTACTATGTTAAATTAGTCGCAAGATTGCGTCTAATGGAACATAGACGCAATACGGAATCGGAAAACGCGTTATCGGAATATATTTTTGAAGAATAGACCTTCGGTAAATGTGAAAGGCTCGTGAACTTGAGGGAATATGTGTAAGTACGATGATTGAGATCAAAAAGAAATAGGTGAACTTGAATAGATTGTGGAAATTTTCACATCAAAGGGAGGGTTTGATACCAGACTTTGTAGTAAACTTGACCTAGTTGTTAGCCCAACAATAAGATCCAACGCAGTCATGAAAATTGCACAATGTTTTGGCTGACTCATATGAGGTTAAGCGCGTAAAATTAGGCTAATGAGAATTTTCAAACGGAACACTGTGTCTACATCAGTTCTGTTGTCCTTAGCCTGTATGAAACTAATTGACAGCGTAACAAAAACGAAAATTTAGTCTGAAGCGAACAGAGGGTTCAACATCACAATGCCATTTTGTGATGGCAATAATTAATTTCAATTTATTCGTAGCGCGCCCCAAACGTAGTTTGGTTCTCATTAATTGAATATTAAATGATCTAACTCAATAAAATTTTGTGGACACGTTTTAGAAATTAAGATTTACATACAAATCCTTGAGCCCGTGTAATTTGAAACTACACAACTCATGAAAATCTGGCAAACCACAGAGGTACCTACTACAAATTTATATTGTTTCTAAAACGTACTTACAATTTTTTAACTCCGTTTGTATGGAGAGCACAGGGAAGCGCGCTAGGGAAACTTCTCTTAAGATTTCCCGTCAGATTTTTTGCTACATAATATTTTGTTGAAGCTTTTGTATAGAAAACATTTTTTAACTTAAGTAGGTTAGGTAGGTAGGTACTAGGTACTATTATATGTATACTTATTTTCCATATCATTAAACCCATAGTAATTCAAATTAAATCTAGAATAGTGTGAATGCGCTATTGCTACGGATAATTTATTATTTTAAAAATACATATATATATATTCACCTGAAATTTAACCACATTGTAAAGTAGAATCAGACGTAAATAAACGAAAATTTTGAACACAAAATAAACTGCCGACACGTTTCCCGTTCAGCGCCCGACGTCCGGTCACATGGCTGAAGGAATTATCAATTTCGCTTGTCAAGAATAATATTCGTGTTTGTAAATTACACAAAATAGTGTGTGGGATTACGTAAATTTTGTAATGGGTATTCCAGGTAAAAGCCGCTATTCCAGGTGTATTTATTTATCCTACTGATATTATAAATGTGAAAGTGTGGATGTTTGGATATTTGTTACTCAATCACGCAAAAACAGCTGAACGGATTTGGATGAAATTTGGAATGGAGATAGATTATACCCTGGATTAACACATACTTTTTATCCCGAAAAATTAAAGAGTTCCCGCGGGATTTTGAAAAATGTAAATCCACGCGGACGAAGTCGCGGGCATCAGCTACAAGTAGTTCTTCATATGTATAAAGGTATGGTTAAATCAAAAATAAAATATATAATATATAAAATAAAATATATAAAATCAAAATGGCTCGACATCTCTCTCTCTCTCTTACTCTATATATATACCTACCTATCTCTGTACCTACTTGTTTTCAAATTACAACCAGGGTTAGGATTTAAGAGTTAATAATTATTATTGCAAGTAGTGTTAACATAATTTTAAAATTTTATCTAGCTAGCTAATCTATGTCGCTAATAGTTATGAGGCTAAGTAGAGCCAACGTAGTCTGAACTTTAAATTAAATGTTATATTTATAAATACCTAATATTCTCAGGTATGTGAAGATAAATGACGAAACAATAACTACGTAACTGTCGATAAATATTAACGATAGATAATAATAATAAGTACCTAATAATTTACCAAATTAAATCTGATAATTAATTGGATTCGGTAATTAATAATTACAATACGAAATGGAGTACGATTGGAATTGTACCGGTAATGAAACTAGTAATTAAAAGTTAATAAAAGCCCGTTGATAAAATCTCGTCTGTCGGAAACGTAATTAATAGATAATTGTGAATAGAGGGAACATTTGGAATTAACCCAAAAAATTGCGAATAATAAAAAAACTTACAGACGGAAAACTTACACCATACAGACGGAATTCAGATAAAGATTATTTATTCTTGACATTTATAATAAGAAACAAATTAAAATTACCCAGTACGAAATTTTCCAAACGACGGTGGCGTACGATAATAATATTTTGATAAAATTAATATACGACTATATGATTATGTAGTAGGTATCTCTAAACATCTGGTGTGAATCATTCATTCAGTGTTGTGGATGTGAGAAAAGTAAGTAAGTATATAAAATACCTATCCTTATAGATTCTAGGGCTTCGTACCCGAAGGGTGCCAACGGGACTCTATTAGTAAGACTCCGCTGTCCGTCCGTCTATCTGTCCGTCTGTCTTTCAGCGGGCTGTATCTCGTGAACCATAATAGGTACCTACTAGGTAGAAAGTTGAAATTTTCTATTGTATTCACTCATGTCAGTTAACTATTTTTCTCATATCTATAGTAAAACAATTATTGCTGAAGGATCTAGTTTTCGTGGTAGCCGGAAACCAAACTAAGATTTCAAGGCTAGCATTAGCACCGTTTGGATACAATTATCATCTTCATCATCTCAACAAACCGCTAGCCTAACGAAATACCAAAAAGAACGGTTCAACAGTCAAAATGAAAGGGGTTTAGGCCCATAAGCTGGCTACGCTGGCTGAGTACGGATTGACAGACTTCACACACCTTTGAGAACATTATTGGGAACCCTCACTTCCAAGCTTTGATACCTACATGTTTCCTTAAATTCTTAAAAGGCATATAACTCTGAATAGGTACTTGCCCGGGATCGTACCCTGGACCCTCCAAATAGGAGGCAGACTTCTTAACCTAGGCACTACCACCTTCATCTATGAATACAATGTTAGATATGTTTGCCCCAGTTCGATCAATATCTTATGTAATCATATAATAACGAAGCTTGTCTAAATAAGCACTGATTTTGCTTTCATAACTTTCTGGCATTTGTTTTCTTAAAGTCTCCGTTCCTTTGTTAATTATTTAACCCGGTTAGATGTATAATTTTGAAATTGGTTTTAAAGGTCATATTATGAGCTTTATTAGAATTCACGTAGGTATTCAAGTAGGTATCTAACCGAGATGCATAAAAGCTACTTTTATCCTGGAAAAACAAAGAGTTCAATCAAAGCGTGAAGCTCGCCCAACTTCAACATACAAACACAAAAAAAAAATTGTTTTGTAGTGGTTTTGGCAGTCGGTTTTTTAAATTATTTTTTAACACAATTTTAAAACGCTGCCGACGTTTGAAAAATAAATAATTACGTATGTTTGTACATGTTTTAGTGTGTGTTTTGTATCTTGGACTTTTTGGTAGTTTAAAACGTATTTACCTATTTCAAATCAAATCAAATCATAAATTTTATTGCCTTTAAGTTGCTGAGTGCTGACATAAATTATATAAGGAACACAGAAAAATATAAATAATACAGATAAAGAACAATTAATAACTATTAAGTAGACCTAGGTCTAAATCTAGGACTAGGCCTGACTTGTTAGTCATCACCTGACTAGGTTTGCCTCATTTATAGTTAAATAAAGTTAATTAACTTACCAGCTCTTCCCATTTCATCAAGTTTCATTACTTTAAACTTCATTACTTAAACAATACTTATATATTGGTATATTAACTTTAACATAATACTTAGGTATTATGTTAAAGTAATTAATATCCTACCAAGCTGTCCATTCCCACATTGGATGGAAAATACCGCTATATTTTAGTACCTATAATAGGTATATATCTGTATCATAATACTGTGGAAAATTTATGGGAAAGATAGAGTTAGCGCTAATGGAAATGAGTGGACTCGACGTAACCACAGATAACGTTGTATGTAAGGTTTGCAATTTAAATAAACGTTAAAAGGCCAAGTGCGAGTCAGGCTCGCGCAACGAGGGTTCCGTACTACAGTCGTATTTTTTCGACATTTTGCACGATAATTCAAAAACTATGATGCATAAAAATAAATAAAAGTCTGTTTTAGAATGCACCGGTGAAGACCTGTCATATGATACCCCACTTGATATACATAGTTATCTTACTTTGAAAATTGAAAATCATAATTATTAGTTCATGACCACAATTTTTTTTTGTGTGTTGTAACACAAATTCACGGTTTTCAGATATTTCCCCGAATGTCTGCTATAAGACCTGCCTTCATGCTAAATTTCATGATTCTAGGTCAACGGGAAGTACCCTGTAGGTTTCTTGACAGACCGACAGACAGACAAACAACAAAGTGATCCTATAAGGGTTCCGTTTTTCCTTTTGAGGTACGGAACCCTAAAAACACTTACAGCGTCTTCCACATCTACGCGGGTGACGTGCGGGTGTGCGGGGCGGCCCCCCCGCCTTATACCCCGATTGCCATCTCAACATGTCGCGGACTATAGGTGTATATGGTATTTTATTAATATTATAGTTGCTAACACGGATCCATGGCCACTTCATCAACATGTTGTGCGTGGCCAGGCTACATAGATCCGACACAGTCCGGTACGGTAGATCCGGTAATTGTTACAAGGATCCGTAGAGTAGTCGGCTACGCTGCGCTCTCTTACCACATGGTTCCGTGGAATGGGCACTAGGTATGCGTTAAATTGTTACTTCATCATCATCATCATGATCAACCCATCGCCGGCTCACTACTTAGTACCTTCGGGTTTCCTCACGATGTTTTCTTTCACCGTTTAAAGCAAGTGATATTTAATTAACGCACAACACCGAAAAGTTTGTGATGATGTGCTTGCTGGGGATCGAACCCAATAGGAGGCAGACGACGGCGCTATCACTCTTATCTTAAAGTAAAAAATGCCGTGATTTTGTACCTATGCGTGAAAATGACATTTTCAAATCTTCAAGTTTTCGTGTGACTGTAATATTTTACTGAGATAAAAAGCTGCCTCCTGCGACTCGTTATGCGTCTCGAGATCTTGAAAAATTAACAGCTGCCTTATGCCTATACCTATCACAGATACACTTTTGCATTTACTATAACTAAAGCTAAATAAGTACAGGAATCTTAAAGGTAGTAGGTGACTATTGTATTCTATAGTAGGCACTTAGAATTATTTTTCGTGGTAGGTAGGTATTACGGACAAGGCGTTGGTAAGGCCTAGAATAGCCTGGTCATTCTGCAAAAGTCAAAAATCAAAATATTGCCGACCATTGACTAATAACCACAGAATAAAATGTAACACCTAGTACCTACCTAAGCTACGTAGACGTACTTACTATAACAGTGATTTATTCAGATATTCAAAGTATGACTGGTATGACTATATTAATCGAGTCAGATACACTTAATATGAGTACAGCATTCCACTCAACATTGTAACAAAATATTTCATTGATATCGAACATATTATGATAATAATATGATGTAAGTATATTTAATTAAATAGTGATATTTTGTAGATATGTGTATTGACATAATATTCTAATTCCTGTGAACTATCAACCAATATGATATGCTTCTAGTCTAAAGCCAAATTTATCCATGCATCAAAAAGAGAAGAAAGAATAATGGATATTTACAACAAAACAGCCAAAACTAATAAAATGTAACTATACTCTAAGTAAGTTTAACAGTATCAAAAGTAAAAGATCTATACTTAGATTTTAAATAAAAACATATAATATACTCGAGCTAAATTCTTACCTGTAATTTCAACAAAAATGCGACCAAGCTTTCAGCTTCAGGCAAACGCAAAGCCAGCACTTGTGTAAACAGTCTCAACACAAACACTATAAAACAATAGTTTTAGTTCATTAGATTTTCTACACCTCCTCTGTGTATAAAAACGATGTACGAAAGATTGATTAGATGAAACGTGGATTAAACCGCACTCCGTACGTGATATAACGAGCGACGAGAGTGAATGTCTGTAAACGACTGGGCGGCGCGGGCGTACTTCCTTTCTTATATACGTATCGTAACTAGCCACATCTGCCCGCCTTCCGAATGCTTTTCATACACAAAAATATCGGAGGAATCTGGAGCTTAATTTTCTCTGTCACTACCTTACCCGACACAATGAGAGCATTGATCTCCGTGCTTGGAAAGACAGCTGACCAGATTCTTTTAATCTGACTCCAATGACTGACTTCTTATAAGCCGCCCTGATTCTCTTGAGCAGCGAGAGTTGGGTACCTTATATGGTAAGACAAGACTTGTAATGTACATTCAAGTTAAAGTTGATGATAAACCTACATTCTACTATACCTACTATATATACCTACCCTATAATTTAAATATCTACACCCATAAATACATCTGACCTTCAAGATAAATTAATGAATGAGGAAAAGCTTTTATTATAGATTAGCTTAGGTATACCATCTCCAGACTAGATCCCCAGGTTTTTGGATATAACATCTGTCATATCGATTTTGTTTTATTTGTATAGTTATTATTTATAAATACAGACTGTGTTACCCAGACCACAATGACAAATCGATTTAAACTTTATTCACCAAAATCGGCTCAGTAGTTTAGGCGCTACAGTGGAATGTACACAAATATAAACATACTTACATAGAAACATACATAATAATATATGACTACTAAAAATTATAAATTCCTTTTGGCTTTTCTCTAGTCGGGAAAAATATCTACTTATTTTATTTATTTTACAAAAGGTAAGATTTTATTGTGCGGAGAAAGTCCACGCTTTCATAGACCAAGCACGCGAGACAAAGAAATTGAATTTTTACTTTTAATTAGGGATCTAGGTTCTGTTTAATTACTCTACGGTAATTTAAGGACTCTACAAAATAGTTGCTACAATAAAACAAACACGTAGCAACTTGTACGTAGCCGTAGCAAAGGCGTTACAGAGTCAGTCTATTTTACATAATATCAGTACCGTAAGCCATGAATGATAATATTATGTAAGAATCACTTTCATTGTGACAAAGTGACAGTAGCCGGGGGCGGCCAGGAATATTGTACATCGACCTTCAGAATGAAATTTCGGCTTTGTAGAGCGTTGTCTCTGTCACTCATACCTATGTGACGTTTAGTCGGTCTCAACGACAGAGACAACGCTCTACGAAACCGCTATCTCTTTCTAAAAGTCGATGTACAATATTTTCTGCCGCGTACTGTACATGTTTTATTATTTTCTATATAATAATAAAATATATAAAAGGAAAAGCTGAATGACTGATCTATCAACGCACAGCTCAAACTACTGGACGGATCCGACTGAAATTTGGCATGCAGATAGCTATTATGACGTAGACATCCGCTACGAAAGGATATTTAAAAATTCAACCCCCAAGGGGATAAAATAGGGGTTTGAAATTTGTGTAGTCCACGCGGATGATGTCGCGGGAAAAAAGATTTAAAATTTTACTATTTATAATTAAAAACATAATATTTTGTAAACATAATGTTGAATACAAATACAAGCTTTGGTGCTTCGTACGGATAGCTTGAGAGAAATTATTCTAACACTAGATGATGCCTATGACATCGTCTGCGTAGATTTAGGTTTGAGGATTCCCGTGGGAACTCTTTGATTTTCCGGACTAATAAGTAGCCTATATCCTTCCCCGGGATGCAAGCTATCTCTGTACCAAATTTCGTTAAAATCGATTATGCGGAACGGCCTTGAAATGCTAGTAGACAGACAGACACACTTTCCCATCACTACCCCTATTATAAATGTGACTATGTGTTTGTTTGTTGGTTTGTTGATTTTTTGCATGAGTATAGTTTAAGACTTGGAAGCCAAATGTACCTCACATTTGGCTACTTTTTATCCTGGAAAATCAAAGACTTCCCACGGGATTTTTAAAAACCTAAATCAACGCGTACGAAGTCACGGGCATCAGCTAGTTTATAATATTATTATGGGTTGTTTTCGTGTAACTCTTTAAAGCTTTCAGATGGAACGAACTAGGCCACGTAATTGCTCCTAGTCTTAGACAGTTTTTTTTCATTTATGAAACTATATACGATAGTTTCATAAATGAAAAAAAACTGTGATAAGAATTTCCTTCACTCGCAATAATAATATTTTCCTAAGAAATTGTAGAAACAGAAACAGAATTCAATTACGTAACGGGTTATTGTGCTTTCAGGTCGCATTCGAGGAGCTTCGTTACTAGAAATTAGCTCTTTGTTGTTTTTGTTTTTAATTGTTTTTTAAATTGGTGCCAAATATACTTATACTAGCTGATGCCCGCGACTTCGTTCGCGTGGGTTTAGGTTTTTAAAAATCCCATGGGAACTCTTTAATTTTCGGTGATAAAAAATAGCACTGTCCACGCGGACTATGTCACGGGCATTCTCTATATCTATACTAATAAATAAAATTAAAGTGGTTAAGTCTGTAATTTCGAAATAACTACCTCATATTAACTTTCCGATTAGTAACAGGTTCAGTTTCCTTAGACTGTGTATTCCGGATATCTAGATTTAGTAATTTTATTGTGCATGAACAAGATCACGACGTGACCAACTGATAGTCTGTTTTTTATTAACCTTATTTTTTTGCGTTCCAGATCGCCTGTCCCATTGATTGACTTCACGGGACAAACAAAACAAAAATTGGCAGTCAGTGGGGACTGTCGACAGAAGTAAAAACTTAAACTCCAAAACAACACTGGTTTATTTTTTGGATTTTCAAACTAATAATAGTTGTAGTATCATAATTTCTAATTACTTAGTTCTATTATAATATACTCTGTGTTTGTAAATTAAAACCATTACCATTTGTTTTGTCGACTAGTGGAACCATGTCAAGGCTCAAAGGCTCTCGTCAAGCATCAGGAAGTCTCTGTTCGTTCAGTTCGTGAATCTCTATTGTTTAGGAGTGCTGTACCATGCATCATCAGGTTTGAGGAGTTTGGACTTGGAGTATAAATAATATAATGAAGCCGTTCCTTGATACCTAAAATATTAATTCACCATCAATAATTCCAGAATCCCCACGGCTTAGGAGTTCAGTACCTTGCAGCATCAGGATTGAGGAGTTGGGATCCGAAGTTTAATGGTGTAGTCTATACTTGGCACCAAAAATAATTTATAAAATAATTTTGCATCATCCGCAGTTCCTAAATCACTATAGTTTAGGGGTGCTGTACCCTACATCATCATGGTTGAGGAGTTGGGACTTGGAGTCCAAGCATAAAGTCGTTGTTTGGTACCTACAACATTAATTCAGAATGAATACTTCCTGAATCTTGATAACTTAGGCGAGCAGTAACCCTGCAGCATCAGGATTGAGCAGTAGGATCGTAGAAAATTTTATGGGAAAGTTCTAAGTAGACGTACTTTTTCGAAGTAACTTAGGTCTATTTAGAACACATTATATGACTTCAGTTCAGATTTGTATATATGAGTTACGAAGTGCTCTTCCTGAGGATTTTCAATTAATCTCGGTACAATACGAGTACGACGCTAGCTGCACATTCCTGAACAGTGATTCCAGTTGTGACAGAGCTTGTTCGTAGAAACTTGACTCATTACTACGGATATTGTCAAACTACTTGGTTGTTGCCACTGCCAGGGTTAAAGATTTTGAATTTCATAGCTTTTCCTCTAAGAAACTGAAGAACAGGTAAACTTAGGTATTTATCATCATACTCAAATCTCAACGTAATATTTAAAAGCCACTGATTCCAGAATTTTTGAGATCAACACTATAAAGGGATTTTAAAAATATTCTAACGGATTTAATATATCTAACTACCTACTAAACGCATCGAATTGAAATCTCAACTTTTTGTTGATAAAAACATTTTACAAATACGTGAGAAGGTTCTTGTAGTAACGTTGTACTTTAAATGTCTTAATAAGTTGAATTAAGTTCAACTTGAATAAATTTAGTATATTTTAATAGTTTTAGATAAAATAATAGATGGAGTGCAAAGTAGGCACAGGCCACTTAGCTAGTGGTTTGTATTTGGCTACACAGACCTATAAATCAAGAAGTTAATAACTTGTAGAAGCACGTAGCTGTGTGGGTTTTGTAATCACATGATAGTTAAATCCTTTTATTGTTTGAGAATTTCTCTTAAAATAAAACGAAACAAACATCAATGGTCCCCAGGGACGTGGGGGTGGGGTGTTTTATTGCTTACTAGCTGACGCCCGCGATTTAGTTTTTGAACAACCCCGTAGGAACTCTTTGGTTTTCCGGGATAAAAAGTAGACTATATCACTCTCCAGGGTCTTTGACTATACCTGTGCAAAAAATCACGTCAATCCGTTGCTCCTTTGCTGCGTGATTGAAGGACAAACCAACAAACCAAAAACCAACAAACCAAAAAACAAACAAACACACTTTCACATTATATAATATGGGTACTGATTACTACTTAACTACTGACCTAGAAAGCGTAAACTCCTATAGGTCCGGACATCAACATGTCTTCTATATAATATCAATTAAGTATTATTTACTACTAGTGACCCACCCCGGCTTCGCGCGGATGCAAAATAGATGCTATTGTGTGGTGGCAGTGTGGTTATCCTAATCTTAATAATATTATAAATATGAAACTGTGGATGTTTGGATGTTTGGATGTTTGGATGTTTGTTACTCAATCACGCAAAAACTACTGGACGGATTTGGCTGAAATTGGATTAACACATAGGCTACTCGGTTTATCCCGGAAAATCAAAGAGTTCCCGCGGGATTTTGAAAAACGTAAATCCACGCGGACGAAGTTGCGGGCATCAGCTAGTTTTGTCATGATTTAAAACAATAAGACCGCATACGTATAAAGCTTCTTCTTGTATCACTCTATCTATATTGATAAAAAATGAATTACCTTTAGTTTAAATAAAAGATCTAAACGTACCTACATAGAGACAGACGGTGGGAAGTGACATGGCACGGCTCGGGCGCGGCAGCCGGCACGGTCTAGCTTAAATCATCCCTAAGTTGTAGAACTCCTCAGATGTCAGCTTTGGCAAGCAAGCAAGCTATGGCATAAACAGATTATGGTGAGAGAACGAGTAACGACGAATTCCGAACTCAGAACTGTGACCTCTGGCTTTGAATCGATCCCTAAGATACCGCAGACCAAAATTTCCACGTAAACACAAATAGCATACCTACGTGTTTGTCAATCGCCCACATGCTCTACGTAATTATACCGTCAACTTCATTTATTATCCCCTAAACAGACATGTTTATATGCATGGGTACGTCATTCGCGCAGAATACACCGCACAGCTTACATTTTAACGACTAGCAGAGATACTTGCAACTTCGTCCACAATATTGAAGGTTGTAAAATTTATTTATTTTTTATTTAAAAAGAATATTAGCCATGTTAAATGACCAAAATCCCCCTTTCCTCTCCAACTAAGCGTCAAGCTTGTGCTAGGAGTAGGTATGACAATAGTGCAACGGGCGGGGTTTGAACCTTTCGGTTTTCAGTCCACTCCTTTACCCATTATGCTGTTGAGGAAATTGATCTTGTCTCAATCGATGCACATTACATTAGTGCAATAAGAGCAATGCTACCGAAATACGACGAAAAAGACGACCTCCCTGGCGCAATGGTAAGCGCAGTGATCTTATAAATGGGAGGTCCTTAGTTCAATTTCCGGCAGGGACAATTTGAACATTTATAATTCCTAAATTGTCTCTGGCCTAGTCTGGTGGGAGGCTACGCTATGGCTACCAACCTACCGACAAAGCTTGCCGCCAAATTTCAGCCGGATTCGTCCAGTAGTTTGAGCTGTACGTTGTACGTTGATAGATCAGTCAGTCAGTCAGCTTTTCCTTTTAAATACATATTATATAGATGTTTAACATAATACATTTTAATGGCTCATGTCACCTACCTGATAAACTTTGCTTTTATTAGTCTTTATGATACGATAATTTTGCAGTGGATTTAGTATTATTTACGCCATTAAATTACAATTATTATGATTATTGGATTGTCTTTATTGCGATCGAGTGCTTCATTCATGTTTCTTGTAATCTTTGATTTCGTTTACAACCAATGCCTTTGTGCGGACCGCAGGAAGTAGGAAGTCATTTTAGTATTTACTCTTCACTTTTCACGAGAATTGAATTGAACCTACTTTTAACCATCTTTTAACCAACCTAAACATCTATATATCGTCTATCTGGTCTATCTATAATATATTTCACCGTTTAAAATTCGCGAGTGATATATAATGGATATTCGGGCATACTCCGCCAAAAACCGGCCAAGTGCGAGTCGGACTCTCACACGAAGGGTTCCGTACAATCATCTGTTTTTCTGCCGTGTCGGGTCTTGAGATCAAGGGAATCAAAACCTATAAATCAATAGATGAAAATTTACAGAGATATAGATTACAGGAAAACCTATCTATAAGAAGTCAATGGTCTTAAACGGATGCGTATTCATATTTGCAACAAGTAACGACCTACTAAGAAAATGGGCGGGGCCAGAGTAGCGCGTGCCTCGCGCGTGTTTCCTATAGTTGATATCTTTGTTCGCTAATTGACCAATCAAAAAGTGTACAATGGTACCCAACAGGAGTTATACGGATATATACGCATCCGCGGATGTGAACTTCTAATAATCCGCATCCACATTCGCATACGCGGATGTCAAAATATTGGCATCCAAAACAACCCCGGTACAAACATATTACATAGGTATTCATCGTACGGAACCCTCGCCACGCGAGGTCAACTCACACTTGTCCGGCTTTTTTCACAACGAACGGGAAGCAAAAATAAAAGCAATCATTAAAATGTTTAATTTTGAGGAGGTCATCCTTTTTGTTTATGAACATCAAGGAATCCGTTGGCGCCAAACTTAGGCTTTGTTATATCACTCGTTCCAGTTTGTCAAACAGTATTAAGGATGCGCACGTTACCAAAAAGGAAAGTCGTATATAAATAAACCCAGGGACGTAACAAGTATCTAAATTTAGGTACTCTTTTATTGTATCACAACTCACAAGTGAACTTATAAAAAAATAAACGGGATTAGTTGTCGCCCACCATTCCAAGCTATTCGTGATTCACTCAGCGGAGAAGCGCCCAGTGATTAATGACGTTTCCAAGAATGTGACATTCAACTACGGTCTAGGGTTCGAACTTATAGATGTTGCCAACTATGTAAACATGCCACGGCTGCAAGGCGTATTCTAAATCTAGATAAGTACTTGAATCAATATTTTCGAGTTTTTCCTTATCTACTATATTGTACTAACTGCAACTTTGTATCTCGATTAGTTTTTGCCCGAAAATCTATCCGCAATACATTTACACGCTGAAATTTTAGTGGTTGTCTTCCCGCGGCAGAACGATTTGCCCTCAGTAGTACTATCGAAATTTTAAGTTAAACTTAAAAAGTAAAAATGTTTTTGTTTTGAAATAATTAAAAAAAAAACTCGAAAGTGTCAGAAACTATAGTAACTCACTAGACTAATGTGAATAGTAGGTAGGTACATCCACTCGAACCGCGCTGCCAATAAAGTGAAAAAGTTTAGAGCAAAATAAGCTCTCTCGTGTAGTGATACGGCATAAACTAGCCTGCACGTGCGCGTTACTACTATTGGTTCGAGGTCTCCTTCAAGTTTTGTTTTTCTCGATTGTAAATTTGACATTTTTGACTCTAATATTTTTTATATTTATAAATCAAAAGTTTCTATTTCTATTTTATAATATATTGTACTATTCGTTTTTGTATAATATACTTACACAATAGAGATAAGTAACAGGCTGGGTAATGGGTAGGTAGGCTGGGTTATTAAAATAAAATAACTAATTAGCTTAAAACCATATAAAGGCATAAAAGCATTGCTTCGTACAGGTCAATTCTAAATCAAAAAACCGGCCAAGTACGAGTCAGACTCGCGCACCGAGGTTTCTGTACTGCTATGTTCGTATTTTTTCGACATTTAGCACGATAAATCCAAAAATATTCATAAAAATAAAGAATATACTGTTTTAGAATGTACAGGAAAAGCCCTTTCATATGATACCCAACTTGGTATAGTTATCTTATTTTGAAAGTTGAAAATACTAACTATTTGTTCATGAACACATTTTAATTTTTTTTGTGATTTAAGTAACCACAAATTCACGGTTTTCGTATTTTTCCCCTTACGTGTTCTATAAGTCAACGGAAAGTACCCTATATGTCTTTTGACAGACAGACAGACAGACAGAAGAAGAAAACAAAGTGATGCTATAAGGGTTCCGTTTTTCCTTTTGAGGTACGGAACCTTAATAAAATAATATCTTTGACAGAAAAATGGTACTAAGTTGAGTTAATTTCATAGTGTGGCTAATTCCATTGTACACAAACTCTAAACTAAACTTAAAGGACACGTCTAATTCTATTGCTATCCCTTTTATAATGTTGCTTGTGGAAAAGGATAGCACTAGATTTAGACCCGTTAATTTAGTTTAGTTTAGAGATTGTGTACAAAAGAATCAGCCCCAATGTTTGTATTATTTTAATACCGGAAGACTTGTGGTACGGAAAAATGTGGTACCAGTAAGATACTTTTTGTAAGCAAAAAACGCAAGACTTATAAGTACACAGAAAAAACATTAACTTTGTTGATGTTATGTTCAAAGAAAACATGCATCTTATTCACTACAGAATGCCTAATACGGAAGTTATCGGTTTTAATCGCCATTAGGGCGAACGAGTGTGATGCTGTGTTAACGTCTTATAAACAATAAACATTAAACAAGCATTAATTGAATTAAGTATCTGCATCGATATATTTATGACACAAATGAGGAAAATCAGCATTCTGCTTGCGATTTTCCTTTGCAGTTTAACGTTCCTATGATTTGTACACCTGTGTAGGTGTATGCCTACTTACTTAGGGTACTTTCGATATTGCAATAAGTTTTTGTATAGAATTGTGAGGGAATATAAATGCTCTATTTATTTTAAGAGAGAAACTTGACTTATATAATAATAGACAGCTACTAGCAAATCACAGTTGTATTGCATACAAAAGTTTCGTTTCATATGTTTTTATGGCAGAATCTATGGAGTAGAAATGAACCTCTAATCTCTTCGTACATTTAGTAAATTGTTGTGTTCGTTTGCGCATTGTGCGTAATTCATGCATGTGCAGTTGCATACTTACCTATTATACTTAAAGCAAAATGTCAGTTGATGTGAGAGTCTCTGACAAGTCATTTGCTTCAATTTTAAGCAACTACACATGTACGAATTGCGCACATGCGCATAAAGAGCAGCAACCGAACACGACTAATAAATATTAGGTATATTTCCCCACCTTGATAAATAAACAAAGAAGACAGTCGATCTCAACCACAAACAATAGACTGGTCTGTAATTGAGATTTAGAACCTTTAAGGCACAAATATTCTATTTTTTTTTTCTAAGATTTAGGATTAGACAGGCAATGGGGCCAATTCTCTTGTACACAATCTCTAAACTAAACTAAATTAACAGGTCTAAATCTTGTGCTATCCTTTTCCGCAAGCAACATTATGAAAGGGATAGCAATAGATTTAGACGTTCCATTTTAGTTTAGTTTAGAGATTGTGTACAATGGAATTAGCCACATTTATATTGAATCACAACTCTATACCATATTATACCATGATCATGATCTAACTCCATATCATGTTATCGTATTGCATACAATAGATAGCATATTTTTATGGCAGAATCTATGGTATATACCTACCTCTTCGAACATTTAATAAATTGATAGTTAAGTAACCGTCTTCGGTAAATAAACAAAGGAGACAGTTGATCTCAATCACAGACAATGTTAAATTATTATTAGTATGGACTTGGTACAGCTGAGACCGCATCCGGCGTCAGCGGACGGGTGGAACTTCCACCGGCTGCTACCAAATTCTTCCTTGACAGCTTAATCTTGACACCCTAATTTGTTGGGTGCCGCCTCGCAATCTCCGCGATGTCAAGAGCTCGGTCAAACACCTCACCTTAGATGTTTGTGGTACGTCTTGAGTTCAGCCTCGTTTCCTCGTAGCCTCGTAGTAGGGCACATTACCATTTTAAATGACAGTTCAACGTTCGCAAGCTCAAATTAAACTTTGTTACTGAGTTTACTAAACGCAACAGAAATTTCTTGGAGTTTAATTGTAGGCCTTCTTGCTATTACCTTACTTACTACTTGATAATATTACCTTTATTACCTATATTACCATTGTGTTGTCTGTTTATCGTTTCACTACATTAACATTTACACATACATACATATATATACATTTTTCGCGCGGAAATGCAGCCAGTATTCTTGGTACCATTCCATGCGGGCATGATTGATATAGTAATTAGATAAGGATAGCTTAAAGTTTTATTGCATTAACATTAGATATTTCATCATCATCAACCGATAGTCGTCCACTGCTGGACATAGGCCTCTTGTAGGGACTTCCACACGCCACAGTCTTGCGCCACCTGAATCCAGCGGCTCGGTTGATGTCGTTCGTCCACCTAGTGATGGGTCCTCTATCGCTGCACCTTCCGGTGCGAGGTCGCCATTCCAGCACCTTGGGACCCCAACGTCTCCATTAGATATCTACTAAGTATCTAAGATTTAATAATGTACAGTGCACGATCTGCAACCCTAGCGCAATAAATGTAACAAAACTTTCTTGCGGCTTTTGTCATTGACAAAGCGTTGTGAAATCAGCGAGATAGATGTGTCGCACTAATTGTGCTCGGACTGTTGCAAGTGTATTTTGATTGCCGTTAGATATTTTACATACTTACAACGAATTTGATATCAAATGAAAGGTTTGTCATCGTGTTAACAGGTAACGTAAAAACAAAACAATTTATTTTTAGGGTTCCGTACCTCAAAAGGAAAAACGGAACCCTTATAGGATCACTTTGTTGTCTGCCTGTCTGTCTGTCTGTCGGTCTGTCAAGGAACCTACAGGGTACTTCCCGTTGACCTAGAATCATGAAATTTGGCAGGTAGGTAGGTAGTTCTTATAGCAGACATTCGGGGGAAAATCTGAAACACGTGAAATTTATCACACAAAAAAAAACAATTATGGTCATAAACTAATAATTACTACCATTTTCAATTTTCGAAGTAAGATAACTTTATCAAGTGGGGTATCATATGAAAGTTCTTCACCTGTGCATTCTAAAACAGATTTTTATTTATTTTTATGCGTCATAGTTTTTGAATTATCGTGCAAAAAGTCGAAAATATACGACTGTAATAAATACAGAACCCTCGTTGCGTGAGCCTGACTCGCACATGGCCGGTTTTTCGTACAAAACTTATCTTGTTAGAAGTTCAAAAAACTTTTAAATTTTTTATTATAATGTACAAATCGTGGTTAAGAATCAAAGGTCTTTGACTCGTAAAAGAAAATAATAAAGGTCATAAGCTGTCAATCAAAAATCGAGGGTCTTCTGGCTGGCACAATAATAATAAAAAATAGGTGGCCAAGTCACTGCTCTGGATAACAACAAGAACAATAGGATAAAGACGGCAAAATTTCCTTTATGCCTAAAGGATATTTAGGGCCTGCTGCTAATAGTGCCTTACAAGTTGCAGTATTTGTCTGTTGGTTTACGGTAAGCTATTGGTACCTACTACCAATCAATACAAACCAATAAATGAGCCATGATAGTCCTATCAATCAATCAAATCAATCAGCCTGATTGCGTTCACTGCTGGACATAGAAGATGTCCGTCTCCTACTCAGGAGGACGAGGGTTCGATCCCGGGCACGCACCTCTAACTTTTTTTAAGTTATGCGCATTTTAAGCAATTAATATCACTGGCTTTAATGGTGAAGAAAAACATCGTGAGGAAACCTGCATGCCTGAGACTTCCTCATAATGTTCTCAAAAGTGAGTGAAGTCTGCCAATCCGCACGGTGGACGGGCGGGACTGGCGGACGGTGGACTAAAGCCTTCTCATTCTGAGAGGAGACCTGTGCTCAGTAGTGGACCGGCGATGGTTTGATCATGATGATGATGATAATATCTACTACACAAACAAATTTGACTGATAGCGGGAAGTTAGTTTGAAAGCCACGGATATCCTTTATTTATTTATTTATTAATTTATTAGGAACACACACAATACATTAATTTAACACAAACTACGACACTTATAAACAAACACAGGCTGGTTAATGTATCTATAAAATGTGTACACAGCATTTACAAAATATCTAGACAAATAAAAAGAACTTAACTAACTACTTAACTAAACAAATAACTAAGTTACTTAGGAGATGAACCCACCGTAAAATGATAAGAGCTTTTTTTTGAATGCAGTAGCTGAGTCATGAAATATGTCGATGCCAGGTATCTTCAATCAGTGGGCGAAGGAGAGAGCTATGTTTGGAATTTCTCTATGTGATCAATTAATCAGAAATGAGGAAATCCGTAGGAAAACCTGCAGAGTAAACGACATAGCTAAACGAGTTGCGAAGCTGAAATGTCAGGACAGGGCAAATAGTTCAAAAAATCGATAGACGTTGGGCTCCCAAGGTATTAGAATGGGGACCTCGCACCGGAAAGCGCAGCGTTGGCACTAAGTATGTGGAATGATAACATCGCAGGGAGCTGCTGGACTCAGACGGCACTAAACCATAGCGTCTCTACAAATAGACCAATGCGCAGCAGTGAATGTCTATCGGTTGACGATGACGATGATGATATCTATGCAGAAATATTCAAGGATTTCAATTTAAATACCTATTGTTTATAAGAAAGGGTATTTTTAGCAGCCACAACGAAACAGGCCAATATTTCATTTTCATTCAGTTCATAACAAAACTGTTTACATAAACAAGGGTCAACAAGAAAATGGGAAATAGGTCAGCACGTGGCCGTGGTGCATCGCATGCAGTAGCCCGTCACGCGTACAACTTCACTCCCATCCTTTGTCTCGTGAACGTGATCAATAATTAAATTGAACAGGGGAATTAGTCCACAACTTGGAACTAGAAACGTTTCAAGAGGCAACGTGAATCGAGAGATATGGTAAACTTCACAAGCGGGAATTCTAATCATGCATTCTCAACGCAACAGTGGTTTCAGAACAATCCATGCTATCCATGTTCATAAAATTATATTATACTAGATGATTGCCACGACTTCGTCCGCGTGGGCTTAGGTTTTTAAAAATCTCGTGGGAACTATTGATTTTCCTGGACCAATGTTACTCTTTCCGTAATACTTGTGGTCCCGTACAGCATCAGGATTGAGGAGTTGGAATCCATTTTTTTTATGGAACAATATCGCAAAGTTTCTCTATCGGTTAAAAAAAATTACACAAATCGTTTCAGAATCGTATCTCGGTGATTTCGGTGTATATAGGTAGAAAAACACAACTCCTCCTTTTTTGAAAGTCGGTCATAAAGTAGCCTGTTACTCCTTGGTCAATCAAATCAAATCAAGTTTTTTATTTCTCCTCATCTCTTCAATGCTCTTTGTCTGTGAAAGTCGCGTCAAAAAAGGTTCAGCCGTTCCGAAGATTAGCCCGTTCAAACAGACAGACAGACAAAAATTTTAAAAACTTGTGATTCATTTCAAATAACTATAATATGATGATAAGAGCTTAATATGAGGTAGTTATTTCAAAATAACAGAGAGACACTTCAATTTTATTTACTAGTAGAGTAGAAGTAGATATAATATAGAAGATAGTAGATGTAAAAGAGAGATCCCTGTAGGTACCTACCTAAGTACCAACTAACTTCTTTTCATAGATTGAGTATAATCGGCTTATTCCACTGAAACTTGTTCGCAGTTATTGGTAGGTAGGTATGTATTTCGCTCTACAAGTGGAATCATTGCCATTTTACACATTTACGAGTATTTACTGTTTAGTTTGGCAGATTATCGCGGCTACATCTTGCAGCCGTGCTTTTAGAGACATCAGACAGCCCACCTCATTCACACGATAGGAAAATAAATTCAACTTTTAGAAGTTCGAAAATCAAAAATATACAATTTTCATTTTGCTTAGACATTGAAGTTGTTTGCGATATCAACCATCATCACCTCAATTCTAAAATCTCAACTATCTCAACCCATTGGCGGTCCAATGTTGAAGACGGGTCTCTTCTTAGATTGAGAAAGGTTTTAGGTTATAGTCCACCACGCTTTCCAGGTGCGGATTCGCAGTCTTCATACACCTTTAAGAACATTGTGGAGACTCTCAGGAATACAAGTTTCCTTTAAGTTTGATTGATTGGATTCAAAAGAAAACCAAACTTCGCTGAAAAAAATACAGCGTTTTCCTTACGTTACGTATGGAAAACGCTGGGCATGATGCTAGCATGATGGAAACTTGATTGAACGGAAATCGAAACCATCTCGCGTAATCGCGCGATTGCGACGGAGATCGTCCAATACACTCATGTAGCTACATCAACACTACTACAAATACCTACTTACCTGCTGAAAACAATGAGTCACTCTTGTTCGACCGGCTCGTCAGATTCAGGTCGCGTGGCCTCGACTGAGGCCACGCGACGCTCCCTTGCACTCTCCGATGTAAACATTAGTGTTAAAAATTTGACACCTGTTTCATATTTATACAGATTTTAACTTAAAATCCATACTAAGTATAATGTTATAATAAATACTAAAGTATGTCTGTCTGTCTGTTTGCTACCCATTCACGTACAAAATTTACTTGTTCTTAAAAACAACTGCTTCTAATGTTCCACTAAACATGGAGGAGTACTAGGAGTAATGTACCTAACATTGCAGCAGACCTCAAAAGGATGGGACTCTCATGGAACCATGTCAAAAGAGTAGCAGAGGGCATAGAAAACTACTGCCATAGGGCTGTGAGTAAACATCATGGTTTCTCGAACAAATAAAAAAATATCATGTGAGAAAAGGGCTGCTGAATTTTTTTTTGGCTGAATAATAATCATTGTTGAGAAAAGGGTTTTATCTTTAGAGAGTGGGGTATAGAGCTGAAACATTTATTGAGTTTCCCTTATAATTTTTTTAACATAGAGCCTCAATAGCTCAACCGGTATAGGAGTGGACTGAAAACCGAAAGGTCGACGGTTCAAACCCCGCCCGTTGCACTATTGTCGTACCTACTCCTAGCACAAGCCTGACGCTTAATTGGAGAGGAAAGGGGAATATTAGTCATTTATTCATGGCTAATATTCTTTAAAAAAAAAAAAAAAAAATTACTTTTAAAAATTATTTTCACAGAAAACTTGAAAAAGAGGTGTATTAGAAGTATTGGCAACAGATACTTATACATTTTTTCTCAGTCTTCTGACTGTTCCAGTAATTAACAAGATCACAATAATAGCCAGTCTTAGTCATTCATTCATCAAATACCATTAAACCAACAGTCCTAAATAATCCAATGGGTTTCATTTTTGAAATAGCTAAATTATTTGTAGCTGATAATATGCTGAAAATGTTTGTATGTCAACGTCAACACTGTATAGTGATTGATGACTTAAAAAATTTAACAGTGAGCTAACGGATGCTGACGAATGACGATCTTGTCTTGATACATGATAGTAAGTATTAACGTGGTATTAACTCAATACTGTGAAAACATCTCAACACTTACAAATATTTATTAATCATCATAATCATCATGATCAACCCATCGCCGGCTCACTACAGAGAACGGGTCTCCTCTCAGACTGAGAAGGGTTTTGGCCATAGTCTACCACGCTGGCCAATTGTGGATTGGTAGACTTCACACACCTTTGAGAACATTATGGAGAACTCTCAGGCATGCAGGTTTCCTCACGATGTTTTCCTTCGCCGGTAAAGCAAGTGATATTTAATTTATTAAAACGGAGTTATGTACTCCGAAAAGTTAGAGGTGCGTGTCCGGGATCGAACCCCCGACCTCCGATTAGAAGGCGGACATCCTAACCACTAGGCTATCCCAGCTTCATTTATTAATGGCCACTGTAAATTATAATAATATGTCGATAAGTTACTTTGCGACGTTGTTATTTCTCAAAAAGACCAGACAGTTTTTGACAAATAACAACGTTGAAGTACCTAACTTTCTAAAAGGCCGGCTGCGGATTGGCGGTTCCTCTGATGCTGCAAATGTTCATGGGCGGCGGTAATCACTTAACATCAGGTGACCCGCATGCTCGTGTGCTTGCTATTAAAAAAAACATCGGTCAAATGCGAGTCGGGACAAAAGGTTCCGTACCATCGTACAAGGAATAACACTTTATAATTTTCTTTCATTTCGGTCATTTAAAAAAAATATTAGTTGTTATAGCGGCAATACAAATACATATTCGATGAAAATTTCAACTCTGTACCTATTAGGTACGTTTCACGAGATACAGCTCGCTAATAGACAGACCGACGGAGTTCGGGTACGGAACCCAAAAAACCATTTCAAAGGCACCTTAAGTGTGAATTTTCCCGTAAAGAAGTGAAAAATCATGAAACTGCGTCTCTAGGCGACCATTTTAGAAACATAAAGACTCTTCTCGAAACTGCAGTGATACTGAACATAAATCTCTCGAATTACGAATTAATTTGATACGACAAAATGTTCGCCAGAGGTCGCGAGGTGGCGAAACACATCCGCGGTATTACTTACGAGACAATTAGCGGTATGAGGCGCAGCTGCTGTTTCGGCCGCCAAATTCACTAGCTGACATTATTTTCCACTAATCCTATTTATTTTAAACGAGTAATTCTAGTATAGGTTACTGTAGGTATGTAATTGGTTTCTCGGAAACGGGAAAGTACTACATTTATATTTCTTTTATGTAAGTAGGTACTTATTTATTTTGTACACGGGACGGGCGTGATAAAATTTAAACTATACAGGTTGTAATTAAAACACTAGCAAAAACGAAAACAGATAATTACTGATAATATACCACAAAAAAAAAACGCAAAAAACCTGCATTTTAAAAGTTTGCAATGTATTGCAAATAAAATCTGACTGACGCTAAAGGCCAACGAACGTTGAAAATGCGTTGCGTAGTCAATGCTGTGGAGGCATGGCGCGTCGTAGGCGGGGCATTGACCCTCAGTTTTGCACGCTATACATTGCGTGTTTGAAAAATACTAAATCACTAAAACTATAAGATAAGGCAAATGGTTATTTGTATTGGATTTTGCTTAGGTAGGTAGTATAGTACAGTAGTAGGTAATAAAAGGCGCTAAGTTTTTGCTAGCGTTCTAATTAGGTATACCCTGTATTTAAAATAGATAAGTACTTACATATCAGCTTGCAAAAGCACAATATTTCACCTTCAGCGACACCTATGCCTAGCTACACTTTCCTTCAAAGAAAGGCTTTGTTCATCCATAATTTTCAAAAGACCTTGAGTTGTTATTTCTACTTACATGAAAGATAAAATTATGATCGCTATAATTAGTCCCCGTTTTGCTTTAAAGTTTTCAACCTGGCGTGTTCTGTCAGGCCACTAGTCGTCGGGTCGGAGGGAGTCACAGGAATAATCAGTCTCCGGTCATATTTGTCGTCAAAAACGTAAACACCACAGGAAACCTACTTTCAGTGTTTATTACGATGTCTTTAGCCTAATTGCCCTGCTTTCGGGATTTTCCGTGTTGTTTGTCTTTAAACAAATAGATAGACTTTTTTCCGTATTTTCCTTGTTTACAAATAAATATCATTATCAACCCATTGCCGGTTCACTACTGAGCACAAGTCTCCTCTCAGAATGAGAAAGGTTTGACTATAGTACGTATACCACGCTGGCCAAGTGTTGAGAACATTATGGAGAACTCTCAGGCATGCCGCATGCAGGCTTCCTCACGATGTTTTCATTCACCGTTAAAGCAAGTGATATTTAATTTGCTAAAAATAGTAATTAATAAATATTAAATTCTAGCTGGCCAAACTTGATACTACAAAAAAAATACCAAGTTATTATTTGCAGTTTTCTAGCATAACACAAAGTACCTATGAAGCTTATAGGCACGTTTAAACTTAGGTACCTTTTACGATACTTAGTGAATATCTAAATATATAAAAGGAAAAGGTGACTGACTGACTGACTGACTGACTGACTGACTGATCTATCAACGCACAGCTCAAACTACTGGACGGATCGGGCTGAAATTTGGCATGCAGATAGCTATTATGACGTAGGCATCCGCTAAGAAAGGATTTTTGAAAATTCAACCTTTAAGGGGGTAAAATAGGGGTTTGAAATTTGTACAGTCCACGCGGACGAAGTCGCGGGCATAAGCTAGTAAATGATATAATGAATGATAATAGAACCAATGTCAAAGTCAAATTATTTGTTTAGAATAGGTAACATGTTACGCTTACTGACAGTCAAAATCGTTTATTAATTATTGTAAGATGATATAGTGGTGATAATTAATTACGTACTTAAAACGAAAGCTACGAGGATTTCAAACGCGCCCAAGTCTGAGAAGAGCCACAACTCAATCGACGGCTACCGTAAAGAATCTGTAATTTATATGTAAGTTGCCGGGTCTGTGCGCACGAAGTCGCCGCAACTCCATGCGCATAGGTACGGCAATTTCCATATCAATTACAGATTCTGTCGAGTTTCCGGCCAACTATCGCCCATGCGTAATGGCTCAAAGCCAAACAAGGTCAATTTTGGAGCGCATTACGAATTACCTTTTAATTGGTTTATTAATTGGTGTATGTTTTCCAGTGGTGAAGAAGTAGGTATGCTCACGTAATGAATACATGTCAATGATCTCCGGGAGCACCTCATAAACTGTGAGCGCGACCCATCAGATCGTGTGTCATAAACGCAAGTGCTTAAACTGTACCGGAATTACGCCATTCTCGCTGGAGACACTTTTTGTGTTTTAATGTTAAGCTTGCATTAGTCTTTCCAAGTTAAGTTTAATACGCAAATCATTTTATCGTAAAGTGGTATTTCACAATTATGATCTCATTGTCAACCAATAGACGTCCACTGCTGGACAAAGGTCTCTTGTACGGACTTCCACACGCCATAGTCTTGTGCCACCGGTTGTAATGGTTCGAACCATTATATATCTACTACCAAAATCGTTGAAACGTTATTGTTGTACCAATATCATCCTAACATGCCTAACAGTTTAAATAAATAGATAATAGTGCCCGTTCGTGTGTACACAAATCTCTAAATAGATAGGTCTAAAAGTAGTGGTCTCCTTTTCGAATATTGTGAAGACCTGTCAATTTAGTTTAGTGATGTTTTGTTTATAATGAAAAAGCACCAATATCTGGAACGTAGGTCTATAGATTATTATATTTTAGTGTGCACAAGTGCGTTTGTTTGTTGGTTTGTTGGCGTGTCCTTCAAGACGTGATTTTTTGCATGGGTATTGGGTATATTTTAAAAACCTGGAGAGTGACATAGGCTACTCTTTATCCCGAAAATTAAAAAGTCCTCACGGAATTTTTAAGAATTTTAATCCACGCAGGCCAAGTTGCGGGCATCAGTTAGTTAATGAATAAATGAATAGGATCGCAGTCAAGGGTTCACTTGTTATTGAATAAAACAATAAAAATTTCAAACTTCAGGCGACCCAGAGTCATCCAGACGCGCGCCGCACATCGTACCACAAGCAAAGTTTGGATTCAAATTCTTGAGATCGTAGCGGCATCGGCATCCGGCGAGAGTGCAATTGGCCCCGTGCCAAATAAGCGTACGCTTCTAATATACTGTGGAATCTACCCAGCTACACTTTACTACTGTGATTTTACTGATGCCGCCGTGAACCGAAGTAGTAGTCAAACAGTAATAATCATTTTTAAGCCTGTTTGACATTGAAGTTCAAAGAAAAGTTGGCCTCTCAATAGAAGGTTTAAATCTAAAGCATAGTGCTAAAATCCTATTTTTTGAACCTACCTACGCTAAAGAGGCATAAACTACGACATTGACATAGATATCAAATATATTTCGATAAATAAAACAGTGGAAAATACACAAAGCAAATTATTATATACTGGGTATGGGGTATACATACTAAATATCAATCATCCTCAATTTGCCTCAATCATTATGACAAAGTATTTCTGTACTTTAGGGGAATATTATTTTTCAAGCATAAATTAATTTTTGAACTAATTTGAACACGTTTGTTCCGTATCGCGATATGCATATTCATCGCTACTACTTAGTTTATTTTGAAAATCATTGAAACTATAATATCAAAATCAGTGAAACAACATACAATTACTTAATATCCGATTAAGTATTTCTAAATCATGCAAATTAATAACGTCGTGCTGCACGTGTAGATATTAAAGAGATTAACCTTGTCATGGACCAAATATGCACATCCGTAAATAGCACTTGGATTTTGCAGACGTTAAGAAATTATTCGGATAAAATTAATGAATTAGTGACAACCCCAGACTGCGGAGTATGTATTTGTGTACATTGGGACATCAGAGTGGCATAGGTACGTTTTGTTGGATTCCAGTTTTCATGTATAAATACAAAACAAACTAAGGCGGATACAGCTGGAAGTCTTACTAACGTAAATAGCTTACATGATTAACTTACGACAAATTTACTAATGTAAACACTCTCATAAGTACATTTAGGTAACTTAGTTGTCAACAGGTGTCAGTCAATTACGTAAGCTACTTACGTGAGTAAAACTTACAGGTGTAATCGCGGTTTTAAATCATAAAAAAGGAGAAACTAAGCCTCTGGTAAGAGACATGGTTGCTAACTATGGGCCTTAAAAGAAAGCTCAGTCTCAGTTACTCTATATTATAATCAAATTAGAAATGAAGAGGTAGGTACTTAGGAGAAGCAGAGTAACCGACATAGCTCAACGGGTTGCGAAGCTGAAGTAGCAATGCAGTGCACATAGTTCGTAAAGATGTCGGGGTCCCAAGGTGCTAGAATGGCGAATTCGCACCGGAAAGCGCGAAAGCGTTGGAAGACCCCCACCCAACGGGCTATAACGTCATTAAACGAGTCACAGGGACCGCTGACCGCGCCGCAAGACCGTGGCATGTGGAAGTCTATACAAAAACCTGTGTCCAGTCGTAGACGATGATGATGATAAAGCCTCTGGTTTGTACCTAGATTGACTGCGAAATATAACTACTACTACCTATTAATATAACTCATTAAACCTTCTGCAAAATAGCAAACTTATGTCTACATAGCTATATTGTAGGTATATTGATAAGCCTTTATCAGTCCATAAATTGTGAAAAACATTAATAAGATAACACATAGGTAGTATTCGAGTGTTCAACCATTATTAGTTGCTGATTGACAGCAATATGTAATGAAAAAAATACCTACTTCTGGTAACCTTCGAGTTACATAATTATATAACAATACTTGCCTCTAGCTAGCCGCTCTACACCCGGCCACCCGGCCCTTCAACACGACAGCACTTTTACGTCTATTCTAATAACCGTCAATATCATGGATCAATAAAATCTAGAAAGGCAATTAAAAACCTATCGGGATATAGGTAATAATAGCAGAAAGTTATGAATGATACCCTTTGAATATAATGAATTCTATAATACAAGTAAGGTAAATATACTAAACCTACGGATTAATTTACTCCAGCAGAAGTTGTAGCGTGATAAAAATTTCTCCGGAACATAGTGCGTGCGAAAAATGCGCTCGCGCCTTGAACACATTTACTGATGCCCACGACTTGGTCCGCGTGGATTTAAGTTTTAAAAAATCCCGTGGAAACTGTTTTTCGGGAAAAAAACCATATGGTATTCTCCAGGTCTTTGACTATACACATGAAAAAAATCACGTCGATCCGTTGCTCCGTTGCAACATGATTGCAGGACAAACCAATCTCCATTCAAATTTCAGCCTAACCGGTTTCAGTCATTGTTGAATGAAAGAGTAACAAACAATAATTATCTAAACATCCAAACGTTCACATTTTTGATATTAGTAGGATGGATATATACCATATTTTACTATTATTTTCCTATTAGTTATAATGTATACAGAGTGTAATCAGAACGCTAGCAAAAAAGAAGACGCAGCTAATAGTACCTACTGATGATTACTGATATTATCATACCACAAAAAAACGCAAAAAATCTATTTTGTAAAATTTTACGATATATTGAAAATAAAACATCTGGCTGACGCTAGAGGTCAACGAACGTTGCGTAAGTAGGCCATTCGGAGTCAATGCCACGTCGTAGGTGGGGCATTAACCCTAGTTTTGTACGCTATACATTGCGGGTTTGAAATATACTAAATCACTAAAACTACGAAATGAGATAAATGGTTATTGGTATTAGAAATTGTTTAGATAGTAATAACAATAACGCTAAATTTTGCCATTGTTCTGGTTACATCCTGTATATAAAACACAAAAAAATGTTTCTACCTGTGTCCGTTATAGACTTTGAGCATCCATCCAACCATCTAACCGATGTGTCCCAAACCGATTTCATTAGAAAGTCGATAATGCGAAGATGGTTTTAGACCAATAAAAAATGCATTAGGCAATTTTTTTAGTGTAGCTGCGTAGTTAGAACACGCCCGTTATCTGCTAGTAAGACATACCTAATTAAGTAGCTCATCTAGCATTTAACTGATTTTTTTCTTAGTTTCATGTCTCTAAAAGTGTCGAAATGGGACACCTCATTTCGACATTTCCGCATACATAATCCAAAGAATGTTAGCGTGAAATACGGGAAATGCTACAGAATTAATGTTTTCTGCTCCTCATTCTACAAAATATTGACTTATTGTTTGTGGAAGTGAAATAATTATGTTAAGGTATTTTTTAGCTAAATAAATTGTTTCATTTGAAATACCTAAAATAATTATATACCTACCAAGTTCATCAAAGCATGCTCAAAACTGACTTCACATTTGTTAACTTGAAGATTTATACTCAGGGGATTCTGATAAATATTGGACTAAAAAAGGTCATATTCATCCATTGGGTTACTTACATACACCCACTCCTTAATAAATTATATGGAGGCGTTGACTCGTCTCTTTCTAATAAAATTCTTGGGATGGGGAAAAAACTCTTTCTCTAAAAGTTATCTCTGTAACAAATTTGGTCAAAATCGTCTGAACGCATGCGCCGTAAAAAGCTAGCGCACTGACAGACAGATGCACTTTCGCATTTTTATTATTAGTATAAATTATGATGTGCCAAGAAAATTAATAATGAGATCTCACACCACAATCTAAATCATATATCTACTTAGCAGTTAGCTTTTAACGAAAATAGTTTTCGTTTACATATTTTTTACCATTATATTTATTAACCACGTCTATGAAAACATTAATTCCTATCTCAAAATAATTACGGCAGGCATTGTTTTGATATGTTCAATGGTCATATAAGTAATAATTAACCACTCTGACATTAGAAATTAGTTCTTGTCTCAGTGCCACTTCCACGAAAGATAAACACCTGACTTTATAACTGTGAACACGGAAATTAAATCTTATTTATAAAAAGATCCTTGATACCCGAGGAATAGACTTTTTATTCTAATCTAGCATTACATCATACCTACTCGGCGCATAGCAAAGAGCTACTAGATGATGCCCGCGACTTAGGTTTTTAAAATCCCGTGAAAACTCTTTAATTTTCCGGGATAAAAAGCAAATTCAAAAAGTTGAAAATTCAATTTTACTTATTAGTATTGATTAGTACTGATATACTATCCATACTTGGTCCATGCTTAATATTATGATTGCGAAAGTGAGTCGGGAGCTTTTCACTAACCGACAGTTTAACCGATTCTGATAAAATTTGGTGCAGAGTTAGCTTACATTTCGGGGACGGACATATAGGCTACTTTTAATCCTGGAAAAACAAATACCTAGTTCCCTCGGGATTTTTAATAAACCTAAATCCACACGGATGAAGTCCTAATTCTTTCACCATTAGAAAGCTAATATATCCAAAAGTAATATAGATGAACAACTTGCAAAATCGCAATTCTAATACGCAATAAGTACCTACCAATTGTACCAACCTACTGCGAACCGACCTGCCAATAACAACGTATTTCAGGAATCGATGGAAAGAAAATATTATTTAATTATTATAATCATAAATTTATGGACGTAATGTTTCACGGAAAGATTATTGAGATGGCATGTTTGGCTCGAGCTATTTCTGTTTTATTGCTAACAGATGTGCGCTAGACCGCTATCATATTAACACCTAGGTAATCGTAATAATATCCTGAATCCTATATCCTAATAATATTATGAATGTGAAAGTTTGGGTATTTCAAAAAATCAAGCCAAATTAAAAAAAAATTAGTAGGTACTTAACTCCTTCACAACACAATGACTAAACCGATTTGGATGAGCAATGGATATAGCTTATACCCAGAAGTAACTATTATGTAGTTATTTATTTCCTATAGTTGCCCCGAGACTTTAAAAAAAACCTATATATCCAGCGGACGAAGTCGCGGGCATAATCTAGTAAATAATAAAGTTTCCCAGAGTCTGAATAATTTTTACAGTAAATAGAGTGTACAGATCAGCAGTGCCATGTTGCGCTGACTGAAAACACCTTTATCTTATCTTACGAGTGTACGAAAGCTGGCTAAGTATAGATTTTTTCTTACTGTCTACGTCTAAACCCCCTTTATACTAATTTGTACACATACCCAATTACGATTTAGGTGTCATTCCAGCTGGGATTCGCATTGATACACCACGGCGAACAATTCAAGGAAATATGATAAAGATGTTGATGTTTGTACTCAAAATATCATGGTATAAAAACAAACAGCATACTCGCGGTCGCGGAACTACGTTGGAAATGCTCCGAAAAGTGAGTCATTGAAAGTCATTCAATTTCTGATTTAAAGAAAAACAATAACGTCCAGCGTTTCAGGCGTGAAGTGAGACGCAACCATGCAACCTTCGCGAATAAAGATAGATATCAATGAAACTGTGGAAAGACCGTGTCTATTAAGATTAAAGTGGTTTTTTTTATCTTTTTTATTTTACGCCAGTTAAGAAGGGTTGACTGTCAGAGTATCAACTGAACTGAAGCGCCCGAAGCGAAACAGACGTGTTTAGTCAGACCAATCAGAGCCCTGAATGTAAGTACCTAACATTACATTTATAAAACCGGCCAAGTGCGAATCAGACTCGCGCACTGAGGGTTCCGTACTACGATCGTATTTTATCGACATTTTGCACGATAAATAAAAAACTACTTACTAGATCACGTTCAAGTTTGCATGGTAATGTACATCATATTTTTTTTAGTTTATCATTCTCTTATTTTAGAAGTTACAGGGGGGGGGGATGAGGGACACACATTTAACCATTTTGGAAGTGTATCTCGCGCAAACTATTCAGTTTAGAAAAAAATGATATTAGAAACCTCAATATCATTTTTGAAGACCTATCCATAGATAGACCGTCCATCCAACACATACGTGTATCCGTGTGGGGTACACGTATGGGTTTGATGAAAAAAAAATTTTGAGTTTCAGTTCTAAGTATGGGGAACTTATTGTTTTTATTTTTATTTTTGTGTAAAAATCTTAATGCGGTTCACAGAATACATCTACTTACCAAGTTTCAACAGTACCTATAGCTCTTATAGTTTCGGAAAAAAGTGGCTGTGACATACGGACGGACAGACAGACAGACAGACATGACGAATATATAAGGGTTCCGTTTTTTGCCATTCGGCTACGGAACCCTAAAAACAGTCGTATTATTTTTGATATTTTGCACGATAAATCAAAAATTATTGTAAAAATAAATACAAATCTGTTTTACAATCTACAGTTAAATCCCTTTCATATGATAACCCCACTTGGTATAGTGATCTTACTTTGAAAGTTGAAAATACTAATTATTTTTTTATGAACATATTTTTTGTGATGTAACCACAAATTTTTGGATTTTCCCCTTTACGTGTGCTATAAGACCTACCTACCTGCCAAATTTCGTGATTCTAGGTCAAAGGAAGTACCCCATAGGTTTCTTGACAAACAGATAGAAATACAGACAGACGGAACTCTAAAAACCAGTCAAGTGCGAGTGTAGCTCACACGCCAAATCCATATTATGATATGATCATGACGTAATTTTTGGTTACAATCACTCGTCTTTCAGGCGCCATAAATAGGTAGTTATCGGAACCACTCAGCGCAGGCAAAGTGACATATTTGGCTTCAGAAATTTCCCCTCTATCATTTGAACCTAACACCAGCCATATCCGTGCTGATTACCAAATTTGTTGTGACCTCATATAGTTTAGAAAACTTGGTAAAACAAAAATCAGAACATCTGGCAATGATAATTTGATTCTTATTTCAGTGAAAACTGAAAACATAATAATATTATCGTTGCGTTCACCTTTTTTTTGTTAAAAAAGTCAAATTTCATTTTAGCATTATATTTCCATTAAGACGTTACAGAAAATTATGCGTCTTGTTAAGATAGAGATTGTTTATAATGGTCTAGTCTGGCGCCGCGCCGTATCATAAGCACACTTCCGCAAAAAGGCCACACATTTCAATACATCCAACAAGGACTAAGAGTAATCATTGCTCAATTATAAAACGATGGCTTTTGACGTCTCGAGGCTATTAAGAAGGCCAACATTTAGATCTTACCTTGATTATTTTAAGCATTCATTTCGTATTTACCGGACGATAAAAAGTGCACCTATTTATCTAATAAACATCGTAAAATATATAGGTAGGCCTTTGAAGTTTTGTGACGAAAAACTTTGTACGATAAACAGTTTGTATGAAAGTGTAGTAATTTTCCTTGAAGCTGTAATTGAAAACGTATACCTATAGCTCCCTATACCTAGTCTCGTATTTAAATCAGGTTATCAATATCCGATGATACATATTTTTCTTATAGTACCTACCTATTGTAAAATAAAATAAAAAACAAATGCTTTTTATTTGGGATCGAAACAATTAATTCGTTTGTAAAGGTTTATTGAAGTTTTCTATAAGACTGTTGGTTAAAGACTTTGTTTTATTTTCTCTCTAGAGTTTTAAATTAATTACTTCAAATTTTTGCTTTGCAAACTTCGGAGATAAGGCGATGGAGACGATATTTTTGTTTCTAGTTAAAAACTGAATTGCTTAAACATAAATAAAAATCTATTTTCAAATGAAGCCCTTTCTACTCTACTTGATCTAGTGATCCCATTTAAAAATTTGCCATAATTTTGCAATAATTTGTTCATTGTTCATTGGAATTGTCAATTTTTTGTATTATTCAAAACTATTTCTTTTTAGCATACCA